>NC_044034.1:267921792-268521792 GCF_901765095.1 Microcaecilia unicolor | reverse complement strand
CCCTTTTACTTTCTTGAACTTGGTCCATCTGTTTTATAGAAGCCTAATATACCCCTTGTTCTATCCTCATAGGAGTCAACTCTGTGAGTGCTGTGGGAGTTTGAGCACCCCCAATATTGGAAAATCTGTTTGAGTATGTCCAGGAAGAAGCAATTTCCTTGGGGTTTAGCACCCCAAATCATTTTGAAAAGTTGGCGCCTATATCCCCAATTACCCACTTCTGTCTTCCCAGAGCTCTGAAGGAGAACCTTCCTTTCTCGCAACTATTGAGGTACCTGCAGTTATGTTCTTTTGAAGATGACTTTCGCGGTCAGGCGAAAGACCTCTATCAGAGGCTACTGTCTTGGGGCTATCATAAGAGGGTTGTTTCAAGAGCATACCGCCGGGCAAAATATAACCACAGGAACCTGTTGCTGGAACCCCGCATGCACACAGCAGCAGAAGAAGATGATGAGGTACTGACCTGTGTGCTGAGATTCACTTCACAGGTGAATACGATCTCCAGGATTATGAGGAACCATTGGAACATTCTGAAAACTCTTTCAGATTTCTCTAACACCAGAATAAGATTTGCCTACAGTCGTGGTCAGAACTTAAAGGAACTTTTGTGCCCATCTTTGTTGCCTCCTAGGGGTCAGACAGTTCAGACATTCAGTGGGCACAGAAAATGTAATGACTGTGTAATGTGCCCTTTGATGATTGAAACGGATACGTTTATACATCCTTCCACATCGTGACAATATGGCTTGCATGTGAACATTGATTGCAAATCAAAGTATGTCGTGTACTGCATCTTGTATCCCGCGTGACAAGCTGTATGTGGGGCAAACTTCACAACAATTGTTTACACAATTAATTGAACACAAAAGCTCTATAAAAACTCTCAAATCTACGTCTCCATTGGCAAATCATTGTAATGCGGCACAGTATCCTTATACATCTTTGAGATGCTGCGTACTACAACAGATTACAGAACCCGCCCTCCCCCAGTCGACAAGGGGGTGGTGACAGAAAACGTTTTCTTCTCCAGAAGGAACAACAGTGGAATGGTGTCATTTTTTCTAAAACACTATCTGTTTTTTGTGATACACTGTTAGCATGATGAGGTTTTATCAAATCGTGTCTCTTTAAGACTATTGAGCGATTGGCTGCTGCTTTTCAGAGCATCTGACGTCAGCCTTCTAAAGGGACACCACTTTTCCTGCTTGCTGTCTTCCTCTTGAGAAGAGAAACGTAATGCTCTCTCGATGTATGTGGGAAGTTTGGAACTTGTAATTGCATACTTTAAGGGGTTTTCTGAGTGCTCACTCCGTGTTTCTCTTTTGACAGAATTCTTGACCGTTGCACCCTGAAGCAGGCAACGAAACATTGGCCATCGTAGGTCACGGTCCCTCATTATGAGAAAGAGGAGTGCAAGGAAGACTGGTTTGAAGCTAAGTACTCTTTCATATTGATGTGGAATACAGTTTTGCAGTTTGTGCATTTGATATATATGCCTATCAGGAGGTTTCTTTATGCCGATGATGAAGCAGCCCTGCTCTTGTTACTTGCTGCACTTTTGAGCTTCGTGAGGCTTTTTCCTCCTGTAGCAACTACTGGTTCTGTAAGTCAGACTATTAGTGAACTCTCATTATTTGTTTGCATATATTGTATCCTTTTTAGGGTTCCACCCTATTTTTTGGTTTAGCTTATACTCTACATGCACTAAATGCAACATCAGCGCATTGCCATTAATATTAGAAATAGAAAATCGGGGGTTTTACAGCCACGATACAAAATGGCCCCTGAAAGTAATATTTAGTACTATTCATGCATCTGTTCAATGTAAGGTGATGTGGTAGCCATGTTAGTCCACTTTTAGAGTATGTTCAATGTAAAGAACTTCAACAATCATTGCACGTATCTTAAGCAATGGGAATCAAGTCAGCTTCTTATAATTCCATCAGATTACCCAGCACCCATTTAGTGAAAATTTCACATAAAATTGATACATAACTGGAAGGTTTTTTGCCAATGGTTTATTTATGCAATCTTATATCCCACAATTATCCAAAAATAAGTTTTGGTTCAATGTGGTTTACAATTAGCCAGAGGAATTGCAATAAGATGTTCGATTACGTGCGTTGGGCAACAATTAGTGATTTATGGGATTAATCATAAGCTTTCTTAAATAGATGCATTTTCAGTTCTTTTCTGAACTGGAGATAGTTGTTAATGCTTTGAAGAGCAGACCTTGTTGATCACATTCAGCTCTAAAAATCTTTGCATTTGGAGCTCTTTGAGACTTTTTCTTCTTATTTTTGGTATAGTAATCTCTATTTTTTGAGTGGATCATATTACTCTGGGGTTAATTCTTTCAGTGGCAGTAAGCAACTTAAAACCGCTAACCATTGTGGGCTCAATACCTACCCCTATGTGCCCGGAATGGGATCAGCAAAAGATGCAGCAAGTACAAATGATGAAAGGAAAAGAAATCCAGTAAGTTGTGACAGTCATGTAGTCTTTGGTTTGACTATGTCAGTGATGCTGGATATAGTCAACATTTTCATGTAGGATTTTCCCACACAGTTCAGTCTACAGGTCTGGAACAGCTCTTATGTTGATAGATTTCATAATAACACCTGGTATCCAAGTAATGCAATGTGCGATATCCTATGACAGCTGTCCTGGGGGAGATGAGTGATATGGCCTACTTCTACTCTAGAAAGGGTTATCACAGCTTCATGTCCTTAGGAAAAGGCTGCACCAATCCTTGCTGTGCTATCATTTTGAGCATGGATTTTCATTTGCAATTTACTTTAGAAACCATAAGTCCATGTATACAGTGGGAAGAAAACCAAGACTGCCTCAGCTGCTCCATAAAGTCATGGAGCAGAATAGCAACCTTAATTATATAACTGATGTTCCCCTCTCCCCCCGTTTACTAAGTTGCGCTGCAGTGCTGACACAGCCCGTTCAAAGTGAATGGGATGTCAGCATTAGCGCATGGCAGCTGCTAGCGCGGCTTAGTAAGCAGGGGGGTTAGTTAGCTTCTGTGCAAATGAATTGTTTGAATTAAAGCTTTTTCCTCTTACAAACAAAACTGAGAAAACTCATTTTGGAAAATACATAACACGGAGTGGAATGGAGGCTCAAGTGCCTATTAAAGACATTCCATCTGATATTCAGCACTATTTAACTGGCCAGGAATGGCTTGTGGCTGGTTAAATACAAACATAGAAACAAAATGACAAATAAGGGCCGTATGGCCCATCCTTAGTAACCACTATCTCCTTCTTCTTCTATGAGATCCCACATTGTCCCACGCCTTCTGAAACTCTGACACAGTATTCACCTCCACAACCTCCGCTGGGAGGCCATTCCACGCATCCACCACCCTTTCCATGAAAGAGTATTTCCTCAGATCCGTCCTAAGCCTATTGCCTCTTAACTTTATCTTATGCCTTCTCATTCCAGAGGTTTCTTGCTCACCTCCTGTGCATTAACGCCACTGAGGTATTTAAATATCTCTATCATATCCCCTCTTTCCCGCCTCTCGTCCAGCGTATACATGTTGTAGTTCAAGTGCCTGTCACTATATGTTTTATGACTGAGACCTCTGACCAATTTTATATCTGGCTAAGTGCTAATATTCAGTGCGAGATAGATGGTTATCTCTGCTGAATATTAGCATTTAGCACATAGCAGCTAACCAGCTATATCACATGATGTAACTGGTTAGCAGCAAATATTCAACGTCTTGGCAGCTAAGTTTAGCGGCCAAATCAGACCGCATAAATAGCAGTCCTATCTTTGGCCACTATAAATACCGGCTAGCGCTGAATATTAACTTGGCCGGTTAAGTTTAAGCTGGCCAAAAAAACAAGGACATTCAATGCTGATCACTGGCAATGGCCCGGCATTGAATATCTGGGCTCAGAGCCAATCACACCACAGTCTCCCGCAGTGGAGTGGAGTGGAACAGGTGGATGTGAAGCGTCTGTTCACGCTTTCCAAAAATACTAGGACTAGGGGGCATGCAATGAAACTACAGTGTAGTAAATTTAAAACAAATTGGAGAAAAGTTTTCTTCACCCAACGCATAATTAAACTCTGGAATTCGTTGCCGGAGAACGTGGTGAAGGCGGTTAGCTTGGCAGAGTTTAAAAAGGGGTTAGACGGTTTCCTAAAGGACAAGTCCATAAACCACTACTAAATGGACTTGGGAAAAATCCACAATTCCAGGAATAAGATGTATAGAATGTTTGTACATTTTGGAAGCTTACCAGGTGCCCCTGACCTGGATTGGCCGCTGTCATGGACAGGATGCTGGGCTCGATGGACCCTTGGTCTTTTCCCAGTGTGGCATTACTTATGTACTTATGTAGGATGAATATTGGCTGGATTAGTTATGGTACCCATTGTAAGCCTATTCTATGGTGCTCACTTTTCTTTACAGAATACTAAAGTAACTGGCTGAAAAGGTGCTTAAATTGAAGTCTTGAGCAGGTTCACTAGCCCTATAGCTTGTATAAATTCCATGCACTTAGTTGTGGGCTAGAATGGTGTAAATTATAGTATTCTATAACTTATGTGCATACACGTGTACTCCTCAAATGCTTTGCCCAAACCTAACCTATGTGTGCACTCACTGGCAAAGTACATGCCAAGAAATCATGATAGTCGGTATTCTATAAGAGGTCCTTTACATGCATATGTGGCTATTTACATCTATAAATAAATACAATACTGCCATTTGTGTGCTTTATTCTCATTATAGACTCATCTTCTTACTTTTTAGAATTGTATCACACGTTAACTGTTAAGGCAGCAGATAATAACACTTCAGTAGTGACATTAAGGCCTCGATTCTATAATGGCACCCAAAGATAGGCGCAGAAATGATGCGCATTAAGGTGTCCTTTTACTTAGCTGTGGTAAAAGTGGGCCTGTGCTAGCATCAGCGTGTGTTTTTGACGCACGCTGAGGCCCCCTTTTACTGTAGGGGCTAAAAGGCTGTCTTTCTTGCTGGAGAAGAAATGGTTGTGTGATAAGTGAACTACTTGCCACGCTGTCATTTCGGGGGGGAGCACTTACCGCCATCCATTGAGGTGGCAGTAAGGATTCCCATGCTAACCCAGTGATACAAAAATAGAAATATTTTTGTAGTGCTAGAAATAGCACGTGCTGAGGGTGGGAACTAAAGCCAGACTCCTGTGGTAGTTCCAGATTGGTGCACAGGAGTTGCATGCTATGAAATGTAGGCGTGCATATTATACAAGAGGGTGTAGGGTAGATCCACACGCATCTCCAAATTACTGCCAATTAAGTCCTTGTTAACACCAATAATTGATCATTAGTTAATTAGTTTGTGCGCAGATCTGCGATCCTTGCCCTACTACTACTACTTATCATTTCTATAGTGTTAGTAGACATATGCAGCACTGTAAACTTGAACACAAAGAGACAGTCTCTGCTCGGCAGAGCTTACAATCTAATTAGGACAAACAGGTAGGAATGTAAAACATGGGTACTGAACAAGTGAATAGAGGTTAGGAGTTAAAAGCAGCATCAAAAAGGTGGGCTTTTAGCCTAGATTTGAAGACAGCCAGAGATGGAGATTGATGTACTAGCTCAGGAAGTCTATTCCAGGCATATGGTGCAACAAGATAAAAAGAACAGAGTCTGGAGTTAGCAGTGAAGGAGAAGGGTACAGATAAGAGAGATTTATCCAATGAACGGAGTTCCCAGGAAGGAGTGTAGGGAGAAAAAAGAGTGGAGAAGTACTGAGGAGCTGCAGAGTGAATGCACTTGTAAGTCAATAAGAGGAGTTTGAACTTTATGCAGAAATAGATAGGGAGTCGATGAAGTGACTTGAGGAGAGAGCTAATATGAGCATAATGACACTGGTGGAATATAAGTCGTGCAGCAGAATTTTGAACAGATTGAAGGGGAGAGAGATGGCTTAGTGAGAGACCTGTGAGGAGCAAGTTGCAATAATCTAGGTGAGAGGTGATAAGAGTGAGGATAAGGGTTTTAGTAGTGTGCTCACAAAAGGACAAATTTTGGTGATATTATAGAGAAAGAAATGACAGGTTTTAGCAGTCTGTTGAATATGTGCAGAGAAAGAGAGAGAGAGAAGTCAAAGATGACATCATGGTTGCGAGCTGATGAGACAGGGAGGATGAGAGTGTTATCCACAGATAAAGAATGGGGGAAGAGGAAAGGTTGGTTTAGGGGGAAAGGTAAGAAGCTCAGCCTTGGTCATGTTTAGTTTCAGATGGCGGTGAGACATCCAGGTAGCAATGTCAGACAGGCAGGTTGAAACTTTGGCCTGGATTTCTGCTGAAATTTCTGGTGTGGAGAGGTAGATCTGGGAGTCATCAGGTGTTACTGAAAACCATGGGATAAGATCAGAGCACAAAGGGAAGATGTATAGATGGAGAAGAGAAGAGGTCCCAAGACAGAGCCCTAATGTACAACAACTGATAGTGGGATAGAAGTGGAGGAGGATCCACCAGAGCATGCACTAAAAGTAAGATGGGAGAGATAAGAAGAAAGCCAGGAAAGAACAGAGTCTTGAAATCCAAGTGAGGACAGCATATCAAGGAGTAGGCGGTGATCAACAGTGTCAAATGCAGCAGATAGATCGAGAAGGATGAGGATAGAATAGAGACCTTTGGACCTGTCCAGGTTGTTGGAGACTTTAGCAAGTGCTTTTTCAGTTAAATGTAGTGGGCGAAAGTCAAATTGAAATGGATCAAGAATAGCTTGAGATGAAAGAAAGTCAAGATAACAGTGGTGAATAGCACTTTCAAATATTTTGGATAGGAAAGGGAGGAGGGAGATGCGGCAATAGTTGGAAGGACAGGTAGGGTCCAATGAAGGTTTTTTGAGGAGTGGTGTAAATACAGCATGTTTGAAGGCATCAGGAACAGTCACAGTGGAAAGTGAAAGATTGAGGAAATGACAGATAGAAGGGATGACAGTAGGAGAGATAGTGCTACGTAGATGGGTGGGAATAGGATCAGAGGAGGTAGTTAGTTAGTTTTGAGGAGGAAAGAAAATACGCAGTTTCCTCCAGTGATTTCAGAAAAGGAAGAAAAGGAGTCAGGGGTTGAAGGAGGGTTGAGAGAATGGAGAGGTGGAGGTGACTTGGTTGAGAATTCAAGGTTAATCTTGTGAACCTTATCATGAAAGTACTTAGAGTCTGAAGAGAAAGTGAAGGAAGAGTTGGAGGTGAAGGCACTTTGAGGAGAGAGTTCAGTGTGGCTCGAGGTGTTTAGGGTTTGAGCCAAAAGAGTTTGTCAAATGGATGTAGTAGTCCTGTTTGTCAAGTGGAAGAGCAGACTGGAAGGAAGTCAGCAAGAATTTGAAATAGGACCTACATGGTTAGAAAAATTAAATAGCCAGACAACAAAGGTAGAAAGAAAAATATTTTTAATGTAGGGTGAAGTAGTGTGGTAGCAACAGTACTCTACTTTAAAGGTTAATAAATTAAAATAAAGCAAAAAATGGAAAATAAGGTGATAACTTTTCATTAGACTAAATATATTCTTTAGCTAGCACTTTCATAGGCCAAAGCCTCCTTCCTCAGCTCACAAGAAGGAGGTTTTGGCTCTGAAAGACAGTCAAAAAGGTATGACTTTATTTGTTTTATATTTGTTTGTTAATTTGTAATGTAGTGATTGGAATGTATCAGTTTCTGAAAGTTATATCTGTTTTCTTTATTTTGCACAATACGGGAGGACATGCATCACTGTTTCTCTTTCTCTGGTGTTGCACTATATACAAATTTTTGTACACATATTTGTGTATCTGTATTCTGTTTTTGTGAAAAATGCCACCATTGATTGTTCGGTTGTTGATGACAATGTTATATACCAGAGTTGTTCCAGTCTTCTTGGAAACATGATACAGAAGCACCTCTGATATTTTGGTTGTCACCATGGCCAATTCATGCAGGCTACCTCAGCATGTTTCGAAGTCGAATGCAGCTGTATCAGGTTATCCCAGCATGCCTGATGCAGCAGTACAATTTGGAAATCAGTAGTGTTCCTATCTACACTTATGAAGTCACAATAAATGTCCATTCAAGTTCAAGTTGAAGTGGCTATAATATAAACCATTGGAGTTGCCATTCAAGCTTATCAAGTCACATGTAAATCAATGGAAACTCCAAAATTCAGAACAGCTTTGCCCTGCATACCGAGCTTCTAACTCTGAGCCTTAAATTGCACATTAGGCTTAAAAAAAAAAAAAATTACCAAACTTTCCCATAAACCAGTTTTTCTGATTATATAGAGAAAACTAACTCTAGGAACATTTAAAAAGTATTTTAACATATTGTCAGCTATTCTATCAGTTTGCCAACTTGCTTTTCCCAGTCCTCAGATTATTTCTGGTCTGTAGAGGCCTGTCTGATGAGACATGCCTGCAACGATCTCTTCTCCTTCACTGACAGAGTTCAACTGAACGAAATGTAAAAAAAAATTCAAATAAAAACTGATTTTTTCACAAATCAATCAAACCGATTGACTCATTAACATTCTTTCTCAACTATGTCACGTTTTATTAGTCAAAGTCAAACTCGCGTTCTTACCTTTTTTTTTCTGCTTTTGACTGTCATTTTATTCAACCAATCAGATTTTTGGCTTCCATAGCAACTGTAAAGAAATTGCAAAAGGCTCCTCTGGATATGAGTGTGATTTTTCATTTTAGATAAATTTCAGAAACCACAAATAAGATATCAATCTGCAATTTGCATAATTTAAAAGAGAAGGCTTCTCTGATTAAAATGACATATACTATGCCATGTGTAATTTTATAGTTTTCAAGTCATAGATATCTATTTAGATAGACCCGTCTCAGGAAGTTTCTTCCACTGTAAATAAATGGGATTGATTCAAATGGGATAGCAGACTCAGAAAGGATTAAATGTATATGTATTTCAAACACTTAAAGTTTATAAAATTCACCAAACAACCCTACTATTGTGAGGATTGTAAAATCAAGGAGGTTGCTATTGCAGGTGTTTAAAGATGCCCTGCTTTGGTCATTAAGGCTGCTTCCTACATTCTGAAGTGCCATTTGCTGGTGCAATTTTGAACTCAGCAACAAACCAGATAGCAACTGACAGCTTCTCTCCTATCAGAAAAGAGTTTAGGTAACTGGGCAGGTAACCTAGGATTTGGAAAAGAAAGTAGAGGTGGGACCTCTTAAAGATTTATTTAATAGATCTTTAGAGACGAGAGAGGTTCTGCGGGATTGGAGACGAGCAGATGTGGTCCCTCTTCACAAAAGTGGAGACAGGGAAGAAGTGGGAAACTACAGACCGGTAAGTCTCATGTTGGTGATAGGAAAAATAATGGAGTCGCTGCTGAAAGAAAGGATAGTTACCTTTCTAGAAGTCAACGGGTTGCAGGATCCAAGGCAACATGTCTTTAACAAAGGAAAATCCTGCCCAAACGAATCTTACTGACTTCTTTGACTGGGTGACCAAAGAACTGGATAAAGGACGTGCACAAGATGTAATCTACTTGATTTCAGCAAAGCTTTTGAACAGGGCCGCTGAGAGGGGGCAGGGGGGACAAACTTTCCCGGTCCCGGGCCTCCAAGGGGGGCCCGGCGCCGCAGTCCCACCCGCCCTCCGTCGTCGACCATTTGCCACCGGGCCAGGCCCCCTGCATTGAAATCACAGTGCCTCTCACCTCTGTGTGAAAGCGCTGCAGGCAGCAGGGCAGCAGATCGCCTCCCTTCGGGCCTCCTTCCATCCCTGTGTCCCGCCCTCATCTCTTTTTTTTGTTTGTTTATCTATCATTTTTATCAATTACATTCACATTTATCACATAAATGTATACAGAAAACAGAAAAATATAATAAAGAAAAAAAAATTTTTCCCTTCTAAGCAAAAACAATTTCTCATACATTTGCCCACAAGATACGAGGACCCAAGATTAGGAAAAAAGAAAAACTCAAACTAGTTAATCTTATATTAACATACTCTGAGGGAGGAAGACTAATCAGTGATTGCAGCCGGTTCAGTGTGAACTAAGGGAACCTGCTGCAGACGTAACTTCCGCGAGGGCGGGACACAGGGAGGGAAGGAGGCCCGAAGAGAAGCGATCTGCTGCCCTGCTGCCTGCAGCACTTTCACACGGAGGTGAGAGGCACTGTGATTTCAATGCAGGGGGCCCAGCCCTGTGGCGGGTGGAGGGGGGAGCGGCAACCTCGGGGGGGGGGCAGCGGGGGGGCCTGGGGCGACCCGGGCCCGGTCCAGTCTCTCGGCGGCCCTGCCTTTGAAATGGTCCCACACAGAAGACTCATGAATATGCTGAGGGCTGAACGTAGGACCGAAAGTGGTGAACTAGATAGGAAACTGGTTGACCAACAGGTGGCAGAGGGTGGTGGTAAAAGGAATCTGCTCAGAGAAAAGGAAGGTGAGCAGTGGAGTTCTTCAGGGATCGGTGCTAGAGCCGTATCTGCTTAATATATTTGTGAGAGATATTGCTGAAGGGTTGGAAGGAAAGGTTTGCCTTTTTGCGGATGACAAGAAGATAGCAAATAGAGGGATACCCTGGAAGGAGTAGAAACAATGAGAAGGGATCTCCCAACATTAGAAGAATGGTCAAGGGTCTGGCAGTTAAAATTTAATCATAAACTTTATATAGAAACTACAAATTCAAAAATCAAAAAATTAAAAAAGAAAATGTATGAAAATAAAAAAGAATCTGAAGGTGAAAAAACAATGCAACAAGGCGGTGGCCGTGGCCAGAAGGATGCTAGACTGTATAAAGAAGGGTTATAACCAGCAGGAGGTGTTGATGCCCCTCTACAAGTTGTTGGTGAGGCCACACTTGGAGTATTGTGTTCAGTTCTGGAGGCCGTATCTTACTAAAGATGTAGAAAGACTGGAAGCAGTGCAAAGAAAAGCTACAAAAATGGTTTGGGATTTGCGTTGCAAACCGTAGGAGGAGAGACTTGCCGACTTGAACATGTATACCCTGGAGGAAAGGAGAAACAGGGGTAATATGATAAAGACATTCAAACATTTGAAAGGTATTAATCTGCAAACAAACCTTTTCCAAAGACAGGAAGGTGGTAGACCTAGAGGACATGAATTGAGGTTGAAGGAGGGGCAGATTCAGGAGTAATGTCAGAAAGTATTTTTCCAAGAAGAGAAGGTGGATACATGGAATGCCCTCCTACAGGAAGTGGTAGAGATGAAAATGGTAACAGAATTCAAACATGCATGGGATAAACACAAAGGAATCCTGTTGAGAAGGAATGGATCAACGGAATCTTAGCAGAGATGGGAAGCAAAACCAATGCTGGGCAGACTTCTATGATCTGCACCCTGATCATGAATGAATAGATATGGATGGGCTGGAGTGTAAATTTTATGGGGCTTCAATGTTAACTTCAGAATTTTTAGTAGAAGAACAGTGCTGGGCAGACTTCTATGGTCTGTGCCCTGAAAATGGCAAGGACAAATCAAATTCAGGTATACATATAAAGTATCACATACCATGTATTTATTTATTTATTTATTTGTAACATTTGTATCCCACATTTTCCCACCCATTAGCAGGCTTAATGTGGCTTACATAATACCGTAAAGGCGATCACCAGGTCCGGTAGATGTTAAACAAATACAGTATAAAATAAGGGTCAGGCAAGGTAAGGGTATACAAGTACAATAAGGGTCAAGGAAATAAGAAATATATAATGTCCAATACGATGTAAGGTTTTGATGCATTGTGGAGTTGAGGCATTTAAGTTGGGTCAGTAGGGTAGACCTTGCAAAACAGATAGGTCTTTAATGATCGCCTGAAGTTTAGATGGTCATGGATCATTTTCACACTCTTTGGTAGTGCATTCCACATTTGTGTACCTAAGTAGGAGAAATTGGATACATAGGTTGATTTGTATCTGAGTCCAATGCAGCTTGGATAGTGGAGGTTCAAATAGGTACGTGACGCTCTGGTTCTGTTTCTGGTCGGAAGATCAAATGTATAATGAGTTTATCTTGTTGGGCAGACTGGATGAACCGTACAGATCTTTATCTGCCGTCATGTACTATATTACTATGAGACTAGCACCCGCTAAGCCAATGGAATCAATGATGTAGAGAAGAAGAAGCAAATTCATAAAAGGCCATTGTTTCCATCTAGATAGATATGGGTTATAAGGTGAATGACTGGGGGGTCCTTTTACTAAGCTGTGGTAGACACTAACATGCTTACATCAGGTTAAAAAGCACTACCATGGGGCACACTCAGGCATCCTGTGGTAATTTTGGGATCGGCATGCACTATGCACATGCTATTTTTTAGTGCTGGGGTGTGTTTAGGGGAGGAGAATGGGCACTGCTATGTTAAATCAATTAGCACATGGACATGGTCACGCACTAACTTATTAGCACAGGATTAACATGTGAGCTCTTACCACCTTCAAAATGAGGGCTCAACTACTAATGGCCATGTGTTAATGGAGAAATTAGTGTGTGACCATTATTGGAAAAATAGAAAAATCTGCCTTTCACCAGCAGTACTAAAAGTGCCCTCAGAGCACGGGAAAGACCCAATTTGGGGCTACTGTAGGCCACGTTTTAGTTCTGCTTGGTAAAAGGGCTTCTTGGTTAGGAACTGGTTGAGTAGGAGGCAACAAAAGGAGTTTACTCTGAGGATAGGGGTTATCAAGGGTGTACTGCAAGGGATGGACTTTGATACAGTTATTTTCAACATTTTTGTAAACTATGTTAGAGAAGGGCTCTGGGAAAAGGTTGTTCTTTTGCTGATGATTGCCAAATCTACCATAAGGAGACACCTTGGAAGGTATAGATGACCTGAGGAGGGATCTTGCAAAGTTTGAGGAATGGTTTAGAGCAGGGGTGTCCAACCTCGGTTCTCAAGGGTCACAACCCAGTCCTTTTTTCAGGATTTCCCCCAATGAAGCATGCATGAGATCTGTATGCATGTACTGCCTCTATTATATGTAAATGCATGCCAAGTTTTATTTTGCTGCATGTCCATTTTTGGCAAAAGGAATTTTTTTACAGGTGTGCTGAAAAATGGATCTGTGCGCCAAAACACGCGTCTACACTAGCGCAGGCCATTTTTCAGCGCACCTTAGTAAAAGGACTCCTATAGGAGGTGTGTAAGAAAGAAGAGTAGGATCTGGGAGTAATCATATCTTAAGGTGGACAAACAGGTAGAAAAGGTAACCCCCCCCCCAAAAAAAAAACCCAACACAGAAGAATGCTCGGTGCATAAGGAAAGAAATGGTCAGCAGGAAAAGGGAGGTGACAGTGCCAATGTCTAGATTTTTTTTTAATTATGTGAGCATTGCCATTGCAAAATCATAAATTCATGACTATTTTTCTGTCGAACCCAAATCATGCACCAAACAGTGCATGCATGCTGTGAGTCCATACATGTAACCAAAACTAAGATTACATGAATGGAATATTTGGATGTGCAAATGCTGCACAAACCTTCTAAAATGACCTCTTAGGCTGCTCTAATTAAAACAGAGCCAATGGAAAGCAATTATAGTAACATAGTAACATAGTAGATGAGGGCAGAAAAAGACCTGCATGGTCCATCCAGTCTGCCCAACAAGATAAACTCATTTGTGCTACTTTTTGTGTATACCTTACCTTGATTTGTATCTGTCATTTTCAGGGCACAGACCGTATAAGTCTGCCCAGCAATATCCTCGCCTCCCAACCACCAGCCCCGCCTCCCACCACCGGCTCTGCCACCTGATCTCAGCTAAGCTTCTGAGGATCCATTCCCTCGGAACAGGATTCCTTTATGTTTATCCCACGCATGTTTGAATTCCGTTACCGTTTTCCTCTCCACCACCTCCCGTGGGAGAGCATTCCAAGCATCCACCACTCTCTCCGTGAAAGCAATTATCAAATTGTTTGAGTTTCATAATCACTGCACAAAACAATACAGACAAAAATAAGGTTAAATTCAGTTTAGCATGAGAAAGTACTAGACTGTTATGTGTCTACCTTTATCTACATATATTCATATACTTTTTTCTACCCATTCTGGGTAGAGCTTGACAAGGTAAAGCGAGCAGATATCTACAAACTCTGACTGTAATTAAAACTGAAAGGTCAACTAAAAAAAAAAAACCAACAGTATGTAGTTTGTCTCAGCAAGAAACAATCATTATTGGCGTCTGAATGATTGTAGCTTCACCTTTCAGAAAAGTCCTGCAACAACCCCCTCTGGACTGCACTGTTTGCTGCACTTGTACTAATATATAATTTTATACTATTTTACATTTAATGATGCCATAATTTTGCATAGTTTGCTTAGTAATATTTTCTTTTCTGTGAGTTCCAAATGTTTAACATATGAAAAGATATTTTTAGCAAAAGAGAAGCTGACAGCTAAATGCACTAGCATATGAGTGGACAATGCTTGGGCTGCTGCTAGAGAAAATACTAAAAATCAAAATACACATTCACAACGTACACAAAAACTTTAGAAGATGAATTATTGAGGTTAATTTCTAGTAAGCAATTGCTTGGGCACTGTTGTCTAATACTTTATTAAACCTTCACACAAAAAAAAACAGTAAAAGTATGTAGGGAAGATCCATGATGGCTGATCTAAGCAGATACTCGGAGCAAGAGTTCTTCTCAAGCAGGGGCGTAGATGCTATGGGGCCATGGGGGCCTGGGCCCCCATAGATTTGGCCCTGGACCCCCTGCCGGTGACCCTCTCAATCCTCTCCCTCCCGCCGCCAACCCACCGCCTGCTACCTTTGCTGGTGGGGACCCCAACCCCTGCCGGCCGAAGTCTTCTTCCTTCGTTTGGTTTCTCAGTCTGACGTCCTGCACGTTGTACGTGCAGGACGTCAGACTGAGAAACCAAGCGAAGGAAGAAAACTTTGGCTGGTGGGGGTTGGGGTCCCCCACCAGCAAAGGTAGGCGATGGCGGGCGGGGGTTTGAGAGGGTCGTCGGCAGGGGGAGTCAAAGTTGTTGGAGGTGTCGGCAATGGCGGGGGGGGTGTCGGCAATGGCGTCAGGGGGTCGGCAGCAGCGGCGGTGGGGGGGTAAAATGTGCCCCCTCACCTCGGCTCTGGACCCCCCTACCATTGAAGTCTGGCTACGCCCCTGTCTCAAGACCCGAGGCTCTTTCTACTTCACTATTTCAGTATATTTTAATGTTCTAATTGGTATTTATACAGGACATACCACATATAGGGATTCCTTTACTAAGGGGCCCTTTTATTAAGCTGTAGTAAAAGGGACCCTGCACTAGCAGCGGCAGCTGTTTTTGCCATGCGCTGAGGCCCTTGTTACCACAGCAACCATGCAGAGAGGGCAGCCTTTTTTACTACGTGGCCATGCGGGAGGGAGCACTTTCTCCCACCCATTGAAGTGGCAGTAAGGGTTCCCACACTAACCCAGCGGTAACCGGTCAGTGTGCCAGGTAACCCCTGAGGAAATATTTTTCAAACATTTCCACTAGCGCCAGAAATGCGCTGGGGGTAGTACTACCACGGGTGCCCACGTTGGGCTGGCAGTAGTTCCAGATTGTCTTATGGTAACCAGGGGCATAGCTACGTGGGGCCAAGGGGGCATGGGCCCCTGAAGATTTGGCCCTGGCCCCCCACCAACCCTCCGACCCCCCTCCTGCTGCCAACCCTCCCCCACCGCTGCAGCCACGTTGCTGATCTGCAAGGCTTCTGTTTCTGTGTCTGATGTTCTGCACATTCTGTGCGGTGGCGGGGGAGGGTTGGCGGCGGCGGGAAGGGGGGGTCAAAGGTGGTAGTGGCGGCGGTGGGGGAGGTCAAAAATGGTGGGGGGGTCGGCGGTGCCGGGGGGGGGCTAAAATGTGCCCCCTCACTACTGTTCCCTTCTCCACTACTGCCAACTCCAGACTTCGCACCTTCTGTCTCGCTGCACCCTACGCCTGGAATAAACTTCCTGAGCCCCTAAGTCTTGCCCCATCCTTGGCCACCTTTAAATCTAGACTGAAAGCCCACCTCTTTAACATTGCTTTTGACTCGTAACCACTTGTAACCACTCGCCTCCACCTACCCTCCTCTCTTCCTTCCCGTTCACATTAATTGATTTGATTTGCTTACTTTATTTATTTTTTTTGTCTATTAGATTGTAAGCTCTTTGAGCAGGGACTGTCTTTCTTCTATGTTTGTGCAGCGCTGCGTACGCCTTGTAGCGCTATAGAAATGCTAAATAGTAGTAGTAGTTCTCACCTCGCGCTGTGGACCCCCCTCCCGCTGAAGTCTGGCTACGCCCCTGATGGTAACCCTGTGATGGGCTTACTGCTGCTTTGTAAAAGGGCCCCTAAGTTGTGCTAAAAAGTGGCCTCAGCGCACCTGTACTCAGGCCTTTCCTGTGCACCTGGGCCATTTTTAGCACAGTTGAGAAATGGCTGATTTTCCATTTTCTGAAATAATGGCCATGCGCTAATGTTACCATTAGTGCACGACCATTAACAAAAATGAGTGTGTGAGCATCTACCAACACCTATTTTGTAGGTGGTAGGAACTCACAAACTAATCCTGCACTAATTATATCCTGCGCTAATCTGTTCCTTTTATCTCGTCGCACCTTATGCCTGGAATAGGCTTCCTGAGCCGTTACGTCTAGCTCCATCCCTGGCCGCCTTCAAATCCGGGCTAAAGACCTACCTGTTTGATGCTGCTTTTGACTCCTAACTTCTCACTTGCTCGTAACCTTTATCTTGTCTTCCTCTCTTCAATAGTCCCTTTCTCTATGTGTCCTTCTCTCTGTCCTACCCTTATTGGTCCTGTCTGTCTGTCCTGATTTAGATTGTAAGCTCTTTTGAGCAGGGTCTGTCTTTTCTTCATGTTCAATTGTGAAGCACTGCGTACGACTGGTAGCACTATAGAAATGATTTATAGTAGTAATACTAGTAGTAGTAATCATATAGCACGTGGTAACACAGATGCGCTGATTAGTACAGAAAAGCCCTCTCTCTGCCCAGACAGGCCTCCTCGGCATAAAAATTACTTTTTAGCACACAGATCATCCATGGAGTTGCACCATCTTATACATTCTCATTCATTACAGTTTTATATTCTAGATATGGTACTCGTAACTCTTTAAAGTTAGCATTTCTATTCTGTAAGGGTCCCAAGTTTAAAGGAATTCTTTCTACTCTCTTTTCATACCAGGCAGCCAAATTTTGGAATACTCTGCCTTAGGGACGTAGCTACGTGGGGCCACGGGGGCCTGGGCCCCCGTAGATTTGGCCCTGGACCCCCCTGCTGATGACCCTCTCGACCCCCCCTCCCGCCGCCAACCCACCATCGCCTACCTTTGCTGGCAGGGGACCCCAACCCCCGCCAGCCGAGGTCCTCTTCTTCCTTCGTTCTGTTTCTGAGTCTGATGTCCTGCACAACATCAGACTCACAGTGAGTCTGACATTGTGCAGGACCAGGGCCGGTCTTAGGCAGAGGCAACCAAGGCGACCGCATAGGGCCCCGCGCCTAAGGGGGCCCCGTGCAGTGCCTCAACTCTGCCTCGCTCGTGCCTCCGCTCCGACCTCCGCCGCTGCTCGCCTTAGTCGCCTGAGATGATCCCCATTTCTGCGGCTCGGCCACTCCGCTCCCGCCACCACCGGCGCGGCATCCACCCCCGGCTTGGGCCTGCTACTAATTGTAGTGGACTTGAACTGAATAATTTCTGGGGAGGAGAGGTTTCATGATAGCATTCTGCTTATTATTTCAATCAGGGTTTTTTGTACAAGTTTAGCTTCATTTGTCTTTAGTTGAAATTTCGTAAATAAAAAAAATGTTCTAAAAATGGAATAATCTTATCAATGGGGTGGAGCTAGGGTGGGGGCGGGGCTAGGGTAGGCGGGGCTAGGATGGGGCCCCACCAAATTGGTTTGCATAGGGCCTCGCACATGCTAAGACCGGCCCTGTTCAGGACATCAGACTCAGAAACAGAACAAAGGAAGAAGAGGACCTCGGCTGGCAGGGGTTGGGGTCCCCTGCTAGCAAAGGTAGGCGACAGCGGGTTGACGGGGGGAGGGGGGGTCAAGAGGGTCGGCGGCAGGGGGGGTCAAAGATGTTGTTGGTGGTGGTGGTGGTGGTGGTGGTGGTGGCGGCAGCGGGGGGGGTCAGCAATGGCGGGGGGGTCGGTGGCAGGGGCATATCTGCGTGGGGCCACAGGGGCCTGGGCCCCCGCAGATTTCGCCCTGGCCCCCCTCCCCGCCGTCAACCCTCCCCCGCTGCTTACTTTTGCTGGCAGGGGGCCCCAACCCCCGCCAGCCGAGGTCCGACCCACAATCTCCATATTTCGTCTTCCTCCGTGGCCATGTGCTTCAAGGAAGTAACGCTGCAGTGCTGATTGGTTGAATTTCGTCGCAGCGACGTCAGACGCCGAACTGGATTCAACCAATCAGCACTGCAGCGTTACTTCCTTGAAGCACATGGCCACGGAGGAAGACGAAATATGGAGATTGCGGGTCGGACCTCGACTGGCGGGGGTTGGGGCCCCCCGCCAGCAAAAGTAAGCAGCGGGGGAGGGTTGACGGCGGGGAGGGGGTGGAGAGAGGCGGCGGCAGCGGGGGGGGGGAGGCAAAAATGTGCCCCCCCCTCTCTGGCTCTGGCCCCCCCTACCGCCGGATTCCAGATACGCCCCTGGTCGGTGGCACTGGGGGGAGCTAAAATGTGCCCCCTCACCTCGGGCTCTGGACCCCCCTCCCGCCGAAGTCTGGCTACGCCCCTGCTCTGTCTGTATATGTAGGTTCCATGACTCATTATATTTTCTTCCGTAAGAAGAGTCATGTACTTTCTAAGGGGCCCTTTTACCAAGCCACGTAAGCGTCTACGCATGCCCAATGTGGACCAAAATGGAGTTACCGCCTGACTACCATGTGGCTCTTGTGGTAAATTCATATTTGGCGCACATCCGATACGCGTGGCCGAAAAATAATTTTTATTTTTGGATGCGCACCAAGTGACATTTGATGCACATAGGTCATTACCATCCAGTTACTGCATGAGACTTTACCGCTAGGTCAATGGCTTGTGGTAAGGTCGCAGACCCAAAATGGACGCACAGCACTTTTGATTTTGCCGCACATCCATTTTCAGCAAAAGTATAAAAAAGGACTTTTTTACAGATGCGCTGAAAAGTGTATCGGCGAGTGCCCAAAACCTGCGCCTACACTACTGCAAGCCATTTTTCAGAGCACCTTAGTAAAAGGACCCCTAAATAACATATTTACTGTATATATATATATATCCCAGATGTAATTGCTGATTCTCAATGCACTGTATGATCTACCTTGAACTAAGACTTGGTGTAGGCAGAACACAAGTGACAGGTAATATTATGTAAAAAAAAAAAAAAATTACCATGAGATGCACTGAGACCCATTTAAGCTGTGGTAACCACGTGCTAGTACTTACCAGAGATTAGTAAAAGCAGCCCATGGTGAATTACAAGTTTCCAATACATATTGATAAAACAATCCACTGTCTAACTTCTTCTCCCCACTTAATTGAAGCCCACCTAAAATTCCCTCCTACTCTTCACTTCATTGAGAAAGTGACCTGTATAATAGTGAGATCTGCTTCCCTCCATTTTTAAATTCACATTTTTTAAATTAAAGTTTACAATCAACCAAACAAGAATAAACACAGGAAACAGAAAGAACAACATAAGATCTGCTCCCCTCCTAATATTTCAGTATGATACAGAGATAATGAATGCCATCAGACAACAAATCAAGCATTACAGGGTAAATTCAAGAAATAGTGCCAATTCCATAACGGCAGTTCTACGTAACGTTGCCATTATAGAATACAGCGTAAGTCAGCATATGCATATTTATTTATTTATTTATTTATTCAGAACATTTATACTCCGCTTTATACCACTGAGAGCAGCTCAAAGCAGCTTACAAAGCACTGAAGAAACAATTACAATGTCAGTAGAGAGGAAGGCACAGAGGAAGAAGGGAGGGGAAGAAACAGAAAAAATAGAGAATACGTTCAAAATTATCTTTATTAAATTTTAAACATATGAACAGAAAAAGAAAAACATCATATAAGATACTCCAATTATATCCAGGGGTGTAGCTACGTGGGGCCACGAGGGCATGGGCCCCCACAGATTATGCCCTGGCCCCCTCTACATTTGTCCCCCCCCCCCCTGCATGGGGCTACATGCACGGTGCAGGACGTAAGGCGTCAGAAACAGATGATCCCACAACGAAGGTGCCTGAGTCGACCGGCGCTGAAGAAGACTCTTCGCTGGCGGGGATTGGTGACCCTGCCAGCAAACAAGGTACCTAATGCAGCGGCAGGGCAGGGGGCAGGAGGTGGCGGGGGGGTTGCGGTTGCGGTCCAAAGTGGTGGTGGGGGGGTCGGTGGTGGCGAGGGGGGTCGGCGGCGGGGGAGGTGGCTAAACAGTGCCCCCCACCTTGGGCTCTGCCCCCCCCCCCCCACCGAGGTCTGGCTATACCCCTGAAATTTTTATTACGCCTTAATTTTTGTGCGGAAATCATAGTGTATTCTGTAACAATGCGCGTACCTTAATTGGTTAACTAGCTAATCAGCGCTGTTAATTAGATGTTAACAAGCAATTATCAGCACTAATTGATGTTAAATATGATTTAGTCTCACAACTCACTAAGAGGTCCTTTTACACACTTTTCAATGATATGAAAAATTTCAGGGACAGAAGTGTCAGGAGACATCTATTTATGCTCATGATACGTTGCCTATTAGTGTTTGCACATATACAGAGCAGGGGCGTAGCCAGCCTTCCGTGGGTGAGGGGTCCAGAGCCCGGGGGGAGGGGGCACATTTTAGCCCTCCCCCCGGCGCCACCCCCCCACCGCCGATATTGCCGCCCCCCCCTCCCGCCACAAACCCGCCGCCGCTGCAGCCTACCTTTACTTTTGCTGGCGGGGGATCCCACTCCCCGCCAGCCGACGTCTTCTTCTCAGTCGCTTCCTGCTCTTCAATTTGTTTGCTGACGTCCTGCACGTTGTACGTGCAGGACGTCAGACTCAGAGATGTTCTCTGAGTCTGACGTCCTGCACGTACAATTACGTGCAGGACGTCAGCAAACAAATTGAAGAGCAGGAAGGACTGAGAAGACGTCGGGTGGCAGGGAGTGGGATCCACCGCCAGCAAAAGTAAAGGTAGGCGGCGGCGGGGGCGGGTTCGCCGGGAGGGGGGTCCTGGGGTGAATCTGCGGGGGCCCCGGCCCCCTCAGGCCCCACGTAGCTACGCCACTGATATAGAGAAGGAATTTTTTAACACATCTTATAACTCATAACTCTGCAATGACATGATTTATTTACTGACCCAATTACTTCTTCTGTTCACAATATGATGATAACTCTTAAAAGTATTATCCATTCATCAATACTTGGTTATTTGATTCTAATCTCAGTTCAATCTGATTGTTTTTTTTTTTCATTTTTTATTTCATATGATTAGACTATTGTCACAATTATGTTAAATTTATGATTGAGAATTTTAATTTTACTTATCTTTTGTATGTCACTTTTGTTTATTTAATTTGTTATTTATTTATTTATTTATTTTGTGTAGAGATTCAATAGACCCCTGATGCAGGCCTACAGGTCGAAACACAGCCGTGTCAGGTCATTTTTTAGCTGTTGATATTAAAGACTTCCTGAGATCCTCTTTGCACAGTCCTCACTTTCTTGTCCATTGCTTTTGTTTGTAAGTGAGGGTTTTTCCTCCTTTTTTTTTTCCTATCGCATCATTTTGGTTATACATGACCCCTGATGAAAGCAAAAAGCTGAACAATAGTCAATGTTGGGTCTAATTTTGGAGACTGGGGGGAGTCCTTTTACTAAGCTGCGGTAAGCACTAACCTGTGCTTACAGCAGGTTAAAAAGCAGTACCACGGGGTGCAGTCAGGCGTCCTGCACTTTTGGGATTGGCGTACGCTACCCACACACTAAAAAATAGAATTTCATTTTTAGTGCTGGGGCATGTCTGGGGGTGGAGAGTAGGCATATTCTGCGCTAATTGGTTAATGCAGCTACATTGTTGTGCACTAACTGATTAGTGTGTGGTTAGCATGTGAGCCCTTACTGCCTACAAAATGGTGGCCATAAGGGCTCATGTGCTAATGGCTACACACTAAGGGCATGATAGAGATAAATGGCGTCCTTTAATGTGTAAATGACCCGACATAGGCCGTGTTTCGGCGCACAAACACCTGCCCTGGAGTGTGGGTCTCCACAGCTTACATCAAGAAAAAGGCCCGGGAAATCCAGCGCAAGAAGCCTCGGCAGGAGTTTGAGGCATTGGCAGGTTATATATTTGGACTGCTTGAATATCTTCATCTGTCTAGATTTTGAAGGATCATTCTGACCCGTAAGGCAGGCGTCTGTGCTTTTTTGTTTCTGTTGTATGCTTGTATGCTGTTTTACCCTCTCTTTTGTGACTCCGAAATTAGCGCATGCCCATTAATAGGAAAAATGAAAAATGGGGCAATTTTACCACTGCACTAAAAGTGTCCAGAGTGTGTGAGAAAGACCCGTGCTGGGGATAGTGCTGGCCACTTTTTATCCCTGCTTAGTAAAAAAAGCCCGTGGGTTTCTTATGACATTTACAAAAACAAACTTGTTATATTTTTGGTAATTATATTCAGTGGTTTTTCTGGTGCATTTGCTTTTGGATTGAGGCTTCCCATGTCTGTGAGGGTTTCCTCTGCTTTTTGGAATTTTGGCGCCCTGAGCCAGTGCCTCACTTGGTCCATAGGTTGGGAGGTGGTGAAGAAAAAAATGGTGATGTAATTCAAAAAGGCGTGGGATGAACACAGAGTATCTCTAATTAGAATATGAATGGTATAAAAAAAAAAAAAATGGTTGCATGTGTGTTTGCATGTGGAGTGGCACTTGCATGGCAACTCCGGTTGTGAAGAACTAAGGCCGGTGCTGAGAAAGTACCATCTGGGTCCTATAATTAGCAATCTGGTTTAGGATGGGCTGGAGAGGGTTTTGACAGAAACTCCAGTAATGAGGACAGTGCCGAACAAATTTTTACAGTCTGTGTCCCGCAAATGACAGGATGGAATTAGATAGGATGGAGTGGGCTTGGACAGCAACTTCAGTAGTTGGAAACTAAGGATAGGGCCGGGCAGATTTCTGCGGTCTATGTCCCAGAAATACCAGAAACAGACAATGATCAAGTATTTTGTATCACATTCATTGTTGGTTTTATCATGACTTGACAATGAGTGCGACTGTTGGGCAGACTAGATGGATCATTCAGATCTTTATCTGCCCTTATTTACTATGTTACTATGGTATAAACATTTTAAAGCAGCAAAGTCCTTCCCATAGCAACTAATAGGTGCTACATTTCTCTGGTAGTGTTTCAGCCTTGACCTATACAATCTGAAGCAGAAGTAGACATATTCGAGCCTAAAGATTTCTGAAGGTACATAATGTAATTTGCATGAATAAAACTTTATAGGCTGACTTGGTACCGGTGAAGAGGGTTAATGCAGGTCTACAATGACTCTTCCTCCATATTAATATCTTTTAGAGGGCAATGACAAATATTTTCTTTCAAATATCCCCCAAGTATCTACTTTTATAATAGCTGTGATTCAATTTTGTTCCATTATTTGTTGTACAGAGGCCAAAAAGAATTTGAATGAATCAAACCCTTTAGCAGGGCTTTGCAGAACTGTCCAGCAGATCTCACAGTCAGATGGATTATCAGGCTAACCCTAATGAAAATGCCTGAGAGAACAAACATATACAAATCTATCTCATGCATATTCATTCTGGATATCCTGAAAACCTGTTTGTGGGGTCTCCAGGATATGTATGAGAAGTCCTGTCCAATGGGGGTAGTTTCATCTGTAAAATAATTCTATATCTTATTTCTAAAAATATTTTAAAAGAATTTTTAAAAATATATCTTTGTTACTGTTTATGTTTGTTGTAGCATCTTATTATGTTTTATTTTTATTTAATTAGACTCTTGATGCAGAGCAGCAGCCGAAACACAGTAGTGTGTCGAGTCTTCACCAATAACCTGTCTACCGTCGATTGAAGTCTCCTCTTTTGTTTCTGGTTAGCCTAGTCTATTTCCCATTCCTTTTGTACTCCTGGAGGAACGTCGTGGGATCTCGGCATTCCTCTACCTTGGCGGACTTTCACCGGTAGTTTTATAAAGCCATTTTCACACATATATGGCCACATACTCATATAAATGGCCTGTTACAAAATTCTGACCAGCAGAAAAGTACACATTGCCAGTAGGCATGTACAGAAATGGAGATTGGATAGAGTGTGGGGAGAGTTCACCAGGGCAGGCTCAAGGGACTGTGGTGCCCTAAGCCAAGTTTTGCATTGGCGCCCCTCCCATCACAATCTGATATCTCTCCCTTCATTTCCCCTCCCCCCACCTGTGATCCAGTATCTCCTCCTTTCTCTCAAGTCCCCCCTCCCCCCCCCCGGACCAGGTGAGGTACTGGCTCAGGGCACTGATGATAAAGGGCGCCAAAATCCCAATCTAGCATCTATCCCTCTAGGAGTTTGAAGGTAGACTGGACTGGGATTTTGGCGCCCTGAGCCAATGCCTCACTTGGTGCATAGGTTGAGCCAGCTCTGGAGTTCACAAGTACACATAGATTATAAAATAGGCTTTCTATGTGCATACTTAAATATTTTAAATGCAGACATTTACTCCTGCTCTCAGGCAGGTAAGCATGTCCATTCCTGCAATGTAGGTACAATTTCCCCTAGATTCTACATATGATGCCCAAGTTTGCACGCCCAAATTCAGGCACATGCTCAAGATGCACATACAATTTGAGTAACGATCCCTTAACTATTAATAATTGTATGCTAATTTTTGAAGTTAATTGGCACTCATTAAAATTTGCGTGCACATCTGGCTACGTGCTATTCTATAAGGCATGGTGCTTAACTTTATTAGCATGTAAATCAAAAGGGTGCATGGCCATGGGAGTGTAGATTATGGCTATGTGCGATTCTATAAAGGATGCACACCCTTTATAGAATCACGCTTAGTGCTGAATTTTTTTGCCGCCCAACTTTAAGCACCCTTTAGGGAATCTAGTCCTTTCTGCCTTTTACGCTAGTATTATATAAAGACACACAGGCACCTATGGGTCTTTATAAACTGGCACCTAAATAGGCACTTGTTTGCCTTCTTAAACTAGCCTGGTTATTTTCGAAGGAGAAGGGCGCCCATCTTCCGACACAAATCAAGAGATGGGCGTCCTTCTCCTAAGGTCGCCCAAATCGGCATAATCGAAAACCGATTTTGGGCGTCCTCAACTGCATTCTGTCATGGGGATGACCAAAGTTCAAGGGGGGCGTGTTGGCAATGTACAGAAGGCGGGACGGGGCGTGGTTAACAGATGGGCGTCCTCGGTCGATAATGGAAAAAAGAAGGGCATCCCTGATGAGCATTTGACCAACTTTACTTGGTCCATTTTTTTTCACAACCAAGCATCAAAAAGGTGCCCGAACTGACCAGATGACCACCGGAGGGAATCGGGGATGACCTCCCCTGACTTCCCCAGTGGTCACTAACCAACTCCTGATTTTGCAAAGGCAGAATAGGGATGTCCAACACTGCAGTATATACAGATTGCAAGGGGGTGTTCTGGGTATGTTTTGAACGGGTCTAGGGAGGGCCTGAAATCTAGACAACCAACAGTGATTACCAAAATGTCTGTGTCTGAAAAGAAGGAGATCCTCATTTAGACCTGTTTCAGGAACTTCTATGTTACAGAAAGATGCTCTGATTGTGCAGTTGTCCACTGGAAGGATTAAAGTATGACACCTCCTTAATCCCCCAGTGATTTCTGTCCCCTTCCTTCTCCCCTGAAAGTGAAGCCAGAAGGAGATATCAGGCTGTATGACAGCTTCAGGTATTATGGGCATTCTTAACAGAACAGGAAATAGGTCTGAGGACTAGCCCAGTGGTTACTGCAGTGGATTGTAAACCATGGAACCCAAGTTCAAATCCTGTATCAACTGTTTGTTTTTAATTGTGAGCCAGTGCCATATCGAGGGCGGCTGACACCCGGGGCGGGTCGCCGCTGCGCACCCCCCCCCCCCCTGGTGCAGCACGGCGCACCCCCCCCCCCCCCCCGGAGCACATTCTTACCACTGGCGTAGGAAAGGGGACTGGTGGGAGGGCCACTCCGCCCCGAGTGCACGTCGCTGGGAGCTGCGTCGGCTCCGCTGGTTCCCTGCAGAGAGAGCAGGGAACCAGCGGAGCCGACACCCCCCCTAGCGGCGTGCACCCGAGGCGGACTGCCCCATCGCCCCCCCCCCCATTCCTACGCCACTGTTGTGAGCCCTCCAGAAATATAAAAATACCTACTGTACCTAAATATATAAGTCCTCAAGCCTGAAAGCTATCAAAGTGGTGTACATTCAGATACAATAGGTATTTTTCTGTTGCTGGAGGGCTCACAATTACAAAAACAAAGAGTTAAAGTGGGATTTGAACCTGAGTCCCTTGGTTTACAGTCCACTGCACCAACCAGTAGGCTGACCCTCTACTCTGCATGGACATCAGTAAGGTTATTTTCTAAGAATCCTGCTATACAGATATCCATGTCCCTTGTTTCCTTCATTCAAAATCTGGACATTTCAGTTTGTAAAATGGATGTTTATGCTGGACGTTTTCAGTGCATGGATGTCCATCTCACGTTTTTTCGAACAGGCTGTATCCTGTTCAAACATGTGAGATTGACATCTGTTTGGGACATTCTGACTTGGACGTCCTTTCGAAAATGCCCTTCCACATGTATGGGTATATATACACGCATTTTTAAGCATAAGCACTTATGCCAGCCATAAATACTCATGCCTAGAATAAGGGGAAAGGGAAGTCCAGAAGAGGAAGAAGTAATCTACATAAAGAATATGGGCCCAATATTTAAAGGATTTATGTTCCTAGCTTTGAGAGTTATGTTCAAAAATTGGTCTTTTCAAAAATGTACTAGGGCTGAATATCTAACTTTATAATCAAAATGTAAGAGCATAAAAAGTGGGTGGCAGCAAGAGCACGTTTAGGTCAGGGGAAAATGTTAATGGTTTAACACTGATGTACAGCACTAGGCTCATAAATTAGGCTCCTAAATCTAAATGAACAGTTGGCCTAAATTTATAAATGTAACCCTGGTCTCACCACACATAGTCCAGGCACCAGCTAGCTTGTCGTGGGTCAGGGGTACCCAAGACCAGGGCCACAAAGAAAACACACCAAGAGGGATGATTTCTCTCTAATTTCTGACTGACTGAGCTGGGCGCAGGCAGGGGCAGGATAAAAATCCAGAAGGCCATAGGGTTTTGAGCGGGACTTTATTCCCTCTCTCTCTGTTCTCTTTCCTTTACCAGTCTGGGAGTAAATAAGTTTCACTCTCACTTAAAGAAAAGACTCTAGTCCAGAGAGTTATGCAAAACAACCAGACTTTGCTGAATAGGCAGTTTAAATCCAACTTGATATCAGGTGCAAATTTATAGGTCCAGAGCAAGCTTAAGGATATGGCATATCTTCTTCAATATAATTTATAATACATATTTACAGCTCCTCCTGTCCTCCTTCTGGGTTTAACAACCTAAGGCTGTGCCTTTAGCACTTTTGCAACAAGCAGATCTTCACTTTGGATCAGACCTACCTGTCTGTCCACACTCCTCGAAAAGGTGTACCTCTCTGGGCTACTACCTTTCTTTGAACAGGCTCTTTTCTGTTACTGTTTCCAGTCTGGGATCCCCTATTTCCCTCCTGGCGCACTCCTCCTTCTCATGGTTAATGCTGGAATTTGCAGAAACCACCTCTTTGGTCAGCCTTAGTTTCTTGAACTCATCCAGGACTCCCCTCTCCTTCAAGGGTCCCAGAGGGGGTACAGGCAACCAAAGACCTCATGCAGACCCCAACAACAATATTTATTAACTCCTAACTCCTCCCATGCTGTCATTCAACAACCAGAAACATTTTATCTAGGAACCCACTCCCTTGAGCTGGATCCTTTACCACTCATAACTATAGAACCCTCCCCTCAGAAAATTCTGGAAAGTTCTTTCATGATCTTTAGTAATCCCCATTATAATGGGGGATTATATAAACATAAGTGTGAGCTCCTAAATTAAGATAAATTTTCAGGAAGAAAACACAGCTCCTAGGTTTGGCATAAATTTAAAAGCCTAACTTCGGAACCTAAATTTAGGAGTTTAACATTTTTCAATATCATGCCCTAAATGCGTAAAGATAATCGAACAGACTTATAATGGGAAAGAAGGCTCTGAAAGCATGAGCGGGTGTAAAGTATGGACCCTACAAAGACATAACCAGGCCACAATGCCCAGGTAAGACCAAACTTTTTATAAGGTTGCTCAGCAAACATGCACCTAGGCCTATTCCTGTCCCAAGCCTTGTAACTCAGGAGTATGCATAATCATCTTGTATCTCAGTTCCAATACAAGGCGTGGTTCCTACCAGGCTACAGTTTCTCACTGGATACAAAGGAGTATCAACTTAAAAGTCAATATTCAACAGACAAGGAAGGACCAGGCTTCTGTTCAAGCCATGAGGTTAGCAGTTCACAATGTTCAACTGAGAACTTTCCTACCTTGGTCACACTTTCGATTCCTTGTCCATAACTCATGGAATTCTACCCTGAATGGCTGTTCCTTTCTGCTCTGGGCCTCTCTGTCTCTTTCCTACTCTGGGTTTTTATTTCCCCCTAACTGGACCTTGCCCTCCTGGCTAAGCAGTCTAGAGCTAAAATTCTCTTAAGGAGGGAGTATACTTAAGGGGTACTAGGCTTATGCCAAACACTCTGCCACAGCCATATTTCATTATTCATCTAGAAACTCAGACAAATATTACTGGCAATATTCATTATTTTAAATATTGTGTTTATTGAATGTTAGTGGAGGAAAATACATGGGGGTCAATATCCAGAAGATTTATCAGGTTAATTTTGAGAGTTATTCCAGGGTCTCTGAAAAGATAATTCAATATCTGGCCAAAAATAATGGAAGTCTGACAGACATTCCAGGGACATGTGAAAAAGTTTATTTCAATATTTATCCCGTCCTATCAAATGATGCCCAGAGCATAATAAAATCACCAAATACAAAGACACAACAGCAGCAGGACCATCCAAAAAGAGGCAAATCAGAAACACTAGCAGCAACACAAACCTTCCAACCCTTCATGGGGAGAAAACAGCAATTAGAATTTTACTACAATTATTTACACTAAAACAAAGGAAAACAACCAATAGAAAAACAGAAAAGCCCAGTCCACGTTATAGGAGAGAAGGAGCAATTATAACACTAAAATAATGAATAAACAAGAAAACTACAGGACACACTTCACAATTAAGCCTCTCATCCCTGGACCTAATAGAAATATCTAATTCTACCCCCTAACAGAGGTTACCAATCTCTCTAAAATGTAGGCAAATTTAGATAACTCTAGACTAGTTGTGTCCAACCTTGACCCTCATCCAGTCAGGTACGCGGTAGTCCGGCAAAACTTCCTTTTTAGCAAATGGTAAGCCCACATCGGGTTTATCGCCACTTTGCAAAAGGACCCCTAAGTGTGATATTCAACACTTAACCAGCTATAATGAACTGCATAAAGATAGGACTGTGTTTTATGTGATCCTATTTTTTTTTTTTACATTTGTACCCCACACTTTCCCACTCATGGCAGGCTCAATGCGGCTTACATGGGGCAATGGAGGGTTAAGTGACTTGCCCAGAGTCACAAGGAGCTGCCTGTGCCTGAAGTGGGAATTGAACTCAGTTCCTCAGGACCAAAGTCCACTACTCTAACCACTAGGCCACTCCTATTTATGGGGTTATCTTAGCTGGCTAAGGGCTGAAAATCGGCCCTTAACCAGCTAAGTGCCAACTCTGCCCGTGGAGAGCCCACAAAGCAGGGGCGTAGCCAGACTTCGGCGGGAGGGGGGGTCCAGAGCCCGAGGTGCAGGAGCACATTTTAGCCCCCCCCCCCCCGGTGCCGCCGACCCTCCGCCGCCACCACCAACTTTGGCCCCCCCTGCCGACGACCCTCTCGACCCCCCTCCTGCTGCCAACCTGCCGTCGCCTACCTTTGCTGGTGGGCGACCCCAACCCCCGCCAGCCGAGGTCCTCTTCTTCCGCCTTTTGCGGGAGGGGAGTCGAGAGGGTCGTCAGCAGGGGGGTCCAGGGCCAAATCTATGGGGGCCCAGGCCCCCCTGGCCCCACCTAGCTACGCCACTGCCACAAAGTAACTGGCTTCGGCTTAGGTACTAACTGTGAATTTTCAGTGATACTATCCAGTCAAGTGATAATCAAAACAGAGTATGCCTTTTTAGCCCCAGACAGTGATTTTAGCCCCAGACAGTATGCCTTTTTAGGCCCAGAGAGTAGAGTGGAGGAGTGGCCTAGTGGTTAGAGTGGTGGACTTTGGTCCTGGGGAACTGGGTTCGATTCCCACTGCAAGCACAGGTAGCTCCTTGTAACTCTGGGCAAGTCACTTAACCCTCCATTGCCCCAGGTACAAATAAGTACCTAAGCCGCATTGAGCCTACCATGAGTGGGAAAGTGTGGGGTACAAATAAAAAAAAAAAAAAAATGTAAGCATCCTGGAGCTGTTTATGGCCATTTACATTGCTTTGAAAACTGACCCCCACTAATTACTTTGGGGCCCTATTACAGAGAGGCTGTAAGCCCAATGCGGGCTTACTGTTCATTCTTCTGGGACTACCGCTGGCCCAACACAACTGCTCACAGTAGTCCCATCCCTAGCACACGCCACCTCTGGGGGAAAAAGAAAAGCCCTGGAAATGGCTTGAGTGGCCCTGCGGTAATCATGCATCACCACGTGCTGCCCAATTACTGCCAAGTTAGGGTTGGAGCCCATATCGCCACCTCAGTGGGTGGTGGTAAGGGCTCCCTGCCACATGGCCATGCAGCAAGAGTTAAGAGAACTCATGGCCATGTGTGTCTGTGGGCTTTTTTTTACCCGCTGCGCTAAAAAGGGTCCTGGCACGTGGGGAAAAATGGCCACCGCTGCTAGCGCAGGGCCCTTTTCTCCCGCAGCTTGGTAAAAGGACCCCTTTGTTTTATACCTCTTTAGAATCTCTTACAGTTCCACGTTTTTGTGCCATTCTGTTTTGTAAAATTGTATTTTATTTGTGTTAAACTAATTATAGCTCATACTATTTTTATACCATCTCGATAGCCTTTTCTGGGTTAAGTTGGGATAATGTTACAGAGGCTTGCATTTCCTACTTTCTGAAGGCCGTTCCTTTTTTTGTTGTTGTTGTTGTTGTTGCTGCTGTTGTAAAAGTTCTTTACAGTCTGTCCAGTTTGATTTATTCTATATTTTCAATATATAATGTCTCTACAAAAATATATGCAAACTTTACAGACCTGGCCCTCCTACATGGCTTTTTTAAAGTATATCGTTAAAGTGTCTGATATTAATAACTGAATATCCAGCACTTCAAAATATTGCTTTCTCCAGGTGTATTAAGTCTATCATCATAATCCATTTTCTGTGACAATAAGGGGGTAGTTCTAAATTGCACACCGCTATCGTTTTCTAGAGAAAGGTTATCTGTGCCCTTACCTTCACCGTAGAATTTTCAAATTTTGAAACATTTTATTATAGCATTAATGGCTAGTGCAGCTCCTGGCAGATACCCTGTCAGAGGGTTTAAAAAATGTATGTCTCGGTTCATGTTGGAGAAAAAAAGGTCAGAACTTTTAAAATGTCACTTCTTTAACAGTTTTGCATAGAAAATACATTGAACCAGTGGGAGGGCTACTTGGCCATAGAAACAGGCAGTAAGAAAAGAATGTCCTCCAGCTGCAGTCGTTTCCACTTTCACTGGCAGCTGCGGGCTGAGCAGAACAGCACTGTGGGAGCCTATTGTTACCCCAGCTGGGTAATAGTTTTCTTATTTTACACTCAGCAACCGAAGGGGGTTGGGGGGGGGGGCGTCTCAGTAAAGTGCCTTTGAATGTAACTCCTGCAAACAGATCACTTTCTCCTCCAGTACGATAATCAACGATCTATAAATCTTTCATTCAGTTTGGATCCTGTATCATGTGGTAATTAAATACTTTAAACAATAGGTTGCTTATTTTCCAAAAACAAACCATGATGTGTATAGTTTTTTTTATATATAATTTGCGGTTTGAAAGAATGGTAAATAAATACAAACTTTCATGAATGGTTATAAATTCTAGTGAATTTGAGTTTTGCATTTTTTTTTTTTTTTTAAGTGTGCTGCACTACATTTTGGAACATGCAACTTAAATCTAATGCTGCAGAATACTCCTTTTTTACCGTCCTCCAAGATTTAAGTAACTCACTTTCCTTCATCATGTATGAAATTTTTGTTTGCCGTGTTTTGTATTATAAAAAAAAATAAGAGGAATAATGTTTTCTTCCATTTACCCAAAACAACCAGGACTTTTAGGATAGAAAACCATTCCAACAACATTAAGTAGGTCTCCCTACATCTAAGAATATAAATATTTTCTGACTAGAAAGAGTCAAATTTTTATCCAGTTCATGGAAAATAAGAGCAATATGATGGGCCTTATAGCAATGCTAACATTGGGTGCCTCAAAAAAACAAAAACAAGCTGATAGTTCTGATCTATCCAGAGAAACCTTCACATCCATAGCACCTTCCTCTACATTATACACCTGTGAATTTATAGAAAGCTAACATACTTTTTAGAAAAGATATCTGTTCATTATTAGGCAATTTCAATATATCCCACTTGTACATTTCCAGCAATTCAATAGGAAGAAAAACTGAATCCTAGGAAAATTAAAAAATCTCACATTCTTAAATCTACCTATATTCTTTATAGCCTCTAGCTTACAATGTATTTCCAAACTTGCTTTCACACCAGGACGCTAATATAAATAGAACCCCCCCCCCCAATCTGTCCAGTCTTCCTATCTTGTTCCTCCCCTAGAAAAGCTGATACATAATTGCAAAATCCCCTTAACATGGATTCAGTCCTGGAGACGATCCTTCAGATGTCCACAAAGGGAAGGGGAAATGGAAATGGGACTTGATATACCGTTTTTGCAACTACATTCAAAGCGGTTTACATATATTCAGGTACTTATTTTGTACCAGGGGCAATAGGAACGTTAAGTGACTTGCCCAGAGACACAAGGAGCTGCAGTGAGAATTGAACTCAGTTCCCCAGGATCAAAGTCCACTGCACTAACTACTAGGCTACTCCTCCACTCCACTTCCAAAGTTCAAACATTCTAGGTCTTTTAATATAGTCACAGATTGCGCCAAACTAAGACCCGACACAGCCATGTTTCGGCATGTTAGCCTGCCTCAGGGGTCAGCAAACCAATAATCATATATCAGTAAGAATGCTGGTAGATTGAGGTCCTATATTGTATGATTTGCAGTGCCTGTGTTATAACGAACCACTAGCACTTTGCTAGGCAAAGAACAGCTCCGGGATTCCAGAGAGGAAAAAAACAATGAGAGAAGTGGAAAGTCCAATTGTCTGAACTCAATCCCCCTGATATTCATCCAGCGGCGGCCAACGCTTTTGCTGTCTGCCGCCAGCGTTAAAGCCAGATATTCAATGCCAGGCCATTTGCAGCAACAGGCATTGAATATCAGGCAAGAAACTATCTCAGACTACACCTCCCAAATTGCAAAAAAGTGATCTACAAAACTGTTCACTCTGCACACATCACTTACCTAGGAAACAAATGGTGGAACTCCTTACCACCCAAAATAAGAAATATACAGGAATATACTAGATTCCGTATAATCTTCAAATCGTTCCTATTCAAACAAACCCTCACAAAGAACAACCATATCTCAAACAATTAATTATTACCTGAATTGGTTATTTACCATTAACTTTCTCTTTGCTTCATGTACAATTTCTCGTTCATAATAGATTTTCTTAATGTTAAACATCCATAGCTATCCCAGTATGTTTATGATACTGTATTGTAAAATTGGATTCTTACAACAAATTACTTTCTTATGCAAAGGACTCAAATACAAATCAACCTCTGCATCCAGCTTCTCCTATATAAGCACACAATTATGGAACGCACTACCAAGCACCGTGAAAACAACATATGGCCATCTAAACTTCCGGAAACTACTAAAAGCCAACTTGTTCAAAAAGGCATACCCTAACGATCCAACTTAAATACCTCAACCCTGCAACACAATAAAACCAAAGCTCGTACTGGACTTCATTTAACTCTTCCTCCTTTTTGATTCCTCAATCTATCTGTCACGCATGTACTTTGCTCTACCACAACCTCACTCTGTATTTGTTCATACCGATATTGGCGATCGCCTCTTTGGTACTATATAAGCCACATTGAGCCTTCAAATAGGTGGGAAAATGTGGGATACAAATGTAACAAATAAATAAATAAAATAAATAAATTATTCTTTGTTATGAATCCTATACTGTTTATTGTAAGCGACATTGAACTCAAACTTGTTTGGGATAATGTGGGATATAAATGTCACAAATAAATAAATAAATAAATAAATAAATAAATCCTGTTTCGTTTTCGACCTTGGCACCTTAACCAATTAAGCTGATATTCTGCACTAACCGGTTAAGTGCTTAACGATTTAAGATAGCCTGCTATTTATGCGGCCAATTTTAACCACTAAACATAGCCAGTGTGGTGCTGAATATCCGCACCTAACCGGCTATGTCACGCGATATTGGCAGTTAGTGGCTGGCTGCAAACCGCTGATATTCAACGACCGATAATTATCTCCCGCTGAATATCTGCGGTTAGGTGCTAAAATGCTATTTATCCAGCCAAGAGTCGCTCCTGACCGGTTAAATAGTTTTTAATATCGGACCCAATGTAACCCTAAGTTCAGATGACTAGTCCAATACTTTTTTCTTTGAGCAGCAAGATTCAGAGTTGGAAGTACCTGTACTTGGCAATGTATGGGCCCTTGTACTGCTGCCGTTGATCCTACCACTGAAGGCCATAGTTTTATGTTCTGCTTTCATCTCTTACTAAACAGACACTGCATGGTCCACAGTGGCTCTGAAGGAAATCCAAAGTGGCGTTCCCCTTTGGGCAGACCCCTTCAGGCATACGCCTGGGACTGTGCCGCATAGCTAGGAGAGTCTTATGCGCGTTGGCTGCCCCCAAAATTAATATTAGAAGTGAGTGGAGAAACTATGGAGAGGAGCAGGAGCATTCCCTCCTATAACTGCTCCAGGTGCACAAACAGGGGTCAGACCAGCACCAGTGCTCCTTCTGCTTCTCACAGGCCACATGTCAACAGCGCTTTATAAATGATCTAGAGATGGGAATAATTAGTGAGGTAATTAATTTGGCTGACGACACAAAGTTATTAAAAGGTGTTGAATTGCAAGAGAATAGTGAAAAATTGCAAGAGGGCTTTGCGAGACTGGGAGACTGGGCATCCAAATGGCAGATGACGTTTAATGTGAGCAAGTGTAAAGTGATGCATGTGGGAAACTGGAACTCAAATTATAGCTATGTGATGCAAGGTTTCACATTAGGAATCACTGCCAAGGAAAAGGATATAGGTGTCATCGTTGATATGTTGAAACCCTCTGCTCTAAGTGCAGCAGCAGCTAAGTAAGCAAAAAGAATGTTAGGAATTATTAGGAAAGGAATGGAAAACAAAAATGAGAATGTTATAATGCCTTTGTATTGCTCCAATACTGTGTGCAATTCTGGTGATTGCATCTCAAAAAAGGTACAGCAGAATTAGAAAAGGTACAGAGAAGGGTGATGAAAATGGTAAAGGGGATGGGACAACTTTCCTATGAGGAAAGGTTAAAGTGGCTAGAGCTCTTCAGCTTGGAGAAGAGACAGCTGAAGGGAGATATGATAGAGGTTTATAAAATACTGAGTGGAGTGGAATGGGTTGACGTGAATTGCTTGTTTACTCTTTCCAAAAATATTAGGACTATAGGACTAGCAATGAAGCTACTAAGTAATACATTTAAAACAAACTGGAGAAAATATTTCTTCAATAGGCATGTAATTAAACTCTGGAATTCATTGCCAGAGAATGTGGTGAAAGCAATTAGCTTAGCAGGGTTTTAAAAAGTTTGCATAATTTCCTTAAAGAAAAGTCCATAAACCATTGTTAAAATGAACTTGAGAAAATCCACTGCTTATTTCTAGGATAAGCAGCATAAAATCTGTTTTACTGTTCTGAGATCTTGCTAATTACTTGTGACCTGGATTGGCCACTTTTGGAAACAGGATACTGGGCTTGATGGACCTTCGGTCTGTCCCAGTATGGCAATGCTTATAGTCTTACGTTCTCATCCCCCCCCCCCCCCCCCATTCACCTAAAAATACATTCATTTTGCAACTCCTCATTATTTCTCTTCTCTGTCCCTACAAGAAATCTGTTCATCTGGCAAGCTGCTCTTGTTTATGCACTTTTTCTCCAATGCTACTCCCATCTCCTCTATTTCGGCTTTGCTGGGCCATTGGTCTGGATCATTCTTCCTGGGTCATCATGTCATACTCTCTTTGTAGACTCAAACCTCACCTTTTTGAGGATGCTTTTACATTGCAACCAATTCTCTATAATACATTCTTCTATAATCTCATGTTTATTATGTATATTTGCCTTCACTAGATTTTTCAGCCTATGGAACAGGGTGTTTGGGTGGCACTATTTGTGCCATATGATGCTTTAGAAATAAGTAGCCGCAGTACCTCAGCCATTGAAAATATTTTGTTTTGGGCTACCTAGTTTGTTTATATACTTATGCAGTTTTCATACCCACTGTTCAGAAGAAATGGATCCTCAGGAGCTTAGCCGAGATTGGGTGGCAGAGCTGGTGATGGGAGGCGGGGCTGGTGGTTGGGAGGCGGGGATAGTGCTGAGCAGACTTATATGGTCTGTGCCAGAGCCGGTGGTGGGAGGCGGGGCTAGTGGTTGGGAGGCGGGGATAGTGCTGGGCAGACTTGTATGGTCTGTGCCCTAAAAATGACAGTTACAAATCAAGGTAAGAAATACACAAAAAGTAGCACATATGAGTTTGTCTTGTTGGGCAGACTGGATGGACCGTGCAGGTCTTTTTCTACCGTCATCTACTATGTTACTATACTATGTTACTATCCAAACAAATGCATAAAGCAGGATACAATCAACATTGACATATAGAAACTTCTGAAATCAATGACATAAGATTAATAATTTAAAATCCGATCATTAAAATTTAAGCCAAAAATCAGATTTTAACAAGATATCTAAAAATGAAGAGATTTTTTTTTTTGCCCTTAGTTAAAGCAGAGTTCCATAATTGTGGAACAACACTAGAAAAAGCCTGCTCCAGAGTTTTGGCCAGTCTCCAGGCAGACACAGAAGAAGAACAGGCCTCATTATCAGATCATAATGATCTTGTTGCGACATGACATAGAAAATGTTCTTTCAAATAAAGAGGTCCCATGTCATTCAGCACTTTAAAAACTATAATCAAGATTTTAAATTGTGCGTGATATGTAACAGGGAGCTGATTAATTTTCTTGATAATAGGTCTAACTTTCTTTTCAGGTTGCTTCCTGAAATCAACCAGGCAACCGAATTCTGAATCAATTTATCCACCTAATGAAAGCAAGAGGTATCATTAAGAAAGCATAGTTTGTGATCATAAGAAGTCATAAATCTTGGCATTGGACCTTGGATTTCCAAGTGAAGTAATTAAGTATTATGATGCAATGGAATGTATGGATACCACAAGATCTTTTAAGTTCTTTCTCAATTGAAAACTTCATAGGATTCAGAAAAATGGTATATGTAGGAAATCTCTAAGGGGGTATTTTACTAAAGTTCATTAATAGCCCAATGTTCAGAAGCAAATGTGGGTACTGGAGACCTTTAGCACAGAATGCGCAGAGGAATCTAGTGCGGGGAACAACGAGCGCTGCAAAGGATATCCCAAATAGCATTAAAATGAGATTTAAATGAGGTAATTTTCTATTCCCTGCAATGCTCAGACAACAGCGCCCTGAAGAAGGGTGCCCTTACCGCAGAAAACCTAATGCCAGCTCAGAGCTGGCTTAGGGTTTTTGAAGAGAGGATGCTTGGGTTTGCAGAGGAGAAGGTTGTGAGCGAGGGCAGGGGTTGTCCCGTACGGTTCAAGCAGGAAGAAGCAAGAAGGAGACTAGCCTCTGTGATCCGGTTTTTACTTTGTTCCCTGGCAGTCCTTGAATTAGCAGGAAAATACCCGCAACACATCACAAGGCTCCTGGTCACTCTGGGCCCACACCAGTACCTCCAATTTTAAAACCAGTCATTTGGTGCATGCTCAGTATGAACCGCACCCCCTTGCAACTACTCTCCGTACACTTCAGCAATGCTTACACTGTCCTGGCTAGGAAGCAATGATTGGTCATCATATTGATTGGCAGTAATGAGAACCAATAAGGTCAGCAACTTTAAGAAGGACCTGTTAGAGGCTGTGCAAGTTGCAATAAGCTGGAGACAGGGTTGGGGAAGTGTGGATAGTCTAAAATCACAGGTCAGGAATCTTGGGATACTGCTAGACTCATCACTCACTCTGATCCTGCAAATTCAAACAACCTTTAAAAATTCTCTCTATCACCTATAGCAGCTACGAAATCTCTCTCCATATATTGGAAAGACGAATCTGACCACAGTGCTCCATGCCATGATAACATCAGGACAAGACTATTGTAATGCCCTGTACACTGGCCAAACCAAAAAGAGTTTGCATCAGCTCCAACTAGTTCAGAATGTTGCAGCATGACTGATAGAAAGCTGTAAATGGCGTGACCACATCACACCCTTCCTGTAAAAACTACACTGGCTACCAGTACCTTACAGGTCTAAATTTAAAACTCTATGAGCATTGAAATAATTCCTATATATCACTTTCTCTGTATTTCTGGCAAGTTGTTTTATCGCTTGTAAAAATTTAAATGGTTATAAATAAAAAATTTAAAAAATAAAATAAAATAAAACTCTATGAGCACTGTTTACAAAGCTGCGCTAGCGTTTTTAGCGCATACTAAAAGAAGCACGCACTAAACTCTAGAGTTGCCCATATGTTCCTATGGGCAACTTAGCGTTTAGCGCTCACTAAAAACACTAATGCGCCCATAGCACCTTAGTAAAAAGGGACTAAAAAGAATAAGTTAACCCTCTGCACACCTTTGAGACCTCTAAAATCCTCCCCAGGATCATCGCTATCTGTCCCCTCGTCAAAAGAAATTGTACAATGTGATACCCACGAGCAAGCCTTCTCAGGAGTAGCCCCTACGCTCTGGAATTTACTGTGTTATTTGAATTTCAGTGCCGTTAAATGTGTATATTTTTGAACCTGTTTCATAGTAGTCTTATTATTAGGTTTCAAGTTGCTGTTTTCCTCTTTCATTGTATTTATGTTTATACTTGTACATTTTACTATTGTTAAGCTGTTAAAAATTGTATGTTTGATGTTAATCTATACCTACTGTATAGATTCTTGGATGAATCTCTCCTTAAAGGCGGTTAATAAATCCCAATGAATAAAAAAAAATAACTGGGTTTTCTTCGCCATGACATCTAGTAACATGTTTCAGGGTTTGGATACAGATAGGAAGCCAAGCTCTAGGAGGAAAGTAGAGATGGCTGGCCGTGCCATATTCTGTTCCTGCGGTTCTGTAATTGTATTTTTTTTTTTTTTTTTTTTAATACCTGTAGACACTGTTTCCTCTAACCTGTCAGGGGTGCTGTTTCACTATCATATTTTCAATAGTGAGAGAAAAGGCAACCTCTACAAGACCAGGGGCGGAGTAAGTCAAGATGCTGCCTGAGGCAGGGCTGAGATGCCCCCCCCCCCCCGGACCAGGGTCTGGCATCTCCCCCCTTCCTTCCTCCACCCTTTTCCTCGAGTTTACCTTCTTTGTCCATTTTCCAAAAGGCAGCGGCAGCGATTCCCATGCACTGCCTTGCCACCAGCACTGGCCTTTTCTCTACTGCGGCCCACCTCTGAGGAAACAGGAAGTTACATCAGAGAGGCGGGCCACAGTAAAGAGAAGAGGCCAGTGCCAGTGACAGGACAGTGCATGGGAATCATCGCCGCCACCTTTTGGAAAATGGGCAAAGAAGGTTAACTTGGGGAAGGGGGAGATGCCGATCCAGGAAGAGTGTCGCTTCAGGAGACCTAATGGTAGGGCCGCAACTGTGCAGGACTTCAGGGAACCCGCCTGTCCCTAGTAATATTGAAGCACCACCCCCCACTAGCAGCAATGCAGTTGGAGGAGTGCCTATAGAGACATGGGAAATATACATGTAGTTGGCAGCATACACAGCAGGAACAGCCATTTAAAAAAAAATAAATAAAAAAAGAGTGGCATTACTTTGGATTTTCACCCCCGGATTCTACAAAGGGTGCCCATGTTTGCATGCCAAAATTTGGGCCCAATCCTGACATGTACGCAGGGGTGTGCTGGTAAATTTTTAACCACGGGCTCTCTCTCCGGGCATAGCCGGCCCTGAAAGTTTTTTTTGGGGGGAGGGAATACATGCCTCTCTCTCCCCTCCTTTGTGCGGGCACGCTAGGCATACCTTTGCTGAGCCCCACCAGCCAATAAATGGACTGCCACCATTCTCTGCTGCTTATTTCTGGCTCTGAGCAGCATGATGGAACCTTCTTGCGCTTGCATGAAAAGTCCCAGCCTGATGCTCAGAGTCAGAAACAAGGAGCAGGGAGCAGCAGCAGTCTATTTACTTGGCTGGTGGGGCCAGCATCACTGCCAGCAAAGTAAAAGAGAATTCAGGAGGGGGGCCAAGCCCACATTTTGGGAGTCAGTTGTTAAAGTAGCCATGGGGAGGCCTACTTTAACAACCGGCTCCCAAAATTCTTAAAAACTTAACAAACGGCTCTCGCGAGCCTGTGAGAGCCCGCTCCAGCACACCACTGCATGTACGGGCAGCTTGATTGGTTAATGAGCCAATTAATAGCAATAATTGGGTGCTAACAATCAATTATTGATATTAATTGGCATCAGTTAGAATTTGTGTGCACATCTGGTTGCACTACTCTAAAACACTGGGTGCCCAAGGTGCTCATTTTCAAAGCACATAGATTTACAAACTTCACATTAACCTATGTAACTTTGTAAGTCTATGTGCTTTGAAAATGAGCCTCCAAATCCCATAGCATGGCCAAGGGAGGGGCAGGGAAGGAGCGTTCTGAAAATTTGGTTTCAGCAGGCATAAGTCCTGGCACCCAAATTTGGGCGCGGGAATCAACACTACACCCTATTCTATAAAAGGTGCTCAGTCTGGTGTGACCTTTATAGAATAGTACTGAGCAGTGGTATTTTCCAGTGCTGACTTTTGAGCATCATTTACTCAATCCGGCCCTCAATATGTAAGTAGCAATGCCTAAATATGCAAGCAGCTGATTTGGTATCTTATACAAATAAGTGTTGCCAAGTACATTCTTACATGCCAGATTTTACAGAACTGGACCTCCAAGGGCAGCCAAATAAGAAGCCAAGCAACAAAGCTCAATCATTTGACTTTTCGAGGTGATTTCAAACCCCTGCAAAGTAAGCACAATTGCTTTGTCAGTCACACTGCAGAGCCTAAGTCCAAACAAGCAGTTAGCTGACATTTATGCATATCTTAGAGCAGATATAAATACGGACAGGCAAATTTTTTTAAGTATGCATGTATTACCTTTGCAAAAATGGAAGTGCATGCATACCATGTCTAAACTGTACATGCTGTGGGCAGACACAGATATTGTAAGTAGCAGCTTTTCTGCTTAGACATATACGATTATTTATATGTGTAAGCCCTCTATTTGAACATAACAACATAATTGCTGCCATACTGGAATAGACCAAAGGTCCATCAAGCCCAGTATCCTGTTTCCAACAGAAGTCAATCTGGGTCACAAGTACCTGGCAATAATGGCTTATGGACTTTTGTTTTAAGAAATTATCCAAACATTTTTAAACCCTGCTAAGCTAACTGCTTTTACCACATTCTCTGACAACGAATTCCAGAGTTTAAATATATGTTGAGTGAAGAAATATTTTCTCTGGTTTGTTTTAAATTTACTACTTACTGGCTTCATTATTTACTACTACTAAAATTACCTACTATATCTAAAAAGTGGCTAAACATAACTATAAACCAACTTGAAATATTTATTCCCTAATTCTATAATCTTAGCACCTAAATGTAAGATCTATTGGCGGGCTAAGATAATAAAATACTAACACGCACATGAAAGTAACATTCACACAAGAAAGTGCTGTTTGGGCACTAAGCACTATTCTACAAGCATATGCCAGGAATTCTGTATAGGTCATCCAATGTTAGGTGCTCAACTTTTCATGCAGGTAATAGATCAATGTGTAAAGTAATTAGATAAATTGGTGATAACAATCAAATTGGCAGTCATTAGCAGTCATTAGGAGTTACGCACAAATCTGTCCTAAGCCCTAGTCTAAAACATGTGCACCTAATTTTCATAGTGCTCAACTCTAAAGGAGCCATGAGAAGGGCATGGGCGAGCCAGAGGCAGTCCTGGAGAAGTGAAGGGGTAGCCTAGTGGTTAGTGCAGCAGAGTTTGATGTTGGGGAACTGGGTTTGATTTCCACTGCAGCTCCTTGTGAGTCTGGGCAAGTCACTTAACCCTTCATTGCCCCAGGTACAAATAAGTATCTAAATACTATATAAACCCCTTCGCCTTTCCCAGAATTTCAGTGTTTCTGCTCCTAACTGCCGTTAGTTGGGCAGGCATAAATGTTCACACCCAAAATTAGCATGAACCTTCAAATCCTACATAGCATGCTAGAGATCCGCACCAAAATCCAGGCAGATTCTATAGCAACACATATAACTTAATTGACTTAACAAGCTAATTGGCATTGATAACAGCACTTAAGCAATAATGAGAATAATTGGCAATAATTAGAATTTATGCACACAACTCGCTATGCATATTCTGTAATGCACTGCACCTAACTTCTAACATGCGCAGGCAAAAAGGGGCATGATTATGGGTGGAGAAATTGGCATTTCAACATTCACAATACTACATGAATCACAGTCAGGATTTCGATCCAATCATAGCACTGAAACAGTGCTAACCACTCTCATAACCAAATTTAAACAATTAATTGTAACCGGAAAGAATGTGCTGTTCCTACAATTTGACATGTCCAGCGCGTTCGACATGGTCAGCCACCAAATACTCTCGAACATCCTAGACTACTTCGTGATTGGAGGAAACGTACTAAGATGGCTTAAAGGCTTCTTAACAGCAAGAACATATCAAGTGATTTCAAACTCAAAAACGTCAACACCATGGAAACCTGAATGCAGAGTACCACAAGGATCACCGCTCTCACCAATCCTTTTTAACTTAATGATGACACCTTTAGCCAAATCGCTATCCAACCAAGGACTCAACCTGTACATCTATGCAGACGATGTCACGATATACATCCGTTCAAACATGATCTAACCAAAATCACAAATGAAATCAAACACAGCCTCCAAATAATGAACTCATGGGCGGACGCATTCCAACTAAAGCTAAATGAGAAAAGACACAATGTCTCATTCTGTCCTCACAATAAAACACGAACAAACCCAACACCATAAACACCCCAGACTACACCCTTCCGGTCTTAGACAGTCTGAAAATTCTGGGAGTCACAATTGACCGAAATCTCACACTCGAAGAAAAATACAGCAAAGAAAATGTTCCACTCAATGTGGAAACTTAAAAGGATCAAATCTTTGTTCCCAAGGGAAATATTCTGCAGCCTGGTACAATCAATGGTGCTAAGCCATCTAAATTACTGCAATGCCATTTATACCGGATGCAAAGAACAAATCATTAAGAAGCTTCAAACCACTCAAAACACAGCAGCCAGACTCATATTTGGGAAAGCGAAATACGTAAGCGCCAAACCCCTAAGAGAAAAACTATACTGGCTCCCATTAAAAGAACAAATTGCGTTCAAAGTTTGCACCCTGGTCCACAAAATCGTTCATGGGGAAGCTCCGACCTATATGTCAGACCTTATAGACCTGCCTACTAGGAACGCAAAAAGATCAGCACGCACATTCCTCAATCTCCACTACCCCAACTGTAAAGGACTAAAATATAAATCCACATACACAACCAGTTTCTCCTACATATGCACGCAACAATGGAACGCACTACCAAAGGCCATAAAAATAACGCAAGACCTAACAATCTTCCGAAAGCTACTGAAAACTGGCCTGTTCAAGAAGGCATACCATAACCATCCATCCTAAATACTAAATAATAAGACTGTACATGAACTAGACGAAACCGAACACTTATCACTTGACTGATTAACCTCATTGCTATTAATGAACACGCACTACCACTTTAATCCTTATATCGAAAATGGTCTCTCTATAGTCGATGACCTAACTTATGTTACAATTCAACCTATCACTCAGGAACCTCTATACAATACCATAATGTATTCTTCTTTACCATGTATGTATGCACCTTAATGCAATGCCATTTGTAATTCTGTACCCGGAAATGGCAATCGTCATTACTGTAAACCACATTGAGCCTGCAAATTGGTGGGAAAATGTGGGATACAAATGCTACAAATAAATAAATAAATAAATACATGCACTGTTATAGAATATGACCTGTGAAACTAAATCTACATGCTGGGATTTACACCATATTTTCGTGGTGTAAATGGACACGGTTAGTTATAGTCACTGGGATAGCAACTAAGTGTATTCTATATACTACACCTATATCTAGGCACCGCTTATAGAATACTAGTAAAACAGGCCCGTTTCTGACACAAATGAAACGGGCGCTAGCAAGGTTTTCCTCGGAGTGTGTATGTTTGAGAGAGAGAGAGAGAGTGTGTGCGTGAGAGAGAAAGTGTGTGTGAGAGATGGAGTGTGTGTGTGAGTGAGAGAGAGACAGACAGAGTGTGTGTGTGTTTGTGTCAGAGAGAGATAGAGTGTGTGAGAGACGTGAGTGTATGTGTGTGTGAGAGTGAGTGTGTGAGAGAGAGAGAGAGAGAGAGTGTGTGTGAGAGAGAGAGATAGACAGGCTTATTTTCGAAAAAGAAAGACGCCCATATTTCGCCCCAAATCGGGAGATGGGCGCCTTTCTCCCGTGGGCACCCAAATCGGTATAACCGAAAGCCGATTTTGGGCGCCTCCAACTGCAGTCTGTCGCGGGAACGAACAAAGTTGATGGGGGCGTGTCGGAGGCATGGTGAAGGCGGGACTGGGGTGTGTTTATTGGCTGAGGAGAGACAGGCGCGCTCGGCTGATAATGGAAAAAAGAAGGGCGGAAGAAGCGAGAATTTGGGCCGCTTTTTTTGGACCCTTTTCTTTCACAAACAAGTCCCGAAAAAGTGCCCCAACTGCCTAGATGACCACCAGAGGGAATCAGGGATGACCTCCCCTGACCCCCCTCAGTGGTCACTAACCCCCTCCCACCAAAAAAAAAAAAGAACTTAAAAAAAAAATTTTTTGCCAGCCTGTATGCCAGCCTCAAATGTCATACCCAGCTCTATTACAGCAGTATGCAGGTCCCTGGAGCAGTTGTTAGTGGATGCAGTGGACTTCAGGCAGGTGGACCCAGGCCCACCACCCCCCCTACCTGTTACACTTGTGCTGGTAAATGGGAGCCCTCCAAACCGCCTCCAAAACCCACTGTATCCACATCTTGGTGCCCCCCTTCACCCATAAGTGCTATGGTAATGGTGTAGAGTTGTGGGGAGTGGGATTTGTGGGGCTCAGCACCCAAGGTAAGGGAGCTATGGACTTGGGAGGTATTTTAATTTTTTTTTTTTAATTTTTACAAGTGCCCCCTAGGGTGCCCGGTTGGTGTCCTGGCATGTGAGGGGTGAGAGATGGAGTGTGTATGTGAGAGAGAATGAGTGAGAGAGAGAGAGAAAGACAGACAGACAGAGTGTGTGTGTGTGTGTTTGTGTCAGAGATAAAGAGAGCGTGTGAGAGACAGAGTGTGTGTGTAAATGCATGCTAAACATATTCCTCCTCAATGATCAGCAAGCAGCATGCCAAACAATGGCACGCTGTCTGTGGCAAACCCTATGCCAGCTCGGAGCTGGCGTTAGGTTTGCAGAGCACTGGGGAGGAATGGTAAGCCTTGTGCACCATGCATTTGCAAGATAGCAGGCCCCCCGTTCCGCCCAATACAAAACCCCCTGCAGAAGCAGAACCCGGACCCCCAGCCAACGACACTGGACCTGGAGGGTTGGCAGACCTCCAATTCCCCTGACCCCCCCTATCCCTCCTCGCATCCTCCCCCCCAAAAAGCCCTGGTGGGCCAGTGGGCTGCAAATCAAACCTTCCCAAACCTGGTGGTCTAGCGGCCCTCTTTCCTGCCCCCTACCTTTGTTGGAGGAGGGAGGCACACTCCCTACTCTTCCAGCAGTGCCACCTTGAAAATGGAGGCGCCCAGCCCTGCCCAGTGCATCCTGGGATGCGCTGGGCAGGGCTTCACACCATATAAGGGAGAAACTCCATAGTTCGCCCATAGTCCTTAATTAGATACCATAGACTTAAGTGGCTATAATGTTGACTTCTAGTTATTCCAAGGCCCACTAATTTCCAGCATCATGGATACTGGAAGATTGTACTCACAAAGAACTGATTTTGAGTCATGTCCAAAAAGCGTCAAGTTCCCAGATGTCTCCAGTTCATCAGGAATAGGTTTGTCCCATTGTAGCTCTGATCTTCTTAGCAACATAAATGTGACAATGAAAACTACAAGTCCAAGCATGCAATGAGTCAGGTCCAGGACTGGCTCAGCCATTCATTATGAACTGGAGTCATCTGGTAATCAAAAAGGGGACTCTGAAATATTCATGTGCTACATGTTTGTGTTATCCTTAATGTTGGTTCAACAAAATGTACAATACATATTTACATTTTAAGATTTTGCTTATTTTGAGATGTATAATTTTTTATTCATTTTTCACTATTACTATTATTTTTGTAAGTTCATTCATTCACTGAGGAAGCCCAGTGGAATAAGATAAACCTATGTGGGGGAAGATCTCAAAATTCAAAGCAGCTATGATGGATTCACTTTAAGGTATTTATTTGAGAAGGACAACTGGATTATTTGCCAGCAATTTTAACCACACACAAATTAAGATGTAATACCACCATGATAAGCACAGTTATGGAATACACTCAATGTGTGCCTAAGTTAGGCACAGGTATTTAGGCCTGGTTTTAGGTGGCCTAAATGGGCACGCCTAAATTTTAGGTGTATGAAAGGCACATATGCATATTCTATAAAGTACACGTAACTTTCGGTGTAGTTTATAGAATCACACTAACTGCATAGTTTTATGGCGCTGATTTTTAAGGCGCCATATATAGAATTTCCCCCTTTCTGTTTCTGAGCTCACACGATGAATAATTTTTATATTTACTTTTACAGCTCTGCTGTTTATTTTTTTTATTTTTAATGTTATTTTATGGTGAGGAGAAGAAACCCTCGCTGCAAGCAAAGACAGACACAAACACAGTGAAGGTGACTAAACACAATAGCCAGATGATGAGAAAATATCAAACATTTATTAGCATCCAAGACTCGAAACAAGCTGTGTTTCGGCCTAATCGGCCTTCTTCAGGAGTCTTAAGAGGATGTAAGCTAAAAGATCCATCTGGAATTAAAGAATCCAATGTTTCAAAACACACTATAAACAGGTGTAGTGTTTGGCTGTACTAAAGTGTACAGAGGAAGCTTTTTAGCACTATGACCAGTATTGCTTTGTATGAAACAGAATCGGCTTTACGCTGTGGCTTTAGATTTTTGAAACATTGGATTCTTTAATTCCAGACCGATTTTTTAGCTCAAACCTTCTTAAAACTCCTGAACAAGGCTGAAACACAGCTCATGTCAAATCTTGGGTGCAAATAAACATTTGAGGGCCCTTTTACTAAGCAGCAGTAAAAAGTGGCCTGCGGTAGTGTAGGCGCATGTATTGGGCCCCTGCTGGGCCAGTTTTTCCGCATCTACAAAAAAAAGGCGCTTTTTTAATGGGGAAAGGGCCTAATGAAACCAGTGCGCGCCCAAAACTGGCCTGAGCCCTTAACACCACCCATTGATCTAGCGGTAAAGGCTGACGCTACACACGCAGTGACCAGTCGGCGTGTGCCAAGTGCCGATTACTGCCGGAAGTGGCGAGCATAGGAGAAAATGAATAAATAACTCATCCAATGCGTTATAGGCTTGCACCAAATCTGAAATTACCGCCAGGAGGGCACGTTGACTTGACAGTAGTATCATTTGGGCGTGTGCTGCATGTACGTAGAGCCTACCGCAACTTAATAAAAGGACCCCTTGACATTTTCTCGTCTGTCTATTGATTTTAGCCACCTTCTCTATGTTTGTGGCTGTCCATTTTTTGATGAGGTTCATATACATATATATCATAGAATCTTCAAAATTTTGTATTATTTTCTTTATTTATTTATTAACCATTTGGATGGGATTACACATATTTTTCGGACTATAAGACACACCGGACCATAAGATGCACCTAGGTTTTAGAGGAGAAAAATAGGAAAAAAAAGTTTTGAAGCAAAAAGTGTGGCGGAGATCTGCTGGAGGACCACAGGTTGTGCAAAACTGCTGTCCTTATACAAGAGTGTTGGCTCTGCAGTGGAATTTGTCCTCTCCTGCCATCCATGTCCAATGATTCTCCTCTCTCCCCTGCCCTCATCTCCCCTCCATGTCCAGCAATTCTCCCCTCCCCATGTCCAGCGATTTGTTGAAACCCCTGCCCACCTACCCGCCTGCCTGTCCGCCCTCAGCTCCCCGACTTTCCGTTCGTGCAACCGTGCTCCCTGTTTTGAAATCTTTAATTTACCCGAAGTCGCGGCGAGCCAGCAGTAAAAGAAGCAGGCAGACTCGCCTTCTCATCGCTTCCCTTCCCTCTCAGCGCGTCCCACCTTCCTCTGATGTAACTTCCTTTCCGTGAGGGCGAGACATGCTGAGAGGGAAGGGAAGTAACGAGGAGGCGAGCCTGCCTGCCTGCTGCTTTTACTTACTGCTGGTTCACCGTGACTTCGGGTACCCTACATTCGGACTATAAGATGCACCCACATTTTCCTCCCAAATTTGGGGGGAAAAAGTGCGTCTTATAGTCCGAAAAATACTGTATATTTTTTGTAATCAACAAAATGTATCCCAGCTTGCAAAGGATTCTGGGCTGGCAGAGCTACAAGCACTCTGTGCTAAAATAGAAATTACAAAATCCACAACTTTCAAACTTCTCCATGGTTTTCAGTTATTCACCTGCTTGCTGCTTTTACATTTCTTTCTGTAGCTTTTTTTTTTTTTGGTCAGTTTTATTTGATCATGCTTCAGGCTGCCTGTTCTTCTGAAACTGAATAGACAATCAGGGATTTAGACCATCATCAGCTGTGATCAGGCAGAGCAGGAATGAGGACAGGTAGCACAGCAGGAGGCAAGAAGTGTTAAGTGGATCAGAGAGTGTACTAAAGGAGCCAAGCTTATGGAAACAACAAGAGGGGGTAAAGGAGAGGAAATATGAATGGCAAAACACTGACAGTTTTGGGCAAAAGTAGTGCAAAAAAACTGGAAAGTTAGCTTGCATGTACAACTTAATGTAGAAATAATGGTCAATAAATAAGTTGCAAATTATACCTTTTTCCTGGGCTGACATTAACATTGCTTTCAAAAGCTATGCTCACATCCCCTGGTTTCTTGACTCCGGAAAAGGATACATTCTTTAAAGCATTTTGTAATTTTACATAGAACTATATTTAAAGGCCACAGTCAGCCATGACACCTAATGATGCATCTAGATTCAGCACCACTATCTGGACAGGGCTGCACTGAATATTCTTGCAGAGCAGCCAGTGCAGCCACTGTAGAGGCAATTCTTGTAAGTGGGCACTCTGTTTTTAAATGCCTCAGGCCCTGATGCTCAGAAGCAAACACAGGTGCTAGAGGCCATTCGCTCCAGACTAGCACCCGCATTAACCAGCGCACTAATTGTGCAGGGTGCTCAGACAGCATATGCAGAGCTCTGGTGGCAAAATTTCTGCTGGTGGGGTTTGAGCATCCCTGCCAGCAAAGGTGTGATCTGGGCAGGGGGGCACACAACAATGGTGGCAGCAGGGGGAGGGGCACTGAGAGGAAATGCTTGGCTTCTTTCAGGCTCCCCCTCCCCCCCAAAAAATCAACTTCTAGCTATGGCCCCTGGTGTAATCATATATTTACCTGCAAACGTGCGGGGGGGGGGGGGGGGATTCTGTACATTTACGCACAAAAGTGGCAAATAACTGCTGGTGCCCAGGGATTTTTTGGAGGGATTTGGAGGGAGGGAGGGGAGGGGTGCCACTAGATAATGTCCTTCAAATGTACAGCAATTCAGTCCACTCTACGTGGGGGTAATTCTCTACAGATCACCTAACGTTAGGCACCAGGATGATGCAAGCTAAGCATGAATTCTATAATGGCAGTTGTGTACGAAACTGCCCTTATGGAATACTAATGTAAGTCCACATTTATGTGCCTAACTTTTGGCAGTAGTCAGAAATTTGGGCATACAACTTTCTAGAATTAGGGGGATAGCTATGTAGGAACAAAATAAACACTACAAAGCACTATATACAGCACTAATACATGGTACTATCCAGCATTGACAACCTGGCTTTAAAATACAGACTCTCGTTTATTTCATCTTTCACTGCATTGAACCTCGCAGTATATGCGGACTATAAAATATTATTTTTATTTGGCAATCATACCATCTGACTTGAACATGCTGCCCTCCTAGTGGAACTGTAAAGATACTGCACATATTACAGAAGAGAGGGTGTGCAGGATGTAGCCTAGGGGTTAGAACACTTGACTGATTATACAGGAGTGGCTGATTCATATCACATCACTACCAACTATTACCCTGAGCTTTTTACCTCATCTGCTTGCATTTTGCAAGTCCCTCCCTAAGGGGGTCTTTTACTAAAACGTAGCTCGAGTTAGCTGCAGCAGGGCCCATTTTATTCCTATGGGCACTGCTGCAGATAACTTGAGCTAAGCTTTAGTAAAAAAAAAAAAAACCCTAAGAAAGGAGGCTTCCCCATTCTAACAGGCATTCCTACATAGGGGAGGAGGTAGCCTTGTGGTTAGAACACTAGACTGATCTTACAGGGATGGTCAGTTCAAACCTCAGTACTGGTTCCTGTCACCTTGAACACCAAACACACCAAGAAGTGTTCCCTACAAAGGAAGATGCTGTCCAAGGGATAGGGGGCAACCAATCGAGGCAGGACACCAAAAGCTGAGTAGATAAAATCCTTATTGCCAATGACCAGATATAAAAGACTCGATACAGTTCAGTGTTTCAGCAAATGATATGCCTGCCTCAGGAGTCAACATATCTGTGTTAATTATGGACATATTTTTTGGTGCTATGCTTTTTGAGGTGTCACTGGACAATTTAGCAAAGATAGCTTTCCAGTTATAAGATTGTACAACTGCCTAAATTTATATCAAACCATACTTAACACCTCGCTACTAAGCTGTGACCCCCTATCATTCCCACCTTCCTAATACCACTAAATCTACCAGGGTGCGCCAGGTGGTTAAGAAATTCCTTCCACCCCAACTACCCTCCCACACTTCTTCTTCACAAAAACACTTCTTTCACATTCCAAAACCCCACCCCTCCCACTTAGTTCCTCCAATCCGAACTTCCAACTCTTATTTTTCCTAGCCGATCGCTTCCAATTTGATATTCCTACCAACAGCTTTCATCATAACCCCATATTTGATTAATTAGTTATTTATTCACCTAACTAAATTTAACACCCCCAACATTACCTCTTCCCTGCCCTCACAAACCTTCCAATATACTTCTTGTGGATCTGGCTGCTCAGTCAATGTTATACCCTCCACTTAATGGTGTATGTTTTTTTTTTTTACATTGGCATTCGCAAATCTTCATTCACCACATCAGCACACACTTCTCTATTGAATAATAGCCTTTAGGCAAGTTACGTTCAAAATGGCAAGACTCTGGCTGCAGCTTTATTAATTAAACATCAACTTACAATTTAATCTTTATTAAACATCTATCATAAAACATCCTCCAATTCCCACAGCTGACAACCCATGGTACCACAGGGTTATGCCCCATCTCATAGAGGTAACGCACACAATAGAAATTGCTATGCCCAAATACTGTCCAAATTCTGTCCAAATTTGTATCAAAGCATACTTAATACCCCACAGCTGCAACCTGTCTGCCTTTAAAATAAGCCTCCAATAAGTCTTAAATATCACTCAAAAATAATCAACTCCTATATCAGATAAATATACACCATATGGTTGAAAAAGCCCAGGTCAGTCTCTTGACAAAAGATCATGAGACAAAACCATTCTTCGAAGAACAATAAGGAAACAAATTACTTCCACACTGACACGTTTCCTCAAAAGCTCTATCGTTTTAACTTTTTGTGTCCTCTTCCAAACCAATCTTAGTACAATATTAGACACAACAAATATTGTAAAAGGAAAATAACAAGTTGCAACACTGTTCTCTTAATCATTCTTATCAATTCCACCCCTTTTATAGAGCACTAATCTTTACCCCCAACATGAATTACTATTAATTTGGGAGAAGGAACAGTGGCAGAAGTTGCTCCCATAACATGCCACAAAGTCCTAACCATTGAATCCAGACCCCCAAGAACAGGTAATCCCAAGTTAGGTCCAAAATTCAACTCCTTTCTGAGCTGCCATTGAAGCTGCCCCAATATGAAAAGAATGAGTCCCATATTCCTCTGGATCTCTTCCTATAACATATAAACCCTTTTTCAGCACTGCCAAGAACTGAAAGTGCTTTAAAGGAGAAGAATTACTGTGGACTAAGCAGGACAATCTACCTACAGTCCATAATCTCTTAATTATTCTTTTGCTAATTGAACTGGAGAAACAAAAGATTCTGGTGCCTCCCATAACACCACCCTATTCCCTTTCCCGCATTGATCAGTTTTTGATCAACGAATACAAAAACTAAGCTTATGTTTTCCAACTTTGAACATCTTGAAGCAGCAAACCAGACTCCCCCATCGCTGCTTTGTTAGAAGTCACTAACTCTCCTACACATAATGCTCCAAAAAAGGCTACTGAGAATGCCAACCTAAATATACATGCTTCAAAAGGTGAAACACAAACGTTTTCCATTGAAATAATAAGATTAATTAATAACTCATAACTAATTGTCCTCTAATTAGACTGACCACATTTGTTCTCTACATTGCCCATAACCTCGAAACAATTTCTCAGTGATAAAATGTGTAGAAAGGGTACTCAAACCTTGAACCTAAGAAAGGAAAGCTATACTTGCCAAGGACTGTCTGAGTAAACTATAAGACCAGTGTCTACTCTTGGCAGAGAGAATAAAACCAACAACCCATGATTCCAGTATAGGAAACTGTACCCTTACGTTCTGGTCACTCAAATACAGCAGAAATTGATTCTAGTCACTTTTATAAGCCTTCCATGTATTTGTTGCCAATGAATTAGTCAACAATTTGCTGAAAACTCCAGAAAACTGTTCCACAACTCTTCTGGCATAATCATCGCTGCAATCACTCTAAGTGGAGGAACACTTGATCCCTATGAGCTTGAACAAAGAGGAGTTCAAAGAGTAGGGTGGGTTGGCTCTTCCAATAAACCAAGGGAGACACTTGCTTAAAAAAGGTGATTATTGGAAATCATCAAACAGTTCTAATGACTTGACACAGCTGCCGTGTTTTGGGATGTTCGTTGTATAATGGTATGCAAAAATGTCCAAGATCACATTCAACCTTAATCGAACAAAGTATGTCCAAGATGTGGAACAGCACATAAAACTTCTCCTGACCAAAAGACTTATGCCTATTACAGCAGCTCGCAAGGGCAGAGGGAGGGCTGGTCCTAGCCCAGAACCAAGAGCCAATAGGGAAACCTCAGAAGAAGTCAATCACATGACACTGCAAACTATAGGAAAAGCAGTCCTAATACACAGTGCTGTCTATTACACAGACAATGCAACTGAACACAGGTAATACTCATATTATATAAACATCACAATATACCTTTCCTCCATGAATCTCGAGGCATTACATGATACAAGCAGTTAGCTTACCAGGGTTTAAAAAAGATTTGGACACGTTCCTACAAGAAAAGTCCATAAGCCATTATTAAATGGACTTGGGAAATTCCACTGCTTATTCCTAGGATAAACAGCATAAAATCTGCTTTGACTCTTTTGGGATCTTGCCGGGTACTTGTGACCTGGGTTGGCCACTGTTGGAAACAGAATGCTGGGCTTAATGGACCTCCAGTCTGACCTAGTATGGCAATGCTTATGTTCATATTGTATTATATGCTTAAATTATGCGTGTGTTTTCGTACTGCTACGCTGGTATTCTACCAAGGAAGCAAGATAAAATGAAGTTATTTATTGTGACTTTTACAATTAATTATTTCTCTTACTACAGACAACAAGACAATATGTAAATCTGATATACTGTTTGAATAACTTGACAAAATGCACAGCAACACTTAATTTCAATGCACATGTCCTGCTCAGAAGCAAAACATCCCTTGGCATCAGCAATTCAGGTGCTAATGCATGTAAGTAAGCAAATTAATCTTTAATCTGAGGAGATCATGAAATTCAAAGAACTGCCCAGGTTCACAAAGATATGATGCCCTCAGAAGGTAATTAGCCTTGTCAGTGAAAATCTTACATTGTATATGCAGCATTACAGCTTGTTCCTTAAATGGAATACAGAAAAACGAAAGTAACATTTCTAAACATTCTTGAAAAATTATTTTTTTCTAAATGACTTGATCATTCTTGATGCGGAAACAGTATAATGGAAAAGGTGACTCACTCTGCTAAGTATCTCTACCATGGTTGAAAAATACATAAAAGTAGAGGAACCCCAGCTAACACATCCACAGGAAGAAAGTTGTCAACGTGGGCTACCATTAAGACAGGTTATTTTACCACAATTTGTCTCTTGAGAGATGCTACAATAGCATGAGTTGTGGAATGGAGAGTGGAGGAGTAGCCTAATAGTTGATGCAGTGGCCAGCAAACTGGGTTTGATTCCCACTGCAGCTCCTTGTGACTCAGGTCAAGTCACTTAACCCTCTGTTGCCCCATGTACAAAATAAGTACTTGTGTATAATATGTAAACTGTATTTCAGGTTCATTTTGGGAAAAGTCCATTGAACATTATTAATTTTTCTTTTTTTTTTTTTTTTTGGGGGGGGGGGGGTTTGCCAGGTTCTTGAAGCCTGGATTGGCCGATGTTGGAGACAGGATGCTGGGCTTGATGGACCCTTGGTCTTTTCCCAGTATGGCGGTACTTATGTACTTATGAATAAATTGGGAGCAGGAAATAGGGATTCTTGGCTTTTTCTCAACAGAGCTTATTAGATCGTTTTCTGCACTAATAGGGTAATTACAGAAAGAAGAAGCCAACATTTAGGTACTAAGGGCCCAATATCCAGTGCTATTTAACTGACCAGGAATGGCTCCTGCCTGGTTAAATAGCACTTAGTCAGCTAAGCGTGAATATTCAGTGCTAAACCGGCTTAGCTGAGCGGTTAAGATAGGCCTGCTATTTAAGGCAACAGTAACAGAGAAGATGCTGTGAGTGGGATGACTGATAAGGAGGGACCAGGTCTTTCTTGTATGCTGTGGATGAGCCGAGGGAGGGGGCAATATTGCTGTGGTTGCTGAGCTAATGGAGTTGGAAGGGGATTAAAAATGCAGATGCCCTAGTGCATCTCCCTTATGCATGAATCTGGGATCAAGATTAGCTCACTTGGAAACCACACGATGCTGTGCCTTTTATTTTCTTGCTCCTATGCTCTGGAACGATCTACCCCCCCCCCCCCCCCCCCCAATTCGGTCCAAACCCTTTTTCTAGAAATGTAAATCTTTGCTTCAAAAGCACTATTTTTCTGTTGCTTTTGATGCAGGCTATCAGTGATGTTTTTCTTGACCAGGGTTTTCAGAATGTTTTCAGTATGTTAACTATCAGTTTTAGTTTTGTTTGCTCTTGTTTGTGTGATGTGTTTCCTATCCTAATGGAATTCCTATTCTTTTCTTTGCTTTTATTTGTAGTTTTTAGCTTTTTTTGTAAACCACCTGACCTGTTTGTTCAGATAGGGTGGTATAACAAATTTTAATAAACATAAACTTGAATTACAGGAGCTAAGTGCCCCCAAAATAACCTTCACCCACATACACAACACTTGCACTGCACTCTTGTACACACTTGAGCACACATGTAGACAACTTCCACCCCCTCAATCATAGTGCATCTAGTTACTCACTATACTACCCATGCAGTCACACCAAGTTATTCTCGCACAAATCCACTGTCACACATCGATCCAAATCCACCAGTCACAAACACACACGTACTCGCTAATGACTTCACTGATGTACAGACTTGTACCCACAGACCCCACTTGTTGAAATCCCTCACTCATTCAAACACATTAGTCACTCACTAGTTATGCAGTGAGTGGCCTAGTGGTTAGGGTGGTGGACTTTGGTCTTGAGGAACTGAGTTCAATTCCCACTTCAGGCACAGGCAGCTGCTTGTGACTCTGGGCAAGTCACTTAACCCTCCATTGACCCATGTAAGCTGTATTGAGCCTGCCATGAGTGGGAAAGTGCGAGTTACAAAATGTAATAAAAATATACACAACACAGCAACTCAGATCTACTCACCCAGTTGCACATCATTGCATCTTCACATATCAGACTCCTGATGTACTCACAGATGTTTACAATTGGATGTAAGGTTGAGGATAATGGAACAGAGGGCCTAAAAATGCCTCTTCTCTTTTCCTTCACTCTGGATTATCCCCTTTCTCTCATCCTTACACCCTCCCAGTCTCCCACCACGGGGCCACCCTCTTCTCACACTCAACCATTCATCCATCTTGCTTGGCAACTGCGCTCCTCCCCCAGCCTGAACCCCTCTTACAAATTCATCTCTTTCTCTCTACTCATCCCCTTTCTCTCACCTTTCTCCAGACTCATCCATTCTCTCACCCCTACATGAGTCATCCCTCAATCTCATCTTTCTAAGCCTATCCCTCTCTCATCCCTCACCCCCAGATTTACCTTCTCAATTCATCCTCTCCCTCAGTTACTACAACATGCTCATTCCCTTTTTTCTTGGCACATCTCCATCCCAGACCCATTCAGTCACAACACCTCATCTGTATTTATCCCTTCTTTCACTTCCCAGGTTCATCCCTTTTCTCTCCACCATCCTCTTCTCTGTCTCCTCTCCGCAAACTTACGCGTCTATTATCTCAGCTCTCCAAGAACACCCACACCACTGCCAAATACCTCGCTCTCCCTATTCCCTCCTCCCCTGAACCAAGCATCTCCTCTCTGTCTCCCTATTCTCCCTCCTCCAATTGTAGTATTTCTAATCTCCTGCCCCTCTTTTCCCCAATAACCCCCGCCCCTCCTGTGGTCCAGCATCTCCCAAAACAAACAGTTAGTTGCCTCTTCTTAAAATTAACCAAAAAACAGCAGGAGTAGAGGATGTCACAAACCACACCCAGCTTCTGTAGAGGGATCAGAAACCTTTAATGAAAGCACCAGAGTTGGACCCAACATGGCCCACGTTTTGGTGGTGAACAGCCGCCTGCCTCAGGGGTCACATGCGAACTTCCACATGAAGGTAAGAAACAAGTGTGCCTGGTGCAGTATTTTGAAAATAAGCCAATCCAGGTCAGAGAAACAAAGCCATTGGAACAGAGCCTTCCAGCCTCTGTGCTTAAGCTGCTGCTATGTCCCACCCCCTGTGACTCATGCTTCTTGTTTCTGAGGGGACTGAGCACAGAAGCTCAAAGGTTCTGCTGCTTACAATGAAAAGTCTGTTTTGCTGCTGCTGCTGCTGCCACCACAGGCCAGAGGGATCATACAGTATTTGAGCATGTGGAGTACAGAAGCCTTAAAAAGAAAGGACTGGGGCAGTAGGCCAGATAAAGGGGTCGGGAATAGATGGTTTATCTATTTGAACCTGGGACTGCTATTTGTGCAAGATATCATTATCATTCAAATATATTTTGGTCTGTCCTTAGAATACTCCTGGCCCATCCTATAAACTAACACAGTCAAATTTTATTCATTCAACAGTAGGCAATTTTCAAGCCAAGACACAAAGGAGGTAATATTCAGTCCACACTGATCAGCATTTTTTTAATGCTGGCAGCAGCGAATAGAATTAGCCCCAGATAGTCAGTACCGGGCTATGTCTGGGCACAGGCTCTGAATATCTGGGAGTAATTTAAGCTGGGCTGGCCGCAGGACTTATGCGGGTTCCAGCCGATATTCAGCCGGGGCCTACATAAAACACTTATGCAGGCCCTGGCTGAATATCAACCGGTGCCCACTTAGCTATGCAGGTGCCAGCACTGAATACTGCCAGCACCCAAATAACTGTCAGTTCATACCCCACATCACACCCTGTACCGCCCCTGACCTGCTCATGTTTTTATGGGTAGTCAGAGATGATATTCAGTGGCACTTCCTGTCAGGTTCTCAGGTTCAGAGCCCGCGGGGCCGGGCTCTGGAGCAAACGTGAGCCCTTGGGCTGCTGACGAGGAGCGACAGCAGCAGGCAAAACCCACCAACCAACGCTGGGCAAGCACACCGGCACCGGCAGGGACTGCAGGCACCGCCCAGCGAGCCGGAACACATGGACTGGAATCCCCCGGACTGGAGGACACAGAACTGGAACACTGGACTGCAATCCCCCGGACTGGAACACACACCGGACCGGAACACACTGGACTGGAGCACACTGGACTGGTCCCCCGGACTGGAGGACACAGGACTGGAACACGGGACTGGAGCACACTGGACTGGTCCACACAGCTTCACCTGCACTTAGCTACTAAGCCCCCCAAGAGTTGAGCTCCTGGGTTCGAGTAGCCGACAGGACTTACTGGACGACCGGATGACATAGGGACCAGGACTGGAAACAGAAGTGCACCTAAACCTAAACTGATCTACGTGCTCCCAAGCCCTAAACCAGCAGGAGTGTTCCTAACAGTAAACTGACAAAAGGACTTCCTAAGCCCTATACTAAACAGGAGCTCCTAAGCCCTGCTCAAGAAAGGGACTTCCTAAGCCCTAAACTAACAGAGCAGGGAACTAAACACAAAGCTAACACAGGTGCTACTAAGCACCAAGCTACAAGCAGAGCTTTACACTAATAAGCTAAACACAGAACTAACCAGCTACCTAAGCACTGCTCTAGCAAGCTAGATACAACTAACAAGGTGCTTCCTAAGCACTACTCTGGTAAGCAACCAGAAGAGCTCCTAGCACTAAAAGGGAAGACAGGGGAGCCACAAGGAAAAAACAGTGAAGCTAACACATAAGCCAAAAGTGCTTCTAAAGCACCAAACACCAACAGCAAAGACTGCAATGCTCCCAATAGCACAAACACCAGAAGTACTTCTAACAGCAAACTCTGCAGTGTTCCTAACAACACCAAACCCAGGAGTACTTCTAATAGCAACAGAGCTTCCAAAGCCCTACACATAGCAATGCTTCCAAAACCAAGAGGGAAAAGCAGGGGAACCAAAGGGAAAAGCAGGAAAGCTAAACACATAGACACCAGTGCACACTGCACTAACACTAACCTGGACCTTAGCAAAAGCAAGCAGGGACCCTAGACACAATGTCAGAAGTGCACACTGCACCACCCTACCTAAAGCAAACACAACTGTTGCAAAGGCCCTGAAGGAAACAACACCACTTCCTTATCAAGGCCCTCCCTGATGATGTCACACTCCCTAGACCTAGGCAAAAGCACACTGACCCAGAGAGGTCCAACCCACACCAATGCAAAACCGTGAAACACTTGAAGCCAGTACACCCAAAGAGAGTTAGAGCAACTCAGGCAACACACACACAGCTGTAGTGAAGTGAGACAATTAACCCCATGCTGCTGGAAGCTGCCAACACAGAGAGACAGAGCCAGCTCAGAAAGGAAAGAGAAAAGAAACAGAAGCCAGCTAAGAAGCTGACCCCCAGGAAAGAGGTAAGTTTGAGAGGGGTTCAGACCCCAATCATAACACTTCCTGGTTAACTGCAGCTGAATATCTGTGATTGGGCAGCCAGGAGTGAATTGAGCTGGCCGGAGTTTCTCCTGCATGATTAAATTAATTTGCATATCGGGGGGGGGGGGGGTTAGGTTGTAAGGAAAAGAGCTTTGCAATATGGACTCACATGTTTTGGTTTAGCTAACCAAGGAGCCCTTTTACTAAGCCGTGTGGAGGGGAATAATCGAACGGCGCCGGCGAAATAGATCGCGCCTATAGCACTGCTTAGTAAACAGGACCCTAAAGGGGAAAGTTACCAACATGAGCTACCGTTCACTCATATTATTTTACTATTAACCCCAGTTATTAGTAACTGGTCTCATTGGATGACCCTAGTTCCTATTAACCTGTGGTAAAATAGCACGAGTTCTGGTAAAATAGCCCAGCTTAATGGTAGCCCATATTGATATTGTCTCCCCTCAGAGTAAGATCTGTGGGTAAAAACTACTCACAGACTTCCAAAGCAGAGACAGGGAATAACGCTGATCATTTTAAAGTGTATTTTAACAAATTGTTCTGCAAAGTCCATTGTTGCCTGAACAAGGGAACAGACTGAAAAATGTTGTAAGGTGAATCATAGGTTAATATCGACTCTACTTGCCCCTGTAGCTCTCACAGACATTTTCATTTAAAAGCTTTTATGTGCTGTCTTTCTAACTGAAATCAGGATAGCTCAACATAGGTTTTGCTGAGAGAGAAAGTATGCTTTAAAGAGACTGAAAATTATGTGAGGTGCTTGTAGTTTCTAAATTGCTCTAATGTATTCCATGTGCCTTAAATCTACACAGCTTGCTACTTATGAATGGAAGCTTCTGCCACAAATACACAAAACATTTCATCAGTTACAGTCAAGCTACTGTACTTGATATTATTGATTGATTTATGTATTCTTACGAAAAGTTTTGTATGTCGCTTCTAGCTAATCTGCCTGCCTGCCTGCCAACCCCTTCGTTATTCTGCCATTGCTCCGCCCTCGAGGGCGGGGCCCGGAGCGATTTTGGTGGCTTCACCACCACGAACCTTCGAACCTTTTTGAAGGAAGTCTGGACTTGGCTTCACTGACGTCAGTGTCCTCAGAACGTTGAGGGTGAGTTTTATTATAGTAGATGCCTAAATTTCTATATGGCTTATAGAATATACACCAAGCGTCTATCCGTATGACTAAATTTAGTCGCGGGCAGTTACAACAAGTCTAGTGGTGTAAATGCCAACAGCTAAATTAGGCACAGATTGGGTGTACTCTATAACAGCGAGCATAGATTTAGAAATCCCCATGATCTGCCCATTCCACGCTCATGGCCACACCCCATTTTCAACTATGCGACTTAGAATTTATACGTATCATGTTACAGGATATGTTTAGACAGTTGTGCGCATAAATTCTAATTAATGCCAATTACTGTTAATAATTGCTTGCTAATTAGCAATGATCAGCACTTAACTAATTAAGGGGTCCTTTTACTAAGGTGCACTGAAAAATGGCTTGTGGGTTTTGAGTGCATGCAGATCCATTTTTCAGTGCGCCTATAAAAAAAGGCCCTTTTTAATTTTTGCCAAAAATGGACGTGCGGCAAAATCAAAATTGCCACGCGTGCATTTTGGGTCTGAGACTTTACCACCAGCCATTGACCTAGTGGTAAAGTCTCACACAGTAACCGGGTGATAATGACCTACATGCATCAAATACCACTTGACACACATCCGATATGCATGTCATAAAATAAAAATTATTTTTCAGACGCATGTATCGGATGAGTGCCAAAAATGAAATGACCGCAAGAGCCACATGGTAGCCGGGCGGTAACTCCATTTTGGTGCACGCTGAGTGCATGTAGATGCTTATGCGGCTTAGTAAAAGGACCCCTATGTTGCAAGTGCAAAACCAGAATACGATCAGAATTACGCATGCAACTTAAGTTGTGCTATTTAGAACCTGAGAAATGAGGTATTTGGAAAAAACGTAAAGTAAACAAAAAAACTAAACAAGGAGCTATTTTTCTATAGAACTCTAAGTCAAGCAGTCGTGGTATAAGGCTAGAAGGGGTTATTTTAGGAGTAATGTAAGAAATATTTCTTTACGAGCCAGCCCAGGGGCTCAGCTGGCAAGATCTGTACAATTATTGAGGAAAAGCATAGCTACTATCAACAAATAAACTAAGAATGAGCATTTCCCCCTGAAACAGAGCAAAGTAAGATACTTTTTTTGAAGATCTGTGCACTGCAATGTAATTTGATCCTTGAGCTGGTCAGCCAGGACTAAAGGTATGGTGAAGACCTTGCTGTAAGCCCCTGGGGGAAGGGCTTAAGGAATATGCCTGGTAACCAGATTCAGGACTCATGATTGCAGGGTTCCATAAAGGCTGTCAGGTGTCTTGGTTCTTGTCTAGGACCTTCACTGCAGTGACAATAGTAGGGGTGTTTTCAGGGTGGGGGGAAAAATTCCTGGGTAGTTGCAAATGAAGACTTATGGAGCCAGAATCCCAGCACTGGTTTTGAATGACCTAGAAGAAAAGGGATGGAAAAGAACTTCCCAAGCCTTATATAGGCTGTATTTTCACTTGACAGATTGAATGCATTAAGCACCAGCTCTCAAATTAACACATACATTCAATGTCATTATCTGTATAGACAGCAGTGTACTGGCAGGATCCATCTACTTTAGGCCTGCTACATCTAGTAGCTCTATAGAAATGAATAATAATAGTATTCAGCTGAACTAGAAAAGCATTAAAGAAGGTGACAAAAATATTAAAGAGGATAGAGCATATCAGTTACAAAGAGAGGCTAAACAGGTTAAGGCTCTTTAGCTTAGTGGATTTGGTAGAAGTTTATAAAATCATGAATGGAGTGAAATAGGCAAGCTATCAAGTGATTCTCACATCTTGCAGCCACCCAGTTATCTGCATTCCTAATGATTAAATCATCCACTTCCATCTTGGTCATATGCCTCTTTGGGTGAGAGTATACTACCTCACCCAAAAATAAAGTACTGGCTACTACAGGATCATAAGTACATAAGTATTGCCATACTGGGAAAGACCAAAGGTTCATCAAGCCCAGCATCCTGTTTCCAACAGTGGCCAATCCAGGCCACAAATACATGGCAAGATCCCAAAAAAGTACACAACATTTTATACTGTTTATCCCAGAAATAATTCTTGCCACACCAAGGGGATGCTCTCCTTCCAAATAAAATTTCTTCTCCAAGGCAGCATAGGAGCTGCCAGCCTAAAAGTGGTACTTGCCTACTAGGTCCCTGAAGATCTCCTATCCATCTGCTCCAGTTCCTTCAAGTCTGCTACTGTAGCTTCCCAGAGGTCAGATTTGTTTTCTGAGATCTAGAAAGTCTTTGCACTGAATAGGGATAGGCAGTAATTTGCAATGATATGCAAATATCCCATGTCATTAACAAATATGAGCAGAAAAAAACCATGACATTTTGTGTTTTTTCATTTGCAGATAATAGGGGATGAGACTTGATATGTCACCTTTCTGTGGTTACAATCAAAATGGTCTACCTATTATATACAGGTACTTATTTTGGACCTTTGCAAAGAGGGTGCATTCTTTCCAGATAGTATACCATGCAAGAATTATCGCATACGCGTGAACCATTTGGAAAAAGTCCACGCTATTTTGAAAGAGCGTGCATTCTTCATGACATTGTCCCTGAAATGAAAATGAAGGCTAACCCAAAACAAACAATCGTTTATCATTTTGTGTATCGTTTATTTGGGTTTGCTAAAACTGTCTTTTTACAGCACATGTCAAGGCAGTGTACAATTAAAATGTCCAAAGCAAAGGAATTACATATGGTATAGGAAAGCAATCAGTCATACAGTAGGATCAAACATACACCATAGTGATTGCTTGCAGGTTTCCTCTGGTTGGGTAAATCTCAATAAACTCTTTAACTGGAAATTGCTACTTGCAGTTCACTGAGAAGCAAAGATAAAATAATAATATAATTGATTTAAGGGAATGTATATTAGTTTAAGTATCCCTATTCCATTAGGAACTTTAAATAACTTAAGAACTCATCAATACTATGATGCAGGTGGCAATCTAGCAGTAAGATTGGGGCTATCCAGTCTTTTGCACCACAGGTATGATTATCTCACACTTCGGAGAAGTCATAGGCACCCCGTATAAGAGGCTTGGGGAGGCTAAGCCTCCCCAGCCCAATCATCGACTTCCGCTTGTGGTGCAGCCCACCCTCCCGCCCCGCGCATTTTTTTCTTTTATTTCCGTGGCAGCGACGTCAATGAAGACTACAGGCTCGCCGCCAGCTTCTCCCTTCTCTCTGCTCTCGCGGAAACAGGAAATGCATCACGGGACACTGTGTGCAGAGAGAAGGGAGAAGCTGGCGGCGAGCCTGTAGTCTTTTTCTTCATTGACGTCGCTGCCACGGAGCGTATGGAGGTAAGCTCCGCCCCCTTTAGCCTCCCCAAACAGTTGGGCTACCGACCGTCTATGGGAGAAGTTGTATATGTGCACTAATGCTAGGGAGAGGGAGCCCCAAATTTTCATTTTGTTTCATTTTCCATGTTGTTTGCAGTCACTAGTTTGGAACAGTGTTTCCAGTGAGGGGTATTTAGCACTGAGGTTCTGCTTCTATCTGCATTTTCTAAATTTCCAGATCTCCCTCATTATTTCATTACAGGATTTATGTTTTTGCTTTGATTGATAATCTAATCCTGTTGCAGCAAGTGTTTTGTATTGAGAATGTTCTAGAAAAGATTCCATCAGATACCCACTGTTTTCACACCTGCATCCTAGTCTCATACTTTAAGTAAACTTGTATTTGATTTGTAGCTATTTTTTGCACAGTCCCTCTGATTCTATAAAAGTCACCAAAAATTGCTCGTGCAAATTTAGATTAACCTCTGATTTGCACACACAATTTAATAGAATAACGAGCCAGTCAGTGCTAATAATTGACTTTTTAGCAAGCAATTATTGGCACTAATTAGATTTAATTGGGAATTACGCATGTACAGTTAGTTACAGAATCATGCCTAAAATTTATGCACAGCCTGAAAAAGAGGGTGTGGAAATGAGAGGGTCATGAGTGTTTTGGGTGGATTCAGGGGCGTGGTTTTGAGTTGCATTCGTAAATTAAAGTCACTTAACCCTCCATTGCCTGCCGCATTGAGCCTGCCATGAGTGGGAAAGCGTGGAGTACAAATGTAACAAAAAAAAAATTATAGAATAACGGTTCTCTGTACATAAATTTAGGCGCCCGCATTTGCACCACGCTTTTGTTGGTACAAATGGTGGCACCTAAAGTTACAGGTAACCTCTCTGCTTAAGCATTATTCTATAATTTATTAATTCAGATTTTGCTCACACCTTTTTCAGTAGTAGCTCAAGGTGAGTTACATTCAGGTACTCTGGATATTTCTTTGTCCCAGGAGGGCTCACAATCTAAGTTTGTACCTCAGGCAATGGAGGGTTAAGTGACTTGCCCAAGATCACAAGGAGCAGCAGTAGGATTTTAACTGGCCACTTCTGGATTGCAAGACTGGTGCTCTAACCACTAGGCCACTCCTCCATACTGAGCTTCAGGTGAAGCTTATAGAATAACACTTAAACGGGGGGTTTTCAGCGCCATTTATAGAACCTAGCCCGGTATGTTATAGAAGCAGATCGGTATGATCAGCCCTACAAAACCAATTTATGTGCATAGCTCTCAAATGAGCTCTTTTAGTAAGCTGCGGCTTTAAATGGCATATTGTGGGATGCACTCAGGAGTCCTGTTGTAATTTCCAAATCTGCGCATGTTAACTGTGCACTCAAAAAATATTAAAAACTTTTTCCTGGAGTATAAATGTTTAGTCAGGCTAGGTGGGACTAAATATATTTTCTTTGTCCCAGGGCAACTCAAGGTTTTCATCGATATGAAAAAGATCTTGTAACTTGGTTTAAACTATATTATGATTGTGGATTCATGTTAAGCTTTTCCTTTGTTTTTTTCTTGTGGATCTCCTTATCTTTAAATGCTTGCTCCCACCCCCCCCCCCCCCATTTTGGTGGTCTAAGGTATACCACAAAGATCAACAAATGTGAACTCCTCCACATACATCCAGAATTGTCTTATAATATCTGCTTGTTATACTACTATCATGTTTTATCTTTATAATGTTACCCAAGATCCTTCTGTAATACTAAATATCTACTTTCTTATATATTTCCACCTTTCATGATGTATTGTAAGCCACATTGAGCCTGCAAAGAGGTGGGAAAATGTGGGATACAAATGCAATAAATAAATAAATAAATACATTAAGGAGGATTGAGTTTATGATTACTTTTTAAAGTTTTTCTTAATGCATATTAGTATGTTTGCTGTCTGTATTTCCAGAGCAAGTGGATGCTTGTGTCATGTATTATAAAATTGCATAAATAAAAAACAATTTTCTCAGAGGGGGCAGAGAGTGGGCATTCCTGTACAAATCAACGCATCTGCTTTACCATGGATTAACACATGAGCCCTTACAGCCTACAAAATAGGTGGCAGTAAGTGCTCATGAAATCATTTTTTTTATTGGCTGCACACTAATGGCAACAAAATATGGAAAATCGATCCTTTTTACTGCTGCTGGCCTTAGTGCATGGGAAAGGCCACACCAGGACACATTAATGGCACTTTGTACCGCAACCTAGTAAAAGGGCCCCAAAGTTAGAAGCATAAATCCTTTGAATATCAGGCCTGATATCTTTCACCATTTAAAGAAAACTTTTGGGGCCCCGTTTACTAAGCTGCACAATAACGCTAGAGACACCCATAGGAATATATGAGTGTCTCTATCGTTTAGCACTCGCTAATTTTAGCATGCACTAAAAACACTAGCAGTAAACATGGCCCTAAGTGAGGTAGATGATGTGCTTCCCCTATATCAGAACATAGTCTGGAAGTCACAGCATTTCTGGAATCTTCCAAAGAAGTGCTGGCTGTTCTTTTTAGTCCTTTTGCATCTTTGGTATCCCATAAGACTTTCTTGTTAGGATAGCCACAATAAAAATTTCTGAGACATACATAGATATTTATGCAAGTACCATCTCGTAGTAATATAGAAAGGTGGTTAGGGTTGTGCCTGCCATTCTATGTAAGTTACCTGCCCCCACTTTTTAAAAAACTTTTAGAATTGTAACTGTCACTCCATGCAGTTTATCCCCTCTATACCTTTTGTTGTGGATTTCTTGAACATCAGGCTGACTGGATAAACCTCAAGAACAACTTTGACAGCTACTCCGTTTACTACAATTAAATGCAAACAACAGCTTGTACCAGCTTCTAAGTCACTGAAAAGCTATTTTTTTTAAACTATCTTGGTTTTATTCACACAGTTTAAACTGAATATTGTAGTTTTAGTACCATAGGACAACCATTTTTAAACTCCAGAAGTACAAGAAGGTATGCTGGTTAAAAAGCTGAGCTAGCAGGTCTTGCATCTCTAATTGGTCCCTCTTACCTGTCAATCATTATTTGAAGCAACTGAGGCACAGAATCGTGTGGGAGTAAATTGTATTGGGTTTGTCACGGAGAAAAATAAGAATGGCAGTTCCAGCTGATGGTTATCAATCCTGATTTGAGGTTTTCCCTGTTGGAATAATTTAAATGTCTATTTGGCCTTTGCACTCTTAGTACAAATGTGAAAACGCTTCTATATTGCCACATAGTTCCTACACAAAAGAAAACACTGCACGTCAAGCAATGCTGGACACTGAGCAATAGCCGAGATGGGTGTTCTTTGAATGAGAGGACTGTGCTGGCTAGTGCTGATTTTTAATGCTAAGAGAGTAAGGGCCTCATGCACTAAAGTGTAAAATGACTTCATGAAAGTGCATTTTGTATAAAAAATATCATAAAACAGCCAAAGACACTCCCCCAGTGGTCACTAACCCCCTCCCACCGTCAAAAAACATCTTTAAAAATATGTCGTACCAGCCTCTATGCCAGCCTCAGATGTCATACTCAGGTCTGTGACAGCACACGCAGGCCCCAGGAGCAGTTTTAATGGGTACTGTAGAGCACTTCAGACAGGCGGACCCAGGCCCATACCCCCCCCCCCCCCCCACTTGTTACATTTGTGGAGGAAGAAGCGAGCTCTCCAAAACCTACCACAAACCCACTGTACCCACATCTATGTGCCCCCCTTCTCCAGTAAGGGCTATGGTAGTGGTATACAGTTGTGGGTAGTGGGTTTGGGGGGGCTCCGCACACAAGGTAAGGGAGCTATGTTCCTGGGAGCATTTTATGAAGTCCACTGCAGTGCCTCCTAGGGTGCCTGGTTGGTGTCCTGGCATGTCAGGGGGACCAGTGCACTACAAATGCTGGCTCCTCCCAAATCTAGGGACATCCAAATGTAAGGATTTGGACGTCTCTGATGGTATTTTTGAAATGAAAGATGGACATCCATCTTTTTTCAAAAATACGGGTTTCCCCACCCCTGGCCCTTGCCATTTTGCAAGGACTTTCAAATCGCAACTTGGCCGTTTCTTTCGAAAAGGCCCACCAATATCACCCACTCTGCGTTTGGCCACTTACTGCCAGATACTATATTGCTTGCCTACAGATCTGCTCCAAAATCCAGGTGTATTCTACAACAACACACATCAATTAATTGGCTTAGAAGCTAATCAGCATTTTTAACAGCGCTTAAGTAATAATGAACACTAATTGACAATAATTAGAATTTATACACACAACTCGCTATGTGTATTCTGTAATGAACTGCACCTAAATTCTAATGTGTGCACTTCAAAAGGGACATGGCTATGGGCGGGGAAATGGAATTCCATGGGTGTTGCAAAATGTACTTGCATAGTTATAGAATATGGCCCAGTGCGCGTAAATGTATGTGCAGAGATTTAGGTAACATTTTAATTGGTGTGAATGGATGCATGTAGTTTTAGGCACTGGGGTATCAAGTAAAGGCCCTGTTTACTAAGGTGTGCTAGCATTTTTAGCGCATGCTAAATGCTAGAGTTGCCCATTTGTTTCTATGCATTTAGCGCGTGCTAATCATTAGCGTGCGTTAAAACCATTAGTGCACCATTAGAACTGCTTAGTAAACAGGGACCTAAGTATATTCTATATACCGCACCTAAATCTAGGCACTTCCTATAGAATACACCTAGGCGGGAATGTGCCACACAGATTGTTTAGGCGCCTTATACAGAATCTGGCCCTCTGTCCCTCTTATTGTGCCTAGGAGCATCCTTACCTATGTTCAGCCACTTTGCTCCTCTTGATGTGTTTTTGCCTCTGTTTGCCCACTCAGTCCCTGACTGTACCACAAGATGCTTTTTTGCCACTCATCATGCCACTTTGCCCCACTTTTGGTGTCAAGAGATGATGTGGCCTCTACTGTTCATGCCTGCCTGCAAGCTAATAAAAATAAAAAAGACTTGTTTCCCCCACCCCATTAAGTTTAATAGGAACAAAATAAGCTGAAAAATGAAACAACTGAAAAGGGCAAACAATGGAATAAAATTAAAACACTTTCTGTGCACAATGCCAATGAATCAACAAACCATCCTATGCTGAACCAGCTTACATATTTAGACCCTCCCTTGACATGAAGATGAGCTGATTAAATCAGTCCTCCCCTCTTCCCTGTGCCTCCACTTGACTGAAGATTTATTTTCTCACAATAGCTCCCCTGCCCCCAGCAATATGCATGATCAAAACCTCTATTCCTTAATTCATTCCATTTGCACTGCTTCCTCCCAATGCAAATATCCTTATCTTCTAAGTTAAAGAACCTGTGTGCATCACTTTTTCAGTGGACCTACCAGCAGAAAAGTTTTAGGAGTCTTTTTTTCTTTTCTGTCTCTGCTCTGTTAACTTCACTCTTGTCAGCTGTGAAATAGGTTTCTTTCTAACCTATAATGGGGATGTGAGATTAAAGGTGAAATAATGAATTAGTGGTGGTGACAGCCCAGCATGATGGCCAGGCAGCAGGGGGTCCGCCTTTGTCCTTATCCAGGCTGACCTCCCGTGCCACTCTGCTCCTGTGGGAACCCAGCAAGAAGAATGCGTAGGTGGGGCCAAGAACACAGAGGAGCCTGATCCAGCTACTGCTCAGTGAAAGCTTGACATTCCAGGGCTGGAAACAGTCTGACATCATCCCAGTAACACCTTCACAGTAACCCATTAGTTAACTCTCCCATGCTTCACAGATGAAAAACAATGGCTTCTGCACTGGGAGTGGTGGGGAGGGGGAGAAGGATTTCTATTCAAGAAAAAAAAAACATATTTAAAAAGAACTCAGCCTTTTAGGTACAACTTACATGAGGGGGAAGGGTTTTGGGGGTTTTTTTTTTTAAACAAATTCATGCCAAAATACCCTGTGGCTTAGAATTTCCTGAGGATGAACTGTTAAAATTCTACCTGATTGACTTAAAGCAGCTGTGTTGTGCGTGTTCACAATTTTGAATGCTACTGAACACAATACAGCACAACTATGAAAACTGTTTATTCTAGATCTAGTGCATAAACAGTATTAAAACGTCAGTTACTCAAACGTGATACACACATCTATAATGCTACTCAAAGACATCCAGTGGCAGTTAAAATCAAAGGTAATGTGTATGGCTGTAACTTATGCTAGCCCAGATGCCGCCATTTTAAAGGGCTTTCTCCCACTTTATGCTGATAGGGAAAACGTGTTTATAAATCAAGACCAAAGTATTTGGACTTCATTTGAACAAAAATGGTCAAGATATGATATTTAAATATCTTCATTGTGTAAATGCACAGAAGGCAAGTCTCTTTCAATTGAAAGGAAGCTCTGGAATGAGGGGGCATAGGATGAAGGTGAAAGGGAACAAACTCAGGAGTAGCATCAGGAAGTACTTTTTCACCGAATGGGTGGTGAATTCGTGGAACAGCCTCCCACCGGATATGGTGGAGACAAAAACAGTATCTGAATTCAAGCAAGCTTCAGAAAGTACATAGGATCTCAACTGCCCCGATGATCAATTCCCCATGCTGTTCCGAAACAGCACCCTAAAAATAGCCCTGGAACAACGCGGGGAATTAACTCCCCAATGATCAATGCTAATAACATGCAAATTTAAGCGCATTATTAGCATTGATCATTCTGGGAAAGTGTGGGAGAATCTTCCTGTATTTGTTTGATAGGTCCGGGCTGTCAAAAGCCTGGACCTGTCAAACACCCTGGACCCCACTCCAAAAGCAAGGCTTTCCAACCATATAAGGGAACACATGCACTCCCAGTCTGCATAGCAGGAGCTTTTACCATCATCTATTTTGTTGGCGCTAGGGGCTCCTGCACTAATCTGGTGCTAATCGGTTGGCACACAGCAATGCCCCCACAGTACCTGATAAGCACAAGGAACGCCTACTCTCTGCCCGTAAACATGCCCCCCGCGCTAAAAATAAGACCTATTTTTTAGCACAGGATTGTCATGTATCAATCAGTGAACTACCATGGGACACCTCAGCACAACCCGCAACAATGCTTTTTGGCACATGCTAATGTCTACTACTGCTTTGTAAAAAGGTCCCTAGGGTTTTTCAGTTTGGAGAAAAGACACTAGAAGAAATCATGAGTGGGGAGGAAAGGTTAAAAATGGACTTGTTTAACCTCAAACAACTAAAAAAAAAAAAAAAAAAAAAAAACCCCAAAAAGGACAAGTCATGAAACTAATAACCAGCAGATTAAAACAAATTGTGGAAAGTATTTTTTTGATCATACAGCATGTAATTAAACTGTGGAATCTGTTGCCAAGGTGACTAATACTGCAGGATTCAAAAGCGGGTTGGACAAGTTCCTGGAAGAAAAGTCTATTAAAAAAATGTATTCGCAAGGTAGACTTGGAAATGAGCTATGACAAATGGATCTTTTAACTAGCTTGTTAATTAGTTTTGATATTTTTAAAAAAGCGATCAAAACAATTTTATTATGTCTAGATAGTTGGCTTATCAGTTTTATAAGCAAAGTCATTTATGTTCTTTTTTGTGACTTCCTAGATTGGTGATCTAGCTTGTTTACTTGTGATCCATTTAGAACTATAGTTGGTTAAAACAGAATGTAAAAGCTGTAATTGTAGATCTACTTTTTCGATCTACTGGGTACTTGAGACCTATACTGATCATTCTCAGAAATGGGATGCTGAGCTCAATGGGCCTTGGTCTGATCTAAATTATCTGCAGAAACCCTGAGAGCTGTCTACTGGTGAAGGATCTTCCTCAAGCTGATGCTTATTTCTCAAAGGGCAGTGAAAAAGCCTTATTCAGCTTGAATGGCTTCCTCAGCAACTCTGAGGAACTCCATCAAAAAAAAATCTTTTAAACTGGTCTCTTGGGGCATTAAGAGAAAGCTGAGGAAATTTGAGCACCGTCACTATTCTCTATTGCTTCCACTTTGTATTGTAAAGGATTGTTTTCTTTCACCAGGACAAGTGATGTAGCTTGCAAGGAGGCAAGCCGTGTTTCTAATGCTCCAGTAGTAACAGATGACAAAAAAGACCAGCAAGGTCCATCTAGTGTACCTAGTGCATTGGCTAAAGTCATACCTCCATTGGTAGATCCTTTTTAAAAATAGCATCAGACTTGAGCTTGCGGCAGCCTGAATGTCTCAATTCCAGTCTCTACTTTATTTATAAAATGGGGCTCCATATGTTTAGAGTAGCTGGTGTTGATGTTAGACAGAATTTTAGATATTACAAAGAGAGGGGAATTCACATGTGCAGCTCAAGACATGGGGTATTTCCATACTATTTTACAAGAGGTTCTGCCAAGCGTAGATCCTTTTCTAGAATAGGTGCAGGACTACACATAAAAGTCCTTCCACGTACAGAGGGAGCAGCAACTTTGAAAGCTGCCTATGGGGATTATGAATGTAGAATTATCCTCCCCCAACCCCCCCTCCCTACACACACACACACACTCACATAGATGTGGAAGAAGCTTTCTAAAATCACTGCTCCCTCTTAAAAGCACAACAATGCTTCCCAAGGCATCAGTTACCCCCATAGCACTAAACAATCCTGAGGCCACATCTAGCCTGATAACAGTCACCTCTGGTCTCACCTCCCCTCTATGGCAGCCCCCCTGCATCGCTCCATGTTTAGGCCCTCCCAATTTGTGTAACCACCTACAGTGTGGTACTCTCCCCACAAGACTGACCCCACTCCTGAAAGGTCAGAGCAGTAAAAATGCAACCCCAAGTAGCCCCCCTTAACTCTCTGGGGTTAGTGGGGTGGGTATGATGTTCATCTACCTCAATATGGCCACTGAGTCCTCTAGTGATAAAATCTTGGTATCACCGCTATGAATCAGGCTTCCATATATTTTATTTTTTATTTTTCTGAATGAAAAGTGAGAAAAAGTAATCAACAAATAATAAAACTCTGATATTTATCCCATAATGCTTTGGGTTTATATACAGAAGTTTGAAAGTTGCTTAATCATAGAATTTCTCCATTTTTCTTCACCCATTATCTTTCTCTCTCGCACATTCACATACACACACGCTCAAGCACACACACACACAATTTTTTTGCTGTCAATATTTTTCTTTATTTACAGAAGTTGATAAATATTAAAACACTGAGAAAACTATATACTTTTTGCATTTAAAAAAAAAATTTCAAACGGTCATGTAGCTTTTCTGTCCTTTTTTGCGATTAACTAAGGCCCTTTTCCCCATTTTATATCTACCTGAAAAGAAAAAAAAAAAGCTTTGAGCCTTACAAAGAACAGTTACCATATTTAAAGACTCCTGCTGTCAAGGATATAGCAAGGGGTTTTTTTTTGTTTGTTTAAATTTTGCTCACACCTTTGTCACTAGTAGCTCAAGGTGAGTTATATTCAGATATACTGGGTATTTGTCTGTCCCTGGAGGCCTCACAATCTAATTTTATATCTGAGGTAATAGAGGGTTAAGTGCCCAAGATCACAAGAAGCAACAGCAGCAGGATTTGAATCAACCACCTCTGAATATCAAGACCAGTGCTCTAACCACTATGCCACTCCTTTGTGGGTCAGGTGGCCTTACAGGGAACACATGAGGTGGGAGGGCACCAAAATAGCATCCTGTCCATTGGCTATCCATGCTTGGCTATGACACAGTGAGTGGAGCAGAAGCACTTGAAAGTGTGTCACGCAGGGTACATTTCCAGCTCATGAGGCTCCTGCCTGCTATATTTTCCTTGGTTTAGTAACAAGCTGTAAAAATATGGAATGAAACTTCTTCAGAAGAAATTAAGTAAACAAAAATTTTGCACCCTATTAGAACACTGGAAAAACATTCATGGCTATCCAATCTTAAAGATACTCCGGCTGATATTCAGCCAGCGGCAGTCAGCATTTTTTTTTAATGCTGACTGCCATAGGCAGAATTAGCCCTAGATTTTCAATGCATTGTATATCTAGGGCTAATTTGGCCTGTGTTAGCCGCCAGGTCTTATGCGGGTCCAATCCCCCACCTTCCCTCCCACTGCCCCATGAACAACTATCAAGCCCCTTCCAATCCCCCTCCCTCCACCAATGAGCAACCACAACCCCTCCCCCACATACACACACCCCTACCCAAGGATTCTTTTGGGCCTACCTGTGGCTGATCCCTCTTGGTCTCCTGGGGGAACAGACAGGAGCGATGTCTTTTTAGGAGGAACTAAATGCATCCACACTAACAGCACAATTGTCAGCGTGCACTATGTGCTGCGTAGTGGCGTAGCCAGACCTCAATGTGGGAGGGCACATATTGGCCCATCTCCCCGCTGCTCCTCCCCACCCAGCCATCACCGCCTCCGCTGCCTTACATACCTTGGCTGGCGTGGATCCCCAACCTCCACCAGCGGAAGCATTTGTCCAGCGCTGGTCTCCACCCCATTGCCTGCCCTGCTCTTCCCCTCATATCACATACACACTTGTCTTAATGGAATTGAGTATGCATGTGACATGAGGGGAAGAGCAGGTCAGGCAATGTGGCGGAGAGCAAGAGACCAGCGCTGGACAAATGCTTCAGCTGGTGGGGTTTGGGGGTCCCCCACCAGCAAACCAGGGGTCTCAGAGCCAATTTGGGGGGTCCAGACCCCTGTGGTCCCCCGTAGCCACACCACTGGTGCTGCATGCTAACTGCAGTTTATTCTCCACGACCATTTTCCACCCATGCCCCGTCTACTTACCACTGTTCCCTCTAAGCTGAGCGGGAGTCCTCCACCTACAGTCCTGCCAGTGGGTGGTGCTGTTTCAGTGTCACATTTTCAATAGTGAGGGACAGGTAATGTAACAAGGGGTTAAGAAGGAAGAAATTAAAGGGAAAAAAAATAATACTTACCCGGGTTTCAGTCTGGGGCCTCAGACGATTCAGGGCTGAGTTGGGGCCAAATTTGGGAGTCCGGGGAGGGTTTGGATGTCGGGGCCGATTTCGGGCCCATTAGGAGCTGGGAAGAGGTTTTTTTGAGCCGATTCGGGGTCCCGAATCAGCTGCAGCCGGCAGCGCGACTTGTTGGGTCTTCGGGCCCTGTTTTGGGGCCGTTTCGCGTCGGGGTTTGGGCGCGGGATTGTGGGCGCGGAGGCGCCGCTGTTTTCGTGTCCGGGGGCGATTGGGGACGTCCCCGGACCAGAATAGTGGAGGACGGGTTCGGGGGTGGGCGCAGAGGCGCCGAAGAAGCGAGCGAGACCTGTTTTTAGGCCTGGAGTTGGAGAGGAGGGGCGAAGAGAGGAGAGGAAGAGTACGAGCGTGCTCCCGATGGGGGCGCGCCACACGCGCGTCGGGAACGCGCGCCGGACCGGAGCTCCGTTTAGGCCTAAGCCGGGGCCTAAATTTTCGGACGGAGCTCCGGGAGTTTTTTTGATTTTTTGATTTTTGTCTCCGTTTTTGCATCCGGACGTCCGGGACCAGAACCGGAGGGGGTCTCCGAATAAGGTGAAATTCTCCTTTCAGGTAAGGGGGTATTTGGCCCCAAATTTTATTTTTTATATTATTTAAATTGTGATAATAGGGGTAGAGGGGCGTAGATTCTGAACGGTTTAACGGATTTAAATTCTGTTTGCAGATTTGTGTTCAGGGGGGTTAATTTAGGTAAATTAGGGGGGGTGTAATTTGAAAATTGGGGTTTAAGGGGGTAATTTAATAGGGGGACATTTTGGGGTGCTTCGGGGGGTTTAAATGGTCCGATTTTAATAATTTCGACGTATTATGTCCGGGAAGGGGTCTTCTAATTTTTGGATAGGTTTTTGGGGAGTTTTGGGTTTTCGGAGGAGTGTTATGGGGTAATGTTTGATTGTGGGGTAAGGAAAGGGTTAATTTGAATTCTAAAAATATAGGGATAATGGGGGAATTTATATTAGGCGGCATGGAAATTTTGAAGTTAATTGGGAAGAGTTTAGGGGTAAAAATTGGGGAAAATATATGTTTTTAATGATTTTTAATGGGTAAACAGTTGATTAAATGGAGAATGGAATTTTGGTTAGGGGTTCCATGATGGACAGGTGGAGGAATTCCAAATCAAGTAGAGCACCTGATTGGTTGTCTGGACGGCGGAATGTCCAGGGAAGCTCCGTTGTCTAGGCAACGGCCGAGTGGGCAGTTGGGGAGAGAGCTTCTGAACACAGATGGAGAAGGGTGTGTGTGAACTAGCTGTGCGAAATGAAGGCCTACAAAGTATGGAAATTGTGTAAATGACAAAGTTTAGTGAAAAAGTGAGTTTTATGGTGAAATGAAAGTGATTGAGAGGAAAACAATAAATATTTTATGTATGAAAATTTAATGAAAGTTGAGATAGGGGTTAAGTCTTGAGTGACTGTAGAGTGTATATGGGAAAGTGAGAAAAGCTGTAAAGAAGAGTGGAGCTCTCTGTGAGAATAGAAAAAAAAGTCAATTAGCATAGGAAATTTAGTCTAGGGTATTTGATTAATTTATTTTTATTATCTAGAATGGCCAGTGTATAATTTAAACCCTTCCATTAGGTAAACAGAGAAAAAGTTAAGGAGTAAGGGTTTTCTCTTCAGTTACTTTGGTTAAGGACAGGTGTAGGTGAAAGAAGAAAGTCTTAAAAGAAAATACTTGACCTTAAGAATACTGAACATATCAAGGGCCCCAACGTTTCAAGAAAAGTCAAAGAGCCAGCCAAGAACAAAGAAGACAACAGAGTGTGGTAAAGAAATTAAAGGAAAAGAGATAAAAAGAAAATAAACTTAAACATACTTACCGTTATGTTGTATTGAGTGGAGTCCAGGACCTGAAAAACAAAAGTAAAGAAAAGTATCAATTCTTTGAGAAAGAGAAAATGAAATAGAATTGCAAATAGATAAGAGACAAAGGAAAAGCAAACGTTTGAATACTTATCTGATGTTTATAAAATGATGTTTTGTTAACGAATTGAAGAGACGATAATCTAGAAAATAGAAATTAAAGTAGTTATTTTAGGAATATATATATATATTTGTTTATCTGACAAATAAATTGTTAAATTTTAAAGTTTATTGAGGACTGGTTATTTGGTTTAGTAATTGTTGTACCTTATATTTTCCCTTGTTCTATCCTTATTTCCCTAAATTACCTCCTTTCCTATAACCTTTCCTATATTTGGTGTGGACACCGTCCTTTGGGAGTCAGACAGCCCGGATACAGGCCACTGACTACAGTTCGAGAGAAATCTTATTTGGAAAGTGGGCGTGGTCTGCTCCTGAGGGGCGGAGTCCATGACAAATTGGCGTAGTCGGCAGGATTTCTAGCTTTGGGTGGGTTAACAATGGTTAAATTTAACAAAATTTAGTTTGTAAGAGTAAGAATTTGGTAAATAATATAACCTCTTGTGAACAGTCTGATTTTGGTGGTGTCAGTACTGGGGTTGTGGTCTGGGTTTGGTGTTGTTTGCGGCCTTGCCTCTGTAGCAACACTCTCACCTGAAGCAGCATGGAGAACGAAAGCGGTGACGTGAGAAGTCGGGTTCCACAGATTGTCACACATACGGTGATAATACCTCAGGACAGAACAGTTCCAGATTTCTCGGGTTTTAGAAGAAGCCCTGAAGATCTCGGTGTAGAAGAATGGATAGACCGGATGAAGTCGAGGTTAAGGATTCTAAGAGTGCCAGAAGAGGACCAGGTGGAAGTGGTGCGGGACCATCTCAAGGGCATAGCGCTGGACACCGTGAAATATACGTTACCACGAGATTGTGCAGTAGAGGAGATCTACAAGCTTCTCAGACAAGTGTATGGAGACAGAGCAGCAATTGGGCTGAGAATACAGGAGTTTTACAATCTTCGTCAAGGAGATAGGGAAAGCATACGGGTCTTTGCATACAAACTTCAAGAGAAGTTAGAGGCAATTATGAAGAGAGACAGAGGGAGGATCGGCAATGCCGAAGAAACTCTGAAAGAGCAATTCGTGTTGGGGTTAAAAGATGAAATGCTACGCCGTGAAGTGTCAAAAAGAAGTGAAGAGGATGCTCATATGTCCTTTGCAGATCTTATGCAGAGCGCCATACGCTGGGCCGGAGAGGAGAAAGGATTAATCATGTGTGAGTCTGCACCTAGGAGAATCCTCCAAAGACCTAGGGAGAACGAAGAAGAAGTGGGGAGAGGAGAAAATAGAGAAACCACTATGATGATGAATATGATGCAACAGATGACGAACATGTTTTCGCGACTATGTGAGCGACAGGAAGAACAGGGAGACAGGAGAAGAAGGGATACTACTAGATACTCGTATAACCAAGGAGAGTATTCCGGCTCAAGTCAGAGGGTGAAACCTACTAGAACGAATTTTGATAATGTCATCTGTTATCGCTGTCAAGAACCAGGACATATCGCTCGCTACTGTCGCAGTGAGAGGATTGACAGGATCAAACAGGAAGAGAGACCTAGGAATGCTGAAATTCCTGGGACCAGTGGAACGTCCATGAGAGCTGGAAATAATCAGGCAGAGTCAAAGACTAATAAAGGTGAAAACCTTAAACCTAATGTAAGGATGCAGAAACAACTAAATGCGGAGCAAAGTCAAGAAGAAAAACTTTTTGGAGAGCGGGCTATTGGGTCTAGTCCACTTCTGAAGATAAAAATTGAAGGTGTGGAAACGCTGTGTACAGTTGACACAGGTTCCAACGTGTCCACCGTGTTAGCAAGTTTTTTCTACAAAAACTTCCCGGACACAAGATGCCTCAAAGATGCAAGCCAACTTACATTAGTGGCTGTCAACGGAACAGAGTTACCTGTACTAGGATACATCGACGCAGATGTACAGTGTTTAGGGCAGCTGATACCAAAAAGATGTGTGTTTATAGTAAAAGATAATTTCTTGGAAGGACATGTTGAAGAAAACTCAGTACAAGGAATTTTAGGGATGAACGTACTTCAACATTTGGAGGGGCTGTTTAAGGACCTATCCTGTTTTGTGATGGAACCTGTGAAAATATCGAGAATTCTTTCAAAGATTTCCCAGAACAGAACTACACAGGGTAAAGAAATTGTGGGTTTAGTAAAACTCCAAGGGCGTGTGGGACAAATTTTACCGGCAATGTCGGAGAGAATATTACTGGGAAAATGCCAGCAAATCAGAGGAGTCTCAGGACCGTTGTTGGTCTCAGCTTCGGGAAAGAATAATTTACCAGAGAGAGTATTAGTGGCTAATACATTGGTAACTCAAAATAAAGGAAATGTATTAGTTCGTATGGTAAACATCGGAGTCCAAGATGTAATTATACCAAGTAAATCACAAATAGCTGAGGTACAGGTACCTGAAATGATTTCATCTGAAATGAATCTGGAAATTCAGGAAGAGATGGGACATAATTGGGAAGATCAGATTCCGAATGTGAAGGTGGACTGGAGTAATTTGAACATGGAACAAGCTGATAAATTAAAGAAACTGCTATGGAAACATAGAACAGTGTTTTCGAAGAACGATAGTGATATCGGGTTTTCAAATTTGGTGACACACCCTATCAACACAGGAACATCTAATCCAATACGTCAACCATTTAGGCGGGTATCGCCTCACATTTTTGATTTGTTCAAGAGTCATGTGCAAGATCTGGTGCAACAAGGGATATTGAGAAGAAGCCAAAGTCCATGGGCATCTCCAGCTGTGGTAATTAAAAAGAAGGATGGAAGCATCAGGTTCTGTTGCGACTACAGAAAACTTAATGCCATCACTATAAGGGATGCCTATCCTCTACCGAGGATAGACGAATCGTTGGATGCACTGGGATCATTACAGTGGTTCACATCCCTAGACATGACATCTGGATACTTCCAGATGGGAATGAGGCCTCAAGACATTGAAAAGACAGCGGTGACTACCCCGTTTGGACTATATGAGTGGACCAGGATGCCTTTCGGGTTGTGCAATGCCCCAGCGTCATTTCAGCGATTAATGGAGACAATCTTGAGCGATTATGTTTTTAATGTCCTCTTGCTGTACCTGGATGATATTTTAATCTACTCGCCGACTTTTGACCAACATCTGGAGCGGTTGGAAAAAGTTCTGATAAGAATGAAAGGACATGGGCTTAAAATCAAGCCGTCTAAGTGTAGATTTGCTTGTAGGGAAGTTAAATACTTAGGATACATTGTTTCGCAACAAGGGGTATCCACAGACCCTGAAAAAGTGAAATCGTTACAGGAATGGAAGATCCCGTCAAATAAAACAGAAGTTCGGAGTTTCCTTGGATTTGCGAGCTTTTACCGAAGATTTATAAAGAACTTTTCACAGATAGCAGCTCCTCTACATCTGATTACTGGGAAAAATGTGGCCGAGGGGAATAAATTCGTTTGGACAGAGGCTTGCCAAAGTGCGTTTGAAGAGCTGAAAGAGAGAATGTCATCGGCTCCAGTGCTGTCATATCCAGTATTCACAGAAAAATTCATACTGACCACTGATGCCAGTTACAAAGGCTTGGGGGCAGTACTTAGTCAAATCCAAGAGGGCGAAGAGAGGGTGATCGCGTATGCCAGCAGAGGGCTGAGGAGATCTGAAAGGAATTCGAATAACTATTCGGCCTTTAAGCTTGAATTATTGGCGTTGAAGTGGGCCTGCACGGAGAAATTTCGAGAATACCTCATCTATAAGAAATTTGTAGTACGAACGGACCATAATCCGCTGAAATATCTTGATACAGCGAACCTTCAAGCAGTGGAACAGCGATGGTTAGCTCAGTTGGCGGAACTAGAGTTTAGTGTGGAGTATAAGACCGGCAGAAGCAATACTGTGGCAGATGCATTATCCAGACTGTCAAATAATGAAGAGCCTGAGTTGAGCGATCCAGATGAGGAGAAAGATTTCCTGAAATTTCTGTGTAAAGGAGTGAGAGTGAATGCTAAAAAAAGAAAATCAGTCCAGAAGAAAAAGTACACCTGTGGTACATTACAGTGTGCTGAACATCAGTCCGAGATAGTGAAAAAGCAAAAGTCGGATGATACTATTCGAGAGGTGATGAGGTGGCTGAAAGAAAATCGGCTACCAAGTTTAGAAGAACTTGATACTCTGGATAAGAAACTTCTGTGGAAACACAGAGAACGTCTGCAGATAAGGGAAGGAGTATTATACAGGGTCTATGAGGACTGTAGGTTTGGCAGCGAAGAATTACAGGTGGTGGTACCAAAGGAATTGAGAGAGGAAATATTAAAACAATTCCATGATGATAGAGGTCATTTTGCCACTGAAACAACATTTAAGAATCTCCGAAAGGAACATTTTTGGACCAAAATGAAGAGAGATGTAGAAGAATGGATTAACAGTTGCAAAAGATGCTGTTTTTCAAAGAAATTATTCCCGGCTGAGAAAACGGAATTGAGTTGCTTTAATGTTGTAAAACCGCACGAAGTGTTGGCAGTGGATTACACGGTATTAGACAGGGACAGCGGAGGATATGAAAACGTTTTCGTGATGACGGATATGTTTTCAAGGTTTACTATCGCTGTCGCTGCAAGAAACCAAACAGCAAAGACAACCGCGAGGATCCTGGTCACTCATTGGTTTTCAATGTATGGAGTACCTGATAAGTTGCACTCCGATCAAGGAACTGTGTTTGAGTCCAAAGTCATAAAAGAACTCTGTCTCTTATATGGAGTAAAGAAGACCCGTACCACACCTTACCATCCGCAGGGAAATGGGAGGTGTGAGAGATACAATCGGACATTTCACCAGATATTACGTGCTTTTCCACCTGAAAAGAAAAGGTACTGGTCCAAATACTTGCCTGAGATTAACCAGATCTACAATAGTTCCATACATAATGCTACTGGATTTACTCCAGCGTTTCTTTTCTTGGGAAAAGAAAATTTGATGCCACATCAGGATTTAGTGAGACAAGAAGAAGAATGTTGGAAAACAGGACAAGTTAATTCCTTGGAAGATTGGATAGTACAACACCAGTCCAAATTAGATCTGGCGAGAGATCTGGCCCGAAGAGCTTCTGAGGAACAAAATGAAAAACTAAGAAGTCAATATAATAAGAAATCGAGGGCTGAAGTTCTTCGGGAGGGGGATTGGGTGTTGCTGCAGAGGCGAGGTTTTCGTGGTCGGCACAAGATTCAGGACACATGGGAGGAGGAGCCATACCAAATAATACAAATTTGGGGTGATACTTCCAATGTATTAAGAATAAAAAATTCAATGGAAGAAAAAGTAATTAATAGGAATTTAGTAAAGAAATATTATATGTGCAGGGAAGGAATTGAAGAGACTCAAATTGAGAGTTCTCAAATGGTGAAGTCAGACTGCTCAAGGAGAGTAAAAAATGTAATAGATGAAGGATATTTGGTTTACACAGAATTTAGGATTAATCCTGTGAGTGAATCTACATTAGAAGAAAATGTTGATAACATCCGAATGTCAAAACGTAGTACCAAAGGTAAATGTTCAACATATTTACAAGAAAATTTTGTATTTAAATGAAAAGTAGGACTTAAGAAAAAATTAAATTACAGTTGAAGTTGGTTTGGTTATTTTAAAGAACAGTTTAAGAATTTGAAAGTAATTGTCATAAATTTTGGAAAATTTATGAAATGTTTTGGAAATGTAGTGTTAAAGTTTAACGGTATACTTTGCAAGATGAAAATATTGGTATTGTTGTTTAAAGAGTTGTATAAGAGGAAAAATATGAATAAGATATAGAATAGGATTGAATGGAGTTGAATATATAAGGATGACTGAGGGTGGTTAAGAAGAAAATGGGGATTTGGGTTGAGAGTGATTATAGGAAGTGATGTTATAGGATTCATGAAAGTTTGTGTGGTGGTATGTGATTGTAAAGAATAATATAGGAATATTGGGGACAATATTCAGTTCTAAAGCATGGGTGAATGTAACAAGGGGTTAAGAAGGAAGAAATTAAAGGGAAAAAAAATAATACTTACCCGGGTTTCAGTCTGGGGCCTCAGACGATTCGGGGCTGAGTTGGGGCCAAATTTGGGAGTCCGGGGAGGGTTTGGATGTCGGGGCCGATTTCGGGCCCATTAGGAGCTGGGAAGAGGTTTTTTTGAGCCGATTCGGGGTCCCGAATCAGCTGCAGCCGGCAGCGCGACTTGTTGGGTCTTCGGGCCCTGTTTTGGGGCCGTTTCGCGTCGGGGTTTGGGCGCGGGATTGTGGGCGCGGAGGCGCCGCTGTTTTCGTGTCCGGGGGCGATTGGGGACGTCCCCGGACCAGAATAGTGGAGGACGGGTTCGGGGGTGGGCGCAGAGGCGCCGAAGAAGCGAGCGAGGCCTGTTTTTAGGCCTGGAGTTGGAGAGGAGGGGCGAAGAGAGGAGAGGAAGAGTACGAGCGTGCTCCCGATGGGGGCGCGCCACACGCGCGTCGGGAACGCGCGCCGGACCGGAGCTCCGTTTAGGCCTAAGCCGGGGCCTAAATTTTCGGACGGAGCTCCGGGAGTTTTTTTGATTTTTTGATTTTTGTCTCCGTTTTTGCATCCGGACGTCCGGGACCAGAACCGGAGGGGGTCTCCGAATAAGGTGAAATTCTCCTTTCAGGTAAGGGGGTATTTGGCCCCAAATTTTATTTTTTATATTATTTAAATTGTGATAATAGGGGTAGAGGGGCGTAGATTCTGAACGGTTTAACGGATTTAAATTCTGTTTGCAGATTTGTGTTCAGGGGGGTTAGTTTAAGTAAATTAGGGGGGGGGGTGTAATTTGAAAATTGGGGTTTAAGGGGGTAATTTAATAGGGGGACATTTTGGGGTGCTTCGGGGGGTTTAAATGGTCCGATTTTAATAATTTCGACGTATTATGTCCGGGAAGGGGTCTTCTAATTTTTGGATAGGTTTTTGGGGAGTTTTGGGTTTTCGGAGGAGTGTTATGGGGTAATGTTTGATTGTGGGGTAAGGAAAGGGTTAATTTGAATTCTAAAAATATAGGGATAATGGGGGAATTTATATTAGGCGGCATGGAAATTTTGAAGTTAATTGGGAAGAGTTTAGGGGTAAAAATTGGGGAAAATATATGTTTTTAATGATTTTTAATGGGTAAACAGTTGATTAAAATGGAGAATGGAATTTTGGTTAGGGGTTCCATGATGGACAGGTGGAGGAATTCCAAATCAAGTAGAGCACCTGATTGGTTGTCTGGATGGCGGAATGTCCAGGGAAGCTCCGTTGTCTAGGCAACGGCCGAGTGGGCAGTTGGGGAGAGAGCTTCTGAACACAGATGGAGAAGGGTGTGTGTGAACTAGCTGTGCGAAATGAAGGCCTACAAAGTATGGAAATTGTGTAAATGACAAAGTTTAGTGAAAAAGTGAGTTTTATGGTGAAATGAAAGTGATTGAGAGGAAAACAATAAATATTTTATGTATGAAAATTTAATGAAAGTTGAGATAGGGGTTAAGTCTTGAGTGACTGTAGAGTGTATATGGGAAAGTGAGAAAAGCTGTAAAGAAGAGTGGAGCTCTCTGTGAGAATAGAAAAAAAAGTCAATTAGCATAGGAAATTTAGTCTAGGGTATTTGATTAATTTATTTTTATTATCTAGAATGGCCAGTGTATAATTTAAACCCTTCCATTAGGTAAACAGAGAAAAAGTTAAGGAGTAAGGGTTTTCTCTTCAGTTACTTTGGTTAAGGACAGGTGTAGGTGAAAGAAGAAAGTCTTAAAAGAAAATACTTGACCTTAAGAATACTGAACATATCAAGGGCCCCAACGTTTCAAGAAAAGTCAAAGAGCCAGCCAAGAACAAAGAAGACAACAGAGTGTGGTAAAGAAATTAAAGGAAAAGAGATAAAAAGAAAATAAACTTAAACATACTTACCGTTATGTTGTATTGAGTGGAGTCCAGGACCTGAAAAACAAAAGTAAAGAAAAGTATCAATTCTTTGAGAAAGAGAAAATGAAATAGAATTGCAAATAGATAAGAGACAAAGGAAAAGCAAACGTTTGAATACTTATCTGATGTTTATAAAATGATGTTTTGTTAACGAATTGAAGAGACGATAATCTAGAAAATAGAAATTAAAGTAGTTATTTTAGGAATATATATATATATTTGTTTATCTGACAAATAAATTGTTAAATTTTAAAGTTTATTGAGGACTGGTTATTTGGTTTAGTAATTGTTGTACCTTATATTTTCCCTTGTTCTATCCTTATTTCCCTAAATTACCTCCTTTCCTATAACCTTTCCTATATTTTGGTGTGGACACCGTCCTTTGGGAGTCAGACAGCCCGGATACAGGCCACTGACTACAGTTCGAGAGAAATCTTATTTGGAAAGTGGGCGTGGTCTGCTCCTGAGGGGCGGAGTCCATGACAGTAAGCTCTGCAGGACTCCAGGGAACCTGCCTATACCTAGTGATTTAAAACACAATATTGAAGCATCAGCATCCTCTGGCAACAATGCAATTGGAGGACTACAATTCAGCTTAGAGGGAACAGTGCTAGCTACCATCCTCTAACACAAAATTCCCTTAACATGTAATCAACACGAGTTTATTTATTTATTCTTGTTACATTTGTACCCCGCGCTTTTCCACTCATGGCAGGCTCAATGCGTCTTACATGGGGCAATGGAGGGTTAAGTGACTTGCCCAGAGTCACAAGGAGCTGCCTGTGCCTGAAGTGGGAATCGAACTCAGTTCCTCAGTTCCCCAGGACCACTAGGCCACTCCATTACAAGAATGTAAAAACAGTCTTCTGCCCTGGTTTTACAGCCTGCCTCACAGACACAGACTACTCAATAATTACTGTGGATTCTTTTGGATTCGTAATAGGTAAATGAGACTTTTATTAGAGGTTCTAAGATACACAATAATTAAGATATATGCACAATGATTAAGGTGTATAACTGAAAATAAACAATACCTATAAGCAATCATTACATCACTGATCACTACATCCAAGCAAAGCTAGGAGTTTCTAGATCAGGAAAAGAAATAATAATAAACTACTACTACTACTACTATTTAGCATTTCTATAGCGCTACAAGGCATACGCAGCGCTGCACAAACATAGAAGAAAGACAGTCCATGCTCAAAGAGCTTACAATCTAATAGACAAAAAAATAAATAAAGTAAGCAAATCAAATCAATTAATGTGGACGGGAAGGAAGAGAGGAGGGTAGGTGGAGGCGAGTGGTTACAAGTGGTTACGAGTCAAAAGCAATGTTAAAGAGGTGGGCTTTCAGTCTAGATTTAAAGGTGGCCAAGGATGGGGCAAGACGTAGGGGCTCAGGAAGTTTATTCCAGGCGTAGGGTGCAGCGAGACAGAAGGCGCGAAGTCTGGAGTTGGCAGTAGTGGAGAAGGGAACAGATAAGAAGGATTTATCCATGGAGCGGAGTGCACGGGAAGGGGTGTAGGGAAGGACGAGTGTGGAGAGATACTGGGGAGCAGCAGAGTGAATACATTTATAGGTTAGTAGAAGAAGTTTGAACAGGATGCGAAAACGGATAGGGATCCAGTGAAGGGTCTTGAGGAGAGGGGTAGTATGAGTAAAGCGACCCTGGCGGAAGATGAGACGGGCAGCAGAGTTTTGAACCGACTGGAGAGGGGAGAGGTGACTAAGTGGGAGGCCAGCAAGAAGCAGATTGCAGTAGTCTAAATGAGAGGTGACTGATCATTACATCATCCAGGCTTTTTACATCTGCTGAGAGATGTCCCTTTTTCAGCGAAGTCGGAGTCTCATGACCAGGAGTTTGTTTCTATGTGATGTGTCCATCCATAGATGAGTTTCTGGTTCCACTGTAAGAGGCCCCCCTTTTTTATTAGGCTTAGAACTCATGTTCAGAGCTAAGGAAAATTACAGAATTCTTGAGAATTTCTCTGTTTTGGTAAACAAGTCATACTGTGGGAATGTGGTCACATATTTCTCAGTCCAGGTGGCCAGTCTGAACTCGAAACAGGCTCTATCTCTCCCTTCACATACCAAATTAATTAGAGCTGTGTCTTCTCTTTCACGCAAACAGAATTACTTCTAATCAAAAATACAGACCCCAAGTGCACTTGTCGGTCAAGGCAGAGTTGAAAAACAATCTTTAAAAATTTCCATTACAACCAGTTAACGTGCCTGTGCAGTAACAGTTACCCCAACATTCTACAAATGGCAGTCAAAATTGCACACACAAATTTGGGTGCACGCCCAATTTGTGTACACAATTTAGTTGAGTAACGAGCCAATTAGCACCGATAATTCGGCACTAACAATCACATTATTGGTGGTAATTGGCAACAATTTGAAACTACGCATGCATCTGTAAAGATGTGTGTGTAATTTTTTTTAGTGCACAACTGAAAAGGGGGTGTGGACATGGGAGGGGCATAGGTTGGGTCAGAGGCACTCACTAAAGCTGCACGCAGTATTATAGAATACAGGAGATCCAAGCCCAGTTTAGGTGTGAGGATTTACACCAGGTTTCAATAGGTGTAAATCTTATCCCCCAAAATTGGGTGCGGATCCCAGCAATAAGCGCTATTCTCTAAATGGTGCCCAACTTGGAGCACTGTTTATAGAATAGCGCTCAGCGCTTATTTTTTCGGTGCCCAAATTTGGGCACCATTTACTGAATCTAGTCCGTAATGCGCGCCAATTCATAAGACCCTAACACACTTTGGAAAAATGGATCCATAGTGTATGCAAAATTTCCATGATTGTTGCTCACAGTTTTAAAAAATCTAAAGGACCCCTTTACTAAGCTGCGGTAAAAGGGAGCCTGCACTTGCATCAGCGTATGTTTTTGATGCACACTGAGGTCCCCTTGTACCACAGTGGGTAACAGGCTGTCCATTTTTGATTAAAAGAAATAGCCAGGCGATAAGTGAACCACTTACCACACGGCCATGTCAGTGGGGAGCCCTTACTACTTTCCATTGAGATGACGGTTGGGGCTCCTGTGCTAACCCGTCGGAAACCGAGCAGCATATGGAACTGCCCGATTACCACTAGTTAAGTTCTGGTGCTACAAAAATTGAAATAATTCCTGCAGCACCGGAAATGGTGCACACCGAGGGTGGGAACTACTGCCGGGTTCCTGCACAAACCCTTTAGTAAAAGGGCCCCTAATTCAGTTCTTTCCCAGCCCCATCCAATACACACTCCTAGCTGAACTGGTTTCCAGAATATCCATAATGAATATGCTTAAGACTGATTTGCATACACCGGAACCTAGTCTAAACAAATCTACCACATTCTCTGTGGTAAGCCCAATAAGCCAACTGGCTAGGTGTACTGGCCTCATGCATTTAGCGGTAAATTCTATATACGGCACCATAAAAATCAGCACAGAAAAAAGCACTATTCTACAAAACACGCTTAAAGTTAGGCACTGTTTATAAAATAATGCATAAGCCCTGCAATCACGCCTAACTTTAAGTATGATTATTTGCACCAACTAAAATGTGGTGCAAATACCCACATGTAAATTTAGGAGCCGATGCCCTTATTCTTTAAGTATATGCGTAACTTAAAGAAATGCTCCCAATCCACCCATAACCCTTCCATTTCCACACCTCCTTTTTTGATTTGCACATAAAATTTAGGCGTGGATCCCGTTCCTAAATTTACGCACATACATTTCAATTAAATCTAATTAGTGCCAATAATTGCTTGTTAAAAAGCCAATTATTGGCACTAATTAGCTCATTATTCAATTAAATTATGCGCACAAATTGCGCATGCAATTTTTAGTGGCTTGTATAGAATTAGGGGGTAAAGGCTTTCAATAAATAACACGCTGAAAGGAAAGATACTATTACAGTAAAAAAAAATTACATAAAAATGAAAGAGAGGAATTATAAGAAAGAACATTAACAAACCTCCATCTGTTAAAAATAAATTATACCTAATATTGTTTCTTCTTAAATCTAAATATAGGTCCTCTTTGTTGAGCAAGTAATTTTTAGTTATATTTACTTAACTAACCACGCATGGTATTCCAAGAGAATAAAATGAATGACTGCATTTACATCTATTAGAATGACATTTTCTTCCAATTACTTAGGCAACTCTTGTTAAAGTAAAGGTTCGTGACTAGAGAAAAAAAGCAACATTGATGGCATCATTCATTTTTGCACTGCAGTTCCTGTAAAGGAACTTGTGTGGAAACAATTAATTATTCTGCTGCTTTGAAAACTCTGTGTGATGATGTATTTTCTGGCTTTTTAAGGGAAAGAGAAATGATATACTGCCTTTCTGAGGTTTTTGCACCTACATTCAAAGTGGTTTACATATATTCAGGTACTTATTTTGTACCAGGGGCAATGGAGGGTTAAGTGACTTGCCCAGAGTCACAAGGAGCTGCAGTGGGATTTGAACTCAGTTCCCCAGGATCAAAATCCACTACACTAACCACTAGACTACTCCTCCACTAGGTTTAGTTTTTCAACTGAGTTTATATTTGACTAATATATATGCCAGTGGTTTTACTGACGGTCCTGAAGGGTTGTAGACAGGTTTTTGGGATATCCCTATTGATTTTGCATGAGACAGATTTGCATTGGTGGTCCTATTGGAAAAGCAAATGCCACTGACATATACCATAGAACAGTGGCTCCCAACCTGTCCTGGGGGCCCCCCAGCCAGAAAGAAGTATGAGATATGCATAAGATATGCATGCAAACCTCTCTCAGGAATATTGATTGATGATATCTTGAAAACCTGACTGGCTGGGGAGCCCCCAGGGCAGGTTTGGGAATCACTGCCATAGAAGATTATAACCATTTAGGGCAGGGCCAGCATTAAGGGCTGGCACCTAGGCAATTGCCCTGAGCCCCCATACCACAGGGAGCTCTAAGCCTGCCTTACATTCTTAGAGATATAGCCCCCAGGATTCAGAGCCCCCTTTCCAGTATCTGCCCTGGGCCCCTCTATGTCTAACACCAGCCTTAATTGAGGCTCAATTTCTCTTTTGTACCAATTTACACCTTGTAGCATAGCTAGCGCTTTCACGGGTAGAGAATAAAGAATAAGAGAGTAACCTTGTACCTGAGCCATAGTGTGACACACTAGGGTGTGGTACAGACACTGAGGGTCCTGATGTCTAGTCTGTCTGGCCCATTCAGACCCAGGTTTACCATGGAGGTGGTACATTCAGTTCTAAGGAGAGAGATAAGATGGCGGTTACCACTGTGGCTGCCCCTGATTACCAAGTGGTATATATTTTGGAGGATGTGTCCTTCCAGCCCTCTAGTTAGTGAAGGTCTTGGAAGGAGGTTGGGAACTAAAGACCTGTCAGTCTGACCTCAGTGGTGAGTAAATTAATAGAAATGCTTCTAAAGCAGAGGATCATGAGGTTTCTCGAATCAAATAAACTGCAGGACCCGAGGCAGCATGGTTTCACTAGAGGCAGGTCATGTCAGACAAATCTGATTGATTTTCTTTGACCGGGTGACCAAACAGTTGGACGTGGGAGGGGCACTAGTTGTAGTGTACTTGGATTTTAGCAGTCTTTGACACAGTTCCGCACAGGCAAATGATAAATAAACTGTGTGCCCTCAGTATGGGACCTAAAGTGATTGACTTGGTTAAAAACTAGTTAAGTGGAGGGAGACAGAGGGTAGTGGTAAATGGAACTTGCTCTGAGGAAAGGGTTGTTATTAGCCGTGTACCGCAGGGATTGGTCCTCAGGCCAGCTCTTTTTAACATCTTAGTGATTGATATTGTGGAAGGACTATCTGGTAAAGTTTGTGGCTTCGCAGATGATACCAAATTCTGTAATAGGATAGCCTAGAGGGTGTGGATAGCATGAGGAAGGATCTAGCAAAGTTTGACAAATGGTCCAACTAAGATTTAATGCTAAAAATGCAGGGTCATGCACTTGGGTTACAAAAATCCAAGGGAACGGTACAATATAGGGGTTGAAGTGCTTCTGTATATGAAAGAAAAGCAGGAAAAAAGAGGTGATATAAGTCTCTGGTGAGGCCCAATTTAGAGTACTGTGTGCAATTCTGGAGACCGCACCTACAGAAAGATATAAACAGGATGGAGTCGACCCAGAGGGCGGCTACAAAATTAGTCAGCAGTTTGTCATAAAACATATAGGGACAGGCTTAGGAACCTCAACATGTATACACTGGAAGGCAGGCGGGAGAGGGGGAATATGATAGAGACGTTTAAATACCTCTGTAGCATTAAGGTTCAGGAGGTGAACCTATGAGAGGGCATAGGATGAAGCTAACAGGAAATAGGCTTAGGAGGAATCTAAAAAAGGGTGGTGGATGCATGAAATGGCCTCCCGGTGGAGGTCAAAGAGACAAAGACTGTGGCCCAGATGCACTAAATGTTTTTCATCATTAAATGAGCCCTTAAGGAAGAATTTCCTATCCTTTCCATGCACTAAAGCCTATTTTCCGACGACAGTAGCAGCTAACGAAAACTGAATGCAGATGAGCAATTCTTCTACAAATCCCATTGAAATGACATGTACTAATCTTTTCCGATTCGTTTAATGCAGGAAAACACCGTGAAATCTAACGAGAGTCTGTACCTCTCATTAGGGCTGTCTGTCTGCTAGAAGTTTACAAAATGCATTAAAAAATATAACTGGGGGGGGGGGCGAAAACGCGTCAGGGGCGTCCTTTATTGACGCCCCAGGTCGCCGCTGCTCCCCTCTCCCTCAGCACCAAAAAAGAAAAAAAAAAAAAGGATCGGGAGGGGGCAAGGGCGCTCATCATGAGCGTCCTGTATGGACGCCTTGCCCCCCCCCCCCCCCCGCATGAAAAAAACACTACGTCAGAGGAGGGTGGGCCCAGGAAGAAAGAAGGGACATCTGAGGAGGCCTTTTGACTCGCCGATCAGCTGTTCTTGCCCGTGCAGCAGAGGTGAGAGGTGCTGCACGGGCCGGTAAGGCAAAGGGGGGGGTCGTTGGAGGGGGGAGCGGCAGCCACGACCAAAGGGGGGGTGGGGGGCGGGGCACGGGACCGGAGCATGGCAGGAGGCGGAGCTAGTGTGGGAGAATACACAGGAAGGGAGGAGGGTCGGCCCGGGGCTGGGGCTACTAAAATTGGAGTTTTTTCGTGTGGGGGGGGAAGCGGGGAGCAGCGGGGGGGGCAAGGCGTCCATACAGGACGCTCATGATGAGCGCCCTTGCCCCCTCCCGAAACACACGTGTTTGTGGGGGAGGGGGGGTTTGTTTTGACAGCTGGGCCTTTGTGGCATGCGCAGAGCAGCCATCATAACGCTTGGCTGCTCTGTGCATGCTTTAGGCGCTGATTAACGACGGGTTAAACGATTCTGTGATACATCCTACTTTGCAATACCGATCCGAACATTTCTGGAGTGTTTTTGTAGTGCATTCCTCGTTTTTTTTAAATCGTTAAGCACTTTTACATTTCTTATTTTTTAACGTTTGGTTGATGTATCTGGGCCTGTGTCAGAATTTAAGAAAGCATGGGACAAGCACCTGGGATCTCTTAGAAAAAGGAGGAGTTAGTGGTTACTGAGGATGGGCAGACTGGATGAGCCATTTGGCCCTTATCTTTCATCATGTGTCTATGTGGTTTGGGCTAGAAAGGAGTAGCAGAGATCACTGGAGACAAAAATATGGAGGAGGACAGGGAGGAAAAGAATTTGTTAATTATCAGGAATGGCAATAGTTATTAGTAAAATAACAATTTACAAAATCATCATTTTATTAATAGGGAGAAGGTGACATTTCAGTTTTCATCCATATGATTTTTTTTTGTTAACAAGGCTGTCTAAGCATGAGTGAAAATAAAAAAACAGAGAATACTAAACAGATATTTTAATGCAGACAAGTGCTGCTGTCAAAGGTTCCCTCGTAGTTGCAATCAAAATTTGAAATAGTTTACCTCTTTCTTTTTTTTATAGCCTTCTAAAGAGTTCTATCTAGGTGAACTTTCAGTGTCATGACTAATAGCAGTGCGTTCCGCAGATTACTTTCTCAGAACTGCTGCTCAGGCTCCATGATTTGCAGTGTACTCCTTATTACAGGATACATTATGCAGAAACCTTGGCTATGTGATGGGACATGGCAACCCCGCTGTGAGAATGCCTATCAGAGCTTCTTTAAGGCCTTTTCTCAATTGTCAGCAAAGTATTTTTTAAGGTTAAAAGGTGTAAAATTATTCTGAATGCTTTTCTGACCTGTCGCCTATCACTGCAAAGAGCTGTAGCATAGCCCTTTTTTTTCTAAAAAAATTTTTTTTGAAATGCAGTAATATTATAAGTCCATTAAAAAAAAACCAATAGTTACTGGAGGTTTTTCTTGATATTTTGTTTTCTTTCTTTATTTGTATTTATTTCTCTGGCTAGAATGGTAAGTACACAGTGGCTGTCCTGCTGGTGACGAAATTTCTAGGCAGCCAATATTGAAACTAGTGATTTCATTATTTATTAATCTGAGCATTTTTTTGGACTGCTGGAAATGCAGACCAGGTACTAATGATACAGTGGGAAAGCACAATCCAGGGCTGGCATGGAGAATAATCTCATTATATTCACTGCTACAATTTTTCATCACGTAAGTGCTGCTTGTGATTGAAACACTGCTGCTGATCGTAAAGGATAATGACAAGAAGGTGCCTCCTCATTAGAGACCAAGCTCTGCACCACCCTAGAATTCTACCCATGGAGAGGTCTAAAGCTACTGATTCTATTCATTTGCATTTCAAATGCCTTGCAAAGTCCCTTCCTGAAGTCTGGCACTTTAGTAATGGTCACTACAGTCAGAATTCAGCAGTATGGAGGCAATTATATAAGTAGGCCCCCTCTATTTAATCGTCCCAATACCACACAATGAGAACCTATTCGGTTGTGGCATCCGAGTGCCCAGATTCCACTATAGAATACTAGTGTAACCCAGTATCAGCAGCCCGTCCGTTTGTAACCCTGCAGTTACAACAATCATAGACTGGTGTAACTGCAGGTGTTTAGATGTGGCAGTATTAGAAATTACTACTTACTACTACTTAACACTTCTATAGTGCTACAAGGCATACGCAGCGCTGTACACCATACACATAAAGACAGTCCCTGCTCAAAGAGCTCACAATCTAAATAAGACAGGTAACAGACAGAACAACTAAGGGGTAAGGGGAATTAAAGAAGAGGGGATAAAAAGAACAGGCAAGAGAGCAGTGGTTAGGACTCAAAAGCGGCGTCAAAGAGGTGGGCTTTTAGCTTGGACTTGAAAACGGCCAAAGATGGGGCTAGACATACATGCTCGGGAAGTCTATTCCAGGCGTGTGGTGCAGTGAGATAGAAGGAACGGAGTCTGGAATTAGCAGTAGAGGAGAAAGGGACAGACAAGAGAGATCTGTCAACAGAACGGAGTGCCCGAAGGGGGGTGTAGGGAGAGACAAGAGTGGAGAGGTACTGGGGAGCAGCAGAGTGAATACACTTATAGGTCAGTAAGAGAAGTTTGAAATTGATTGCGGAAACGGATAGGGAGCCAGTGAAGTGACTTGAGGAAAGGGCTAATGTGAGCATAGCGATTTTGGCGGAAAATTATTATTATTATTATTATTATTATTTATTGCATTTGTACCCCACATTATCCCACCTTTTTGCAGGCTCAATGTGGCTTACAGAGTGTTGTTATGATGCAGTCATTACATGATCTTAAATGCAGTCGATAATAGGCTGAAGGTAGGTGATTTAGATGCAAGGTGCTAGGTAAGGTAATGTGAGAGGTGATTTTTGATGCACCTGAGTGGTTTGAGGAATGATTTATGAGTCGTGCAGTAGAGTTTTGGACTGATTGAAGAGGAGAGAGATGGCTAAGTGGGAGGCCGGTGAGAAGCAGGTTGCAATAGTCTAGGCGAAAGGTGATAAGAATGTGGATGAGGGTTCTGGTAGAGTGCTCAGAGATGAAGGGACGGATTATGCTGATGTTATAGAGAAATGTAGAAAATAATGGCGGATAAAGGCCATGTGGAGGGGCATAATGGAACAGAAACGCCTATCTCCATGGGCGTTAATCTCCGAGAACGGGTCCGTGAAGGGGCGGACCGAACCGTATTATCGATAAAAAATAGACGCCCATGTTTTATTCGCCAATGTGTGAGCTGGGCGTTTTTGCTTTTCAGCGATAGTGGAAAAGGAAAGTGCCCAGCTCAAAAACGAATAAATCCAAGGCATTTGTTCGTGGGAGGGGCCAGGATTCGTAGTGCACTGGTCCCCCTCACATGCCAGGACACCAACCGGGCACCCTAGGGGGCACTTTTACAAAAACAAAAAAACAGGTAAAAGAGCTCCCAGGTGCATAGCACCCTTCCATTGTGTGTTGAGCCCCCCAAATCCCCCTCAAAACCCACTGCCCACAAGTCTACACCATTACTATAGCCCTAAGGGGTGAAGAGGGGCACCTACATGTGGGTACAGTGGGTTTGGGGGGGTTGGACGACTAATAAGCATTAAGCAGCACAATTGTAACAGGTAGGGGGGATGGGCCTGGGTCCACCTGCCTGACGTCCACTGCACCCCCTAACAACTGCTCCAGGGACCTGCATACTGCTGCCTGGGAGGAGGGTATGACATTTGAGGGTGAAAATAAAAAGTTGTGAAACATCATTTTTTTGTGGTGGGAGGGGGTTAGTGACCACTGGGGGAGTCAGGGGAGGTCATCCCCGATTCCCTCTGGGGGTAATCTGGTCATGTAGGGCACTTTTTGGGGCGTTATTCGTGAAAAAACAGGGTCCAGGAAAAGTGCCCTAAATTCTAGCTACAAACGCATCCATTATCGGCGAAGGGCGCCCATCTCTGTTCGGGTGATAACCACGCCCCAGTTCCGCCTTTGACACGCCTTCGACATGCCCCCGTCCACTTTGTCCGCATCCGCGACGGAGTGCAGTTGAAAGCGTCCCAAATTCGGCTTTTGATTATACCGCGTTATTCGTTTTTGTGAGATAAACGCCCATCTCCCGATTTAGGTCGGAACTTGGGCGTTTTTCTCGTTCGATTATAAGCTGGATAGTCTATCCAGTCTGCCCATCCATATCACCCATTCTCTTCTTCCCCCTAACAGATCCCACATGCCTTTCCCATGCTTGCTTGAATTCAGATACAGTCCTGAACTCCACCACCTCCACTGTTCCCTCTAAGCTGAGTGGGAGTCCTGCAACTGCATTGCTGCCAGTGGGGGCTAGTGTTTCAATATTGTGTTTTCAATCACTAGGAACTTGCAGGTTCCCTGGAGTCCTGCAGAGGTTTCCTGTCCCTCACTACTGAAAAAGTGATAGTGAACAGCACCCCCCACACACACGCTGGTAGGACTGTGGGTGGAGGACTCCCGCTCAGCTTTCCATAAAGAAGTATTTTCTTAGATTACATTTCATGCTACCCCCCTTCAACCTCATCTTATGCCCTCTTGTTCCAGAGCTTCCTTTCTTCTGAACGAGACCTGTATTCTGTAAGTTATATGTGTAGTGGAAGCCCCGCCCATGTCCTGTCCATACTCCACCCACATCCCACCCATTTTCTGCCACTGTGTATGCACGCTTGCCTTTACATGTTATGCCACTTATGTGAGCCCTTACAGAATAGCCTTGCTGACACTTTTTGCAAGTAAGTGTATTCCTACACATGTAAGTACCAGTGGTCTATACGTCAAAGTGCATAAGGAGTGAATAAGAGAATTGCCCTTTACTGGGTTATTCTACAGAGTGCTAACATTTAAGCACCAAGAATAAGTGTAAATGATCAGAGTATCAGCATATGTGTGTATATGTGTGCACACACATGCATAAATGCCAGTAGTCCAGCTACACACTATGCGATAAAATGGTGCCTACATGAGAGGGCGTGTAGTTTGAAGGTGGACATACACGTGGGTGAAGTTTGGGCAGAGCATGGACAGGCACACATAAGTTATAGAATATTATCATTTACAAGCATTCTTTAGCAATCTAGGTGCAAGCGTTTAAATCAGTTAACATAAGAACATAAGCATTGCCATACTGGGGCAGACTGAAGATCCATCAAGCCCAGTATCCTGTTTCCAACAGTGGCCAATCCAGATCACAAGTACCTAGCAAGATCCCAATAGAGTAAAACAGATTTTATACTGATTATCCTAGAAATACTACTAATCGTTTCTATAGCACTACTAAACATACACAGCACTGTACACATTATATGCAGGCACTTTCTTTTTTCCCCAGAGGGCTCACAATCTAAATTTTTGTACCTAGGGCAATGGAAGGTTAAATGACTTGCCCAAGGCCAAAAGGAGCTGCTGTCTGACTCAAACCCAGGCTGCTAGAATCAGAACCCAATGCATTAACCATTAGGCAACTTCTCCAGTAGTAGATTTTCCCAACTCCATCTTATGTCCACTTATGGACTTTTCTTTTAAGAAATTATCCATGTAAAATATAGTAACACAGTAGATGATGGTAGATAAAGACCTGAACAGTCCATTCAGTCTGCTTAGCAGTCTCATTCATTATCAATTCATGATTAAACCAACAATCCAATAATATAACTATCAACATTTTACTCGCTAAATGCAAATTTAAGACTTCCTCCCCTCGCCATTGAGATACACAGCACCCACACTCATAGCATTTGATATGAAAGTGGTATAAAATAAATATACTTGATTCTGATATGTCTTTGCCTTTTTTGGAATACAGACCATAAAAGTCTGTCTAGTACTTTTCTCACTTCCTCACTGCTAGAGTTGCCATCAAAGTACCAATCCTGCCCATTGTAACATATCAACAGCCATTCAAGCTTTTCTTGATATTGGCCTCTTTCTTTTTAGGGATCCTCTGTGTTTACCCCAAACATTTTTTAATTCGCTCACTGTTTTTCCCTTTACCACTTCCACTGAGATAGTACTCCAGGTATCCACCACCTTCTCCCTGAAAAAGCATTTCCTGATGTTACTCTGAAGTCTACCACCCTGCAACATCAATTCATGTCCTCTAGCTTTACTCTCTAGAAAGGAATTTGTTGTATATTAATACCTTTCAAGAATTTAAATGTCTGTATCATATCTCCCCTGTCCCTCCTTCAAGTCTGTTTTCCATCTTTTGGCAAAAACCCCATACCATTGCTGTTGCTTTCCTCTGAACTATATCCTTAGCAAGATACGGCCTCCAAAACTGAACAAAATACTCCAAGTGGGGCCTCACCAGCGATTTATACAGGAGCATTAACGCCTCATTTCTTCTGCTAGTTATGCCTCTTTCTATACAGCCTAGCATCCTTCTGATTTATGGCCGCCGCCTTTCACATTGTTTTGCTGCCTTGAGATCTTCAGATACTTTCACCCCAAGGTCCCTCTCCTGGTCCACGTATACCAGCCTCTTGCACCCTAGAACATCAGCTCTTTTGGATTTCTACTCCCCAAGTGCATCACTTTGTACTTCTTCAGATTAAATTTTAACTGCCAAGCATTAAACCATTCTTGTAATTTTTCCAAATAAGTTTTCATGTTGTTCACTCCCTCCAGGGTGTTACCTCTGTTGCAAATCTTCATGCCATTCACAAAAAAAGAAAACTTTTCCTTCTAACCCTTCAGTAATGTCACTCACAAATATATTGAATAAAATTGGCCTGACCCTTGAGACACTCAACTGTTCACCTTTATTTACTTGGAGTGAATTCCATTTACCACCTCCCTCTATTAGCTGTCAGTCAACCAAATTTTAATCCACTCATGGTCCTAACTTCAGCCTTCTGAGTTTATTCATCAGCCTTCTATGAGAACCATGTCAAAGGCTTTGCTGAAGTCCAAGTAGACCAAATTTAGTGTGTGTATTTGACCTAATTCTCTGGTCACCCAGTCAAAGAAATCAACCAGATTAATTTGACATGATTTTCCTTTGGTAAAGCTATGTTGCCTTGCAACCTATAGAATCAGTAGCTTTAGACACTGGATTGTAAAATAACTTGATTTTTACATCAGTTTTTCTCATTTTGCTTGCCCATCCTATAAAATGTTTTAATAGTGGTGCTTGGCTGAATCATTGTTAAGCAAGTACCTTTCGCACCAGGAGGTTGGTTGGTCTCTGCATGGTGAATCAGAGCCTGCTTTGCAAAAGCTCCCATACATGTGCTCTCCTTCAGGTATCTGAACTAGAATACTGCTAAGTAATTTCTGAGTTTCATTCTCAATATTTCAACTGCAGTTTGTTTTTTCTAGCAAAAAAGGTGCTGGTTCTCAAATGCCAGGCCACCTTTCAGGGGTGGGGTGATCACTGAGGGACCCACTCCACAATAGCCAGGCCCCCTGCAACCAGTCACAGAATCTATGACAAGGCAGAATTGGTATGTAGAGCCTGAGCTCTATCATTAAAACATGGGGACCATGGGTCAATTTTAGCAGACAATGGAAAAGGTGCCGGTACTCGGTACCCCCAAGTACCCTCTCAAAAAAAGCCCTGGGTTTAGCTATCTGATATCTACTTTCTAGACTTTACTTGGCAACTCTGACCATCCCCTATTCTCCTTCACACCTTCTTTGTTCTATCAACGACTGTCGTTTGGATCTCCCTAGTCCAAAACTGACACAACTTGAATTTACTCACTATCATGCCTTCTTTTTCACTGCCCCCTTCTTCTGGAACTCATTCTCTCTTTCTGCTTGGGTTGAACCATCCTTTAAGAATTTCAAATCTGCAATAAAACTTGGTTTTACCACCAAGCTTTTGATACCCCTTGACTCAATTAAAAGATGGACTGTAGTGCTTATCATTGTTTCTTCTTTTTCCCTCCCCCTTTCCCCTTGCTCCCCTTCCCTCTCTTGTCTCTACCTTCCCTTGCCTTTCCCCCTCTTGTTCTTTGTACCTCTATGGCCCAGGTGGAATTGACTGCTCTGTGTGATCGATTTATGGCTCTCTTAATCCTTTCCCACTTTTTCTCTTGGTTTTTTTTTCTTTGTAAACCGCCTAGAGATACAGACATCTGGGATTGGTCACATATCTTCATCTTCTCTATTATCTGTATCATTGGAGGATTGAATTTATCAACAGGAGCATTGGTACATTTTCCCATTGAGGTCGTTGGTACATGGACATAATCATCTTGATATGGTTAGCCTGGATATTGTAAAGACATTCTCTAGATAAGTATTGATAGGTGTATTTTCTTATTATGGTTTTCTAATAAAGAATGCATGTCAAGCATCTCTGTTTGATATTGTGAGTATATCACTGTTCGGAAAAATACTTTTAGATTGTAGTCTGTTACAAAAAAGGTTTTCTCGTATGTTGTGAAATTTAAAAATTATTCACTGTGCTTGATGTAGAGAAGTTAAAATTTAATGCCAAGAAGTGCAGAGTGATGCACAAGTCCAAAAAAGATGTACCAGATAGGAGGGAAGAGACTGGTAAGCTCAGCTCATGAGAAAGACCTTGGGATGATAATGTTCGATGATCTCAAGGTGATAAAACGATGTGACAAAGCAGTGGCCACAGCCAGAAGGATGCTAGGCTCCATAGAGAGGGGTGTAACCAGCAGAAGAAAGGAGGTGTTGAGGCCCCTGTACAAAGGAGGTGCTGAGGCCCCACTTGGAGTATTGTGTTCAGTTTTGGAGGCCGTATCTTGCTAAGGATGTAAAAAGACTTGAAGCAGTTCAAAGAAAGGCGACAAAATGTTATGGAGTTTACGTAGGAAAACATACAAGGTGAGACTTGCTGACCTGAACATGTATATCCTTGAGGAAAGGAGAAACAGGGGTGATATGACACGGATGTTCAACTATTTGAAAGGTATTAATCTGCAAACAAACCTTTTCCAGAGACGGGAAGGTGGTAGAACTAGATAACATGAATTAAGGTTGAAAGGGGACCGACTCATGAATAATGTCAGGAAGTATTTTTTTCACTGAGCAGGCGGTAGATACCTGGAATGCCCTCCCGTAGAGATGCAAACGGTAACGGAATTCAAAAATGCCTGGGATAAACACAAAGAAATCCTGTTTAGAAGGAATGGAGCCAAAGAAGCTTCGAGGAGATTAGGTAACAACACCGATAATTGAGAAACAAAGCCAGTACTGGGCAGACTTCTACAGTCCTTGCTCTGATCATGGCTGGACAGATTCAGCTTCAGAAGCTGGAGAGCAAGGCCAGTGCTGGGCAGACTTCTATGGTTTGTGCCCTGATCATGACTGAATAGACATGAATGGGCCAGAATGGAGCTTTTTAAGGGCTTGGACCCCAACTTCAGAAATTTTAGAACAAGGACAGTGCCGGGCAGACTTCTACAGTCTATGCCCTAAAAATAGCAAAGACAAGTCAAGATCGGGTATATTAAATACCATATGTAATGAATTTATCTTGTTGGGTAGACTGGATGGACATACTGGTCTTTATCTGCCATCATCTACTATGTTACTATGTAAATGAAATATGGCCAGGACCTGTGAGGAAAGGAGCAAGAGAAAGAGATACTCGACCCATGAGAAGTGGGGTCAGGGGTTAGGAAAGAGAAGGACATTTGCTGAATATCTGGAAAGGAAGGCATTGAGCATTGAGCCTGCAAATGGGTGGGAAAATGTGGGATATAAATGCAGCAAATAAATAAATAAGGAAGGGGGAGAGAGGGAGAGATGCTGGACATGGGGAGGGGTAGAGACAGAGGGATCATGCTGGACAGGGAGGAGGGATAGGGACACAAAGGAATGATGACACATGAGGGGGGTGGGGACACAAAAGGGTGATACTAGATAGTGCAAGAATACAGACACAGAAAAAAGGAATATTTAACATTGTGGGAGGATAGGAATTATTAAACAGAGTGATGGCAATACAGAGGGAAGATGGATAGTGGACACGTAGAGAGAAGAAATGCCAAATGAACCAAGAGGCCCTGGCAAAAGAGTTAAGAAAAGTCAGAGGAAAGCAGAAACCAGAGACTGGGACCAACCTGATAAGGAAAATTAAATGATGAGACAACAAAGGCAGAAAAAAAGAATTTTAATTTCTATTTATTGATTGGAATATGTCAGTTTTTGGAATGTACACCTGCCAGAACTAGTTTTAGGCATGACTGGGGCCCGTGAGAAACTTTTCACTCATTGGCTTTCAGTCTCCATCATTGCAGTGGTACATCTCCAGCATTGGGATGGGCAACCCTTGGCGTCTCTGGTCTACTAACCTAGACCAAACAAAAAATAATACATTTATTCCTCTGTCCTGCTTTTATAGTAGAGACAGGAGGTATTTCAGACCGACTCTTGCCTTCCACACTGCTACCTCTTGGAGAAGTTTCTTACCACCAAATCTTCAACTCAAAGCAGTAGGCAGCATCTGAGCAACTCACTGTCACAAGCTGAACTGACCTCAGATAGTCACTGCCGGAACATACGTGGTTCCCGACATTGAATTTACAGGTATCAGGAATAGCCCAGCTTGTGTCCAAATTCACTGCCACTCCACAGGATGTGAGATGGCACCTCGCCCAGCTGCGATGCATGTCCAGCCCTGCTTCACACCTCAGTCTAACTGACCCAGCTCTTAGAGCCAAGTTATGGATCTGACTTGTCTATTTCCCTTACCTACATGGGCTGGTGTAAGTGGTCACATCTAACTTATATTGCCTATTTGCACTGGTACACTAAATGCCTTTGTTCTTTTTAGAATAGGATCATAATAGGTGGCTCTTTATAGAATGCCCTTTATGTGACAGATCACAAGCAGAGATACGTTGAATGATCAGTTTTTATTCAATCTTTAAAAAGTAAACATCAGAGAGGTACGATATAGCTTTGAAGTGTCATCATGTATCTGAAGTCAATGTGACCACAAAGCACTGGCCAAGCTCCTCGTATTATCTGGTGAATTTCTCTCCTCATTTTCGACATGTGTTCCATCCCTCCCCCAACTAATGACATCGCAGGTTTCTGAAAAGGGTTGGTGGACATCTATGTAGCAAATACCACTTATTGACAGTTCACCAAGGAAGGGCACGGGGGCAAAAACATTTGCATGTACTGCAAGATCATTTGGAATATTGTATAAACTTTCTGCTGTAGCATGATACCATTTAATGTAACACTACCAGAAGCTTAGGCATATATGTCATAGGGAAAGGGTTAAAACCAAGGCTTTCTAGCCTCTTCTTCATGCAAATAGCACCTCTGAGAAATAGTTACAGACTCCAGCACAAACTCTAACAAAATCACCTTTAAAACAGTTTCTATAAGGGATTTGTAAGATAGGGTTTTTAAAAACATGTCTGGTTCTGCTTCAGCTGCAACTAACATTTCTGTGCATTTCAGGGACATACAATTCCATGACAGGCACCTTTGTGCATGCCACCTCACTTTACATCCCCTGAATATGATCTCAGGATAACTTACTACACTTATCACTTCATCATTCTTGTCAAGGAATGCATTAGATGCACCCCCCCCCCCCCCCCCTAGACCACATACACACACTTCATTTACAGACGGCAGGCCTCTGAAAATACATTCAAAGCAGCATCCCGCCAGCCTTCCAGCACAGCAAATGATATATAATCCTACCTGGTCCACTTATCATTTCTCATTGATCTTTTATTACAAATATACTTTACTGCCAAATTTAAACAGGTCATTGGAGGTTTACAATCAAAATTTTAAATTAAAATTAAAAGAAGAAAGAAAAGAGCTCCATAATCAGGATAGGAAAGCAAAAAAACTCACACAAGAGAAACAAAGAATATACCCAAAACCGATGCTTCTTAGTACATAAACTCCCACATCTCAAACCCACATCCCTGCATCCAAAGGCATATGTAAAAAAAAAAAGGACTTTAAAGGTGCCCCAAATTTTTTATAAGATAAGTCAGCAATCACAGCGACTGGAAGTTTATTGCATAAAGCTGACGCCAACCCAAAAATAGTGCTTTTGTGTGTTGCTTCTAAAGGAGTGCAAAGATCTTTTAGGAACTTATGGTATTATTAAAGCTGTTCAATACAGTGGGTTTTGATCATGAAGATGGCCTTTTACTAAAGGGCGCTAGAATTTGCAGTTAACATGGCTTTGTGCTCAAAACTTGTGTGCGCTAACAGCTAAATTAGCATTCTAGTGTGTGGGAGTATTGCCAGCATGTTGGCTATTTAGTCGCATGCTAAGATTGCAATTAATGTGTGAGCAGAAGGTGCTAAATGCCTATGTTAACTTCAAATTTGGCAGTGTCTTAATAGCTGCCCTCAGTTGACTGGTTCAGTTTCAGTAGCAGTAGCTGCGGTGGCTGTGGTACTGTATGTTATCATTAGATCTCGATCCACCTTCTAACTCTGTGCTTCTTCCTGCCTTCCTTTCCCGGTTTGACCTTCCCTCTGCCTCATGTCTTGCCTTTGTTGAGATCTCCTCTCCAAAACCTCCCTTCCCCACACCGATCCCAATCGTGCTGCTTGTTCTCCTCTCTGTAGTGAATACGAGTTTATCCAACAGTTTGATTCAAGATGCGTGGAAAACTGCCATTGTCCATCCTCAATGCAAGGACCCTAGGGGTGATATTTCAAGCTTCCGCCCCCATCTCCAACTTCATGTTCATCTCAAAAGTGACTGAGAAACTCATAGCGGACCAACCGACACAGTTCTTTGCTAAGACCAATGCACTCTACCCTCGACAAATGGGCTTTAATAGTCATTGTTCAACTGAGCACTCTCTTTTAGGTCTTACTAATTCCATTAAGCTCATCCTGGACAGTGCTAGAGATGCTCTTCTCATTGTACTTCACTATCAGTCGCCTTCAATCTTGTAAATCATTCTCCCCTCCTTCAGCATCTGGCTGACTTATACATTTGCTGTACAACACTCTCCTGCTTCCAGTCAAACCTAACTAATGGATTTTTTCTAGTGCATTGTGCGTTCTCATCCACAGTTAGAATACCACTTACCTCGGGTGTTCCCCAGGGTTTCATCCTTGGCCCAGTTCTTTTTAACCTCTTCCTTTCTCTCCTTGCTTTACTAATTCAGTTTCTTCAACTCTCCTTCTTTTCCTTTATGCAGATGACATACAAATCCTTACATTTTTTGAGTCACTCTCTACAATCCATGTCTGCAATTTTCTCTAAATTAGAAAGGATTGTGGACTGGCTGTCCTCTAACCACTTGAAACTTAATCCCACCAAACGCGATGCAATTATCTTTTCTTCACAGTCTCCCCACTACCATCTTTCCCTTCACTCATCTGTGGACTGGACATTCTTGGTTAAAGTACCTGGAGTCCATTTAGATGGTACACTATCCTTTCATAAACAGATTTCGACTGTTGTTCAGAGAAGCTTTTTACACTCAGGCAGATACAGACCAGCCCCCAGATTCTACTCAGCGCACCTAGAGATCCACGCCGAAATCCAAGCAAATTCTATAACAATTTGTGTAACTTAACAAGCTTAACAAGCTAATGAGCACTGATAACAACACTTAACAAGTAATAATAAACACTAATTGGCACTAATTAGAATTTACATGCACAACTCGCTAAACGTATTCTGTAATGAAATGCGCTAACTTCTAATGCATGCAGACAAATGGGGCGCGGTCATGGGTGGGAAAGTAGGCATTTCGTGGGCGTTCCAAAATTTACATGCATAGTTATAGAATGTGGCCCAGTGCATGTAAATCTATGCTCCGGGATTTACGCCACATTTTTGTTGGTGTAAATGGAAGCACATAGTTTTAGATGCTGAGATATCAACTAAGTGTATTCTACAATCGGTGTCTAACTCTAGGTGCCGATTATAGAATACGCTTAATCGGCACTGATTTTAGCACCAATTTTTTTTTTAGGCGCCATATATAGAATCTCCCCCCATGTGTTCAATACTTAGGGTCTTCCTTCTGTCTTTAGTCATTTATATGTGCTGTTGGTGCCTTCTTTATATAATTAACCCTTTTGTAGTATAAGCATAGAGACTCACTGAAAATTTCCATCCCCATGTCCCATGAGAAAATCGCTTTTATGGTATTTTGTGTTTAATTAAGGTTGTTAAGGGACGCATTTTGGTAGAATACAAAAAAAAATTAGACCCTAAGGAAACAAAAATAATCAGCAAATATCCCTAAATGTCAGCACTATTAAATTTTTTTAGGAATATGACCAATAGATTGTCCAACACACAAACATAGCAAATTATACAGACAAAATTTGAACCGGAACACTGGCCTATACACTGGAGCAATCAGTTGTAGCCTTCTTTTCCTTGGGAATCACAATTGTTTTAATTTCTTTTATAGAACCCAGAATTGGGGTGCCCTTTAGAATGGAGTTTGATAACATTATCATGTAACATGTGAGAGAGTCCACAGAGATCTTATAGTAAAGGACTATAAATCCATCTAGACTTTAGAAAATGGAGGGCTAAAATGGAGGGTACTATTTGGTATTGTAATCACTGTTTCTTCAACTATGAGGTCTAAATCAGAACCAGCTATGTTGGGGGTGTTCCAGGGGAGGAGTCAGCACTTGGCCACTTAAGGGCAGGTTTAGTGCACAAATAGGACTCCATAAAAGTCTGTCCTATCTTTATGCACTAACCTATGGCTGCTTAAGAACTGAGTATTGACTTAAACAGCTATGTGTTAGCCGACTCAAAAATAAATGAATATTCAAAGCCGAAGCTCGGACAAGACTGAATATTGACCCCCATAATTTTTGCTTCTCCAGCTGTCTGGAATTTTTGTATTTTATGCTAAATGATCATGGATTTCCTGCACAAACAACAAGGATGAATCTTGACAGCTAGCAAGACATCATCAATTAAAATATTTACCTTATCCTTGCTATGGTTTAGAATTTTGGGTGATTCAGTCAATTGATTTCTCAAAAGCTTCCGGTTCATATTTTGAAGTTTTCTGACAACATCCACATAGGTTGTAAGACTGACATGAAGTTTTATATAATCCCATTTCCATTCACTCCATTTTTTTGCCTGAATTCCAGTCCCATTAATTCCTGCTATCAAATATATTCCATAGATAACATCGCCAGTTTCAAAGTATTTGAAAATGTTTCCAAGTCACACAATGTGAAAACCTGCTGTCAGGCCTGGCATCGGTCTCAACTGAATGATCAGTCACCACTTCTTCTTGAAGGTTAAGCATTTTTTTTGTAAGAATGCCAAATTGTTCATCAGCAGTTTTGCATTTCAACATTTTTAATGGTAACACTTCCAAACTGAATGACACTTATGTCACAAATAATAGTCATTATCCCTTTGCACAAAGTCAAACTGATGCTACTTATGACCTAGAAGTTCAGAAAGAGTTGCATTGGACAAGCTTGGCTTTTTCTGATCTCCTTCTCCCAGGCCTGAAGAGATGGAGTGATGCAACTAACCTTCCCTGTGCACCACTGCAAAATGGCATGCATACACATGCACACATTTAGCTTAAAGGGGACTATGCACGCAAAGATTACAACATACACACCTGTATGTGTATTTCTGCTACATACCTTTACATCAGTTCCCGATCTAGGATGCATGCAGTCACATTTTAGTTGCAATTTTGGCTGCTTTTGTGCTGTTATTTTATAATGTCATTGTCACATCCGTCGCTCCCTCCCGCTGCTCCTCTGCGGGTAGCAAGGGCCGGGAGGAAGGACCCGCAGCCAGAGAGGGCTTACCCGACGGTCTCCCGGATGGGCGCCTGTTTCGGGTGTAGTCGGGGCCGAGCCGGTGTCCATTGCGGCGATGGCCGGCCTTCTTGAGGCCGCGGCTGAGAGCCGGGGCTCACCGCGGCAATGGCCACCCTGTCTGGGGCTGAGCCCATGGGCCGGCGATCGCGGCTTCCGGGCTCTCGGTCGCCGGCTATGGGCTCCGTGCTTGCGCCAGTGGGGAGGATGGTGCCGAGACGCGATGGCCAGCGTCTTCCCCACATTCGGGCGCGGGAGTCCGAAGCTCCGCCTCAGAAGAACCAGATTGGGATGCCGGTGCTGTAGCCCCGCCTGGGAAGCCGGAGAGGACCAACCAGAGGGATTTCATCAGTAGCCGGGTTCCGATTGGCTGGCCATGTCGGCTGGGGCTGAGCGGTTGATTGCTGACAGTATTTAAGGAGCGGGGCTGAAACAGAACGTTGCTTCAGGTTCTGTTTCCCTAGGCTAGTCTTTGTGTGTTCTTGTATTCAGTACGTCCCCTTGTTCCCCTGGTTTGACCTTTGGACTGTTTTTGGATATCTCTGCTAGCCGCCTGCCCTGACCTGTTGCCTGTGTTTGAACGACGCTGTGAGCTGCCTGCCCTGACCTGTTGCCTGTTTTTGGACGACGCTGTGAGCTGCCTGCCCTGACCTGGTGCCTGTCTCTGGACTACTCTGATTTCCTCTTGCCCTTCCCGCTCCCGGTTCCAGTACTGGGTCAGTTCGTCAACCCCGCGGTTCCGGAAGTCCCGTTGGCTGCCTGCAGCTGGGGGCTCAACCCCTGGTGAACAGCGGTCGCCGCGGGTGAAGTCTTGGGGTTGCACAGCTGTCCTCTGAGGTCCTTCGGGGCCTTACAGGACCTAAGGGCTCACCTTCTTTCCAGACAAGACAGTCATATGGATGAGGCATCTAAGTGCTAAAAAAAAAAAACATCCAGCACAAACGTCATCTCACAGTCATTTTCAAACAGGAAAAACGTTGGGATTTCTTGTTCAAAAATACCTGAGACGTGTAACTCTTTTTTTTTTAAATCCCTCCAGGAATAGAAAAATACCTATTGTATCTGAATGTACACCACTTCAATAGTCTTTAAGTTGCAAGTGCCCTTTTTCTTTAGGTAGTATTTTTCTGCTCCTGAAGGGAGCCCCAGAAAAAAAAATTAAGAGATACAGTGGGATTTGAACCTAAGTCCCTTTGATTACAGGCTACTACACTAACCACAAGGCTACTCCTCTAACCTGTTTGCTGTTTTGTTCAGAATGACTGTACTACCAGTGGCTGACAGAGAGCCTGTTTTTCTTTTCTGTTTCACTTTCAGGAAAGAGGGAGAGGGACAGCAACCACTGGGGGAATTAAGGAGATGACATGCCTTTTAAACTCTCTAGTGGTCAGCTGCTCAATCAGAGCGCCCTTTTGTAGCTTGACATGACTGAACTAGGGCCCAGATGCACAAAACTTTAACGACCCTTTAACAACCCTTTAACGAGGAAATTTTGAAACGTAGCATGCATTAAAGGCCATTTTCCGACAACGCTAGCAGCTAACGAAAACGGAATTCAAACGATAAACTACCATTGAAATGAGGACAATTCGAAATGCACTAAGCACACCGACAATTGCAACGAACCATTTACCGGCAGAAATTTAACGTGAGCTCAGACCTGTTGTTAAGGCCTGAGCTGTCATCTCCTTGCTGCCCCCTGCACCATAAAAAACATGTTTAAAAAAGAAAAATGAGCTCCCCCGCTTCCCTCTGCCACCGAACTTCCCTCTGCCAAAAACAAAAAATGAAACTAAAATTAAAAAAGGATCGGGAGGGGGCAAAGGCGCTCATCAGCAGCGTCCTGTATGGATGGCCTTGCCCCCCCCCCCCCCCCGAGGTCGCCGCTGCTCCCCGCTGCTCCGTGTGTGAAATAAAAGCTGTTATAAATCTTAACTTTTGCAGTGCCGGGCCCCCCTCCCTTCCTGTCTACGTATCTCTTCTCCTTCTGTATCCAATGCTCCACCTCCTGACATCCTCCGCCTCCGTGCCCCGCCCCCCTGAGTTCGACATCGTCACTCCCCCCCTCCACCGGACCTCCCCCCTCCGCCATAATGGCCGGTGCAGCGCCTCTCACCTATGTTTGAAGGCGCTGCACGGGTTGGATCAGCTGTTCGTCGATCGCTTCTGTCTCCTCCGATGTCTCTCTCTTTCTTCCTGTGCCCGCCCTCCTCTGACATCAGTTACCTACGTAGATATTTTCTGGCGCACGTCAGCTACGCGTGCCAAGTTGCATTTGGTGCGCGTAGGTCATTACCGCCCGGTTACTGTATGAGAATTTACCACTAGGTCAATGGCTGGTGCTAATTTATTTATTTATTTGGTACATTTGTATCCCACATTTCCCCACCTATTTACAGGCTCAATATGGCTTACATAAAACCGTAAACGGCGTTAGCCAATTCCGGTATGAACTAATACAATTACAAGGTGATATTGTGGTACAGAGAGGTACATGTGTGGTAAATACAATTGGGGGAACATTAGAGAGGGAGAGGAAGAGTTAGGATATGTCCATTACGGTCTTTGGTTTCATTATGTCGCAGGTATCCAGGTTTTTTTATGTTGGGTCGGTGGGATATGCTTTTCTGAACAGGCCTGTTTTTAGTAAGGTCTCAGACCCAAAATGGATGCACAGCAATTTTGATTTTGCTGCACGTCCATTTTCTTCAAAAATTTTTAAAAAAGGCTTTTTTACAGGCGCGCTGAAAAATGTATTGGCGCACTCCCAAAACCCGTACCTACACTATCGCAAGCCATTTTTCAGAGCACCTTAGTAAAAGGACCCCAAAACAAAATAATGTAAATCCAACTTACAATATGACCAGGAAAAAAAGAATGACCTATATATTAGACCCCCCCCCCCCAAATTAAAAAACAAAAACAATGCAGCCAATAAAACAGGCTAGATCATATTTTGAGCAAAATAGCCATTATTGCTCCTTTAATATTAAGATTATTATTATTATTATTAGCATTTGTATAGCGCTACCAGACGCAAGCAGCGCTGATATATATAAGTAACTCCAAGAGTGAGACCAGCAGTCTCAAAGCACCAGCTTACTTTCCATGCATGGCAGCTCTGCAATTTAAAAATAGGTGATCATGGAAGAAGCTGTTGGAGAACCAGTAATGATGCTTTTATAGCAGAGCCACCTCAGCTACCTTTGAAACCTTTTAAACAATCTGACAACAGCAAGAAAAATACTGCAGTGCATATCATGTACCTTATGGTAAAAATGTATTTTAAGACAACAAGATCATCTTTTTCTCTGCAGAGAATGATTTTGCAATTTGAATAAAAATTTTTGCATCTAGACAATGCACAGAAGTCGAATGAAGTAACAGCACCCCCTTCTGAGACTACATAATGAAACCATACATTAACCTTACTTTAGAAAAGGATCACAGCTTTTCTCATTGTCCTGTTCCAAATATCAGGGCTTTCATGCTAAACTACATTATACGTTCTTTATTTATTGAACATATATGTGCTTCACTGCACATCATTGACTGAGTCAATTAAAGTGTAGATGAGATCAAAAACATATACATTTTTAAAGGCAATTTTGTGAGTTAGTTTTCTTTCATAGGTAAAACCTGTGAAAAAAAGTTTTGGTTTTAGACCTTTTTGTTAAATAGAGAATACTATCAGGCTTATTTTCAAAAGAGACACAAATTGGAAGATGGGTGTCCTTCTCACGGGGTTGCCCAAATTGACATAATCGAAAGCCAATTTTGGGCGTCCTCAACTGCTTTCCATCGCGGGGACGACAAAAGTTCACAGGGGCGTGTCGGAAACATAGCGAAGGCGGGACTGGGGCGTGCTTAACACATGGGCGTCCTCGGCCGATAATGGAAAAAAGAAGGGCGTCCCTGACAAACACTTGGGCGACTTTACTTGGTCCTTTTTTTTATGACCAAGCCACAAAAATGTGCCCTAAATGACCAGATGACCAACGGAGGGAATCGGTGATGACCTCCCCTTACTCCCCCAAGGGTCACTAACCCCTCCCACCCTAAAAAAATATTTTTTAAATATTTTTTCCAGCCTCTATGCCAGCCTCAAATATCATACCCAGCTCCATGACAGCAGTATGCAGGTCCCTGGAGCAGTTTTAGTGGGTACTGCAGTGCACTTCAGGCAGGCGGACACAGGCCCATCCCCCCTACCTGTTACACTTGTGGAGGAAACAGCGAGCCCTCCAAAACCCACCAGAACCTCACTGTACCCACATCTAGGTACCCCCCCCCTTCATCCCTAATGGCTATGGTAGTGGTGTACAGTTGTGGGGAGTGGGTTTGGGGGGGATTGGAGGGTTCAGCACACAAGATAAGGGAGCTATGCACCTGGAAGCTTTTTCTGAAGTCCACTGCAGTGCCCCCTAGGGTGCCCGATTGGTGTACTGGCATGTGAGGTGAACCAGTGTACTATGAATGCTGGCTCCTCCCACGACCAAATGGCTTGGATTTGGTCGTTTCTGAGATGGGCGTCCTCGGTTTCCATTATCGCCGAAAACCGGGGACGACCATCTCTAAGAATGACCATCTCTAAGGTCGACCTAAATGTTGAGATTTGGGCGTCCCCGACTGTATTATCGAAACGAAAGATGGATGCCCATCTTGTTTCGATAATTCGGGTTTCCCCGCCCCTTTGCAGGGATGTCCTGCGAGGACATCCTCAGAAAAACTTGGGAGCCCCATTCGATTATGTCCCTCAATGTGTTGTAAGAATATAAGAACATAAAAAAAGCCATACTGGGTTAGACCAATGGTCCATCTAGCCCAGTATCCTGTTTCCAACAGTGGCCAAGCCAAATCACAAATACCTGGTAGAGACCCAAATTGTGGCAACATTCCAGGCTACCAATCCCAGCGACTTGTTGACAAGTTGAGTAAAACTGAATGAAGACTTTATACTAATTCCAGAAGAGATGATTCCTGGATTTGACTGTGAATAAGATAGAAGCATTCAGCCACCTCACTTACAGACTGAAGGGTGTATTCCGTTGAATTCCTCAATATTCAACGATAAAAATTGGTGACGTTTCCATGAAGACATATGAATTGAAGTATTATTGGAAGCTCTACTATTAAGGAATCTGCTAGACATTTATGATCAATTTTCATCTAGGAGAAAATTCTACCCTGTATGGCTTTCATTGGAGGGTAGGCTCCATGGTATACAAGGCAGTTGACTGTTTAAATGGCAGATTTATTTTGTGATAAAATGGCTATAGTGCTCTATATATGTTAAGATAATTGATTTTTTATATATTGTGATGTGTGAAAGAGAGTGAATGATTGTGTTAATGTTCTATTTATAACTGTGTAAAAGAAAAAATGTAATTATATAGAAAATATTTAATAAAGATAGAAAGTGTTTTGTATACAATTTAACGGTTGTTTTATAGTTTGTATTTGATACTGTGTACAACTACTATATATGAGTGAACCTCATTTGGAATTGCTCATACTATGAGACTGACCCTAAACCACAGAGAAAATTGATGCACTATGGATCCAGCTTGGAATTATTTCTGACCTGGACATGGATAAATATATTTAGGTCATGGACTCTGGTAGTTAAACTTAATCTACAACCTTTTGTAGGTCAGCTTGGGGTGGACCATATGTTAGTAGAGAATCAATGGTGACTCTGCCTTCTGGCGCACTCAAAAATCTTTTTTCAAGTTGTGCCAACTAGGAATTTGGAATCCTGAAATATTTCTCAGACATTTTTCTGACACTTGCTATCCAGGAAACCCTACTAAAATTATTCCTCAGTTTCTAATCCATGACTGTCCTGTAGTTTTGTCACCAGTTGCCACAATAAGTTCTGGCTATATTGTTTACAATAGAGTCAATTTTGCATTGAAATGGAAGCCCATGACAAAAACACAGAATGCCTATATCGGTAACTTTAGTAATGGAAAGGAGAAGAAATACCAGAAGCATAACTAGATATGTTTGTGCCCAGGGTTTGGCTCACTCACTTGATCCACCATTCACCTCTGCTACACAAGTGTTCACACCATGTTTCCATCTTCTTTATCTCCCTTCCCATATAGACCTATATCCTCTACTCTTTTTCTGCTGCTGCTCCTACCTTCCTACAACTTGTAGCTCTTGAAATGGTAGAAATTGTTGAGACATGTCTTGAGCCCAGTGGAGCAGTGGCGTTCCTAGGGTGGCTGACACCCGGGGCAGATCACCGATGCGCCCTCCCCCCCACCCCGGGTGCAGCGCAACCCCCCCCCCTCGGCGAAAGGACACCCCCCCCCCCGGGTGCATTTTTACCTGCTGGGGGGGGGGGGGTGCCGTGCGCCTGCCGGCTTCGCTCGTTCCATGCTCCCTCTGCCCCGGAACAGGAACCTGTTCTGGGGCAGAGGGAGCAAGGAACGAGCGGAGCCGACAGGCGCGCAGCACCCCCCCCCCCAATGGCGTGCACCCGGGGCAGACCGCACCCACTGCCCCCCCCTTGGTACGCCACTGCAGTGGAGTACAGACAGGGCCACTTTAACCACATGGGGTCCTAGGCACACTGTTGAGGATGGGCTTTATTTGATTTTTTTTCCCAAATTAAACCTGCTCCCATGCATTCCTGATCCTTCCCACTGAAATGCCAGCCCCATCCCTTCCTGTTCACCATCCCCACCCCCACCTCCACTCAGTCCTACCACCATTCTCTCCGAAGGCCTCACCCCCCCCCCCCCCCCCCACTCTCTACCCTCTCCACTGGGGTTGTTTCCTCTTGTTCCTGCTCTCCCCTCATGACATCAAGTCTCTCCCTATACTTATTTTCCTCCCCATCCAAGGTCTTTCTCTTTCCTCCAGTCCCTGTCCTTGATTTCCAGTGATGTGGCGGGGCATTTTCGATATGACATCTAAGTCCAACTTTGGTTTTTTTTTGCTAAAAACATGCAAAATTCAAGTGGGAAATATAGCCATTTTCAAAACAGAAAAATGTCTATCTTTTTTTTTTTAATGGCTATTTGCTAGATGTTTTTGTGCTCTGTCCCAGTGAATAACGCACATTGTGATGTAGAAGGAGTCAGCATTCTTAATAGACTGGCCACACAGACATCTTAGAAGGGCAATGGGGCACCCTAGGGAGCACTGCAGTAGACTTCAAATAAATGCTCCCAGGTACACATCTCACTATTACTCCCTTATCTTGTCTGCTGAGCTCCCCAAAACCCACCTAAAACCCACTTCCACCAACTGTACACCACTACAGTAGCCTTATGGGTGAAGGGGGCACCTATATGTGGGTACAGTGGGTTTCTGGTGAGCTTTGGGAGGCTCACAGTTTTCACCACAAGTGTAACAGGTAGGGGGAGGTATGGACCTGAGTCCACCTGTCTGAAGTGCACTGCACCCACCACTAGACTACTCTAGGGACCTGCATGCTGCTCTAATGGACCTGAGCATAACATCTGAGGCTGGCATAGAGGTTGGTAAGTAATGTTTTTAATCACATTTTGGGGGGGGGAGAGCTTTAGTAACCACTAGTGGAGTAAGGGGAGGCCATCTCTGATTCCCTCAAGTGGTCATCTGGTCATTTAGGGCACTTTTTATGGCTTATCAAACATATAAACGGCAAGTGACCGACTCACCTGCAAATGCGCAGTAATGACTTCCCTCTCTGTCCCGCCCTCGCGTCGTGATGACGTCAGAGGGCGGAACAGAGAGGGAAATGGAGTCGCAGTCACTGTCGGACGCTGCCGCCTGGAAATGACCATCGCGCACACCAACCTCCACCCTCCCCCCATCCCCGCCGCCGCTCCCGCCCTCCTCCGCATCGGGCCCCCTGCACTGACCTGACAGTGCCTCTCACCTCCTTGTGGAAGTGCTGCAGGCAGCAGCAGAGCGATCTGCTGCTGCCTGCAGCGCTTTCACACAGAGGTGAGAGGCGCTGTCAGGTCAGTGCAGGGGGCCTGGCACGGAGGGGGGAGGAAGCGGCAGCGAGGAGGGTAGCTGGAAATCTCGCCCATTTTTACGGGCTTAACGGCTAGTTCATTAATAAAACAGGTCTAGACCAAAATGTCCAACTTACAGCCCTGGATGTTTTTGTTTTATTCCATTATGGCAGAAAAACATCCATGTGTTAGGAACACCCAGATTCTACCCTTAACATGCCCCTGACACACCACCTTGTGATTTGAACGCACTTCTGACGAACTTCATAGAAAAATATGTAAAAATTGGTTTTGAAAATACCAATTTGGACATTTTTGTGAGAAAAACGTTCAAATACAGATTTATGCCACTTTTTGGACATTTTTCTCTTCTGAAAATGATCGCCATTGTCTGTGACTGATAACCTGAACTTTGGCCATCCCTGCACCGGAAAGCAGTTGGGGACATCCAAAATCGGCTTTCAATTATGCCGATTTGGACGACCCTGTGAGAAGGATGCCCATCTTCCAATTTATGTCGAAAGATGGGCGTCCTACTCTTTCGAAAATTTGCCCAATAGAATATTAAATACTGTGTATTCTTTTTTCTTCTTTCTTATCTTTCCTATCATTAAATGGCGTTCTTTCCCACTTCAATATTATTTTCCAAACTAGTTATTTGTGACTGTTCCTGAGAAAATGTGACTAAAGTAGCGGGTCCAAAATGTTGAGAAATAGCCATTTTTTCATATAATGGATCCATAAGCCATCTGAAAAACTTACATATTGGAACTTCTGTAACTTTTTTATTTTTTTCACATAAAAGGATGGGGTTTGAGCTGTTGTATTACAAAATGTTTGCTCTAAAAGAATTCATTAAAACCTCATTTTTTTGGTTCTGAAGACCTTAGTCACCTTTTCGCAGAGATGGTCAAATTTTACCTCCAGAAAAGGTGGTACACATGGAGGGCACTTTCGATATGCAGTCCAAATGGCAAAAAAAAAAAAACATCATTTAAAAAACCCTGTCCATAATGGAAGAAGTAAAATATTCAAAAATACACTTAAAAGGTTTAGTAAGAAGATGCAATGCGAATGTCATAAACGTTTTAAGATAAACAGTGACAAGCCCAAATGATACACTTCATGAGCGTAGTTTGAGGGGCGAGAGGGGCATTGCCCCTCCCAAACACAGGGCCAGTACAAGCAGCTTTTGGTCCCCCCTGCCCGCCCTTAGCTCCCCGACAGCCCTCATCTCCATTCCTGCCACCCTGTGTTTAAACCTCTAATTGTAAGTCGCAGCGACGGCAGTGAAAAAAAACAGCATGGCAGGCTCGCCTCTAGCCTTTCCCTTCCCTCTCAGTGTCCCACCTTCCCCATATGATGTATTTCCTGTTTCCGTGAGGCTGGGACACTGAGAGGGAAGGGAAAGGCTGGAGGCGAGCCTGTTGTGCAGTTTTTTTCACTGCCATCACTGCGACAATAAAAGGTTTAAACGCAGGGTGGCAGAAACGGAGAGGTTGGCTGTTGGGGAACTGAGGGCGGGCAGGTGGGGCTGGGTTGGAACTCAAACTCAGGCCCTGAAAAGGGGAGCCGACTCAAGTCACTGGACATGGATGGGAGAGGAGGATAGGGAGCAAAGGAGAATCGTTGGACATGGATAGGAGGGGAGGGCAGAGGAGAATCGCTGGACATGGATGGAGGGAGAAGGAGAGAGAGAAAATTGCTGGATATGGATGGATGGAGGAGAGGGCAGGGGAGAATGGAGAGTTGCTGGACATGGATGGAAGACAGGAAGGAGATGCAGATGGATGGAACGGAGGGTAGGGGGAGAGAAGAGAAATCGCTGGACATGGAAGGGAGGGCAGGGGAGACAGGAGAATTGCTGGACATGTATGGATGGATGGAGGGGGCAGGGGAGAGAGGAAATATGCTGGATATGGATGGATCGAGGAGAGGGCAGGGGAGAATGGAGAGTTGCTGGACATGGATGGATGTAGGGGAGGGAAGTCAGGAAGGAGATGCACATGGATGGAGGGGAGGGAAGAGAGGAGAAATGCTGGACATGGATGGAGTGGAGGGCAGGGAAGAGAGGGGAAATGTTGGATAAGGATGGAGAGAAGGAAAGACAAAGGAAGGAGATGCACACGGATGGAGAGGAGGGGAGTGAGGAGAAATGCTGGATATGGATGGAAGGAAAAATGCTGAATTGAAGGGCTGGATTGGACCACTTTGAGGGCAGATGCTGAAACTGGAGGAAGGATAGGGACAGGGCTACAGATGGTAGACAGGATGCATAAGGGCACAGGAGGTTGGTGGACATGGTGAGAGAAAAAATATGAAATGAAAGAAGACACTGCATAAAACAGAAGACACTGGGACCAAAGCGAATAGAAAAGTAAAGTTTCAATTTCTCTAGTATTGCTGCATGCCGAATCTGACTTCTTGAGGTAACTTTCCAGTTCAGTATTTTGCCTTCATATTTTTTTTTATTTCTAGTTCCTTGTGTCATATCTGTTGTGTCATGTGCTTTTCATGTGTGATCAAGGTGCAGTATTCTGCTACTGTGTAGTATTGCAGCCCTTTTTGGGTTTTTTTTTTCACTAGTTAGTGTATTGGTGTGTTAGAGCCTGGTGTAATTACAGTGCTGCATTTCCACGCATAAGGTTGTAGCTCGTCCTGACCTTGGAATTAGTGCTGTTACGGTTTAGTAAGGTTATGAGTGTGTTTTTGCACAAGTTTGTGTATAGTGTTTTTCAGTGGAGAGATTGTGTGTTGGCCTTACTGAGGTGACACCAAATCATCAGAAAGGGTTTTAGAGTCTAAATCATGACACACCACCTCTTGAAGGATCTACACAAGTTTGTGTATAGTGTTTTGCAGTGGAGAGATTATGTGTTGACCTTACTGAGGTGGCACCAAAACATCAGAAAGGGTTTTAGAGCTTGAATCATGGCACACTATCTCTTGAAGGACCTACATACAGAGCCTATGCATTTCTAAGGTCAACACTGGCATGGTATGGGAAAGGGGGTGGGGAAATACTACTGGAGAGGAAGATGGAATGCTGGGTAAGGAGGAAAGAAGGAAGGAAGGGACAAAGAGCTGGCTTTTTTGGGAATAACCATAATGAAAATGTATGATATATGCAAATGAATATGCTAATATGCCCTGCCCCATCCTTTGCCCCCCCAAATGAAACAGTCAAACTACACCCATGGATACACTTGCTTACAATGAAATGCTTAGAGATCCAGAATATGTCATCAGTAAAAGGGATCCTTTTTCAGAGAACTTGAGAACCTTTTTGGAACACTCTTACACCAGTTGCTCATAGTAGAATATTAAATTGTAAATCTTAGATGCTGGGCAATAGCTGACATTGTCTCATGTTCCTGGGTGGAGGGGGGGGGGGGAAGATAAGAGGAGGTACAGATTCATCGGGTATTATGTATGAATATTGTTAGTAAGTTCACAATCATGTATTAGTTACTACAAGAGTTGTGGGAATCTGATATGTTTATATTGTTTTGCCTAGCAATATGCAATTTTATTAGGTTCTAACTGTTTGATATGATTGTACATTCTTTCAATCAATAAAAATGATTTAACCTTAAAACAGCCAGTTCAATAAAAGTCAAGTGCTAACTGGTTAGTGCAGGAAGGGGTGTTGAGTCAGCAGAGTATAGGCAGAGAATGAGCATGGACTGCATATTGCAGCCAGAATGCTGTAGGTAGCTAACTGGCAAATGTGCAGTTAATGCGGGTTCATCTAATGCCACCTCAATAAGTAGTGTTATGTGCATCCATGCTCATAGCACCCAAAAGTAAGGCGCAGTAGAGTACTTGTCTACAGAAACTGCAAGGGGGATGCTGGACATATCCTCAACAGTTGACGCAGAGCCATTGTACTTAAACTCCCTTATTCTATATATAGCACTCAAAATTATGTGGGCAAATTTTGGCACGTGCTTAAATTGTGCATACAATTTAATTGCTTAACAAGCCAATTAATGCTGTTAATTGGGCGCTAACAATCAATTATTGGCGCTTGTGCTGCCCCCATATGCATGGATGACAAACTACTATAACCAGGATATAATAAACCTAATAGTTTTATCATTTCTTTTGTGATTTTTTGAGAGCACCCTCAGATAGAAAGCACAACAAATTTCTGTTGCTTAGTGGTGTAGCACTTCTTTCATCGGGTTACTCATTTTTTCATGGTGAATCACCGAATAAGTGCTAGCAGACTGGTATAATTATTCGATGACTCACCATGAAAAAATGAGTAACCCAATGAAAGAAGTGCTACACCACTAAACAACAGAAATTTGTTGTGCTTTCTATAGTGGGAATATCTGAGGGTGCTCTAAAAAAATTACAAAAGAAATGATAAAACTATTAGGTTTATTATATCCTGGTTATAGTAGTTTGTCACCTTTGATTTAACTACCAGAGATTGGAGGATACCTAGTTTTGGTCCCATATGCATGGAGGCAGGTTGTTTGTTGTTTATATGTATGTATTGGGCATTGCTTATAGCCAGGTTTAGTCCCTGTGCCTTTAAATAGGATAGGATTACAAATCTTTGTCATTCTGTTTGATAGGCTCTTCCTGTGCACATGTCCCAGTTCTCTGTGTCTTATGGGACTCACCCTATTGGCCTTCTTGATTCTCTAAGCTTTCTGAGAGTTACCTGCATGAGACTTTCAAACCATTTGTAACATCTTCACCAGTTTAAAAGTACTTACAACATCTACTCTCTCAACTTGGTGCTGAGATCTCCTGGCTCCTTTTGCATACAGAGTGAGCTGGTTGAGATCAGACTCTTCCATCTGCTGAGCAGAAACAGAACTGTAAGTCATTTCCTTTGTTTGATTTTGCATTAAAGAAGATTTTGGTTCAAGAGTTCTAAGTCTTCACAGTGATACGTCGGTTTAACTGATGGTCAAATTTAGTGTTTGCTACTAGCGCTTTAGCAAGGACTGTAACAGTGAAAATTTGGAAAATACAAAGGTGCAGTGAAAATTTGATGCAGTGAGAACTAGGGAAAGTGCAACATGCAGATTATTAGAAGCATTACACTGGAAAATAGAAATTTGTGGGACTGGTGCTAGTAGTCATCTTTGCAAACAGAAGCAGGCAGCATGCAACTATAGTGCAAACCTGCATAATTAATTAACTGACACTGAGCTAGCTGCATAAACCCCACCATTGCTAAAGTGATAAACAAAGTATCCATTTGGGCACAGACCAAAGACACATTCACTGACTGCAGAGAGATTCAAGAAAAAAAAAAAGATTACCATACAAGGGCTTCCTAGTTATCTTCAGTCTCCAAGCAAAAGTAACAGTTCTGGCATAGAGAGGGTGTTCTAAGAAAAAAAAATAGAGTAAAAATAGGTTTTATTTTACCAGTGCAAGGCAATGGCAGAATATGTTTTGTCACAGGTTGAAGTATCTAAGCAGACTGAACACAATGCAGCACAAGACTGCCATGGTAGTGAGAAGAGCTCTGAAAGAGTCCAAAAGAACACATAAATTCATACAGAAAGGCAGAGAATTGTATGAAGCAGATGTAGAAAATATAGTCTTCTTTTGCACAAGCTCTGGTTTAAGGTAGAGAAAGAAAATTTTCAGATATCAAAGAGGGGCAAAACTCCACAGAGTCTCCAGGCAGAGCAATTGCAAGTAACCTATAAACAATATCAGCAAAAACCACAAGAGTATTGTTAAAGTAATCCCCCATTATAGTGGAGATTACTAAGAGGTTTAGTTAGAACTCTCCAGATTTACTGGGGGGGGGGGGGATTTTTAGAGGCATGAATCCAGCCCAAGGGGGTGGGTTCTAGAAATAACTTGCAGATGAATAGTGCTGCTGAGTGATGATTGATAGCCATGGAGTAGTTACAGTTCATAAAAGGGATTACAGAGGGGAACACAGGGTCTTTGATTGCCCATAGCCCCATCAGGACCCTTGGAGGATAGGGGAGTCCTGGAAAGGCAGAATACACTCAGACTGAGTAAATGAATAGTTGCTGCCCCTAAACATGGCAACTATGAAGGAGTATGGAGCTCTGGGTGGGTAAGGGGAACCTAGCCCAAGAGCAGGAACCAAAGCAGTGGAAACCTGTTCAAGGCCAGGGTGCAGCTCAAGAAGTGCATCATTAGAAGGAGGATAGCCAAGAAGGTCTGTGTCTGAAGGAGATGGATTGTATTCAGAATAGCAGGAACATCCTTGGATTATTTACTGGCCAAAAAGGGGTTGGTTAAAAGAAAGGAAGTGGTGTAAATGTGTAAATACTGAAAACTGGAAAGACAATCAAGTTATCTAAAGTCACACAGGACAAGCCATTCCAGCAGGTCCTCTATGGGCTCTATTGCTCGTTGCAAATGGAAGCACAGGCTGCCAAATGAAAAGTTCTTTATAGTAAACAAGAAGCAGCCATAGAAATTGAAAAATTCAGACTAGAAGAAGAGGGAAAGAAGGCAACAGCTGAAGCTGCTGCTAAGGCTGCCACTGCTGAATGCAAGAAGGCAGAGTTAGACATCGCTTTGAAAACACTCCAGCAAGAGAAAGAAGTGACTGCCATTGAGGCCCAAGTCAAGGTACTTGAAGCAGCCACAAAGCAGGATGGCAGGGAGAGCCAGCTTAGCTACATTATCACAGAAGATCCTGCCCATTGAACTGCAGCCTATATGAAGGCCCACTCCATGGTACACAAAAGCGTACAGTCACCATCTGACTCAGAAGAGTCATCAGATTCTGAGCAAGCACATTCTTCCACTCCAGAGTCTAGCTTTCCTGAAAGAAACAAACCTAAGGTAAAGCACACCAAAGAGGCAAGCCTCCACCATGGTGAGCCACACATGCATATGGCTCGCGCTCCAGGAGCATGCACCAAGGGAAATGCTTCATTTCACCCACAGACTCTGGCACCACCCAGGAACTAGGATCAGATAAAAGTTGAGCAGTTATGCATAGCAAAATGCTCCATGCATGATTACAGACAAATCCCAGCAAACAGCCAATCACAGGTACCTACTGCTAGAAACTTTAGAAACAGAAGATCTGGTGATATGTATTAACAACAAAAAGATAGTGAACATGAGACTAACCCAGTTTAATGACTGCCCCAAAAGTATAAAAGGTAGAAATCGAACTTTAAAGATGCCATGGCAATTATGAAGCTCAGGAAAACCAGCAAGGGTGGAAGCGGGAATGTTTGGAATGACCAAGGCAAACAGCTGAGTAAGAAATTAACCTGATAATAAAATGTGGCTGAGAACAGAGTCAGCTATGCGTGTGCAGGGAATACCAAATGCATATTTGAATGACCCTTCCAGAGGATTGAAAGAAATGTAGGAGAGATTGGAACAATGCTATGGCAACCCAGAAGCTATCCAACAGGCATTGATGAAGAGAATAAGGGGTTTCCCAAAGGTAACAAATAAAGATAATATAGGGATTAGGAGATTTCCTCCAGGAACTGGAAGCACTCAAAGCTGATCCAAATTTTCTAGGCCTATACTACTTGGATACAGCTTGATGCATAAATGAAATTATATCAAAGTTGCAGTATGCATAAGAGAAAAATGGTCACCAGTAGGCGCCAAATATAAAGAGGACCACCAAGAGAAGTTTCCTCCTTTCACAGTCTTTGTGAAGTTTATCCGGGATTTGGCAAAGAGGAGAAATGATCCCAGTTTCATGTTTGATGTACCTGAAGCAGTCAAGACAGACTACTTGGAGAACGAAAGGCCAGTCAAGTAGTATGGCAACACCAGGAAACTTGTAGCTGTACATATGACAGATATGTCACCCACAGCAACTCCACCATCTGATCCAGAAAGATAGTTCCTATACATAAGAAACCTCATTCTTTCAAGAAATGTAGAGGGTTTAGGGAGAAACCTTTGAGAGAATGCAAAAATCTGTTGAAAAGGTACAGAATCTAAAGGCTAAAGACTGTAAAGCAGCCACCAAATGCACGGAGTGCAATAGTAACCAGCATGTCAGTGCCTTACACCCTGACAGGAGTGAACCTACTTACAGGAATCCCAGCCTCAGAGTCAAGCCACAGCAAGGAGAGTGAGGCAGAGCAAGTGTCACCACCAAATGTTACTCTAAACTACACACAAGTGTGCGGAGGAGGCTGCAGTGGACAGTCACGCACCAAGATATGTGTAGCTAAAGTAAATCCAAAGAGAAACCAGAAAAGGCAGTAAAGAAGTATGTCATGAGCAGAGTAATCAGTCCCTGGCAAGGACAGAATTCTTTGACTTATTTGACACTGAGGGCGTTTGCTATCCCTATAGCTTCAAGACCTGTACAGGGATGACAAAGATGATTGGGAGATGAGCAAGTGGATATATGATAGAAACCCTTATTCACTTTGTTCAGAACCCTTATTTTATCATCCTCACTTTAATATTCCCTTATCTCTTGTTTGTTCTGTCTGTCTGTCCTAATTAGATTGTAAGCTCTGTCGAGCAGGGACTGTCTCTTCATGTTCAAGTGTACAGCACTGCGTACGTCTAGTAGCGCTTTAGAAATGATAAGTAGTAGTAGTAGTAGTAGTAGAAATGATGGATGGAAGCAACAAGACCCAACTACCAACTCTTATTGAGTGCAATCAAATACCTGATAACAGGGAGGAAATTCCCACACCAGAGGTTACGCAACACCATTGTCATTTGCATCCTATAACAGAGTATCTGGAGCCTTTGGACTCAAATGCCAAAATCTTAGTCTTGTTGGGAAGAGACACACTAACATTAATCAATGTTAGTGTGTCTCTTCCCAACAAGAGTAAGATTAGTGTTGCTGATCATTGTGAGTCACGTGCAGGATCACCTGACACTCCATATGCCTACTGAGTCACCCTGGAATTGGTGTTAGTTGGTGACATCTGCCTGAACAGACCTAGGAGACCAAATGAACACATAAATGTATACAATACGTGCATCTTGGAGAACAGGTGCACTACCCTATTCAATCCTTGTCATAACCATTTACAGTGCCGGCCTTATGCCAACTGAGACATGGGCCTTAGGCAGCACTCTTTTGAAGTGGCACCCACTCCCATGCCCACTGAACTCTGGCATCGCCCCTCCCTTCCTTCCCCAAATTTATCTTCTTTTCTTGCTTTCCAAATGTTAGGATGGCAGCGGTTTCCATATGCTGCTGTCCTGCCACCAACCCCTTCTCTCTAACTGTTCGCCTCTCGTATATACTTCCTGTTTCTTCTGAGGGGCCACAGTAGAGAGAAGGGGCCAGGGTCGGCAGCAGGGCAGCATATGGGAACCACTGCTGCCCCAACTTTTGGAAAGCCAGAAAAGAAGGTAAATTTGAGGAAGGAAAGAAGAGGGAAGATGTCAGACTGGGGGGGGGGGGAGTGGAGCATAGCCAGGGCAGCAGACTATCTTGGGCCAACCCTGACCATTTGCATGTGAAGGAGGTTTACAGTTGGGAAGAATCAGACCCCGGCTTAACCATCTGTCAGAACACCTCTCCACCATATTTAGAAGAACATCTTGGGAATTCAGTGTTCCAAGTCACCAAAGATGATGACAAAGCAATGCGTTCAGTAGAAGACAGAGAGTTCTTGAGAATCATAGATAAGGAATTCTACAAAATGAGTCAAATAGCTGGGTAACTATTCTACCATCCTGGATGCCCAGATCACAACTACCAAATAACAGAAAGCAAGCTCTCTCTCATCTCAATTTGTTGCAAAAGATTCTAAAAAGGAAGCCTACCTTTGGTATGTACCACCTACAAAGACCAGGTCAGATCAGGATTGTGTTTGATTCCAGTGCTCAATTTCAAGGAATCTCATTCAACAATGTGCTGCTTTCTGGGCTCGACATAATCAACAGCCTATTAGGAGTCTTTATTTGATTCAAAAAGGAACCCATCACCATAACAGCAGATATCCAGCAAATGTTCTATTGCTTTTTCGTACAGCCAGACTACAGAAATTACTTGACATTCCAGTGGTACCGTGACAACAACATCAATCAGGAGATTGTAGAATACAGAATGAAAGTTCACATCTTTGGTAACAGTCCATCACCTGCAGAAGCAACCTACGGGCTTAGAAGGACAGCCCAAGATGAAGAAAGAGAATATTGCACAGATGCCAGATCCTTCATTGAAAGAGACTTTTATGTTGCATTTCAAAACATTTTTATACATCCAAGTATATCAAGCAAAAGATTGTAACAAGAGAAAAAAAATTAGGAAAAAAATACAATTTATAACAATACATCCACAAGTCCACATTAAGGAGAGAAATAACCATATTGCCACAAATAGAATTCAAGAAAATCAAGCAATGCATGCTAATATCAAGCTGAATTTCCTTTTCTGTTCCCTAACTCTTGGTTTTCTCATGCTCCAATAAAAGCATTTCCAGCATGGTAGAATCGTGAAAGATATATTTCTTATCCTTAAAATGAGGCAAGTAACGACAGGGAAAATGCAAGAAAAAAGAAGCACCCAGAGCAGTTACTCTGGTCTTCAGTTGTAGAAAAAGTTTCCTACGTTCCTGAGTGACACATCTGGGAAAATTTGAATGGACTGCCCACAGAACATCTTAGACTTCATTTTAAAATAAGACTTCAACACCAACAATTTCTCCTTTTCAGATGCAAAAGTCACCATAAGAGTAGCACAAGAAGTAATAACATCTTTTTTCACGGAGAGAGTAGTGGATGCTTAGAATGCCCTCCCGCGGGAGGTGGTAGAAACGAAAACGGGAACGGAATTCAAACATGCATGGGAAAAACATAAAGGAATCCTGCTCAGAAGGAATGGATCCTAAAGAGCTTAGACGAGATTGGGTGGCAAATCCGGTGGCGGGAGACGGAGATGGTGCTGGGCAGACTTATATGGTCTGTGCCAGAGCCGGTGGTGGGAGGCGGGACTGGTGGTTTGGAGGCGGGGATAGTGCTGGGCAGACTTATACGGTCTGTGCCCTGAAAAGGACAGGTACAAATCAAGGTAAGGTATACACAAAAAGTAGCACATGTGAGTTTATCTTGTTGGGCAGACTGGATGGACCGTGCAGGTCTTTTTCTGCCGTCATCTACTAAGTTACTATGTTACTATCTTGAGTATCTTCCATAAAGGCCGTTAACTCACGCGGCCCAAGGCCAAGCAAAACGTCAACTGCCCCCTCTTTGGATCTCCCAACATATAAGTACATTTCAAAAGAACAATAGAGTCAACATTTTCTAACATCAAAATTTCTTTAAAGTATTTATGTAACAATTGCTCAGCAGAAATTAAAGCAGTATACGGAAATTTTAAGAAACGCATGTTTTAGCTCACAATTGATTTTCTAATGATTCTATTCTATGCGGCATTATCAAGCTGTCCTGCACAGCTGATACTTGAACAGCCTATAAAGTACTAACCTGACCTTGCATAGACTTGACAGAAATATCAAAATTAGTGACAGAACTTTGCAACTCTGAAATACAAACAGCAGTTTTAGAGGTAAATGTACATAACTGGGAAACCTTGCCCTTTAGCATCTCTTCTGTTTTGGTAACCACTCATCAAATGTCTTCTAAAGAAATTGTCCCTTCTGCCCCTAACACAAGTGGGGGGCCATAGAATCAGTTCCAATTTACTCAAACCAGAGTCCAGAGGAGAAAAGGGGCTGGGCCTCTCTCTCCCATCATCCTGCTGGAACCCATTATGTTCTGCATTCTGATGGAGTTAATTACCTGTGGGCTGTTCAGGAGGGACTCTTGTTTCTGAACTTAGAGAAAAAAACCATCAGAGTAGATGGATGAAATAACTCACAATTGCCATCTAAGTGCTTATCCATAGAACCGATGGTCTTAGACATAGATGTTGACTACTTCTTAATGGAGGTTTTCTGCTTCCCCAGGCTGACAACAACATCCCAGAAAAACCACCCCTCAAAGTCCTTTGAATGGACTTCAAAAGGGTGTGCCCCTTAGGTCATGCCTCTTTGGGCATGCCCCAATGGCCATGCACCAATGGTTGCATGCCTAATGTACTGCACTGATATTCTGGGGTATGGAAGTGGAGCTTCAGCAGTAACCATTTTAGCACTTTTTATAGAATTAGGGGGGTAATGTTTTAATTACCTGAGCTCTTTTATTTACCTGGGGGTTAATTCTAGTTTAAAGCTGTCTTCCACAGGTTAACCTGTCTGCTCTAATAGACATTTCACCCCTTCTTTGATAGGTGGACACCATCTCTGCACAGCAGCACTTGAAAAACAGAAGAGCGGAACCAGCATTAGGATGTAATTTAATAAAAGTTGTTTCCATGTATAAAGTCTGTTTTACGTGCAGGAAAAGAATGGTTTGTACTGGCATGCTACACATAGGCATTCTTGGATTAGTTTTTTGTGTACAGCTAGGGTAGATTTGTGATGTTTGCATTAAAAAAAAAAACAATAGTATACGCTCAGAATACTCGGAGTCGATGCTAATTTGTGCTTGAAAATGTGGATACTATTGGGAATAGATCTGGATGAATATTATGCAACAGCATATAGGTATCTACATTGTCTTTGCAAAGTAGGAACCTCTTTGGACTTTCCACTTAGATGCCCTTCCCATATGGGCGATAAACAAGAGAGAATTTGAAACTGGATGGTACAAGAAAGGGAAGAGTTATGTTAGTTGTTCTCAACCCAGCCTTTGATTACCTCATAGCTAGTCTGTTTTTTAGGATATCCACAATGAACATTAACTTACGCATCCTGCTTCTCCTACATAAGCACACAGCTGTGCTTATGTGTGCTCCTACATAAGCACACTCCCAAAAGCTGTGAAAACAATCCATGACCATCTAAACTTCAGGAAATCACTAAAAACCAACCTCTTCAAAAAGGCTTACCCCACCGATCCACCATAAATCACTATACCCAGCAACACAGCATAACCAATGATCGTATGGGGCAATAAAGAATTTTACATTCCCTTCGACCCTCATGGTGCCTGACACACACCTACCTCATCAGACCACAATATAACCTTGTATTTGTTATCAACCGACTTGGCGAATGCCATTACGGTACTATGTAAGCCACATTGAGCCTGCAAATATGTGGGAAAATGTGGGGTACAAATGTAACAAATAAACGTGCATGAAATATATTTCAATACAATTGTTTAGGAAATACTGAGGGATTAGGGCAAAAAACTATTGAGTTAGATATTAACCCCAGGATTCTATATATTGCGCTGAGATTTCCACATGGAAATTGAAGTGTTTTCCATAACAATGTAGATAAGCTAATTGGTTAATAAGCTAACCAACATTGATAATTGGATGTTAACAACCAACAATCAGCACTAATTGGCATTAACTAGAATTTACGCAAAGAACTGTCTAAGCATATTCTATAACATGGTGCACGTAAGTTCTAAGTTACATAGTTGAAAAGTGGGCATGGCCATGGGCATAGAATAGGTGGGACATGGGTGTTTCTAAAATCTATGCATGTTGTTATAGACACCCGGTCCACGCATAATTTAGACATTAGGATTTACACCAAGTTTTACTTGGCGCAATTGCCCTTGTCTACATTTAGTCACCTGAAGCAGTACTCAGCATATTCTGTATACCACGCAGAAATTTAGGTTTATTCCATAAAGTACGCCTAAATTAAGACATATTTCATAGAATACACTTAGGCAAATTTCATTTCAGAGCTGATTTTTAGACATGATATATAGAATCTAGTCCTAAATGCCAACAGTTAAGATAACCCTTCAGCTACACATATTATTTATATTTTTCATTGTATTTTATGACACAGTAGTTCTCTCCCACCTCAATGAACAGATCACACGTTTAACTGGTAGACCATATTCTCCACAGAAGCACAATAAAACATCATTTTGTGGAATAAGAACATTTCTTTAATCAGCTAGTTTATGGTACAGCCTTTTATTACATACAGAGAAAAAAAACATTAAGTTATCAGTTCTAAACAAATAGTTTTGAATGATATCACACAACCCAAATCTATTGCTTGCTGCTTTAATTTATGCTTGAAATAAATCTCACAGAAAATTACACAAATACGAATTGATTAGTGTAGACAGCAAATGATGTTTGGCATATTTGAGGTCTGCTACATGCAGATAAGGTTTAAAGAGAACAGATTGTCTATCAGTTTCTCCAGGAACCACACCACTTTGATTACACAAAATGCTCACCAAAAAATCTTTTTAAGACTATGATTGATATTGTCTTCGCTTCTAGTTTAATGATGACTTTTTAGCATCTCTTTTTTCACACTATACCGTCACTCAGCTGGAAAATTTTAATGCAAGGCTTTAGGGAGAGCATGGCTAACATATTCCTAACATGGCTGATCTTATGATGGGAGCTTTTTTCCTCAGTAGTTCAAACAGAAGAATGCTATTTGGGCCTATTTAGGAGCAGCTTCTAAAACAGCAACTATCATGAGCAAGAATTCAGAGCGTTTCTGTTTTTATATTGTAGTCTTATGTTGAGAGCTTCTTTATTTCAATGAAGTTTCAAACTGAAAGGACCTCTATGATACAATGAATGAAAGTATGAAGACACTTATCTTAGCTCTAAGGGGCCCTTTTACTAAGTTGTGGAGTTACTACCTGGCTACTGCATGGCCCTTGCGGTAATTTCATTTTTGATGAGCGTCCTCTACGCAAACCGGAAAAAATTTTTTTATTTCCTGGTGTGCGGCAAAAACCGGACTGTAATCGTCATTCTACATGTGTACACAATTACCACACAGTTAACGCTTGAGACCTTACCGCTAAGTCAATAGCTGGCGGTAAAGTCTCATACCCAAAATAGACACACGCCAATTTTGATTTTGCCACACGTCCATATTCGGCAAAAAACTTGTAAAGAGGCCTTTTTACAGGTGTGCTGAAAAATAGATCTACACACGCCGAAAACTATACTAGCGCAGCCTATTTTTCGGCGCACCTTAGTAAAAGGACCCCTAGCTTCTTGACGGTTATCACAACAGAGAGCCTCTGTTTCACTAAGTGCTTCTTCGGGAGACCAACTGACAGTATATATGTATATATGTTTCTTCAATTCATGCTCTCTCCTGTATAGCTTTCTACGATTTATATTTAGAATACTCTTTTCAGCAAGCTATTTGCCTCACAGTAGTTCAATTACAATTGATAATTAAATTTAATAATCGTGATCACTCCAACACTACCCCTCCCATAATGATCTTGTGAAAATGTATAATTGGACATTATAGTTTTAAATATTAGATAGATACAGATATAGATTTTTATTTAGTTAGTTAGGGGTCCTTTTACTAATATGCACTAAAAGATTTAGCACATGCTAATGATTAGCATCTGCTAAATGATAAGATGCCCATAGGAATATAATGGGCATCTTAGCTTTTAGCACGTTCTAATTGTTAGCGTACACTAAATCCGTTAGCATGCCATAGTAAAAGGACCCCTTAGTTAGTTGGCTTGAAAATTTAGACAAATAAGTAGGAGATGGATCTCTGCAGAATCAGTTTACTTTCGAAGTAATAGACTCATTGCTTGCAACCATTGTTGAGAGAGAATGCCACGCAAGCCCATTCTAAAAAATATATAGTAGCTTGGTGACATCACAAGGATTATATTTGAATCACTCTAACAACAGGCACAGCCATATGACATCATTCTATTTTTTAGAATGGGCATATGTGGCATTCTCTCTCAATAATGGTTGCACACGATGGGACTGTTAGTTTGACAGCAAGTTTCTTTTTCGTTTTTATGTACAGATGGTCCAATATTGTGAACAGTATTGATTTCATTCCACCATTAACAGTGTACTTGTTTATCTTTGCATTGTTAAAAAAATATTTGATTATGCTGCATTTTGCTATACAACAGGATATGGATCCCTCGGAAGCAGCATTAAATCTTACTAGTAAATGTTGTTGCCTTGTGGTGGGACAGGCCTTAACTTTTGAGAAATTTAGGGGTCCTTTTCCTAAGCTGCAGTAAAAGGGACCCTATGCTAGCATCAGTGTGTGTTTTTGACATGTGCTGAGACCCCCTTTTACCACAGCGGATAAAAGGCTATCTCTTTTTTACAAAAAATGAAATGGCTGTACAGTAAGTGAACCACTTTCTGCATGTCCATTTTGGGGGGAGCAAGGCCGCCGAGGGGGGGCAGGGGGGGTGGCAGCGGCGTGGGGACAGAGGCGGGGCGGCCTTGCCCCGGGCCCAGCCTAGTCTCTCGGTGGCCCTGGGGGGGAGCACTTACTGCCACCCATTGAGGTGCTGCCTGATTACCACTGGGTAAGCACCGGTGCTACAAAAATAGAAAATATTTTGCAGCACCGGAAATGGTGCACACAGTAGATGGGAACTACCACTGGCCAGGATCCTGCAGTAGCCCAGCTGTAGTTCCAGATTGGCACACGGCAAGCCCATTACCGCTCGCCAGCCTTTTTGTAAAATGGCCCCTTAGCCCATGGTATTATGTATGCGTGCAGCCATTAAATGTGACAGTTTTTATTAGCATTGCTATTATTTTTTATGTGCAGTGTTAAACAAGACACTACATTGAATCCTTGTGGCTAGAAAGTAAGGCATTTAATATCAGCGTTCCGTCAACCTGGCTGTGGTATGCAGTGATAGGAGTGATGTCATTCTCCTTTAGTAGGAATAGATAAAGGGGCCCTTTTACAAAGGCGCGCTGAAAAGTGGCCTGCAGTAGTGTTTTTTTAAGTTCTATCACCACTCTACGTTTCCACCAGTGTTTCCAAGCATTTAATCAATTTCAATACAATAAATGAAAGGTATATCTTCCAGAGAAGTGATATAGGTATACATGATATGCATAGGTGCACAAAGAAATAGGTGTACAGATATAAATGCACAAAAGGGTATATATTTGTATATAAAGAGAGAGTGCCAATTGTCTGTGTATTTTTCCAATATGTTGTGCATACATAATTTACTTATATACTCTTTATGTCTATTCCTTAGATTTTATTCGTTTTTAATGTTTGTATTCAATTATTTGTAAGGCATTGCATACATATTTGATGCAGTATCATTTTCCTGGCTCTTATGTACCATTTTATGTTTGACACAAGAGTCTTTATAAGTAAACAAACATACAAACGTTGTGAGGTCTTTGTATAGCAACCAATGTATATATTTTTATCTGTTTTTCAACTGTATATCTACATATGCTTTTTTATTATCATATTATTTTATTAGTTTGTACCTTGTAATATTATTTATTACAAATTATTTTAGCTCTTTAAACACTATAAGTTTTTCAATAAAATATGTTTTTGTTTTTGTTTTTATCTAATGTTTATGTGTATATATGTGTTTTGTAGACTCCTGATGCAGGCCTGATGGCCGAAACACAACAGTTGTGTCGAGTCTTTTTTCATCAATAAAAACAAGTGTTTTTAAGATCCATCTCTCCAGGCTTTGCATTCCCGTGGTCAAACATCCCACTTTTGCCTATACCTGCAGTAGTGTAGAAGCATGTTTTCGGTGCATGCAGAATCATTTTTCAGCGCACCTGTAAAAAATGCCATTTTTTAAATTTTTGCCGAAAATGGATGTGCGGCAAAATGAAAATTGACACGCAGCTATTTCGGGTCTGAGATCTTACTGCTAGCCATTGACCTAGCGGTAAAGTTTCACGCGGTAACTAGGCGGTAATGACCTACACGCATGAAATGCCACTTGGTGCATGTCCAATACGTGCGTCCAAAAATAAAAATTATTTTTAAGACTGCACATATTAGACATGCGCCAAAAATGAAATTACCAGAAGAGCCACATGGTAGCTGGGTGGTAATTCCATTTTGGTGCATAGATGCTTACTTGGCTTAGTAAAAGGGTCCCAAAACGTTGCTTTATCTTATATTGCCACTCACTTTTTTTTGCATAAGATAGGTCATTTATGACACAGTGCTCCATTTTTTTATTTTTATTTTCCTTTTTTATTACATTTTTATTTACTCAGGGGTCCTTTTACTAAGGTGTGCTGAAAAATGGGCTACGCTAGTGTAGGCATGTGTTTTGGGTGTGCGCAGATCCATTTTTCACTGCACCTGCAAAATAGGCCTTTTTAAAAATTTTGCCAAAAATAGACATGCGGCAAAATAAAAATTGGCGCGTCCATTTTGGGTCTGAGACCTTACTGCCAGCCTTTGACTTAGTGGTAAGGTCTCTCACATTAACCATGTGGTAATTGCCTACACGCATCAAGTCAGAGTTACCGCCCGATTTTCGCTGTGCGCCAGAAAATAAAATATATTTTCAGGAGCACGTAGCGGATGCATGTCAAAAATGAAATTACCGCATGGGCCATGTGGTAGCTGGTCGGTAACTCCAAACTGACGTGCGCTGGGCATGCTTAGGCACCTACATGGCTTAGTAAAAGGGCCCCTCATTTATTAAGGTTCTCTGTATTATCCTATCTTGCTATTAAGAGCATTAAACATTGAAAAAACACATATTTTATAGTTGTCCATGGCTTCCCAATGGTTTTTATTGCATATTAGTATTATAATTTTGAAGTTTTAAGCTTGCTCCTTTTGTTTATATTAAGGAGAACTTCAAGTTTTGTATTATTCTTATGCCTTTTGAATATTTTAGTGCAGTTATGAGAGTTTGAAATTATCAATGGTTTGTTTAAAATGTATGGCTTTTTGGTAAAGACCATTTTGATGTTTCGCTCTTCACAGGAGGACTTTTTCCTATTCATGTGATTATTTTATTTTGAAGAATCTGATGGTAATTTTTTTTCTTTTACCTTATTTTTTATTATTTGGTATTTATATGGGGGGGGGGGGTTGTTATAAATTGTTTTTAATTTTTTATATTTTTGATGCATATTTATCAACCCCTGATGCCGACAGTTGCCGAAACTTGGCCAATTCGAGTCTTTTTCAATAAACATTTTAAAGCATTATTAGTTGTTCCTCCTTTCCTGGACCATCTTTGCTGCTGTTTCTACACTTGTAAATTTACATACCACACTATTTTTCAATCTAGGCAGATTCCAAATAGAATGAACACAAATATAAAATTATACAAACTAAAAACATAAAATCTATAAATAAAGAAAATCTATCTAAAATATTACATGAAACAATAAAAACAAATAAACATACAAATAAGTGCACTATTTAATAAATCATCTACTCAATGGGCCAAAATAATATACATGAGATGTTAATACAGTATAAAAACTGATATTTCTCTACTAATATTACAGAATGCCTGTTGAAAATAAATGGGCTAATTGCCTTCAAAAAGGAAAAAATGGATTGAACAAGGCCAGCAATAAAAAAAAATATGTGTTCATATATTTCTGCTAAGTTATGTCGCAGAGTAGGCCATTTCCTTTAGTGGAGGAGTGGTCTAGTGGTTAGGGTGGTGGACTTTGGTTCTGAAGAACTGAGTTTGATTCCCACTTCAGGCTCAGGCAGCTCCTTGTGACTCTGGACAAGTCATTTAACCCTCCATCGCCCCAGGTACAAATAAGTACCTGTATACAATATGTAAGCCACATTGAGCCTGCCAGAGTGGGAAAGTGTGGGGTACAAATGTAACAAAAAAAAACCATAAAGATCTTCTAAAGGTTAGCATAAGTGCTCACGCCTGCTTACTGGCATTTTGGTGAATAAATGCAAGTATTCTATAAAACTATACATAAATGCTGGGTATGCCCCTGACTCACCTATGCCCCTCCCATGGCCAAGACCCCTTAGAAGATGTGCACTATAGAAATTAGGCACGCTGCTGCATTAATGCACATAGGGGCACTTTTACAGAGCGGCGATAAGCCCAACGCTGGCTTACCGCTCGCTCTTCCGGGACTACCACTGGCCCAATGTCCATGCCATTTTCAGGAGAAAAAGAAAACCCCTGGAAATGGCTTATGTGGCGATAACCTGGCAGTAATCGGGCATCAGCGCATGCTGCCCGGTTACCGCCTGGTTAGCACAGGAGCCCTTATCACCACCTCAATGTGTGCCTGGAGGCTTTTTAACCTGTTGTGCTAAAAAGGGCCCTGGCAAATGGGAAATATGGTCCCCGTCCCTAGCGCAGGGCCTTTTTTCCCGCAACTTGATAAAAGAACCCCATAAATCCTAATTAGTGCCAATTAGCATTTGTTAAGTGGAGGATTGGCCTAGTGGTTAGAGTGGTGGACTTTGGTCCTGGGGAACTGGATTCGATTCCCACTGCAGGCACAGGCAGCTCCATGTGACTCTGGGCAAGTCACTTAACCCTCCATTGCCCCAGGTACAAATAAGTACCTAAGCCTCATTGAGCCTGCCATGAGTGGGAAAGTGTGGGGTACAGATAAAAAAAAAATTATTGATAGTTATTGCCAATGAGGCACTAATTGAGCTAATTAGTTTATGCACATAAGGGACCCTATTCTATAATCATGCACCCAATTGTGCACCTACCTGTGAGTGCCATTTGTAGAATCAGGAGGTAAGATCTTAAATCTGAGTCTCCATTGAAGTGACAACCAATGCACAGTATACAATAGCAGAATAACATGCTCATATCAACTGGTACCAAGAGATACAGAAGCTGCTGAGTTTTGAATAATCTGAAGGGTAAGAAGTCCCGTAAGAAGTCCCAAATGCAGGTCATACAGCAATCCAAGTGGGAAATTACCAGCATATGCACTACCATATGAAAATTATCTTAAGTCAGAAGAGGTTTTAGGGGAAGGGGAAAGGGAAATGGGACTTGATATACCACCTTTCTGAGGTTTTTGCAACTACATTCAAAATGGTTACATATATTCAGGTACTTATTTTGTATCAGGGGCAATGGAGAGTTAAGTGACTTGCTCAGAGTCACAAGGAGCTGCAGTGGGAATTGAACTCAGTTCCCCAGAATCAAAGTCCACTGCACTAACCACTAGGCTGCTCCTCCACTCTGTGAACCAATCACAATAGTCTTAAGTAAGCTTCATAGTAAGCCAAGCATCTAGCAAAACATCAAAAAAATTTTAATGGATGGATACTAGGATTGTATAGCACAGATAAACAGAGCAATCATTCAGAGCTCATTTGAAAGCACGTCAAATTATTGCTCTATATTGAACAATTGGTAGAATTAGCTATATTTTTTTCAAATTTGAATGTGTCTCCTGTATGGTGTTTTCATGATCAGAAAAAGAAGGGTATAAATCAAATGATTAAAAAGAGCAGAGGGAATATTGATAGGAATATGTTAGCTGAAAAATTGTGTGAGAAATTAGATGACTTTCAGAGCAAAGATGTTGAATTGTTAATTGAACAATGGAATAAATCATTATTAATAGTATTAGATTAATTGGTCCCAATAAAAGAAATCAAGGATAAATCAGAAACTAATTTTCAGTTTTGGTTTTCTGAAGGATTAAAACAATTAAGACAAGAGTTGAGGAGACAGCTTGAAAGAAAATAGAGAAAAACTAGAGATGGGGATTTAAAGGAGGATTTCATCATAAAAATGGATGAATTTAAGAGCATAGTAAACAAAGAAATAGTTCAATATTACCAGAAAAGGATTTCGAAAGCAGTAAATAGACCTAAAGACCTTTTGTTGATGAAAAATAAACAGATAAGTATATTTCTATTGCACTTGAAACTTTTGGCATTCATTTTGAGGATAAGATAAAGAAGTTGGTAACTCAATTTGATGATGCAGGCCTGTTCATGATATTGAACCTACAGAGGACCATAGTTGAAGTGAGTTTCAGGAAGTTAGAGAGAATGAAGGTAAACTAATTTTGAAAACTTTGCATTGACTAATTCTAGCGATAGTTTATGTTCACCAGTGAAAAACTTCTGAATTCTTTAAAAATTACCTCAGTACGACCTTTAATTAAAGATTCTAATTTAAGCCATGATCTTCTCTGTAATTTTAGACCAATCTCTGCTTTACCTATGATTGCAAAACTGATTGAAAAACTTGTTCTAAGACAATTGACTGATTTTTTTTTTTTTAGGTGAGAAGAACATATTAGATCCTTTTCAATTTGGTTTTAGAAAAAGACACAGTACAGAGCCTGAATTGTTATTCACTATTGATGTTATGAGACAAGGAATGTATCACTGTTGTAATTATTTTCTGGCGTTACTAGATATTTTTGCTGTGTTTGATACTGTGAATCATGTAATTCTTTTGAATAGACTGAAGGTATGAGGAATTTCGGGCACAGTATTAAAATGGTTCTGATCCTTTTCGAGTAATAGACAACAGGAAATTCGTATTGGAGATCAGAAATCACAGTTACGGAAATTGCAAACTAGAGTCCCTCAAGGATCAGCGCTCTGCCATTTTGTGAGTTCATTCTGACAGAAATTAAGGGATTTGAATTTACATCATCAAATATACGCAGATTATATTCAATTTTTCTTTGGATTTGATCCTGTGGTGGATTTGACCATGCAAAGATTAAAGCTTGGTCTTAGAGAAGTTGCTGACTGGTTAAGGATGAATAAACTAAGTTTAAACATGAAGAAGACAGAAAATATGGGGCCTTTTTACTAAACAGCACTAAAAAAAAAATGGCCTTTGCAATCCCCAGCATGGTTCTTTCCCATGCACTAAGGCCACTTTTAGCACTGCTGGGAAATGGACAGTTTTCTATTTCAGCAATAATGGCCACATGCTAATTTTCCCCATTAGCACATAGCCATTAGTGCATGAGAACTTACTGACACTCTTGAATAAAGGTGCAAACAGCACTTAACAATTTAATACATGAGTAAACCTTGAGGGAAATTGCATTTCATAAATTTAGACTATATAAATTCGGTAATAAGTCTGGCAAATTATTAGTCAATCTGACTAGAGTTTGGATAGATCCTACATTTATTTCAGCACAAAGAACTTCAGAAGACAAAGTCATCACACGCCAGGCAGAACTGGAAAATATATTTATGCAATTTTACAAAACATTATGCACATCTGGTGTACAGATCTTGAAATTAATGATTGATTGGGATCGATATAATTGCCCGCTATTTACACCTTGCTTGTGAACAACTTAATGCCCCAATCTTGGGTGAAGAGAATCAACAAGCTATTTCTCATTCAAAGCCTCATAAATCTCCTGGCCCGAATGGGTATAGTGGTGAATTTTTTAAAAATACTGCAAAAGTATTTGACAGGTCCATTAGAAGCATATTACACACATGCCATAGAGAGGGGTGGTTTCTTGGCCCATTCTAATCATGCGCTAATTACGGTCTAACCTAAACCTAGCAAGGATCCTATGTTAATGGAATCATTTAGACCTATATCATTTCATAATGTGGATTTGAAAATTCTTGCCTGAAATATGGCAGAGAATTTGGCTAAGATACTACCACAGTTGGTGGAGAAAGAACAGACTGGGTTTGTGGCTGGATGACATGCAGTAGTGAATATGAAAAAATTGATTTTAGCCTTGGAGAAGTGTCGTCAATGTTCCTTCCTGGCCCTAGCTATTAGTTTTGATTCTGAAAAAGCTTTTGACGGAGTGGAGTGGTTCTTTTTTTTTTTTTTTCTCTGTTATGCAGGTATGGATTTTCTGTACTTGTAGATGCAATCAAAACTCTGTTTACTAACCCCAGCGCTGCTGTTCTGATGAATGGTTCATCTTCACTACCTTTCCCATTGTATAGGGACACGAGGCAAGGGTGCCCACTGTCGTCCCTGCTATATATGTTATTTTTAGAGCCCTTATTGGTAAAACTCCAGGGGGATAGTGTTGTTCCTGGGCTCTGTTATGGGTCAACACAAATAAAATGTTTAGCATTTGCTGATGACGACATGCTAGTACTCATCAATCCTATCCAAACTCTCTCAAGGGTACTGCACATTTTTGAAAATTTTGGTGCTATCTCAGGCCCTAGATTGAATGTTTCTAAATCAGAGGCATTGTCTTTGAATATACAAAGAGCTCATGAGTGGGCATCCTTCCCTTTGAAAGAGGCAAACGAGCTAGTTTGTTATTTAGGAGTTAATGTCCATACAGATAGGAAGATGCTGTATGTTGATAAAATCAAGCTTCTTTTAAAGACCACTTTGGAGAGACTGCAACTTTGGGCAGTGCTCCCAGTGTTCCTGTCAGGAAAAATATTTTTATATAACATGCTCATTGTACCCCGCTGGCTTTATATTTTGCAATCTCTTTCACTTAATGTGAGGTACAGAGACTGTAAGGAACTATATATGGCATTACAAAACTTTTTATAGGGTGTAAACTCCTAAGAATCCCACTAAGAAGTTTGATGCTACCTAGAGAGAAAGGGGGCTGGGGCTGAGAGTCATAAAGCTATATTATATTGTGGTCAGTGCAAGACTGGCTTAAGGGAACTAGTTATTATACTCATAAGAACAGCCATACTGGTTCAGACCAATGGTCCATCTAGCTCAGTATCCTGTTTCCAATAGTAGCCAGGCCAGATCACAAGTACGTGGCAGAGACCCAAATAGTTGAAACATTCCGTGCTACCAATCTCAGGGCAAGCAGTAATTTCCCCATGTCTGTCTCTATAGCAGACTGTGGACTTTTCCTCCAGAAACTTGTCCAAACCCTTTGTAAACCCAGATATGCTAACCGCTGTTTCTACATTCTCCGGCAAAAAATTCCAGAGCTTAACTATTTGTTGAGTGAAAAAATATTTCCTCCTATTTGTTTTAAAAATATTTCCATGTATCTTCCTTGAGTGTCCCCTAATGACAATTCTTATGTTGCTAAGTTTGTTTGTTTTTTTAAGTATTCAGTTTCATTGCTAGCTAAACACTAGAATGAGAAATAGATTAAGGATAAGGCAAAATTAAGACTAAGGGGGGAAGTTATCAATGTGGGCTACTGTTAAGATGTTAAGATGTGTTATTTACTATTAACTCCAATTATTAGTAAATAGTCGGCCATTTTACTAAAATGTGCTAGATTTTGTATTTATCATGCTTTAATGCAGGAAATTAACCTGCGGTAACTGCAAAACTAATGTAGCACCTGTTGGGGGAGGGGGAGCCCTGAATGTAACCTGCAGTTGCTGTATTAAAATGCATCTTAACAGGCTGAAGTTAGCACAGAGGCACTTAATGCCTCCTATTTAGGAGGTGGTAAGTGGTCCCACGCTATCTGCACGCCCAGTCTCTGCTCGTGCCACACCCCCTGGCACAAAAAGCACTTAAAACATGAAAACTGCCTAAATATTGCAAAGCTCCTTAACTTGGTTTCGTGCTGGCAGTTACTGCACATTAAACCATGTGTTAATCCCAATATTCTATATAACGCGCCTCGAGATCTACGCCAAAATCCAAGCGAATTCTATAACAATGCACGTAACTTAACAAGCTAATGAGCGCCGATAACAGCACTTAACAAGCAACAATGAGCATTAATTGTCACTAATTAGAATTTACATGCACAACTCGCTAAGCTTATTCTGTAATAAAGTGCGCCAAAGTTCTAATGTGTGCAGGCGTGGTTATGGGCAGGGAAATGGGCATTTCGTGAGTGTTCCAAAATTTACGTAGTGATAGGATATGGTTCAGGGTGTGGAAATCTATACCACTACTAATAGCATTTGTATAGCGCTACCAGAAACACGCAGTACTGTATGCTGGGATTTACACCACATTTTCAACGGTGGTTGGGAGGCGGGGATAGTGCTGGGCAGACTTGTACGGTCTGTGCCCTGAAGAGCACAGGTGCAAATCAAAGTAGGGTATACACAAAAAGTAGCACATATGAGTTATCTTGTTGGGCAGACAGGATGGACCGTGCAGGTCTTTTTCTGCCATCATCTACTATGTTACTATGTTACTATTTTCAATGGTGTAGATAGATGCACGTAGTTTTAGGTGCTGAGATATCAACTACGTGTATTCTATATACTGCTCCTAAATCTAGCCACCACTTATAGAATATGATTAGTCAGCACTGATTTCTGTGCTGTCTTTTTAGGCGCCATATCTAGAATCTCCCCCTAAGTGCTTAACACACTTTTATAAAAGGGACCCTGGGTCTCATTGCATAAAATGGGGCCTGTGTTAAAATAGCACGAGTTAGTGATAAATTAACTCATGTTGATAACTATGCCCCTAAAAGTAGTGTGAGTGTTCAGTTAGTCCACTTTAAAAGTAATAAATAGAAATAAAACGAAAGAAAAGAAAGGAGAATAAGGCTGACACCTTTTTTATTGGAGTAAATCTAGTTTTTGACAAGCTTTTGAAGGCACAGCCTGCTTCAGGTCAATTATTTTCCTTTCTATTGTTTTGCTTTATTTCTATTTATTACCTAAAAGTTAAATTCTGGAAGCTCGTTTGCTTGCATGATTTTCAGATAGCCTTTCTTTTGCTGATCGTTTTCAATCCCATCATTTGAAAATGTCAAATGGAACCTAAAAAAAAAAAAAAGTAGTACAAGACAAAAATGAACCTGTGCAAAAAGCTTTAACCTGATCCTCAAATACAGCCTTAAGGATCTTTTTATCCCACCAACACAGGAAAGAGCTTGCTTTCTCTTGTTGTTGGCAGTGTTGCCATGTGTATGCATTTTAAATAGCGGGCCACGCCAACTCAGGTCTCAACTTCCACTGCCAGACATAAAGACAAAATTTCCCTGCCAGCACACAGAGAGTACTTCTGTCTCAACAAGTGATTCATACAAGTCACTTGGCGCCTCCTGTAGCACAGTGCTGTGTTTTGTCTTGATTTAGTCACTGGGAAATCCAGATTATATGATAAATATCTTGTTGTTCTGGGTCTCCCAGAGACATAAGGAGATAAAAACCTACCTAAGGACAAACGGATAACTGGTGGCAGAGAGAGGTCTTGAAAGCATGTTTCAGAACCATCTGATGTTTTAGGAAATCCCCATCTGCATGGCCAGCTCAAGGGACCATGGCGCCCTGAGCCAACTTTTGGTTTGACGCCATCCCATTTGCACGGACCCCCCAGGACGCCATCCCATTTGCACGGCAGAAGGATGATGCCGGGGCTGATGTGGGTAGTGTTAGGTAAGATGTCTGTGTTTGGGAGGGGAAAACTGCCTTTAAAGTTAGATGGGGGAAGGTGGCCTGAGACAGAAAGAGGAAAGAAGGTTGCCGTTTCTTCTTTTTTTTCCCCTGCACACGCAACAACGCTAGGTAAGCTCTGGGACAGCTTCATCTATAGGGCCAGTGACATCACAGGCTCAGGCATTTGGTGGCCTCTATCTTTGGTGCCCTGGGCCAGAGCCTCACCTGGTCCATAGGTTAAACCGGGCCTGACCATCTGCCCATTCCTGCCCTCCCGTTCCTCCAACCAACCATTCAATACAAGACACATACCTATTAAGAATTTCCATGATCTTTATATTCACACAGTGGTGGTGAGCGTGGTTTGGTTTTGTATTGTTTTGTTTTGTTTTTTGTTATCACAAGCATTATGCCCAGATATTCAATGCCAAGCCATGTCCAGGGACCAACATTAAATATCCTGATTGCCTTTTCCTTATAGATCATTTTGCAAGATTCTCAGATTGGTCTGTAAAGTCTTCCTGCTTTCCTTTCTTCTTTGATTATCCCATATACCGCCTCTAGGCACTTAAGTTCCTTGGATTCTCACCCTTTAGTACTTCCTGCACCTAAATTGGCTCACTTTGAATCTACCCGATACACTGCTTTTTATTTTTTGGGTCCAAACCTCTGGAATGATTTGTCCCATTTTATACGGTCTGAGCCCTCATTTAAGATTTTTAAGTCTTTGCTTAAGTCCCATTATTTCTCTCTAACTTTTGGAAATCTACAACAGTGATTTTTTTCTTCTGTACAGGGTTTGGCTGTTATTATTTAATTTGTTTCTGAGTGCTCTTGGTTTGTCTGTCTCTTTCCTATCCCAGTGATATAGCGATATTCCTGTTTGGCACTTAGTGGACACAACTCTCCTCTCAGTTTTGTTTGTGCTTTTTACCAATGTGTCTTGTATGTTCACCAATCATTAGTCTTTTTAAAGGCTTAATTTGGTTCAGCTCCACCTACTGGTATTTATCACATACAGACTCCTGAGGCAGGCATTGTTCGCTGAAACACAGTGCCGTGTTGAGTCTTATCTACTATTAAAGAACATTTTTTGAATGTTTCGTCTCCTTGGTTTCTTTGGAAGTCTCCTGTTGATCACGCTACTTTTTTGTTTCAATAAATATAAACAAACATAAACGTATATGTGGCTGGCTATCACTTTTCCATTTAAGTGCAATACTCAGCACTTAGGGCCGGTTTTACCAAACCGAGCTAGCAGTCCCTGGGCTTCATCAGCATTGCCACACGGGAACCGCTAGTGCGGCTTGATAAAAGAGGCTCTTAATTACATAAGCTAAAAAGAAGAAAGATAGGACTGTGTTTTATGAGGTCCTATTTGTCTGATTAACTGTTAAGTGCTGATTCCATCCCTAGACTGCCCACAAAATTGTCGGCTTCACGTTTCATTGTTAATGCTGATATTCAGGTGCAGTATCTGGTTAACTGCCACTGAGTGTCAATGGAAAACACCACACAGTTGATTTAACCAGGCAGGAGCTTCTCCTGTCCGGTTAAATAACTTTGAGGCCGATATTCAGACCATGGGAAATAGCTCGGCTAACTTCTGTGGTCACAGCTAAAACTGGATATTCAATGCCAGGCCATTTCTGGTGACGGCATTGAATATCTGGTTTATTTTTGGTCAGTTAGAAGATAACCGGCTATGTTGATATTCAGACTTAGCTGGTTATCTTCTAACCGGCCAAAGATATCCCACATATTCATGTAGCCAAATAGAGCCAAGTGGGGCTAAAAGTTGGCAGATACCCAGTTATGCCCAGTTCTAATCCCACTGCTGCTCCTTGTGATCTTGGACAAGTCACTTAACCCTCCATTGCCTCAGGTACAAGATTAGATTGCGAGCCTTTCAGGGGCAGGGAAATACCCAGTGTACCTGAATGTAACTCACCTTGAGCTACTACTGGAAAAGGTGTGAGCAAAATCTAAATAAATAAATAAATATGTTGGTCGATATAACTGGCTATCCACAAAGTCAAAAGCACATCTAAATGGTTCACAATATTAAAACTATGAAAGAAAGAAAAGAAACTATGAACTATACAAGACACAAAAGGAGAACAATACAAATTCCAGATATTATAATAAAATATAAAATACCACCTTATACAGAATAAACTCCATTTACCACTACCCTTTGTCGCCTCCTACCTATTAGGTATATCATTAGTATTATGCTAACATTGCATTATATCTCTGATATCTGATTTCCAGTGCTGTTAAATGTTATTTTTTTAATACTGTTTCACGGTAGTTCAATTATTAGGTTTCAATTTACTGTTTTCAAGTTTACCTCATTTATTGTGTTTATGTTTATTTTTGGTTATTTTACTATTGTTATGCTGTTAAAATTGTAAGTTCTATTTTAAACTATACCTGCTGTATACCGCCTTGGGTAACTCTCCTCATAATGGCGGTTAATAAATCCCAATGAATAAATAAATTTAAAGTAGAAAAGTTTCCTACGCTTGGATGAATGCAGCACTCCAACAAATGTGGCTGCTACAAGCACTGCTCCCAAAGTTCATCCAAGTGTGGGAAATATTTCTACTTTACATTTGATATCTTGGCACTGTGTGTGCAACAAAGATACCACAACAACAAACATGGCCATATTGGATCAGAGTTTAATAAAGGAATTGCTTTTGGAACTGTGGTTTTACTCCTATTTTTGGCCACATCCACTGTTTGGTGTTCTTGTGTATTCTGTGGAGATCCTTCTTCTTTGATTTGTCATTGTTATTTGTTAACACAAAACAGTGCATTCTAAAACTAAAAAAGTATACTAAAACAAAATGAAAATGACCAAAGAAAAAAAAATAAAATATGAAAAATGAAATAAAATAATATTTTCTACTCTACATATTTAGGGGTCCTTTTACTAAGGTGCACTAATGGACTTAGAACATGCTAACCCCCTAATTCTATAAAAGTCTCCAAAATTGTGTGTGCAAATTTGAGCACATGCCCAATTTGTGCATACAATTTAATTGAATAACAAGCTTAGTGCCAATGGTTGGCTTTTTAGCAAACAAATATTGGCACTAATTAGATTTAATGTATTTATTTATTGGCATTTACGTGCATAAATTTAGGCATGGGATCCACGCCTAAAATTTATGCGTGATCTGAAAAAGGAGATGCAGAAATGGGCATAGCAGGGGCATTCCTAAAATTAATCTGTGTTGTTATAGAATAACAATTACAATCTAGGTCTCAACTCTATAATTAGTTACACATTATATTACAAATTACTCACTAGTAACTGTTTAACATTTTAAAATATATTTCTTTATTAATAGATCAATACAATTTTCCTAAAATAAAATCCATTCCCTTAACCCATAGTTATTAACCAATCCATACACCAATACATTTAAAACCAAACAATTCTCCACAATACTCTTTCAATACACATTCAAATAGCATATATCTGGCAATTTTTTACATCAATGTGTGATCATAGCTCTTTAGTCATGTGTTAATCCTCTGCTCCAGAGTCTCCCACAAGATTCAGCCTTGCTTCAAATCAGACTCATTGAATCACCAACTTGTAAAATAGTTCTGTCCTTTTTTCCAACAAACCATTGTAACGTTAGTGATAAATCTTGAACAACCATTGATGATGTCAGTCAGCAACATCCAAAACTGTCCATTTTCACCATTAGCAGTATCATGTGTTCCAGATATATATCTTTTTTGAAAATGTGGTTACATTTGTATTAGAGTTTCAATCTCTCCAATTCTTATAGTATTCCACCATACGACCAGGACCCAACATGCTCATGTTTCGCTATAAAAGCGTCATCAGGAGTCTTGAATTCTAAACACAATAACAGTGGGTTAACTATAATTCTACTTAATATATATCATTGTTAAAAACTCTCAAAATTAAACATTAACATGCTATCATAGATACACTTACTGGCTCATCCAGGTGGTGGGGTAGTCAAATACCAGCGATGCGGTGGTGAGCTAGAACTGCTCTCCCAAACGCATTATCTTTATGAAAACACAAATTGCAATACTATGAATTGTATATAAGGGGTGATTTGCCCTTGTGGTCTGTGGTATATTGGCTTGACTTCTCGGAGGGTTAAATTGCGTATTTCACAGCATTTAAGTAACATACGTACAGCTCGTTTGGAAGCTCCTATTGTAGCCCACTGGTTGGAAATGCAACACAATTTAGAGGAGTTTCGATTTGTTGTCCTTGATTATGTTAAGTTAGAGAGGGGTGGTAACATACCTCAGGTACTACTTAGGAAGGAGCAATGTTATATATTTCAAAGGAACACGGTAGCTCCAGCTGGACTCAATAAAGAGATTGAGTGGTTAAACCTCTAGAGTATTTAACCTCTGTGTTAGTTGGTAACCATCTATGCGTTTGGGAGAGCAGTTCTAGCTCACCACCGCATCGCTGGTATTTGACTACCCCACCACCTGGATGAGCCAGTAAGTGTATCTATGATAGCATGTTAATGTTTAATTTTGAGAGTTTTTAACAATGATATATATTAAGTAGAATTATAGTTAACCCACTGTTATTGTGTTTAGAATTCAAGACTCCTGATGACGCTTTTATAGCGAAACATGAGCATGTTGGGTCCTGGTCGTATGGTGGAATACTATAAGAATTGGAGAGATTGAAACTCTAATACAAATGTAACCATATTTTCAAAAAATATATATATCTGGAACACACGATACTGCTAATGATGAAAATGGACAGTTTTAGATGTTGCTGACTGACATCATCAATGGTTGTTCAAGATTTATCACTAACGTTACAATGGTTTGTTGGAAAAAAAGACAGAACTATTTTACAAGTTGGTGATTCAATGAGTCTGATTTGAAGCAAGGCTGAATCTTGTGGGAGACTCTGGAGCAGAGGATTAACACATGACTAAAGAGCTATGATCACACATTGATGTAAAAAATTGCCAGATATATGCTATTTGAATGTGTATTGAAAGAGTATTGTGGAGAATTGTTTGGTTTTAAATGTATTGGTGTATGGATTGGTTAATAACTATGGGTTAAGGGAATGGATTTTATTTTAGGAAAATTGTATTGATCTATTAATAAAGTTATAGAATAACAGAGATAAAAGCCTCATATCGTATTTTATTTAGTCTAACTTAAGATCCTCATACATCCAACAGAAGCTATCATTTTTGTATTATATTTTATATATTATATATGTTTTTTATGTGCCAATGTATTTTATTGTATCATTATGCTTTACCTATTTGATTTTTTTTATTTATCATCTCTGAATGATATAAATATGTATATATTTGGGGGGGGGGTTAAACAGTTGTTTATGTTTATTTTTGAGATACTCTGTGAAAATATATATTTTTCTACATTATTACATGGTTATTGATTGTTTCCACATACTAGTTGTACATTTATGCTTTTATAAAACAATATGTCACTTTTACATCTACTTATCCATCTTTACTGTGTCAAGATTTTATTTATGTATGTATTTATGTATTTAACTATTTATCTATTATTTGATTTTAAATTTTTTATATCCATGTGTTTTACACTCCTGAAGAAGGCCTTTTGAGCCGAAACATGACTCATGTCAAGTCTTGGATGCTTCAATAAAGCCACTATATTTTGGACATCGTATGCTGCTCCATTTCGTAGTAACCCTCGCTGTTTGTGACTTGTTTGTGTGACTGCAAGAGTTTCTGTTTCTCTGTTTTTCGTCGTGTACATTTCCACCACATTTCAGTTGGTGCACATAGTCGTGCCTAAAGTTAGGTGCAATTCCCATAAACCATGCCTAACTTTGTGCGGCCTATAGAATAGCACTTTTTCAGCAATGATTTTTGTGGCCCCATATATATATAATCTAGCCCTAAATGCTAAGAAGCCCATAGGGAAAAAATGGCCTTCTTAGCATTTAGTGCACATTAATCGTTATCGTGCACTAAATCCAGTAGTGCACCTTAGTAAAAGGAACCCTTAGAAACCTATGCACATTTGGTAAAGAATAGGTATTTCAAATACATATTTGGAGATATGTGTGAGTACATATTCACAATATTTTTTTCTCCCCTGCTCCATTTGAAAATTTCTGTTCCAGATTATGCTGTTTCTCTTTGAAGTTCCCTCAGCACCAGAAGGCATAGGGTTTGATTAATTGTACAATGGAATTATTGCTGAATTGCACTAATTAATATGATGGGCATAATATTAAAAATTTGTCTTTCAGCATATAAACAAGCTGCACCTACAAATCCATGTGGTTTTCGTCTGTGCGTATAGGGCATCCATCATACTTAATATATTCAAGCTAAAGACAACTTATAAACCTACAAATTGCATTTCAGAGCAAATTCTGTCTCCTAATTATAGGATAAAATACATATCACTTGGCATTACTTTAATGCAGGGGAAACAGAAATAAACTGCTTGTCATATACAGGGATATAAAAATAGCATAGAACATGATGGCAGACAAAAACAATAAGACCCATCTAGTCTGCCCACCTCCAGTCCTGCTGCAATGCAATAGACCTCGGTTGATCATCGTTCACTTTCCCCTCATTTCTTAATAGCCAGTACTTATCCCATGCTTTCTTGAATTCTGACACTGTTTCCATCTCCACCACCTCCCCCAGGACGCCATAGTGTTTTTTTGGAGGGCTTTTTTTTTTTGCAAATTAACTTGTCTGATCCATCCCCAGCTACAGTATTAGTTCTTTCCTTTCTGCATTACCATTCTTTTGTTAGTGGCCAAACCCTGTCAATTAACAGTAAGCCTATCCACTATGAACAGAAGCAGGAGCTGTGATCATGTTCAGCTAAGATCAAGGATTAGTAAATCAGCATGGCACCAGATTGCAGACACCATTTAAACCCCAGATGCCTACAAGCTAACGAAGCTACAATATATCTTGGCTAAGCATGGAGAACAGAATCCAATAGTCAGAGAAAGGCTCACGTTTATCGGTCTTGTTGCAGTCAATTACAAGTCTACTTAAATGGGGACTGATTTTATCAAAGTTGACCTGATCAAATACCAGCTCATCAACATCAGCATTCTACCTCCATTAATATCTTAACAAGTTCTTTCCATCAAATTACACTTATTTTATTACACCATGCTAAATTATAGAGGGCTGGATTTCTTTTTATACAAACAAACCAACTATTGAGCTTGGCTTCCAAGATCTAATGTAATAGCCAGACAGAATGTAATTGTATCTATCGGTTCACCTTTACATGGCTGTTTTACAGACTATATGGTTTGTGGGAACTGCATGATTTGAATACAACAGGGCATATCAACTTCATTGTATTTTTGCTTTGTTTAATTTAAATCTGCAAAAAGAAAAGGAGTATGTGAATGGTTTACAGTAATTTACAAAATGAATTTGTGATTTGCCAGTACTGCCCAACAACCATTGTCCCTTTTCTTCATGTTACGCAGACGGGAGTGGGTTTCTTTCATCCCAGATCAAGTGACAATGGGGGAAGCTGTGTAGTTTGTGCCAGGTATAATATAGTCACAAAGGTCCTTGGGGACCTCATTTCTCAGCCCGAGTGCCAGACTGAAAACAAATAGTATTATCAGAAAATGATCACAGAAAGCAAGCTTTACTCAAATAAAAACAGTCTTTATTAACCTTTCTTTGAAATGTTCTAAAAGCAAAGTCAAAGAATGATACCTACAAGCAAACTGTGCCTCTTTAAACGTCTTCAGTTAGAACAAAGAGTGCAGCCTTCAAAGATGAATGCTTTGTGAAAGCAGTGCTGCTTAGCATGCTGAATGCAGACTAAAAAATCTCGAAATTCTAGTATTAGAAATTTTGAAAAACCGTATTAATCTTTTTGTATAATATACACATGCCCTTAATTTTGTTTCTATAGGTAAGATCTTCACATGAAAATTTTCACTGAAATTGTTTCTTTAAATTACAGGGCTGGGTCAAGTTAGAACCATCCTAAAAGTTCATCCCAGGGATGCTGAAAGGTAAACTTTTCTATCTTAATATGTTTCTCCATGAGTAGTATAAATGTAACTTCTGATACATTTATCAGACTTCTGATACATTTATCTGGACTTTTGGCATATTGGGAGCAAGTCTATAACACAGGAGCCAACATTTACACAGCTATTATTCTTCTAAATGTTTAAAATCCACACGCAAGTGTAAATGCATAAATTCTACCCAAGAGCTATTCTGTAAATTGGAGCACTTGCCATGTGGCCATTTCAGGGGGAAACACTTACCACCATCCACTGAGGTGGTGGCAAGGGCTCCCATCCTAACCCGGCGGTAACCAGGCAGCTGCCTGATTATCACTGGGTAAATACCAACACTACAAAAATAAAAATATTTTTGTAGCACCAGAAATGGCGTTCTCTGGGGGTGGGCACTAATGCCAGTACTTCCAGTTTAGCAAGCAGTTAGCCCGCATTGGGCTTACTGCCACTTACTAAAAGACCCCCATAGTGTGCAATTATAAGGGGGGTGTACACATGGGCAGAGGTTGGGCAGGGCTTAAAATTATGTGAGTACAGTAATACCTCGGTTTTCGTTAACTTCGGTTATCGTTGGTTTTGGTTTTCGTCGATTTTTTTTTCACGAAAAATTTGTCTCGGATTTCGTCGGTTGCCTCGGATTTCGTCGTCATGCCCACGTGACCTCATTGCTAATTTTGCGAAAATGCATTCTCCTGTTCAGTGTGGCGTTGTTTCTCGTTGTGTGAGCATTACCCCGCACGTCTAGCCAAACAATTCCAATGCTTTCCAATGTGCATGTCTAGCCAAACAATTCCATTGCTTTCCAGTGTTTTCATTCATATGGAAATAATTGCCTCGGTTTTCGTCGGTTTCGGATTTCGCCGATTGTTTTCAGACGGATTATCGACGAAAACCGAGGTATCACTGTATCTGTAGCACTTAGATGTTAACGATTATACCACCTCTATGGCTAGTATAAGTGCTCATATCTAAATGTTAGGTGCATATATGTCCAGTTAGGCTACTATTCTGTAAAGGAAACTAGGGGGGGCCTTTTACTAAGTTGTGGCAAAAATTGGCCTGAGGCAGTGTGAGCGCATCTTTTGGGTGGGCACCGGGCCAGTTTTTACTGCGTCCTGGAAAAAGGGCTTTTCAAGGGGCCGGAAAATGGACATACGGCAAAATAAAAACCAGCTCATGTCAATTTTTGGCCTAAGACCTTACGGCCACCCATTGACTTAGCAGTAAGGTCTCACACACTGCCTGGGCGGTAGGCATGCAGCGTGTGCCCACTGCCATTTACCACCGGGTAAGCGCCATGCGGTAGAAAATAGAAAATAGAATTACCACCCGGGGCACGTGGTAACTGGGCAGTAATGCCAATTTGGCGCATGTTGGCCCTACCACACACCCTGTTATAGAATTGTCCTGATTATCACTAAGGGGCCCTTTTACTAAGCCGCAGTAGGCTCTACAAGTGTGCAGCGCAAGCCAAAACGAGACTGCTGCCAGGCCAGCGCGCTGCCCTGGTTGTAATTTCAGATTTGGTGCGCACCCATAATGCCTGGATGAACTATTTATTTATTTCCTCCTACACATGCCGGTTCCAGCGGTAATCAGCATTTGGCACGCACCAACTGGTCACCGCGCGAGTAGCATGTGAGCCTTTAGCGCTAGATCAATGGATGGTGTCAAGGGCTGAGACCAGTTTTGGGCGCGCACTGGTTTCATTTTTACCACAGGTCTTTTTCTCATCCCATTAAAACAAAAAACATTTTTTGTAGATGTGGTAAAAACTGGCCAGGCGCACACCCAATACACATGCCTACACTACTGCAAGCCACTTTTTACCTTGGCATAGTAAAAGGACCTCTAAGTCACTAAACTCAAATAAGGCCTTATATGGAAAATTACAACTAGCAGTATTCCGTAAAACTACTACTAGAGGTCACCAGTGCAATTTTTGATCCTGACACCTGCAAGAGCAGGAACAACTAGGGATCACTCCTGCCCACAACAGACCCCAGGAAATTTTAAAGATATGGTTGAAGGGGAACCTTCAGGAAGGTGGGGAGGTCTTGGGAGGCCATTATTGCCATGGGGGTAGGGATTCCCTAGTGGTGGAGGTCACACCTTGGAGAGGTGCCCTTTAGGTGGGGGTTGATGATTGCATGGTAATCTTTGCAGGACTTGATTGGGGGTGCAACTAGGACCTTTCTGTGGAAAACGGGGCATGTGGGAGCCTACAGTTTAACATGTTGCTGGTCCCTTTAACAGATGGCCCAGAAGCATTGGGCCGCGAGTTGGTTGCTAATGATGCTGGGCCTATACGCTAACACTGTTTGTGAGGTGGGTCTTGCAAGCAGAATTGGTCCTTTGGGGTAAACCCACCCAAACCCCACCACCCCCCAACTGTACACCACTACAGTAGCCCTTATGGGTGAAGGGGACACCTATATGTGGGTACGGTGAGTTTCTGGTGAGTTTTGGAGGTCTCACAGTTTCCACCACAAATATGACAGGGAGAAGGAGGTAGGGACCTGGGTTCCCCAAGCCATGGTGCACTGCACTGACCACTAAACTACTCCATGGACCTGCATGTGCTCTAAAAGATCTGGCTTTCTAACATTTGAGGCTGTCATAGAGGCTGGGAAGTCATATTTTTATTCACATTTTGGGGGGTGGGAGGAGGGTCAGTGACCACTGGGGGGTATTGGGGGGGTCACCCCTGATTCCCTCCAATGGTCATCTGGTCATTTAGGGCATCCTTTTGTGCCTTATTTGTTATAAAAACAGGTCTAGCTCAAAACTTCTTAGTTTTAGTCCTGGACAGTTTTGCTTTGTTCCATTATGGCTGTAAAACATCCAAGTCTTAGGAACGCCCAAATCCAGCCCTTAACACCCCCAACACATCCCCTTGTGTTTTGAACGCATTTCTGATGGACCTCTTAGAAAAAACATCTAAAAAGTGGTTTTGAAAATATTGATTTGGACGTTTTTGTGAGAAAAACATCCAAATACTGCTTAATGCCTCTTTTTGAACATTTTTCTCTTTCGAAAACGAGATCCATAGTCACCTCTAATGGTCCTAAAAATGATTACTTTAACTATTGTAGCTGCAAAATGTTAACAATATATCTATGTGTGCTGAGATATGATTAATTATGTAATCTCCGGCAATCTGAGGGGTCCTTTTACAAAGGCTCACTAGCGTTTTTAACAAGCGCTAAATGTTAGAGATGCCCATATATTTATATGGGCGACTCTAACATTTATTTATTTACTGCATTTGTATCCCACATTTTCCCACCTCTTTGCAGGCTCAATGTGGCCTACATTATGCCGCAATGGCGATCACCATTATCGGAATGAGAAATACAGAATATTATTGTGTTTAAGGTACAGAAAATGTAGTAGAAATTAGAAATGAATATATATACATTCATTTCAGATATTTGACAACAAGGATAAAGTATAACATTCAATAATATCAATGAGATTACAGTAAACAAATAAAAAGATTTCAATGTTAGCTTGCTCTGGTAAAGTTGTGATAATAGTTCATTGAGACGGGTCCAAATGATAAGTCTCTTTGAACAGGTTAGTCTTTAATAGTTTCTGGAAGGCTACCAAGTCATGCGTTGCTTTTAAGGAACTTGGTAATGCATTCCAAAGTTGTGTGCAGATAAAGGAGAAGCTAGATGCATGAATTGATTTATATTTGAGGCCTTTGCAGTTGGGGTAATGGAGATTCAAGAATGTGCGTGATGATTTTTTTGTGTTCCTTGCTGGTAGGTCTATGAGGTCTAACATATAAACCGGAGCCTTGCCATGGACAACTTTATGAACTAGGGTACAGGTTTTGAATGTAATTCGGTCTTTTAATGGGAGCCAGAGTACTTTTTCTCTGAGGGGTTTGGCTCTTTCGTATTTCGCTTTTCCAAATATGAGTCTGGCTGCCGTGTTTTGGGCTGTTTGGAGTTTCTTAATAATTTGTGCTTTGCATCCAGCATAGATGGAATTGCAGTAATCCAATTGGCTCAACACCATAGACTGCACCAAACTTCGGAATACCTCTCTCGGGAAGAAAGGTTTTATCTTTTTGAGTTTCCACATTGTGTGGAACATTTTCTTTGTTACATTTTTCACATGACAATCTATTGTGAGATTTCGTTCAATAATTGAATGGCGCCGGCCATCTATATGGCCGGCGCCTCTAACAGCAGTCCTGAACCGTATTATCGAAAAAGATGGCCAGCCATCTTTAGTTTCGATAATACGGTTGGGGCCGGCCAAATGTCAGAGATGGCCGGGTTTGAGATGGCCGGCATTGGTTTTTGCCGATAATGGAAACCGAGGTCGGCCATCTCAAACCCGGCCAAATCCAAGGCATTTGGTCATGGGAGGGGCCAGTATTTGTAGTGCACTGGTCCCCCTCACATGCCAGGACACCAACTGGGCACCCTAGGGGGCACTGCAGTGGACTTCAAAAATTGCTTCCAGATGCATACCTCCCTTACCTTGGGTGCTGAGCCCCCCAAAACCCACTCCCCACAACTGTACACCATTACCATATCCCTTATGGGTGAAGGGGGGGCACCTACATGTGGGTACAGTGGGTTTTGGGAGGGGGTTTGGAGGGCTCAACACTTACCACCACAAGTGTAACAGGTAGGGGGGGGTGGACCTGGGTCCGCCTGGCTGAAGTGCACTGCACCCACTAAAACTGCTTCAGGGACCTGCATACTGCTGTCATGGAGCTGGGTATGACATTTGAGGCTGGCATAGAGGCTGGCAAAAAATGTTTTTAATTTTTTTTTTTAGGGTGGGAGGGGGTTGGTGACCACTGGGATATATGGGGAGGTCATCCCCGATTCCCTCCGGTGGTCATCTGGTCAGTTCGGGCACTTTTTTGAAGCTTGGTCCTGAAAATAAATGGACCAAGTGAAGCCAGCAAAGTGCTCATCAGAGCCGGCCTTCTTTTTTCCACTATCGGCCGAAACCAGCCATCTCGTAACCATGTCCCCGTCCCGCCTTCTATACCCTGCCGAAACGCCCCCTTGAAGTTTGGCCGGCCCTGCGACGGAAAGCAGTTGAAGCCGGCGAAAATTGGCTTTCGATTATACCGATTTCGCCGGCTTCAGGAGATGGCCGGCCTTCTCGTTCGAAAATGAGCTGGATATTGTCCAAATGGGCTTGTCTGTTGTTTTTTTTTTTATTTCAAGACCAGGACAAAAACAAAATTGTGCCATCATTATTAACATAACTGCTTCCCTTGTTCTTTGAGTGAGGATTGCAACTGGTAAAAATAAACTGGTATAACACACTCATAGCACGCGGAGAGTAAATAATTATGCAAAAACACATGATATGCGCATTATCCCCTAATTCTAGAAACGTCACCAAAAATTGTGCACACAAATTTGGGCATGCACCCAATTTGCACGCACAATTTAATTGAATAACAAGCTCATTAGTGTCAATAATTGGCTTTTTAACAAGCAATTATTGGCACTAATTAGATTTAATTGTTACTTATGCATGTTAATTTAGGCATGGGATATGCTCCTAAATTTTACACACGAGTATAAAAAAGGGGCACAGAAATGTAACATAGTAACATAGTAGATGACGGCAGAAAAAGACCTGCATGGTCCATCCAGTCTGCCCAACAAGATAAACTCATATGTGTATACCTTACCTTGATTTGTACCTGCCTTTTTCAGGGCACAGACCGTACAAGTCTGCCCAGCAGTATTTCCTGCCTCCCAACCACCAGTCCCGCCTCCCATCACCGGCTCTGGCACAGACCGTATAAGTCTGCCCTCTACTATCCTCGCCTCCCAACCACCAACCTCTCTTCCCCCACCTGCTCCACCACCCAATTTTGGCTAAGCTTCTGAGGATCCATTTCTACTGCACAGGATTCCTTTATGCATATCCCACGCATGTTTGAATTCCGTTACCGTATTCATCTCCACCACCTCCCGCGGGAGGGCATTCCAAGCATCCACCACCCTCTCCGTGAAAAAATACTTCCTGACATCTTTTTTGAGTCTGCCCCCTTCAATCTCATTTCATGTCCTCTCGTTCTACCGCCTTCCCATCTCCGGAAAATATTTTTTTGCGGATTAATACCTTTCAAGTATTTGAACGTCTGTATCATATCACCCTTGTTCCTCTTTTCCTCCAGGGTATACATGTTCAGGTCAGCAAGTCTTTGCTCATACGTCTTGGAACGCAAATCCCATACCATTCTCGTAGCTTTTCTTTGCACCGCTTTCATTTTTTTTAACATCCTTCGCAAGGTACGGCCTCCAAAACTGAACACAATACTCCAGGTGGGGCCTCACCAACGACTTGTACAGGGGCATCAACACTTCCTTTCTTCTGCTGATCACACCTCTCTCTATACAGCCTAGCAACCTTCTCACTATGGCCACCGCCTTGTCACACTGTTTCGTCGCCTTCAGATCCTCGGATACTATCACCCCAAGATCCCTCTCCCCCTCAGTACCTATCAGACTCTCACTGCCTAACACATAAGTCTCTCGTGGGTTTCTACTCCCTAAATGCATCACTTTGCATTTCTTCGCATTGAATTTTAATTGCCAAACCTTAGACCATTCTTCTAGCTTCCTCAGATCCCTTTTCATGCTTTCCACTCCCTCCCGGGTGTCCACTCTGTTGCAAATCTTAGTATCATCCGCAAATAGGCAAACTTTACCTTCTAACCCTTCGGCAATGTCACTCACAAATATATTGAACAGAATCGGCCCCAGCACCAATCCCTGAGGCACTCCACTACTCACCTTTCCCTCCTCCGAGCGAACTCCATTTACCACCACCCTCTGTCGTCTGTCCGTCAACCAGTTCCTAATCCAGTTCACCACTTCGGGACCTATCTTCAGCCCATCCAGTTTATTTAAGAGCCTCCTGTGGAGAACCGTGTCAAAAGCTTTGCTAAAATCTAAGTAGATTACGTCTATAGCACGTCGATGATTCAATTCTCCAGTTACCCAATCAAAGAATTCAATGAGATTCGTTTGGCACGATTTCCTTCTGGTAAAACCGTGTTGTCTCGGATCTTGCAACTTGTTGGCTTCTAGGAAATTCACTATCCTTTCCTTCAGCATCGCTTCCATTACTTTTCCAGTAACCGAAGTGAGGCTTACCGGCCTGTAGTTTCCAGCTTCTTCCCTATCACCACTTTTGTGAAGAGGTACCACCTCCGCCGTTCTCCAGTCCCTCGGAACCTCTCCCGTCTCCAAGGATTTATTAAACAAATCTTTAAGAGGACCCGCCAGAACCTCTCTGAGCTCCCTCAATATTCTGGGGTGGATCCCATCCGGTCCCATGGCTTTGTCCACCTTTAGCTTTCCAAGATGTTGATACACACTCTCTTCCGTGAACGGTGCTATATCCATTCCATTCTCAGGTGTACTTTTGCCAGTCCCTCGCAGTCCTTCTCCAGGATTTTCTTCAGTGAAAAAAGAACAAAAGTATCATGGGTGGAAGGAGGATATTCCTAGCATTTATGGGGCTCTTTTACTAAGCCGTGTAAGCGCCTATGTGCACCCAATGCACAGCAATTCTGAATTACCACCCGGCTAATGCATGGCCCCTGTGATAATTTCATTTTTTACGCATGCCCACTACGTGCGCCGGAAAATATTTTTATTTTCTAGCAGGCGGGTGGTAATCGGGCGGTAATCGGCAGTTTACATGCATAGACATTACCTCCTGGTTACCGCATGAGACCTTACCGCTAGGTCAATGGCTGGCGGTAAGGTCTCAGACCCAAAATGGACACGCGGTAACTTTCATTTTGCCACATGTCCATTTTTGGCAAAAGTTTTTAAAAAGCATTTTTTTTACAAGTGTGCTGAAAAATGATTCTGTGCATGCCCAAAACACGCGTCTACACTACCACAGGCCATTTTTCAGCACTCCTTAGTAAAAAGGGCCCCCATGTTTGTTGTTATAGAATACGCAAGATATGTGCCCAATTTAGGCATGTACATTTGCACCATGTTTCAGATGGTACAGATTGCCGCACCTAAATTAAGTATGAGTCCTGGGCATAAGCACTATTCTCTAAACCCGTGCCTAACTTTAAAGGTGGCTTATAGAATAACGATTTTTTTTGCGCCATGTATAGAATTCACCTCTATATGTGTGAAAATACAGTATGTTTCTTCCTTTTAGTAATACTTATTCACTACTCATTCCTTCTGGGTGAATCACTTGTAAAGAACCACAGATCATTAAGTTGCCTCTTCTAAGCTCCTAACTTGGACTGTGTTATGCCAGGTGCTGCATCATGGGAGACTTCCAAATAACAAAGCATGTTTGTCTCTTTGGACTGCAATAGTACCATTGCCAGATTTCCTCAGACTGCTTGTATAGGATTAAAAAAAAACACAACAGCTTCTCCAAAGATCCTGCTAAAAGTCAGGTGATACGCAGAGCATCCAATCATAAACCAGGAAAATGAAACATTTTCATTGGTCCATTTTCATTACTGTTCAACCAATCTAAATGTGCAGCTGTCATCTTTTGTGTAGTAGTAACATAAAGGCAACATCCATATTTCCATATAAAATCAAAATAAGGTATTGCATTCATTCTCCACATGCATCCCAAAAAGCACAACTATTTGTGCCTAAATATTCCTTTTGGGTTTTGCTGGTACAGTTTGTTTTAAATATATCTCTTCTCAAATGCAGAAACAGTTTATCAATCAATAAAAAATAAAGGTCTTGTATGCCACGGCCTTTCTGAATCTCATGTACTATCAGCAAAGCTTGCATGCGAGATATTTAGATACTGCTCCAGTGTTCTATAATATACATCTTGATAGATTTGGTAGCTTTTCCTACGTACAAGAGACTGCAGGGGCACATAATTAAACACATCACTATCATACTATAGAACTATAGTAAGTGGTGTACTTTAGGCTTGATGTCAAACACCGAACAAGTGCCATATTTCCTGTGGCCATATTTCTTTGTACTTTCTTTAAATTTGTTCCCAAATGAAAACAGAAGATTTTCCTGGTATGCTTGATATAGACTGAAAGTAGGTCAATGCTTCCTGACGATATTAATGATTGGATGTGAATTGTTGGAGAAAGACAGAACACAAGTAATCCTGGTATTACTTAGCAGCACATTTATAAGCTCAAACTGGGCAGGTGGCACCTTGGCATTCTCCTTTGCTCCCACAGCATACATTACACATATCAACACTTGACACATTATCCGAGAAGAGTGGAATTTATTATGGCCGCAGCATTAATCATCTTATATATGCAAAGACATTTACAATATCATACAGTTATAATCACGTATGCAGCTTATAAGAATTATCAATTAACTACATGGCTCTATCTTCTAGCTAGAGCCTTTTGGGTGGGGTGTCTGCCTTTTGAGTCACACAGCTCCCTCTACTTCCACCTTATCCATGAGGTAGATTTCCTGCTCTGCCTGTGGCATATACCATAGACATGCCTAGGTGCTACCATCACTGATTATGATCAGGGGTTGCCATAAAAGCATCTTCCCCTTCGCAACTATTGACTCTCATTTTTGATGCCTTCAGCCTCCCCATTCCATCTCTGAGGTAGGCACCACCGATCATTTGCTACTCTGGCACCGGCCCCCTTCCGTACAAGAAGGGGACTGCCCCCGGTCTTAAGCATCATCCATGCCACTGCTAGCATGTGACCAAACCACTTCACACTTGATCTTAATTTGGTCTAAGATATACTGCTGTGTACTCTATCAGGCTAGGACCCACCGCCCTTCGAATGCTGCGATGTGACCCTAACCTCCTGACAAGGGGTGCGTAGGGTGGGTGAGGCATAGGAGCAGCTGGCAAAATGATGATTGCACCCTTGCCAATGCCATCCTTAATGCCGCTAATGGCCACCCCCTTTTCCCCCCTTCTGGACTTCCCTTCTTCTTACCTGCCTCTCCCTTCCTGCCCCCCCCCCCACCGCTACCCTTTACTTCCTCCCCATTTTTATCCTTGATTAATCCTTCATAAGCCTGCCTGCGAGTCCCTCCCTAATCATTCCCCTCTTTGACCTCATTTCTGTCAGGGCCGCCACCCGTTTGTGCTTCTAATTACCTATACGTCTAGGTCAACTTCCTTTTTGTTAGCAATTATAACTTGCAAAATAAGTACTTATGTTTATATTTATTATGTTTATTAAACCACTTTTTAACATATAAATCAAAGCAATGTACATAAAATAAAAAATCTATAATATCTAACTGAAAAGAATGCCATTGAAAATAGGAAAGAATCCTTTCATACAAAGAGAAATAAGGCAAAAACACACAATTCTAACCACTGCATACCTTTTTGGTGCTACTTCTCTCCTCCCCAGGGATGGTTTAGGAAATAAATGTATTGAAAAAATATATTTTCAAAAGAACCTTGAATTTCTTCAAAAAAGGTTCTGATCTCATGACCAATGGAGGACCATTCCAATTGAAAGGAGCCAAAATATAGAAAGTGCTTTTACATGTCATTTCATAGTAGGCTTGCCTTGGGTTAGGCAGGACAAGCTTGTGATCACTAGTAGAGCACCAGCAACGAGTTGGCATGTATGGAATAGTCAGTGAAGCCCAATAATCAGGAAGTTCTTTATGTAAGGCTTTGTAGGTCAGTGTTAGAATTTTAAATTGGATCCTCAAGTGAACAGAGCGACAATGTAATTTCTTGAACAAGAGGGTAGCGTAATCTGAGCATCTTGCATAGCTACGTAACAGAGGTGCTGTATTTTGTAGGATTTGTAATCGTTTAATAGCCGAGGTGGGAAGACCTGCATATATGACACTTCTTACAGATTTTATTCTCCGGAGGGCATAAAAAACACGCTGTAACACTGTTGAGATCTGTTTTGAAAAATTTAATTTAGAGTCCAACATCACTCCTAGATACCTAAATTGCTCTACTGGCTGAATAGGATTACCAAACTGTACAGGATGAAATAGTTGCATGGCCTTTTAGCCAGCAAAACGTTGTCTTTTGAGGGTTCAGAACCAACTGATGCTCCCTACGCCAAGTGGAAACTTTATCCAAAGAAGTTTGAAGAGCGGTAAGATCTACTGCAGAAATTGGTACATAATGAAGAAAAGATGTCATCAGCATAATTTATGAACTTAACCCCAACGGCTGAATCAATTTAGCCAAAGGGCTTAAATAGATATTAAAAAGGATCAGGGAAAGTATTGATCCCTACAGGACACCACATGTCAGGGAGCGGAAATTTGACTGACAATCCATACCAATAACACTAAACGAATGATCTTGGAGGAACAAAGTGAACCACTTCAGAACTATATTAGTGATTCCAATATCCCTGAGCCGCCATAGCAAATCACATCAAGTGCCAAAGACAGATCAAAGGATACGGCTAGTGCAATAAAATCTTCTTCAAACTTCCTATATACCTCACTAAGCCTTGAAGCGAGCACAGTCTCTTGCTGAATCCAACCCTAAACCCAGATTGTCTTGGATGATGAACCAATGTTGCTTCCAAATGAGCTTGTAACTGGAGAAAAACAATGTTTTCAATCCATTTTGCTAAAAACGGCAAATTTGACATTGGGCAGTAATTCACTGGAAGTGATGGATCAAGGCCAGAATTTTTCAAAATGAGTAGAATCACTGCCCTGTTAAGTGAGCTGGGCAGATAACCATCTGATAAACTTTTAGTAATTTGCTTTTGGGCTACTGGAAGTATTCCTAAGGATGAAATTTTCAGTTTTTGGCAAATCATATGTTAAATAATTTAAAGTGTCTAATCAAGATGTTTCAAGTTATTTGCATATTCATTGGCACCATGTGTATAGCGAGCACTGCTAAATATAAAAGTATACATAGATGTTCTGCTATACATATACAGTAACTTATGCATCAACACAGGGAGATCCAAAAAGGATACTTAAGTGGTACTTGCTTCATAAGTAGAGTGTAAATTCTGGTCAGCCGACATTTTTAAGCAGGAGCAGCCAGGTACAAGAGTGAGTGAAGTTCATTCCTGCCCCCTCTTAGCTACTGAACCACCAAGGAAGTTAAGGTAGTACCAGGGAGGCCTATCAGAACTTCGGTGCTAGGATGTGTTAGGAAGCCCTCTTTTGTTAGAAGGAGAAGCCAGGAGGGAGACCTGGACATGTTTGCAGGGTCCTGGAAGGGGATGTCATGTTGGGAGGTCTAGGAGGGAGGGAAGACATGGACAACGACAGGCTGGTACCCAGAAAATATGTGTATGATGGCCAGTATTCAGTGCCAGCACCCATAGCTGTGGTCCTATCTGTCCACTAAGCAATATGGGTATCTTGACTAATATTGCCAGCACCTGCATAACTCCTGGTTGCTCCCTGACTCAATCCCCAGAATGCCCTGTTTCTGCCCGTATTTCAGATGGCCTATTAATGCCAATATTCAGCTGCACTACCTGGTTATATGCCACTAAATATCGGCAGATGGCATATAAATAAAAATAAATAAATATTCTATCTTAAATGCATAGTGGTTCTGAATATGCATTTCCCACCAAGCTTAGGGCCCTTTTACTAAGCGACAGTAAGCCCATCATGGGCTGGAGCAACCACCGGCCCAACGAGGATGCCAGCAGTAGTTCCACCCTAGCACGTGGCATTTCCAGCACTAGCCACAATCCATCATAGCATCTCACAGTACTATGTAGTACCTCGAGCTGCCACGAGAGGTTGCGGCAGCCATTTTTATTCAGGGGCCACAAGAGGCAGGAGTGAGGGGCCTGCACTCCTGTCCCCAATGACCAGCACGGACCACCAGGGCTATAGGTATGCCCAGGGGGAGGTACTGCCTGGACGGGTGGGGGACGGGGGAATCTGGCGAGGGTTCATGCCGCGGGCTGGGGGAAGAGGGAGGAAAAAGATTCATTGTTGGGGTGGGAGGGAGCTCGAGGGCTTTTTTTTCTTAATTTAAAAAAAAGTTATGCCTGATATTCAATGCCGGGACCCGGCTAGCAAGGCTGGCCAAAGTCAGGACAGCTTTTGAGCTGTCCTAAATTTGGCCGCATAGCTATGCGTGTCCCAACACTGAATATTACCAACACCTACATAACGCTGGGCTCCCTCTGACCTGCCCTTTTATTTTTGGCGGCAGTCAGAGGCATTCAGCGGCACTGCCTGCTATAATGTCACGAAATATCGAGGGGTAGGCGGCGACAAGTGATTTAAGTGGACAGGAGCCTCTCCTACCTGCTTAAATCGCTTTGAATATCGGCCTCTCCATCTTCTGAGCTGAAGACCTTATATGAACGTATTCCATCTCTAGACATTGTTAAACAGTGTTACAGAACACGTTCCTGTGGTCTGCTGGTGGAGCAAAAAGGAACAAATGTAATTATAATTTTCAAACCATTTGTTCCTATGATTTAGGCCTTTTTCTGGATTCCTTTCTGACTGCTGCTTTCCCTCATATATTCAATGTTAGGCTACATCACCAAATATTGCATTTTAAAAGGCTTTGTTTTCGCTACGAAAATTGATCAGCATTTACCCTTAGATGTAATTTTTACTCTCACATTTTTGTGCCATGAGATATGAAGTCCAAACTACAGTAAATACTTCATTCTCAATCTTGCCTTCCAAAAGAAGCCTGAATGATAAAGGGTAGATTGTTTTTTTTCTTGGAACAATACATGCATATTATCACAGCAAGCTGATAATTCAGGTGTACAATACCTGCACTTTCCCCCAAATACAAAAATGAACCTGTTAGGTACCATGTGCCACAGCAGGAAGCTAATATTAATATAGAGCATAAATAGCCTCAATGATCATCCTACTGTCTCAATATTGAACTGCATACAGAACTCTTTCTTGTAATATTTTTTCTGCTCATTAAAGCTAGTTTTCTTTCTAAAGCAAAGGGGCTAGAAAAGCATTGAAAATCATTCCTTTAATACAAAGCTATGTTTCAAAGATGACATGATTTAACTTTGAAAACAAACAGAGCAGTCCAATAGCTGGTTTTTTATTAACAAATTGGAAAATAAAAACACATTTCTATGTTTTTTAGGGGGGTGGGGTTAAAATTGATTTCAAGCAGATTGTCTCTAGGTATATATTTTTGTTCAAAACAAGCTGGAATATTTATATTTTGCCAACTTCAATGTCACAAAATGCAATACTAATATCATCTAAATTTTTATTTATTTCTGATATACGATGTTTCTACAATGTGGGAATCCAATTAGAGTGTACCATCTCTTTGCAACTGAGCAAGCACTTGCTGGCAATAATCTTTTTTTTTTTTTTTTTTTTTTTTTAAATCATCTTTATTAAGTTTTATTGAATAGAGAAAACACAAAAACAGAGAACCTCATACGAGCAGCAACGATTTGAAACAACTCCCACCCCATCCCCACCCACCCACGATCAAATACCAAAAAGTAGATCTAAATAGCGAGATATGATCCATAAGTACAGAGATCAGAGAGAATACCGAGAAGTCAGCATCCTGCCCCAGCTGTTAATAGTGTAGCACATTTAACAGTCCAATGCGTAAGCGAACAATCAAAGAGTCCTAGAAAGGGGTCCATAATGTGATAAATTGAGCAATCTTTTTACAACTGGTTCCTAAGACAGAAAGTTGTTCCATCCAAAGGAAATTGTGCAATTAATTTTTCCATAGTTGCAAAGAAGGTGGCAGCAGAATACTGCGTTTTGCCATCAAACAGGATTTCCGCACAAACAACACCTGCTCTTCACTGGTCAATTTCAGGTCAGCTAGATCCAATAAACATAGCTCCTCTAAGCGGGGCATAGTTTGGCAAAGAAGACGCTATGGGTGGTTCCACAACACGTCTAAAAATGGGCAATATCTGGACAGGACCACCAACAATGATTATAAGTACCATCCTGTCCACACTTAGGGCAGTCTGCAGATCTAGTGAGTCATATTTTATGTACCTGGCTAGGACTCATATAACGATGATGCCTGACTTTATAATGCATTTCACGAAATAAGACACTTTCAGTCAGGTCAAGTGTCCCTGACACTCCTTCCTGAGAGACTCTAGGAGTATACTCAGCATCTAAATCTCAAGTCCACTGCTGAATAGTACATTGAAAGAGATTTTCCAGACATTTAGCCATATAGGCTGCATAATACACACCAATAAGCCTCTTGTCCACTGACTCTTGAAGCCAATATTGACAAAACATAGCAGTGGTTCATTCCTGAGGATGGTCATGCAGCAAACTGCTTACATAATGAGAAGCCTGCAAATATAAATAACGATCAATTGCTCTTAAATTATAAGTGGTCTGCAGGGATTCAAAAGATATCAGTTGAGCAGTGCCATCCTGTCGCAATTGTCCAACAGTCCTAAGTCCTTTGTCTGCCCAAAGGCAGAAGCCCAGACCGCTCATGCCTTGAAGAAAGTCCCCATTACTCAATAGAAGGAGATAAGAAGAGCATGCAAAAGGTAAGCCAAAGTGCTTTTGACTCATCTTCCATGCCCATCTTGCTGAGGGAATCAAAGGATTATGAGGCAGTTTCAAGGAGGCAAGGCACTTCACATGTAAAACATAAGTTAATTTATAAGAACCTACCATCTGGGATTCCAGAGTCAGGTTACAAAAAGTACTGGTGCCCATTACCCAATCCCAAAGAGGTTTCATTAGACTAACCATGTTGTATACTTTAATGGCAGACAAACCCAATCCTCCCTCTAGTTTAGGCACCTTCAGCAGGGCAAGACACATACAGGGCTTTTTTCCCCATCCACAAACATTTTGTTAACATTTTATTCCAAGATCTCAAATCAGTATTAGTAATCCTAAGAGGGTGCAAATAATCATTTTAAAGACAGATTATTGTAAACTAAGCATATTCAGTGAAAAAAGTAAATGATATATGTCTGTATATCTATAAATATATACATTCATACAAGAATTGAAGTAGCTCTTTAAAACATTTACAAAGAAGTCAGGTTCCAAAATGGCTAAACAGTTAGAAGAGCTATGTGAAAATTGCTAACCTTATCTGCAATTGAAAATAAGTGCCTTGTTTCACACTCCGTGAAGTGTTTTCCTGGGACAGGGTTAAGGTTACAGTGGAGCAAGCAGTTTTGTATTTTCAAATTATTTATTATTTGTTACATTTGTGCCCCACATTTTTCCACCTATTTGCAGGCTCAATGTGGCTTACACAGTACTGTCAAGGCGTTCGCCAAGTCGGTCGAGAACAAATACAAGGTTGTATAGTGATCAAATGAGGTAGTTGTGAAGGGTCAGGAGGGATGAAGATTGTATGTTGTCCAGTACAATCATTGGTCATGCTGTGTTGCTGGGTGAAGGAGTTTACGTAAGATCGTTGGGGTAGGCCTTTTTGAATAGGTTAGTTTTTAGTGATTTTCTGAAGTTCAGGTGGTTATGGATTGTTTTCACAGCTTTCGGGAGTCCATTCCATAGTTATGCACTTATGTAGGAGAAACCAGATGCGTAAGTTGTTTTGTATTTAAGTTCTTTACAATTTGGGTAATGTAGGTTTAGGTATGATCATGATGATTCAGTTCTGTTTCTTATTGTTAGATCTATAAGGTCTATCATGTATCCTGGGACTACGCCATTTACAATTTTGAGGACCAAAGTGCAGATTTTGAAGATGATCCGTTCTTTGATTGGGAGCCAATGCAGTTTTTCTTGAAGGGGTTTGGCACTTTCGAAGCATGTTTTGCTATATATCAGCCTGGCTGCTGTATTTTGGGCAGTTTAGAGTTTTTTTGTGAGTTGTTCTTTGTATCCCGCATAGATTCCGTTGCAATAATCTGCATGACATAGGACCATTGATTGTATTAGGTTTCGAAAAGTTTCCCTTAGGAAGAAAGGTTTTAATCGTTTGAGTTTCCACATTGAATAGAACATTTTCTTTATTACAGAGTTTGCTTGGCTCTCGAGAGTGAGGTTGCGATCGAGTGTGATGTCAAGTATTTTTAACCTGTCTGAGATAGGGAGGGTGTGTTCTGAGTGTTTATGGTTGCGGGTTTGTATTTGTTATATGGAGAGGAGAGGATGAGGCAATGTGTTTTTTCGGTGTTCAGTTTCAGTTGGAATGAGTTTGCCCAAGAGTCCATGATGTTCAGGCCAGTGTTGATTTCATTGGTTATTTCTGTCAAGTCTTGTCTAAAGGGGATGTAGATTGTAACATCATCTGCGTAGATGAATGGGTTGAGGCCTCGATTGGATAAGAACTTTGCCAGTAGGATCATCATCATGTTGAAGAGTATTTGTGATAATGGTGATCCCTGAGGTACTCCGCAGGCTGCTTTCCACGGTGGTGATATGTTTGAGTTTGATTTCACTTGATGAGTTCTGGTGGTTAGAAAACCTTTGATCCAATTAAGTACATTTCCTTCAATCCCAAAATGGCCAAGGAGTCTTAGTAGTATGTCATGGTTTACCATGTCAAATGCTCTCGACATGTCAAAACATATGTGAGTGGTTTTAATGCACATACTCTACATGAATTTTCAAAATTGCCCAATTAGTTTCCTTCTGCATGCATTAAAACCACCTGCATAGTTTGCTACAAAGCTAGCTTTTTAAAAAATTATCCTCTATGGAGGTTATTCTATAAAAGGCTGCTTTTATAGTTGTGAATGCATTACCCCCTTCATTCTATAAAGTTGTGCACCCAAATTTCCAACTAGTATGCAAATTTGTAAACACAATTTATAGAATAGTTAATTGTTAAATTGTGCACCAATTGGCCTTACATACCAATTGACCAAATCACATACCCACAACCACTAGAGCCAAACCTGAAGATTCTAGGTATGACCATAGACCAAAAGTGTGGGACAGGCACGAATCAGGGAGGTCTTAGGATCAGGGAGAAGGGGGCCTGGATTGGGGGGAATCTTTGGATCAGAGAGGAGGCCTGGATCAGGGGAGGGCTTTGGATTGGGGGGCTAGCTGTATGTATTTACTATGGTAGCAACCTACCTTGATTTATCACAGGTTGCTGACTCCTGTGATAAATCAAGGTGCGATAAAAGCTCACCTTTTACCAATCTTGATAACTTACTACTACTTAACATTTCTAAAGTGCTACTAGGGTTACACAGCGCTGTAAAATTTAACTTCCCCCCTTATACTTTTCAGGCATTTGAGTTGTTCTTTCATATCTTCCTGGAGTAGCCTAGTGGTTAGTACAGCAGACTTTGATCTTGGGGAACTGGGTTCAATTCCCACCGCAGCTCCTTGTGATTGTGGGCTGTGGGCAAGTCACTTAACCTTCCATTGCCCCAGGTACAAAATAAGTACATGTATATATGTAAACCGCTTTGAATGTAGTTGCAAAATACCACAGAAAGGCGATATATCAAGTCCCCTTTCCCTTTCTCTAGGTTAAAATATGTGAAGTTCATTTTAGATTAGGTTGTTGAGATCAGAATTAAGACATCCAGGCCAGGATATTCTCAAATCCCCCCGTTTTTTTAACAAAAGACCCTGCCAAACACATAACCTTTTGTAAAATACATATAAAGACGTCCAGGGATGCAGATGTATTCATTGGCACGCACAGTGGAAGCACTCATTTTACAATTTGCACCTGCACAGAAAGAGCAACATTAACTCCACAACTTCTACATAGAAGTGCAGAGGCTTATATGAGGAAGCGGTGATTTTAAAATTTCTACATAAGTATTGAGATTTACACATTTGAAGGGCAATTCTATACCAGTGGCATAGCTACATGGGGCCACAGGGGTCTGGGCCTCCAAAATTCACTCTGGGCCCCTGGTTGGTTGGCAGGGTCCCCAACCCCCACCAGCTGAAGACTTCATCCAGTGCTGGTCTGTGGCGGCGCCACCGCATTGCCTGCCCTGCTCTCTGTTCCCTTTACATTCGCACACTCCTTTAAGTGAAATTGAGCACGCTCAATCTCACTAAAAGGAGCATGCCGGATGTGAGGGGAACAGAGAGCAGGGCAGGCAATGTGGCGGTGCCAGAGACCAGCGCTGGACGAAGTCTTCAGCTGGCGGGGGTTGGGGACCCCCGCCAGCCAAGTTTACAGCAGCACAGTAGGTGGGGAGCGGCAGGGCAGTGAGGCAGCGGAGGGGGGCGGCGGCAACCAAAATGTGCCCCCCACCTTGGGCTCTGGCCCCCTCCCACCTCAAAGTTTGGCTACACCCCTGTTACCAATGCATCTATATGTATACTGTACATGCCCAGCGGGCACATATGTGGCACCAACCATAAAGAAAAGTAGGTGCTTACTTTGCTTTATAGAATACTAGTCTAACAGGTGCAATATGGGCCTATAATTTAGACATGAGCACTTATGCCAGTCTAAAAGCTGCTGTAAATGCTTATGCTTAAATGGCAAAAATATGCCTCACTGTAAGGTGCAATCATTTATACCAGCTGAAAAGCTGGTATAAATGCCCACATACTGTAGATGGAAGCAAGAACATACATAAATTATAGTGTTTTATAATGAATGTGTGTACTTGCTTGTATTATCTGCCCATGTGCACACCTACAGTAAACGTACATACTATGAAAAAAAGGTGCGTACTATTAAGCTGGTCAGTATTTTGTAAGATGTCATTTACTTTCCATTTTTTAGCACTTCTGCATTTTCCTTCACACATTCCTTCTTTTTAAATTCCCAGTCTTGCAACTGCACTTCTGTCTTTCACTGAGTTAGAATGGGTTCAGCCAAGGGAAGTCTTACCTCAGCAATTTGCTTTATTTTGGACACTTTCAGCAAGGAGTCCAATACATGAATTCACTGAGCTAAATTAAATTGCATTCCAAGAAGAGTAGGGGTGAGGATAACTTCTTTATTTACAAATAACAGAAAATATAATATATATAATTACAAATAACAGTAAACTAATGGATATAGATAAATATATAGATAGACAGATAGAGTAAAGTCTCAATTATCCGACATAAACGGGACCGACCGTTGTCAGATAAATGAAAAGTCAGATAATACGGAAAACAATGGTAACCCCTCTATAATAATGCAGAAACAACGGCAGCAAAATCAGAGTCCTGAATCACAACAGTGGTAAAAGTAGGGTCCCGGGTTCAGAAAATGGAAAGAGAAACTGCGTGACATCACCGGGGGTCTGTTGGATGTGCCAGATGGTCGGATCTGCAAAAGTTGGATAATCGAGACTGTACTGTATATATACACATTTTGCACTGTGCTAAACATATAGCAGGTTTATTTTCAAAAAAACATAGACCATATATAGATAGTGCTATCACATACATTTAAATGCACTAGGGGATTGATTCTATAAAGGGGCACCTAATTTTCTGTGTCAAGAAAGTGCCTATTTGGAGTCTAATGTATAAAGGAAATGTGAATGTATTATGACTTTTGTGTACATTGATAAAAGGATAGATATATACTCATATACACTAAATTTACAATAACTAATACCAATTAGCAACCTGTGCAGTTACTAAACAAGCCATGACCCTAGCACCTGGTAATTAAAATTGCTAATCACCAGCAATTATCTAGCAAATCTTTATAGCCAAGTGAATCAGTTTGACCCATTGCCCACTGAAAGAAGAATGTTTGCTGTCTATTGATAAGCACTTAGGCAAAGCTGTGTTGAACTCCATCCATTAAGTGATTCCTATTAGGATAGACACAAAAGGGATTTGGCATCTGTGGTGGGCACTCATCCACGAGAACAGGTTTGATTGCACAGGTGTTTGCAACCAAATAATGCAGGAAAGTTTGCAAGAAAAAAAATTGTCCTTTTCTTTCAGAATGGACATCCTCAAACAGCTTCTCCTTTTCAATAAGTATTAAAATTGAAGTTTGGAGCAACTTTTTTCTTTAAAAAATTATTTTGATGCTTCAGGTATTACAGAATATCTAATTCACACCCTGACAGAAAACATGCAATGTCAATGTTTGTCTTTCACAAATAATGAATAAAATATACAAATATAAAGCTATCCTACCAATTTAATTTTTATTATTTGAATGTGAGATGCATAGTGAAAAGAAAAATATGAGACGTGGATTTGCAGAAACCGAATTGTACTAAAAAATATTTGGATAGAAAAAGGCAAGGGAGGCATGAAGAGATATGTCTTGTAGAGACCACGACTCATTACATAGCTGTGCTCTGATCATGTGGAATGAAAACAAGTTTCTTCATAAATTATCATTTTGACATAATAAGAACTTATTTCTTTTCAGGTCCAATTGATTTAACCTAAATAAATAGATTGAAATGGGATTCACTGTTTACGTACTTAAACCTGTTGTAAAAAGGAGATTTCTCCTATTCTCAATGACTGGAAAATCCTTTAATATACAGAACCCCAGGGGGTCAGTTTTGCACCAGATTTCAAAGGGAATAGACACCTATATGTTCTGTTTGAAACTTGCTGCAGGTTCAAAGTACCCATGGACTTTTGCCCATACTTTTTGCTCGAGTGGATTTTCTATGGAAAACAATATGCATAGACATAATCATACACGTAACTCACAATATTTTTCAGCCCTACCCAAAACCACGGCTCCAGGAATGCCTACCCAAAATGTGGATACAAATAAATATGTTGTGGCTCATACTCAAAGAGTTTAGGCTCCTATCTTTGAAAGATAGTCCCCCAAATTGTAATTTTTGAAAATTTACTAAGGCCAAGTATCTAAATTTATGCTCCTAGACCAGTGGTTTCCAAACATGGTCCTGGAGGCACCCCAGCTAGTCAGGTTTTCTGGATACCCACAATGAATATTCATGAGAGAGATTTGCATGCACTGCCTCCACTGCATGCAAATCTCTCTCATGAATATTCATTGTAAATATCCTGAAAACCTGACTGACTGGGGTGCCTCCAGGACCAAGTTCGGGAACCACTGTTCTAGACTCATTAAGCTCCTTAACTTTGGATCCTAAACACTGTTCCTTCTAAGCTGAGCAGGTGTACTTCAACAGTATTGCTTCCATTGGGGGATGGGGTTTCAATATTGTGTTTTCAATTGCTAGGGACAGGCAGGTTCCCTGGAGTCTTGAAGAGCTTGCCTGTCCCTCACTATTGAAAATGTGATAGTGAAACAGCACTTCCCACTGGCAGGACAGCAAGTGGAGGACTCCCACTCAGCTTAGAGGGAATAGTGATCCTAAATAGTGGGTGCTACAGGAGTGTATTTATGACAGGGGGGAAAACTTAGAAACATCATACTGATTTTCAGCACTAGGCTGCTAAATTAGGGCCTCTTTTACCAAACTGCATTAGCGATTCCCGGCACGGGAATCTCTAGCACAGTTCAGTAAAAGAGGCCCTTAGTTTCCTAAATCAAAGCAAATGAACGGAAGTCATAAATTTAGGAAGATAACTTCTAGGGTATGTGACCCCTCTGAAAATGCCTACGATTTTCAGAATGGTCACTAAAGTTGGGGAATTATTACTGATAGCCCCATGGTAAAATCATGGAAGGACCAGCCCATGGAGGTTGGGCCTGAGAGTCAATAAAAGCTCTAAGTGTAGGGCATTCTGGGTCTTTAGTAGCCCACCTCCACCAGATGACCCAAGGACAAAAAATTAGCAAATAGCATTGAACTTGAATGGTTCATTTGAGTAGGAACCCTGCAGAACCCTCCATGCAGTAGTGGCTCCAGTCAAAGGATCTTAAACTGAGAGAGGACAGAGCAGGGTCCAAACCATCACTGTACCCAGGCCACAGAGAATACTACAAGGGGGATTTAGTACAGAGATTAGTGTGGAGGAGTGGCCTAGTGGTTAGGGTGGTGGACTTTGGTCCTGAGGAACTGAGTTCGATTCCCAGCACAGGCAGCTCCTTGTGACTCTGGGCAAGTCACTTAACCCTCCATTGCCTGCTGCATTGAGCCTGCCATGAGTGGGAAAAAGTGTGGGGTACAAATGTAACAAAAAATAAAATAAATGTATCTAATCCCTAGACTTAAATTTGAGAATGGAAAGCACACTCTGAGGATCATGTCAAGTACCCTGTTTGAATTGCATTGAAGAGAAACGTGAGATGAAAGGTTCTCTGTGTACCTGCATGTGTGGACTGAAATATATCAAGAGGAGAAAGCCACCCTTTGCAACATTCCTTTTATTTTGTTTGGTGGAAAGATAATCACTGTTTGGATAGACTGAAATGTGAATGCAGAAAAGAGCCCTGATATCATTGGAGACTAGGTTAAACCTGTGCTGATATATCTGAAGGATCCCTGATATGTTAAGACTGAGTTGACTGTTATGAATTGTGTTTGAGTTCCTGTTAGAAAAGCAAGTTCCTGTTTAGGTGCAAACACAAGACTGCTGGCTTTTCTTCAGGAATGAGTGCTCCAGCTCCTGTGATCTCTCCGGTGGGAGCTGTGTGTATGAGTCTGTTTGTGTGACTCTGATCCCCAGGTGGTGAAGAGGAGCAAGACCCCAGGGTGGAGCTGAGGCAGAGGTGATACACAGGGTTACAGATAATTTAGGTGAATTTTCATCTGAAAACTTAGGGTCTAATTTTCAGTCGGTGCAGCCACCATTTAAAGTTAAACACCAGCAGTAGCGTTTACAATTCTAGCCACCTTGCTGAGCAGACTAATACATAGTAACAAATGACAGCAAATAAAGATCTGCATGGTCATAAGTACATAAGTATTGCCATACTGGGAAAGACCAAAGGTCCATCAAGCCCAGCATCCTGTTTCCAACAGTGGCCAATCCAGGTCACAAATACCTGGCAATATCCCAAAAAAGTACAAAACATTCTATACTGCTTATCCCAGAAATGGTGGATTTTCCCCAAGTCCATTTAATAGTGGTCTATGGACTTTTCCTTTAGGAAGCCGTCCAAACCTTTTTTAAACTCCGCTAAGCGAACCGCCATTACCACATTCTCTGGCAACGAATTCCAGAGTTTAATTACATGCTGAGTGCAGAAACATTTTCTTCGATTCGTTTTAAATTTACTACATTGTAGCTTCATCACATGAACCCTAGTCCTAGTATTTTTGGAAAGCATAAACAGACGCTTCACATCTACCCATTCAACTCCACTCATTATTTTATAGACCTCTATCAGATCTCCCCTCAGCCGCCTTTTCTCCAAGCTGAAGAACCCTAGCCGCTTTAGCCTTTCATCATGCTTAAACACTGGTTGGCAATTTTTTCATCATGCCAACCACATAGGCAGTTAAATATGATGGAGCCATGAGTCTTAGTCGGACTTTGGTGCTAAATGTCCCAAATCCAAATAACAAATGCAACCATTTTCAAAAAAGCAAAACGTCTATTTTTTTTTTTTCGAAAATACCGTTTGTAACACGGTTTTGTGCTCTGTACGTTTATCTTTTCAGGCCATTAAAAAAAAAACGCACAAGTGAAAAATGTAGAAAATCAAGCCATTGGAATGTAGGAGGGGACAGCATTTTTAGCACACTGGTCCCCCAGACATTCCAGGAGAGCAATGGGGCATCCTAGGGGGCACTGCTGTGGACTTCATATAAATGCTCCCAGGTACACATCTCACCATTGCTCCTTTATCTTGTCTACTGAGCCCTCCAAAACCTACCCAAAATCCCTTACACCAACTATACCGCAACAATAGCCCTTATGGGTAAATGGTGCACCTATATGTGGGTACAGTGGGTTTCTCGTGAGGTTTGGAGGGCTCACAGTTTCCACCACAAGTGTAACAGGTTGGGGGAGGTATGGCCCTGGGTCCAGCTGTCTACAGTGCACTGCATCCACCACTACACTACTCCAGGAACCTGCAAGCTGCTCTAATGGACCTGGCCACCACATCTGAGGCTGTCATAGAGGCTGGTGAGTATTATGTTTATTCACATTTTTGGGGGATGAGACGGCGCATGGGAAAATGGCCCCTCCCCCTAGCATAGGGCCCTTTTACCCGCAGCTTCATAAAGGACCCCATACTGCTTTATATTTCAATTTTATCTAATATGGGCCTTTCCTCTTGGAAAGATCCAATCAGAATGTCTCAATGAGTGTAAGTGTGCTTGTAGGTGTGCAAGTGGGTAATCTAATTTAATCTTAATATTTGTACTCTACCCACTCCTTATGGACTCCAAGATGGATCACATAACAAGGCAATCAGCAATAGAACAGCTGAGAAATTGCACAATAATGAAGAAGCTTTCATTCCATATTTATACATACTAATTAGCATATAATAGCATTTAATTCCCATCATGAATATTCAAATATCCTCCAAATATAAAGTTTTTACTGCCAGCGAAAAAACATATATGAAGACTGTAATCTAATAGGAGGAGGCAAGTTATTCCAGATTTTAATTGCCTTGAATGAGTTCTCCAAAAACCATTTGTAATAGGTACTCTTAGTAGAGGGAAAGCATAAATAATGTAAGTCTTTAGCATGAGAGGATCTTTTAGATATAGAACTAGTCAAGACAGATATTCAAGAGCAGATCCTTGTAATATCTTTGTTTTAAAATAAATTTGAGCCACAATTGGTAGCCTGATTAATTATCTTATCCCCTGTTTACTAAGCCATGCTACAGGCTGCTCTGCACTAATGCTGACAAAGTCGCAAGTGGGGCAAAGTCGCAAGTGGGGCTTAGTAAACAGAGGGGCTAAAGTTTGGTTAATTACTTCTTGCTGTTTAGTGGTCAATTTCATTACTGTACAGTACAAAATCTCATCGACAGGAGGGAGAAATGTAGCAGGATGCTACAATGTGCTCTTCTATAGTAGCAGGAGGAATATTCCACGTCCCTGCTCCACATTAGTGCCAGTCAAACTAATAAAGCAGTGGTAAATTCTGGGGCAAAATCCCAACAGCAGTAGCTCCTTGAGAAAAGGAGGGAAATATAAGGCCTGGGTATTGGGCATTGACCAGGGCTTCTTCCATTCCTTCCCACAAGGGGAAGTCACTGAGTCAAAATTCAGTAGGGAGAGTGGTGGGTTTCCCTCCATAGAGTGCATCAAGACCTTGGTCTTCTACCCAAGTAGCTAAACAGAAGTAGAGGAGAAGGGGAAGGCCAAGAGTGGGGCTGGTACCCATAAGAAAGAGAGTAGAAATCAGATGAAATCTGGAAAACAGCTGAAACCCAGGGCACAAGCTGGCTGATATTCAAGCAATTTAAGTGGATAGATGAGGCTCCTGCCCACTTAAATCGCCTGGTACCACCTAACCCCCAGTGTTCAGTAGAACTAAATCGGGCAGTGCTGCTAAATATCTGCTCTGACCAGCCCCAGAAAAACAGGGCAGATCAGGGGAGGTACAGGGGCAGCATTGGGGAGGAGCCAGGGGTTATAAAGGTGCTGACAATGTTCAGTGCCAGCACCCACAAAGCTAAGTGGGTGAATTTAGGACAGCTCAAAAGTTGTCCTAAATTGGCCTACTTATCTATATGGGCCCCTGCACTGAATATCAGTTGGGACCCACATAAAAAAAAATATTGCTGTTTCTCCCTGCTCCCCCCCCCCCCCCCCCCACACACACACACATATTCCATAGCCCTCTCCCAACCCACAACTTAAGACTGAAGATCTCCCATTCCCATCCCTCCCCACAGGTCCTTACCCTTCCCCTTCTCATCCCCATCCGCCTTGTCCTACCTGAGGTCCCTGGAGGTCTAGCGGGGAGCTTGCAGGCAGGAGTGAAGCCCGCTTGTTTCTGCCCCTTGGGGGTGGCAAATTCAAAATGGCTGCCACAACCTCTCACAGCAGCCTTACAGTACTATAGTCCTCAATCATATCTCCCCTCAGCCGTCTCTTTTCCAAGATGACCAGCCCTAACTTCTTTAGCCTTTCTTTTGCTGAAGAGTATATATTTTGTGACTGTTTGAGAAATAAATGATTCTGCTAATTTATCTATATGCAGAGCTAAAGTGATTGGAATGAGTCCCCTCATGAAAACCTGCACAAGGATTTGGAAACACAAGCAAGAGCTCTACTTGGATGTGGTTTGGACACCCTGTGACACAAGGCTGTGTTGAATTGGTGGTATGTTGATCTCAGATCTAATCTTTTGATCTTTCACTGGGTCCACTGAAGTTAATATCTTCATTACATTAGCATTGTTGGAAATTATTTTTAAGGAGTCTCAGAATAGCAATGGCTAACAACTCTTGTGATTGAGCAGATAAATAACTTTATCTTCAGTATACATAGAGCTTAATCCAATTTCACACTAAAATCTTTTTCCTTGAACTGTTTGGCATCTGTATCATATTCCGTATCTCCTTTCTGTGCTCTCTTTCTGGTCTATTAGTTTATTCTATACTCAGTGATCTTACTGCTGAATCTGATATTATTGCAAAAACACAAGAATCTCAAGTATTTTTTGTTTTTGTTTTCTACTGAGATTATGAAACAATAAAATATTTGTTAGATGTCAGCTTTTAAGACAACAGTTTCTTCTCTGAAATGGATTAGTTTGATAAATCCAGTCCTGTATGAAGGAACTCCCTGAAACTGAGCAGTGCATTAAATACAATTCCAATATGACTGATTTCTGCAGATGATATACATCAAAAATTTGGAAGAGACCAGTATGTTTTATCTTCCCTCAGTAGTGCACCTGGTTACATCTGATCTTTATCAAATATGTTTTTTCATGAAGGTCACAAAATAACACTTTGCTATGGCTTTCTCTCCAGTTCCACACATCTCTATTGTTAGGAAGATGGTATCTGGATATGCAAAATGAGAGTGAAGCTATTATCTTTCTGACTCATCTTTGAACAATTGTTTATTCATTGTTTTCAGGAACACTTTATCTTCCATTGGCAGGGAAGTATTATTGTCAATCTCTATAATCTATAACCTCACCACAATTTTCTAATGTGGCAATGTTTGGGAAGGTCTGGGAAGCATGATCTGTGCATTCTGTGCAGCCAGTCATAGAAACAGAGAAAAATATAGGCAGACAAAGACCATATGGCCTATCTGGTCTGCCCATTTATGTCATCTACTCTCCCTATCACTCCCTTAGAGATCCTATGTATTTGTCCCAAGCTATCTTGAATTCACATACTGTTTTCATCTCCTCCACATCCACTGAGAGGCCTTCCATGAATTCACCACCCTTTCCGTGAAGACATATTTCCTCAGATTAATTCTGAGTCTGTCCCCTTTCACCTCCATCCTCATTCCAAAGCTTCCTTTTTAATTGAAAGAGACTCACCTTCTGTGCATTTATGCCACATAGGTATTTAAATGTCTATTATATCCAGGGCTTTTCTTGAGGGGGTACTGAGTACCGGCACCTTTTCCATTGTCTGCTAAAATTGACCCATGGACCCCAAGTTTTAATGAAAGAGCTCAGGCTCTACACACTAATTCAGTCTTGTCATAGATTCTGTGACTGGTTGCAGGGGGCCTGGCTATTATGGGGTGTGTTCCTCAGTTATCACCCCACTGTTGAAGGGTGGCCTAGCATTTGAGTACCGGAACCTTTTTTGCTAGGAAAAATGCACTGATTATATCTCCCACCTTTCTTTCAAAGTATACATATTGGGGTCTTTAAGTCTGTCCCCATACGCTTTATGACTACTGATCATTTTAGTACCTGCCCTCTGGACCAACTCCATCCTGTTTGTATCTTTTTGAAGGTGTGATCTCTAGAATTATACATTTTTTAAATGAAAAAAAAATGTTTATGATATGGTTGTTTTTATATCCTTATATAATGAAGAAGTCAATGAAAATGTCACTTATTATTACCCATCCAAGGTTGAGCATTGAGCATTAAAGATGGGCGTTTGTTTACAATGATATGAGAAATGTCAACAATATATTCCTTGTTGTTGTATATCATTATCAAATGAAAACGAGCAGAAAACCTCAAAAAATAATGTTTTGTCATTTACTGATAATAGTAAGCACTCTTTTGAGAGAGTGCACACTATTTGCAAAGAGGGCACCCAATGCACCTGCTCGCATAGTGAACCCCCTCTTTCAAAAGAGTGTGCACCCTGTGACTTTGCTCCCATGATGAAAAAATGGCCAAATGAAAATAAATAAAACAAACATTCCCAGAAATGGCACGGAAATTGATACAAAAAAAAAAAAAGAAATTCTAGCTGCCCATTCCTTTTGAGCATAGGGGGTTGTGAGAACTGTTCCTCTGCTGGCAAACATCATACACTCTCAACATCTATCTACCAAAATGAAATAGAATCTGAGTTTTGTGAGTCAAATGAAGGATATGACTGGCTATAGATCTGAGATGGGGAGGATTCCTTACCATCTCTAATGTAAGAATCTCTCTCTTATTTAGTATCTATTGTAAAAAATTAGGCAAGGGTAGCTTGATGTTGCAATCAAAAGCTTCATGACCACTTGCTCTTCTCATTGCCTCTGCAACTGCACAGATTCTGATCAGGGCCAGCATTAGGGAATGCAAACAGGGAGTGGCCCTATGCTGTAGGAGGTCCCATGCATCCCTAAATCTGAAGGAGATACAGCCTAATGGTGGGCTTTGAGGCCCCCTTTTACATTTCTGCCCTGGGCCCCGGCATATTTAACACCAGCCCTGATTCTGATCATATAGGAAGAGTTATCCTTCTGTATGTCAAATAAGTCAAAGGACTATGTTCTTGCCAGTGATTTAATACTTTGATCATCCATTAAGATACAGTACTTTTGTTATAGGGAGGAAGATGGTGGATACTACACATTGATGGAGCCCTGCACATCTCAGACTTTTTAGTCTGGGTTATGCTTCCACTGGAATCATAGGGAAGCACAACTAAAGAGGAAAGATTCTACCAGGTCACCTGTGGGCTCTGTGATGGGCCCCATCTGGGACCTCCAGTAGTTTTGTAACCTCAGCGATGGAGGCTTCAATTAGTTCCTCTAAGTGCTTCTCAATCCAGTCTTTGGGGCACACCCAGCTAGTCAGGTTTTCAGGGTAGCATAGTAGATGATGGCAGATAAAGACCTGTATGGTCCATCCAGTCTGCCCAACAAGATAAACTCTTAGCATAAGGTGTGATGTGATACTATATATGTATAATTCATCTTGATTTGTCCTTGCCATTTTCATGTCACAGACCATAGAATTCTGCCTTGCATTGTCCTTGATCTCCAGCTTCTGAAGTTGTCATCGAAGCCCCACTCCAGCCTATCCAAATCTATCCAGCCACAATCAGGGCACAGACTGTAGAAGTCTGCCCAGCACTGGCCTTGTTCTCCAGCTACTGAAGCTGAATCTGTCCAACCATGATCAGGGCACATACCTTAGAAGTCTGCCCAGCACTGGCTTTACTTCCCAATTACTGGTGTTGCCATCTAATCACCGCTAAGCTTGTTTGGTTCCACAGCTTCTACACAAGATTCCTTTGTGCTTATCCCATGCATCTTTGAATTCCATTACTATTTTCATTTCCACCACTCTCAAGGGAGGGCATTCCAGGTATCTACCACCTCTCTGTGAAAAAGTACTTCCTGACATCATTCCTGAGTCGGCCCCCCCTGAAACCTCAATTCATGTCCTTTAGTTCTACCACATTCCTGTCCCTGGAAAAGGTTTGATTGTAGGTTAATACCTTTCAAATATTTGAATGTCTGTATCATATCACCCCTGTCTCTCCATTCCTTCAGAGTATACATATTCAGGTCCTCAAGTCTCTCCTCAAATGTCTTGTGACGCAAACCCCATACCATTTTCATTGCTTTTCTCTGAATCACTTCAAGTCTTTCTACATCCTTAGCAAGATATGGCCTCCAAAACTGAACACAATACTCCAAGTGGGGCCTCACCAGTGATTTGTACAGGGCCATCAACATGTCATTGCTTTTGCTATGCAGTCTAGCATCCTTTTTTTCTGGCCATTGTCACCTCCATTTTACATTGTTTCATCACCTTGAGATCCTCAGACACCATCACACCAGAGCTGTGCTTATCAATCTCTCTCCTCCTATCTGGTACATCTCCTTTGGATTTCTGCACTCCAAGTGCGTCACTCTGCACTTTGAGGCATTAAATTTTAACTGTCAGATCTTTTTAAATTCTTCTAGTTTTTGGAGATCTTTTCTCATGGTTTCTACTCCCTCCAGGGTATCCACTCTATTGGCTATATTCATGTCAAGGCAAACTTTTCCTTCTAATCCTTCAGCTATGTCTCTCACAAATATATTAAACAAAATCGGTCCTAGTACGAACCCCTGAGGCACTCCACTACTCATCTTCCTTTCATCTGAGCGGATTCCATTTACCACCATTCTTTGTCGCCTGTCAGTCCTGGTTTCCAATCCAACTCATCACTTTGGATCCTAAGTTCAGTCCTCTCAGCTTATTCGTGAGTCCTCTTTGAGGAACCGTATCAAAGGCTTTGCGGAAATCCAAGTAGATTTCATCTAATTCATGTCCTTTATCCTGTTCTTTGGTCACCCAGTCAAAGCAATCAGATTCATTTGGCAAAATTTTCCTTTGGTAAAGTCATGTTGCCTCAGATCCTGCAACCCGTTGGCTTCTAGAAAGTTGACTATCTTTTCCTTCCACAGTGACTCTATTATTTTTCCTACCACCTACGTGAGGTTTACTGGCCTGTAGTTTCCCACTTTTGTGAAAAGGGACCACATCAGCTCGTCTCCAATCTCGTGGAACCTCTCCTGTTTCTAAAAATCTATTAAATAAATCCTTAAGAGGTCCCATCAGGACTTCTCTGAGTTCTCACAGTGTCCTGGGATGTATTCCATCTGGCCCCATAGCTTTGTCCACTTTCTGATTTTCAAGCTGTTTATAAATGCTTTCTTCCATGAATGCTTCAATATCTACTCCATTCCCGGATATACCCTCGGCAGCCAACTGTGGTCCTTCTCCAGGATTTTCATCTGTGAACACAGAAGAGAAGTATTTGTTTAGCATGTTTGCTTTATCCTCATCACTCTCCACATAGCCATTCTCAGCATATTTCAGTTTTACAATTCCATTCTTAGCTTTTCTCCTTTCCCCAGTGTATCTGAAAAAGGTCTTTTTACCTCTCTTTACATCTTTAGCCATTTTCAAATCAATATTTTCGAAACCCATTTTCTAAACATTTTTCTATGCTGTTCACTCACAGTGCATTCAAATCACAAGGGGGTGAATGATCCTCCCCCTTACACCCCCAGTGCTCACTGATCCCCTCCCACCCATCCCCAAAAATGTGAAAGAAACGGTACGTACCAGCGTCTATGACAGCTTCAGATGTTATGGTCAGTCCTATTAGAGCAGCATGCAGGTCCCTGGAGTAGCCTGGTGGTCGGTGCAGTGCACTGTGGAGAAGGGGACCCAGGCCCATAATCCACTCTATCTGTACACTTGTGGTGGAAAGTGTCAGTCCCCAAAACCCACCAAAAACCTACTGTACCCACATATAGGTGACACCTGCATACATACGGTCTATTGTAATGGTGAATATTTGGGTACAGCAAGTTTCTGGCGGATTTTGGAGGACTCTGTATACAATATAAAGGAGTAACAGTGAGATGTGTATCTGGGAGCTTTTATGTGAAGTCCACTGCAGTGCCCCGCTGCTCTGCTGGGATGTCTGTGTGGCCAATCTACTAAGAATGCTGGCTCCTCCTATATCCCAACAGCTTGGTTTTGTGCTTTTTTCACTTCGATGGTTTTTTTTCCAAAAATGGTTCAAATATTGATGTATTCTTACATTATGGGGCACATTTGTAACATAGTAACATAGTAAATGACGGCAGATAAAGACCTGTACGGTCCATCCAGTCTTCCCAATCAAGATAAACTCATTTTAAATGGAATGTGATACTTTATACCCGAGTTTGATTTGTCCTTGCCATTCTCAGGGCACAGACCGTAGAAGTCTGCCCAGAACTGTTCTTGTACTAAGTTCTGAAGCTAACGTCGAAATCTCTTAAAATTTACACTCCAGCCCATCCATATCTATTCATAGTAACATACCTGCTTATTTTCGAAGGAGAAGGCCGGCCATCTTCCGACACAAGTCAGGAGATGGACGGCCTTCTCCTAAAGCCGGCCAAATCAGTATATTTGAAAGCCGATTTTGGCCGGCTTCAAATGCATTCCGTCGCAGGGCCGGCTGTGGTAAAAGGGGACCTGCAGTAGCATCGGCATGTGTTTGCGATGTGCCAAGGCCCTCTTTTACCGCAGCGGGTAAAAGGCTGGATTTTTTTTAAAGGAAATATCCATGCGCTAATCACAGGAATTGGCACACGGCCATTTCTGGGGGAAGCCCTTACTACCACCTACTTAAGTGACAGTAAGGCTCCTGAGGTAACCCGGTGGTACAAAAATACAAAATATTTTTGGTAGCACCAGAAATGCCGTGCACTGGGGGTGGCAACTACTGCCGGGCTTCTGCGCTGGCCCGGCAGTAGTCCCAATTTGGCGTGCACCAAAGCAGCAGTACCTGTAAAAGGGCCCTGCCAAAAAAGTACCTAAATTGACCCGATGACCACTGGAGAGATAAAGGCATGACCTTCTCTTAATCTCCCAGTGGTCACGGACCCCCTCCCATCCCCCTAAGAGATGAAAGTGACAGTACATACCAGGCTCTATGACAGATGCAAATTCCTCTTACAGCAGCAAGCAGGTCCCTGGAATAGCCTAGTGGTTGGTGCAGTGGACTGTAGAGAAGGCGACCAAGGCCCATTACCCATTCTAACTGGTACACTTGTGGTGGACAATGCGAGCACCCCAAAAACCACAAAATACCTACTAAACCCACATACAGTGAAAGCTCGGTTTTTGTCGCTAATCCATCCGAAAACAATCGGCGAAATCCGAAACCGATGAAAACCGAGGCAATTAACGAGGACGGCCAAAATCGGGAGAAGGACATCCATCTTCCGATACAAATTGGGAGATGGACGTCCTTCTTTTTCGACGAAATCTGAGGCAACCAACGAAAACCGAGACAAATTTCTAATATAAAAAATCAACGAAATCTGAAACTGACGAAAACCGACGTCAACCAAAACCGAGGTACTACTGTATAGATGACACCTGCAGGCATAAGGGCTATTGTAGTAGTGTACAATTGGGTACTCCTGGAGGGCTCATCATGCAATATGAGGGGGTTATGATGTGATGTGTACCTGGGACCTTTAACGTGAAGTTGACTGCAGTGTCCCCTAGGCTGCCCCACTGCCCTGCTGGGATGTCTGTGTGACCTGTCTAATAAGACTGCTGGTCCCCAGACATCTCAAAGACTTTTTTGTGCATCTTTCCCTTGGGCGATGTTGTTTGAAAGATACACTGAGCACAACAATGTCTAAAATAGGGCAATTTTTGAACCAAAAAGATAGATGTTTTTCTGGTTCAAAAATGACCATGTTTGGCACTGGAAATTTGGACATTTTTTTTTTTTGCAAAACATCCAAAATCAAATTTGGACGTCATATCAAAAATGCTCCTCCATATATTTTTTATGTTGTAGTTTATTGTTTTCTCTTCTACCTTATTTTTATTATGATGTTTATTTTATTTTTATTATTAATGAGTTTCCACTTCCGCTTTTGACCTTGAAGGTTAAGCTTGCTATGAAGACTGGAATTAAATTAAATTACATTAAATTAAATGTAAGAAATGAGCAGATTTTGCCCATCCTTGCATTGTGAGTTAAGCGCTTACTGATGTAAGAATATTCAACATCTTCTTAATCGAGACATGAAGCCTAATTCACAAAGCTTTTTCCCCATAGACGCAGAATGAGAATAAAGTTTTAGTGAGCCAGGCCATGATAATCAGTTTCCCATTCAACCTACAATAAGTGAAAGCATTGTGAATGTTATTGGTTTCCAAACACTAAGTAATAGTTCTGTTCCTTTTGTGTATTTGTAGGTAATAATGGATGTTAACTACTAGTATAAATGTTATCTCCATTTCTGAACCCAGGGAGTGTCTCTGAAGAATGTTAAAACATTGCATATCTTTCTCCCAGGGCAGTCATTATGTGCACATGCTGCCTCCTTGAAACTCATTCTAGCTGTTCTTTACTGAAGGATTTCTACAGCTGAGTCTAGCTAAAGCAAGCAAAATCTTTGGAGTAAGCTGCATATGTCACAAAGAGTGCCACAACTGTATATCTTGGTGAGAGGCTTAACTCAGAGACTGATACATTATGTCGAGTTCACAGGAAGTAGAGGTGAAAGTGAAACCCCCAGCCTATGTGAATGTAATTCATGGAGATTAGATAGTGACTCAGTTTTAGCCTCTAGCGTACCTATGGTGGGGTGGTGGGGGCAGTCCGCCCCAGGTGCCAGCAGCGAGGGGGTGCGCGGAGTAGGTGCGCATTGTTGGCTCTGCCAGTCCCCTGCCCCGGAACAGGAAGTTGACATCTGAGAGAGAGGGCAGGGGACCGGCAGAGCCAACAGCACCTTGCTTGGAGAAGGGAGGTGTGCACTGCCCAGGGGGTGCGTGTGAAGTGGAATGGATAAAAGTGAATTGCTTGTTCACTATTTCCAAAAATACAAAGACTCAGTGGTACACAATGTAGTTGCTAAGTAGTACATTTAAAACAAATCAGAAAAAATACTTCTTCACTCAACATGTAATTAAACTCTGGAATTCATTTCCAGAGATCATGATAAAAGCAGTTAGCTTAGCAGGGTTTAAAAAGGTTTAGACAAGTTCCTAAAAGAAAAGTCCATAAGCCACTGTTAAGATGGGCTTGGGAAAATCCCCTGCTTATTTCTGTGATAAACAGCATGAAATTTGTTTTACTCTTTGCATCTTATGACCTGGATTGGCCACTGTTGGAAACAGGATACAGGGCTTGATGGACCATCATTCTATCCCAGTATGCTAATGCTTATGTTCTTATGAGATTGAGGGGTCCTTTTACTAAACTGTGCTAAAACGTGGCCTACAATACCAGTAGCACAGGGCTTTACTGTGCGTTGAGGCCACTTTTAGTGTGGCTGTAAAATGGTCACATTTCACATTTCCTCACATTCCACATGCTAATTTTCCCATCAGCACGTGGCCATTTGTGGGAGTGCTTACCACCACCTATTGATTAGGCGGTAAGGGCTCCTGCACTAGCCAGTTAGTGTGTGCTCATACACACCCCCAGCGCTAGCCAAAAACAAAACTACTGCAAGATGCTTGAGCATGCCCCATAGTAGTAGATTTTAACCTGCGATAAGCAGTCATTAGTGCTTACCGCAGCTTAGAAAAAGGGCTCCTGAGTATGTATGTGAATGTGTATGGATACTGTAATACTGCCTGTAATGTGTTTCCTTATGTGCTTCTATGCTGTAGGACATGGAATCCAGGAATAACATGTATAGAATGTTTGTACGTTTGGGAAGCTTGCCAGGTGCCCTTGGCCTGGATTGGCCGCTGTCGTGGACAAGATGCTGGGCTCGATGGACCCTTGGTCTTTTCCCAGTATGGCATTACTTATGTACTTATGTAGTGTGTGAGCCTGAGAATGCTCCTGGCATCATACATATAAGACATTCTCTCTACCACTCCCCTTCTGTACTATTTTGCTCTGTATATTGTCTAGACCAGTGGTTCCCAAACCTGTCCTGGGAGAGCCCATCATAAGTACATAAGTACTTATGATGGGCTCTCCCAGTCAGGTTTTCAGGATAAGTACATAAGAATAGCCATACTGGGTCAGACCCATGGTCCATCTAGCCCAGTATCCTGTTTCCAACAGTGGCCAATCCAGGTCACAAGTACCTGGCAGAAACCCAGATAGTAGCAAGATTCCATGCTACCAATCCCGGGGCAAGCAGCGGCTTCCCCATGTCTGTCTCAAAAGCAGACTATGGACTTTTCTTCCAGGATCTTGTCCAAACTTTTTTTACATGCAGATCTGCTAACCGCTGTTACCACATCCTCTGGCAAAGAGTTCCAGAGCTTATCTATTCGTTCAGTGAAAAAATATTTCTTCTTATTTGTTTTGAAAGTATTACCATGTAACTTCATTGAGTGTCCCCTAGTCTTTGTACTATTTGAAAGAGTAAAATATCGATTCACTTCTACTCGTTCTACACCACTCAGGATTTTGTAGACCTCACTCATATCTCCACTCAGCCATCTCTTTTCCAAGCTGAAGAGTCCTAACCTCTTTATCCTTTCCTCATATCTAATCTAAACTAATCTAATTCATATATGAGAGGTGTTCCATCCCCTTTATCATTTTATTCGCTCTTCTTTGAACCTTTTCTAATTCTGCTATATCTGTATGAGATAAATATGCATGCACTGCCTCTATTGGTGGTGGAGATGAAAATGGTAACGGAATTCAAACATGCGTGGGATAAACATAAAGGAATCCTTTTCAGAAGGAATGGATCCTCAGAAGCTTAGCCGAGATTGGGTGGAGGAGCCGGTGGTGGGAGGCAAGGCTGGTGGTTGGGAGGCGGGGCTAGTGCTGGGCAGACTTCTACGGTCTGTGCCCTGAAAATGGCAGCTACAAATCAAGGTAAGGTATACACAAAAAGTAGCACATATGAATTTATCTTGTTGGGCAGACTGGATGGACCGTGCAGGTCTTTTTCTGCCGTCATCTGCTATGTTATTGCATCCTGACAATCCAACTGATTGGGGATCCCCCAGGTCAGGTTTGAGAAACGCTGGTCTATATGTCAATGCATCCTGCACTAGGAGAGGTTGAGGTGAAACACACTACTTCTGATGTGTTATAAAGTATCACAGGATTTGGCTTCCTAAAGCTTTATTCCTTCCTATTAGAAAAGGTTTTAACAAATCAAACATATAATGTTGGTCAAGGAAAAGGTCATGTTTGACATATTTTTCTCCACTGAAGTGAGTAAAGTCAATACAAAGAGGCATATTTTCAAAGCACTTAGCCTCCCAAAGTTCCATAGAAACCTATGGAACTTAGCCTCCCAAAGTGCTTTGAAAATATGCCTCAAAGCATCCTACAATGATAATTTTTTATTGATATAAATCACAGCTACAGCCTGCTCTGTACTATGGCTTCTTAAAATATATCATTTTTGTTCTTTCACTCCCATTTATGTTTTTAAGTTAACTAAACTGCACTAAAATGGGTAAAAAAAATGTGCATGTTTGAGGGTTTGAAGTCTGGGCAAATATTTAAAGCTTTAGGGGTCCTTTTACTAAGGTGCACTGAAAAATGGCCTGCAGTAGTTTAGACACGTGTTTTGGGCGCATGCAGAATTATTTTTTAGGGCACCTACAAAAAAATGCCTTTTTTTTGCCAAAAACAGACGTGCGGCAAAATGAAAATTGCCATGCGTCCATTTTGGGTCTGAGACCTTACCGTAAGCCATTGACCTAGTGATAAGGTCTCACATGATAAATGGGCAGTAATGGTCTACACGCATGAAATGCCACTTGATGCGCGCAGCTGCCACGCGCCAGAAAAAAAATACTTTTCAGATGCACGTAGTAGATGCGTGCCAAAATTGAAATTGCCACAAGGGCTACATGGTAACCAGGCGGTAACTCCAATGTAGCGCACGTTGGGCACATATAGAGGGGCATAATCGAAAGGGACATCCTTGTTTCGATTTGGACATCCTCGCAGAACGTCCCGATCCATGGGCGGGGAAACCCGTATATTTGAAACAAGATGGACGTCCATCTTTTGTTTCGATAATAAGGTCAGGGACGTCCAAATCCTTAAATTTGGTCATCCCTAGACTTGGTCGTTTCCGCTTTTCGGCGATAATGGAAACTAAGGATGTCCATCTCAGAAACAACCAAATGCAAGCCATTTGGTTGTGGGAGGAGCCAGCATTTGAAGTGCACTGGTCCCCCTGACATGCCAGGACACCAACCAGGCACCCTAGGGGGCACTGCAGTGGACTTCCTAAATTGCTCCCAGGTACATAGCTCCCTTACCGTGTGTGCTGAGCCCCCCACCCCCCCACCCCCCAAAACCCACTACCCACAACTGTACAACTCTACCATAGCCCTTATGGGTGAAGGGGGGCACCTAGATGGACAAGTACTCAATACTACATGACTCACAATCAGGATTCTGCTCCCACCATAGTACCGAAACCGTCCTAGTCACTCTCCTGGCCAAATTCAAACAGGAAATAGCCATAGGTAAAAACATACTTCTCCTTCAATTCGACATGTCGAGCGCATTCGACATGGTAAACCATAATATACTACTAAGACTCCTCAGCCACTTTGGGATTGTTGGAAACGTACACAATTGGCTCAAGGGCTTTCTAACCACCAGAACATACCAAGTAAAATTAAATTCAAACATATCACCACCGTGGAAAGCAGCCTGTGGAGTACCCCAAGGATCACCATTATCACCAGTACTCTTCAACATGGTGATGATCCCATTGGCAAAGTCCTTATCCAAATGAGGCCTTAACCCATTCATCTATGCAGATGACGTTACAATCTACATTCCCTTCAGACATGACTTGACTGAAATAACCAATTAAATAAATGATAGCCTAAACATCATGAACTCCTGGGCAAACTCATTCCAACTGAAACGGAACACCGAAAAAACACACTGCCTTATCCTCTCTTCTCATCATAACAACTTCAAACCCACAACCTTAAACATCCCAGGACACACACTCCCTATTTCAGATAGCCCAAAAATACTCAAAGTAACTATCGACTGCAACCTCACTCTCGAGAGCCAAGTAAAAACCGTAATACAGAAAATGTTCTGCTCAATGTGGAAACTCAAACGAATAAAACCTTCCTTCCCGAGGGATACCTTTCATAAATGAATACAATCAATGATCCTAAGCCATGCAGATTACTGCAACGGAATCTATGCGGGATGCAAAGAACAACTCACAAAAAAACTTCAGACCGCCCAAAATACAGCAGCCAGACTGATATACGGTAAAACACGATTCGAAAGCGCTAAACCCCTTTGAGAAAAGATGCACTGGCTCCCAATCAAAGAACGGATCATCTTCAAAATCTGCACTTTAGTCCACAAAATCATTTACGGCATAGTTCCAGGATACATGAACCCGATTATTAACACTTTTAAAGATCTAGTTTTACAGGATCTATGCAGCTTAGAACAATCAAAACTAGGATTCAAAACAATTTGAACTATCAGGAGAGACAGGTTTTGAGAGACCTGTATAACAATGAGAGGCTACTCGTTATGAGTGCTGATAAGGGGGGTGCAACAGTAATACAAACTAGAGAAAGTTATGATAATGAATGGTTTAAGCATTTATCTGATGAAGATACATATGTTAAATTGCTGGCTGATCCAGTACTCACGATAAAGGAGGAGATTTCTAATATTGTAGAGCCAGCCCATAAACGAGGTATATTGATGGATAAAGAAGCAAGATATCTGATGGAACAACATCCGAGCACACCAAATATATATTTTCTGCATAAGATCCATAAAGATCTTCAAAATCCACCAGGACGACCAATTGTGTCCACTAGAAACTCAGTTTTGGAGCCGTTGTCGAAATTTGTGGATACATTTTTAAGACCAGAGGTTTTAAAGATTTTTTCCTACCTGCAGGACACCACTCAATTTTTAGAGGAATTACAAACTCTCCTGCAATCATATTGGACTCTCGATTATACAGTGATTCCCCACGATAAAGCCCTGGAAACTATCCAACATGTTTTAAAACAGCGAGAGAGCACAACAAAAATTAACACCGGCTTTCTAATGGCACTAGCATTGGTGAAAACTAAGAATTATTTTTGGAGTGATGGGTTCTACCAGCAGTAGAGAGGTTTTCACCATGGGTGCCACACTAGCCCCGTCTGTGGCCACCCTATACATGGCAAAATTCGAACCGGAGCATATATATAACTCAGCACAATTTCAATCTATACCCTTATGGAAGAGATTTTTGGATGATATTTTCTTTCTTTGGAAAGGCTCAGAAGCTGACCTTCATGAATTTGGATCCTGGATAAACACTCTTGATGTTAATTTGAAATTCGCTCTGCATATGGACCAAACTAAGATCGAGTTTCTAGATGTACAAGTGATCACACAACAAAACCAGTTATTTACCACAATATACCACAAGCCTATGGAGAGAAACAATTTGCTGAATTTTGGTAGTTTTCATCCGTTTAGATTAAAATACAATTTACCTATGGATACATAGGATATGCAATTCATTGGAAGAGTTTAGATATCAAGCGAATATTCTTACTCAACACTTTACAGAGAAAGGATACCCTAAGAAAGCACTGAAACAGGCATATCTTAGGGCTAGATTTGCTAAGCATGAACTTCTATTACAAAAGACAGTTGAACCACCACAAGATAGACTTACATGTGTCTTACCATTTTCCAATCTCTCGAATGATTTAGTTAGAATCTTGAAAACACATTGGCATATCCTGCAACTATTCCCAGGTTTTGATGAATACCCAATTATAGCTTATAAACGGGGGAAAACCATAGGTGAAAGACTAGGTGAAAGACTGAGGTCTTCTAAGACTACTTTAAAACTGATTATCACAAGGCTGTATATTGTGAATGTTGATAATCTGGGTCTTATGCGAATTAAAGAGCTTTAAAGTGAGAATAGTCAATTATCAGCATTAATTGGCCTTAACTGAAATTTACACATGCATTTTTAGTCACATGGCTCCAAAAAGGGGGCATGATTATGGGAGGGTCATCAGCAGACCATGGGCATTCCTAGAATTTATGCGCACTGTTATAGAATAAGGGGAAATCCGCGCCTAATTTAGATGTGAGGATTTACACTAGGGTTTACTTGGTATTAATCCTCATGTCTAAAGTTAGGCACCAATCCCAGCCCTAAGTGTTCTATAAATGGTGCCTAACTTTCAGTGCCATTTATAGAATACGCATAGCACATTATTTTCTCAGTGCCGATTTTTCGGTGCAGTTTATCATCTTTGGTCCCTTATGTTCTTGACAACCTAGATATCCTTTTAGAAAATTACCCTCCATATCTGTATGTAACTATTCATCTATTTATCTCTGTCTCCCTCTCTCTTTTTCTCTGTATATATCTAGATATGGGTAGACATGCACACGTACACACATTCGGTAAACAGACCTGCTAAAAGTACCAATGATTTCTCTATTGAAAGATTCAAAAAAGAGCTCGGTGACCTTGTTTAATTAGCCATGTAATAAAACAGAACTCAAAGACAGCCTATTCCCACAAACTACAGCACAGCACCACTCCACCCCCTCTTCTTAAAGAAGCCATGAATAGGAAGTGCAGCCACTTAGCTTTATACTTGCTATTTTTTGTAATATATATTTGAAGAAAGATTAACAAAGAAATCTTTGGATGATTAGAACGATGTATTTAAACAGAAGAACAATTTCTGATAATATGAATAGCAGTAACTTTGCTTCTTTGTCAACCTGTATCTTATTGACTGTGCCACGAACATCTTTCTTGTTTGAAAACACACCAAAAAAATATTGATGGCGTTTGAAAAACAAAGATTTCTCTTAATTGGTTTTCCATCTCTTCCTTTTTGCAAAATCAACCTGTATTGGTATAGGCTTATGTTTCTTTTTATTGTTTATTTAAAGACCAGTGAACCATACAAAAGCCAGGTAATTAACACATGAGTTATAAAAGGGAAAGAGGATGGGATCTGATATACTGACTTTCTGTGGTTAAAATCTAAGCAGTACCTGGGGTAATGGAGGGTTAAGTGACTTGCCCAGAATCACAAGGAGTTGCATTGGGAATTATTCCCAGTTCCTCTGGTTCTCAGGTCACTGCACTCACCATCAGGCTGCAAATTTTTGCAAACTAAATTTTCTAAAAGAAACTACAAAATTGTCATACTACTCAACCAACCACCACGGAGCATAGGAAACTGCCAATATATTATAACTGATGAAATTCTTATAAAACAATGTTGATTCAGCTAATCCGCAATTAAACACTGCACTTTTAAAACCTTTTAAAATCCAATTGAAATTAGTTGCCAACTATATTTAGGGAAATCTGTGTTAAACTTCCAAATATTGTGCGGATACAACATGCTTAGAAGGTAAAATGTTGGCAAATTTATGATTCAAGCCATCTGTAGCAAATTATAGTTCTACAGCTGGATATTTACCATCAGATTGCTTTATATCTTTCTGGCATATTTGGTATAAGACTGAATCGTTTTGATAACATTCCATTTCAGGAAAAAGACTTACTGTCTCTGAATGTAACTCACCTTGAGCTTTTACTGAAAGAGTATGAGCTTAATCTAATACCCCTTCCTCTCCTCTTCCCTATTCAAAAGGTTATTCAACAAAAACTATACCCAGCAGTCGTATCTCAGGAATTTACCACAAACTGCTAAATAAATGCTAAAAATGCAGATGTGTTCTTTAATATCAGAGAAATACCTCAGACACCTTACCCTCTATTTCAGGTTTTCTTTTACAAATGGGGTTTATCGGTTGTATTTGATTTTCTAATGTCAATACGATTGTACAAATCCGTCACTGAGTTCAAAACTCCTGTTGCCAGAAATTATTGAGTATTAGTACACTACAACCCATAGCACATAATTACAACCATGAATACATTGCGTTAAAATATATTCACACAGAACCCAGGATGGAAGAACTTTTAAAAGACCTTCACTACATGATGCTTACAAAAATGCAATAGGAACCATTCCGTTACCAACATCGTGTAAAATTAAGTAAACACATTTCTTTATATTTTACCACATGATATATTTAACCTCCTTTCACAGAGAAGCTTATTAGTGCTCAGTACAAAAACATGAGAACTAGATAACTTGCCCAATTAAAAAAAGCAACAATAATAATTGAGGTCAAACAGAAGTTACAGCTGAGTCGATTTTTAGCAAACTAATTTAATACATTTGTGATTATCTTTCAAGAGCTATGAAATTGATGGTCAATAAACAAGAAAAATAACTATTAGGATAAAAATAATAAGCGTTTTCCAAGCAGGATTGTCCATCTATTAAGGATTTTAACTTAAACGAAAATGTGTTTTATTTTGAATCCGGTCTCTCTTCTCTTTCGAGACTTCCTCTCGTCAAGGCATGGAGCACGACGCCCTCTGCTGGCCATGACTCCACATTTCATCAATCATCAGACACCAAGTACGAAAAATCACTTTGAATATTGAGGCGGGGAGCTAGAGGCAATTACTTGTGATCGATAACACTAAATATGAAACCGCGTGTGCCTCCTCTATGAAGCATGGAATCAGAGGTATATTGTTAGTGAGGGAGATGAATTGAACAGGAGATAACCTTGGCAAATTAGGCATATGTTTAGTATTAGGCTTTGTCAGTTACCAGGCTATAAATTATTACAGACATATTGTTAACTCCATAAACTCATCTAATGAATTGAATGACAATGGTAATTTAATGCAGAGTGCATCAGTTTAACCCTTCAAGACTTTAATTACATTTGTACCCCATGGCATATGCATATTATATACAATGTAGTTCTTTCTATTAAAAAAAAGGTTTCCGACATCAATGCTTAATTTGTGTGTATTTCAACAAGTGAAAAGACCATTCAGACGTTTTAATAATATTTTATAAATTATTCAGAATCACTTAACACAACTGAAAATATACTTTCCATAATATATATTCTTACAACCGTGTTCTTTCCTTTAGTTGGCCATGTTGTGATTAGCAAAAAGTTAGGGGCAACTGCCATAAATATTGTTTAAACAAGTGCATTATTCAGTGCAGGGTGGGGAGATGAAATCTATATTTGCATTCAGATTGTACTACTAGGTTTAGCATCGATATTTTGATTTATGTTAAATGTGTTTTATAAGGAAAAAAAAGTTTAAAAAGAGGTACTGGATATTCATGGTACAAAATTTACCATTATAAAAACACAGCATTCTGCTGTCATTTCAATGCTGTGTACGTTTTTGAAAGCTAACTAATGTTTTTCCGTCTCTGCTTCTGTTGTGTTGAGTAGCAATTGTCCAATAGTTTAACATTTTAAAACAACGAATCACATATTCACTCAGCTTTAGGAGCTATTTAAAAAAAATCCTATAAATCCTCTTAGATCTGGGTGTTTTGGGTGTTTGTGATCCAACAAAGGTTTGGAGGACTCTGGTCACTGTAAATTCAGCTCTTGAATCACAAGCACAGGGCAAATTGATTCCAGTTCACAATAAACTGCTACCCTTGTCTGATTATTCTTGTGGTATTTTCTGGCTCCACAAAAGTCAAAGCATGGCCTTTCCTATTTCCCCTTCCATTTCAGAGGAGCCCCCAAAAGGGGAAGATTGCACTATGCAGCACTCTGTGTACTTGAAAATGAATGGGGTGAATAGAGGAAGCTTTCGCTTGAGCCAGAAAGGAAAATGAAGCTTGGCAAAAACACAGATAAGAAATACCACTAAGAAAATAAATATACTTTAAAAAAGAAAATGGGGAAAGAAGCAAAAGAAAAATAAGAGGTGGGGATTGGGGTCATGGAAACCAATCTCTCACACAGGTTTTTTTGGGGGGGTTGCGTTATTCAGTAAAGTATTATTGCAAGAAAACACTGCTATAAAATTCCTTTACATTTTAACTGTAGAGATTTATTTTCACGAGAAAAAAAAACTGCAACATGAAAACAGTCATACAAATGACATTTTTAGCCTTAATTTTTGTATGCTAATGAGGGGGAATATAGTGCAAAATGTAAATAATATACTCACATCTATAGATCATAAATTTGGTACACATGGACTAAGCATTAAACCATGTTAACTGTTGTTAAAATCTGAATTAGGTGCTCTCTAATGCATGCAGGTAAGAGAAATTTCTGCAGGCCACCACAGAGTTTTTGGACCACATGGGTAGCATTTCTGCCTATTCAGGAGAACTACTGAGAGACAAATGGAGAGAGAATTTTAGAGAATGTGGGAGAGATGAGAAAGAGTGAAAGCAGAGACGAGAACAGTATCTTCAGACTTGGAGGAATTTCAGTCTCTGTGACTATTTCAAGTCCTTTCAAACGACTATCTGCTGGATTCTATATAATGCACCTAGCATTCCGCAATGAAATCTAAGCATATTCCATAACAGCACATGTAACTTATTTGGCTTAACAAGCTAATCAACATTAATCAACATTAATAATAGCACCTAACAAGCAATAATGAGCACTAATTGGCAATAATTAGAATTTACACGCACAACTCGCTAAGCATATCCTACAGGGAACTGTGCCTAAATTCTAATCCATGCTGTTCAAACGGGCCGTGGTCTTGGGCTGGAAAATGGGTGTTTCATGGGCATTCCTAAATTTACTTGTGTAGTTACAGAATTTGGCCCAGTCCATATAAATCTACACGCTGGGATTTATACCACGTTTTCATTGCTGTAAATGGAGGCACATAGCTTTAAGCGCTGGGACATCAACTAAGCGTATTCTATATACCATGCCTACATCTAAGTGCCGCTTATAGAATATGCTTAGTCAGAAATGTTTACCACATGGATTTTTTAGGCACCTTGTATATAGAATCTGGTCCTATGTTACAATAATTAGAATAAATAGGAATCTCACAATCTAAATTCACCCCAAATTAATCAACTACAAATTAGGAAAATGTACATATTTTTTATAATTAACATACCATCTTTATTAATAGTAAACAAATATAAACACATTTATTAATTACTTAACTTATTGTTCTATAACTACACATATCAAAATCTCATATTAAATTAACCATTCATCCTTCATTCATACATTCATTACCCATAAAAGCCAAAAAAACAATAACCAGAAAGCCAAAAAGGCGTCAAACAGTCAAATCATCCCGTGGGAAAACATCAAAGTGTCCAAACCCTTGATGTCTCAGCGGCATTCAACATCCGATGCTGCCCAGCTGTAGGGAATTAGATCCTCCACGGGACAAGACTGAACTTCCAACAGTCTAAAATCTAGTAACTGGTCCAACAGGACTCTTCACATCCAGTAACTTCAGCTCTTTATCCAGCTCAAAGTCCTTGTTGTTTATCATATAGCTTCAGCTCATTTTCAGCTCAGCTTCAGCTCATCTTCAGCTCGACACAAATAATATGTTTCGCTCAATTGGCATACCAATCTTGTGTTTCGCTCAATAGGCGTCCTCAGGAGCTGTTACTCCCAACTAAAAAATATTATCTACAGCACACCATCGCTGGGAATCAATCAGTCCGACCAAGCATCAAAACTGTATCAACTCAACCGGATATGTTACAATAGTCTTACAAGCGGTGCAGAAAGTATAGATAATCTGCAGTGCACAGGATGGGGCCCTTTAACTATACTGCAGTATAATTTGCATTACCATGGCTTAGCAGGGGATTGTACCACATGGAAGCTGCAAATTTAACATAGCAACTATTGGGAGGGGGTCCCACTATTTTCTATTCCAGGTCATCCATTAACATTCACATTAATGCGCAGGATCAGCTCCTGGTTAATGCAGAAGTACTTACCCTTGGATTCTATAAAGGGTACCCAAATATCTGTGCCCAAATTTGGAAGCGACCCAGAGAAGCAGGCACAACCTACTTGATTAATGAGCCTACACAACATCAATAATTGGACGCTAGCAAATTATTGACATTAATTGGCACCAATTATATATATATATATATATACCGTATTTTTCGGACTATAAGACGCACCGGACCATAAGACGCACCTAGGTTTTAGAGGAGGGAAATAGGAAAAAAAAATTTTCCTTTTTCCCTCCTCTAAAACCTAGGTGCTCCGGTGTGTCTTGTCCGAGTTCGGGATCGCCCTCCCCCTGGCCCCTGTCACCACTTCTCCCTACTCACGTCACGCGATCTTCCCTGGTGGTCTAGTGACGTCGGGGCAGGAAAGAGCCCCCTCTTTCCTGCCCAGCGCGCTGCTCTCCGTCCTCCTGTATGCTGCCTGACGGTCTCGGCGAGATTCAAAATGGCCGCTGAGAATTGAAGTCTCGGCAGCCATTTTGAATCTCGCAGAGACCGTCAGGCTACATACAGGAGGATGGAGAGCAGCTCCTCTGCAGGAAAGACTCCACATAAGCACGCGCATGGAATATGGAAGCCGATTGGCACGTGACAAAGGGGCGATAAATTTTAAATCTCATTGGTTAACTGCCACAGGCAGAATAAGCGAAAGAATGTTGTTACATTGTGCACTGGATTCGTCATCGTCATCGCACAACTGTAAGACTTTAACACTGGCTGAACGAATAGAAGTTCTTAAAAAGTTAGAAAACAAACAAAGTCAAGCATCTATTGCTAAAGAATATGGTGTCAATCCTAGTCAAATTTCACGTATCTTGAAGCAGAAAGATCAGCTTCTGGAAGACTGGCAAAATAATACAAATCCACACAGGAAACGTAAATGGGCAGGAAAAGCTGAGGATGTAGAAGATGCTCTTCTTCGGTGGTTTTCTCAAGTCAGGAGCAGACAGTTTCCTGTCAGTGGTTCACTGCTTATGGAGAAAGATAATCAGCTAGCTGAAAGTCTTGAACTAACTGAATTCAAAGCCACTGTTGGATGGTTGGAAAGATGGAAGGAGAGGAACAACATAAAATTCAAGAAACAGCATGGTGAAAAACAAGACGCTGATGACTTTGGTGCTGAAAATTGGGTTGTTTCAGTTCTTCCTAGCATCTTGAACGAGTTTGCACCTCGTGACATTTTCAATGCTGATGAAAACAGTCTCTACTGGCGAGCGATTCCTGATGGAACACTTGCATTCAAACTACAGGAAGTAAAACATCGAAGGACCGACTGACAATCCTCCTTTGCTGCAATATGGATGGGAGTGAGAAGTTGGAACCACTCGTCATTGGAAAGAGCAAACAGCCCCGTTGCTTCAAGAATATTAAGTGACTTCCTGTGTCATACAAGGCTAACGCAAATTTATGGATGACTGGGGAAATTTGGAAGCAGTGGCTAAAGAAGTTAGACACTAGAATGCGGGCACAAAAGCATCAGATTTTGTTGCTTTGTGATAATTGTGCTGCACACAGTGATGATGTCAGGCTGTCTTCTTGCCACCAAACACTACCTCTCTGATCCAATCTATGGATCAGGGCATAATAGCCAATTTCAAAAAAAATATTATCGGGCTCTTGTGCTACGTCGTCTGATGAGCGTTATGGATGACCAGACTGGCAAGAATAAACGTGCTGTTGAACTGGCTCATAATCTGTCACTGTTGGATTCCCTACATATGCAGAAAGAAGCCTGGAATCATGTTACACAGGCAACCACTGTGAACTGCTACAAGCAGGCAAGCTTTGTTAGGGATGTGGAGAGGGACGAAACAGATGCAGCTGTTGCAAACGCGTCAGATGAACAGGCTATTGACATCCCAGCCGGTATTACTGAAGAGGAGTTTCATCACTACGTAGCTGTTGATTACGATCTACAAACACATGACAACAGCACTGATGTCAAAATATGCACCTATATGCAGGCAACGGCTGCTGATGAAATGAGCAGTGAAGCACATGCTGACAAAATTCAACAACCTCATGTCACTTTTGCAAGAGTGCTGGAGAGTCTCAACACCATGCGGACCTATCTGGAGGCCACTGGATGTCAGTGCTATGACAGTTTTTACCGTCTGGCAGACGTAGTCTATGGAACTCACAGACACAATAGTGTACTGAGGACTATGACTGATTACTTCAAGAAAGCCTAACATCAGTTAACAGAAACTGTATAACGTCAATTAACGGAGACTGTATACTGTACGTATAATAAACAGTACTGTACATATATTTATCAGATGTCAAGCTTCTGTTGGTCACAGTGGTTAAGTGCACGCTCCAGTTAATTACATGTATTTCTTTGGTCCCAGACCCTTGCACAGGATCAATGCACAGAGAAGTAGAATGTCAAGCTGATTCAAGATGGGACAACAAGGTGATGTTCCGTGTCAGAGTGTAAAGTCCGAGCAGGAACATATGCAATAACCATAGATGACAAGTACGAAGGAATAACCTCATTGTATGTAATATTAAAGAAGTACATATTCAGTCAATGGTGGGCAGCAGTTTTTTAAACACTGACCATAGCCAGCTAAATTAGTCCCAGCAATTCAGTGATGGGCCATGTTCGGGCCCCAGCACTGAATGTCTGGGGTTAATTTAAGCTGCCTTGCCGCCAGAGCTGATGCAGGTCCTGGCCAATATTCAGCAGAGGCTCACATAAGACAGTTATGCAAGCCTGACTGAATATTGGCTAGGAACAGCATAACTTTTTTTTTAATTTTCTTCTCCCCACATGCCCTCTCCCCCCCTCCTCACCCCCTGAAGCAGCCCCTCTCCTTCTGGGCACTCTCCCCATCTCTTTCCTGCCCACAATATTACCAAAACAATCCTCCCTCTCAGAACCTCTCCCCAAAACCCAAGGAATCAATAGGCCCACGTGGGCCTACCTCTCATCATTAGCAGTCCAGTGGGAGCGATGGGGGCAGGAGCAAAGATACTGCAAGAGGCTGCATCAGCCATTTTGAAGTAGCTGCTGCTAGGGGCAGGACTGAATGGACTTTTCCCCAGCCCACTGGACCATCAATGATAGGAGTTAGGCCTGGGTGGGGCCTATCGAGCCCTTGGGGGTTGGGAGCACATTCAGGGGGAAGGGATTCTTTTGGTAATGTCACAGGCTGGGGGGGGGGGGGGAGAGGGAAGGTGCTCAGAAGGAGGACTACTCAGGGTAGAAGAAATGTTTTTTAAAAGTTATGCAGGTCCAGCCATTCTGTCCCAGTATGGCAACACTTATGTTCACAAATGTGCGCACTAGACATAAATTTGGGCATGCATATTTATATTTTATAGAATGTAGTGGTATGAGGATAGTGCCTCATACCACTTTCATATAGAGAACAATGGCAGAAGAAAAAATGGCTAAAGATGTTAAGAGAGGTGACAAAACCTTTTTCAGATACATTGGGGAAAGGAGAAAAGATAGGAATGGAATTGCAAGACTGAATGATAATTAGAATGGCTATGTGGAGAGTGATAAGGATAACACGAATGTGCTAAACAATTACTTCTCTTCAGAGTTCATGGAAGAAATTCCTGGAGAAGGACTGTGGTCAGCTGCCGAAGGAATATCTGGGAATGGAGTGGATATTGCGCCATTCACGGAAGAAAACATTTATAAACAGCTTGAGAATCTGAAGGCAGACAAAGCTATAAGGCCAGATGGGATACATCCCAGGATACTGAGGGAGCTCAGAGAAGTACTGGCAGGACCTCTTAAAGATTTATTTAATAGACCTTTAGAGACGAGCAGATGTGGTCCCTCCTCACAAAAGAGACAGGGAAAAAGTGGGAAACTACAGGCCAGTAAATCTCATGTCAGTGATAGGAAAATTAATGGAGTTGCTGCTGAAAGAAAGGATAGTTAACTTTCTAGAAGCCAAATGGTTACAGGATCTGAGACAACACGGATTTTCCAAAGGAAAATCCTGCCAAACGAATCTCAATGACTTCGTTGACTGGATGACCAAAGAACTGGATGAAGGATGTGCGCTAGATTTAATCTACTTGGATATCAGCAAGCCTTTGATACTGTCACTCACAGAAGACTTGTGAATAAGCTGAGAGGACTGAACTTAGGACCCAAAGTGGTGAACTGGATAAGAAACTGGTTGACCGACAGGCGACAGAGGGTGGTGGTAAATGGAATCCGCTCTTTGGAAAGGAAGGTGAATAATGGAGTGCCTCAGGTGTCGGTGCTGTGGCCGGTACTGTTTAATATATTTGTGAGAGATATTGCTGAAGGGTTAGAAGGAAAGGTTTGCCTTTTTGTGGATGAGATGAAGATAGCCAATACAGTGGATACCCTGGAGGGAGTAGAAACCATGAGAAGGGATATCCAAGTGGTAGAAGAATGGTCAAGGGTCTGTCAGTTAAAATTTAATTGCTTTAATTAAGAAACCGTTATACTGTACATATATTTTTTTTTTAATTGCTGTGACTCATGTGTTGTCTGTGAAGCATATATATCTTATTTTTTGTGAGTGCTCAGTAAAACCTGTTGCTGAGGCTGGACTATTTGGAAGCAACATACCATGCAAACATCATTCTACTCTCAGCCCTTGGCATTAAATTAAAATTTAATGCCAAGAAGTGCAGAGTGATGCACTCGGGGTGCAGAAACCCAAAAGAGAGATACCGGATAGGATGGGAGAGATTGGTAAGCTTGACTCAGGAAAAGGACCTTGGGGTGATGGTGTCTGAGGATCTCAAGTGAGGAAACAATGCAACAAGGCAGTGGACATGGCCAAAAGGATGCTAGACTGCATAGAAAGGGGTATAGCCATCAGGAGGTATTGATGCCCCTCTACAAGTTGTTAGTAAGGCCCCAATTGAAGTACTGTGTTCAGTTTTGGAGGCCATATCTTATTAAGGATGTAAAAAAACTTGTTGCGTTGCAAAGAAAAGCTACAAAAATGGTATGGGATTTGCGTCTCAAGACGTATGAGGAGAGACTCACTGACCTGAACATGTATACCCTGGAGGAAAGGAGAAACAGGGGTGATATGTTACAGACGTTCAAATATTTGAAAGGTATTAATCTGCAAACAAACCTTTTCCGGAGATGGGAAGGAGGTAAACTAGAGGACATGAACTGAAGTTAAAAGGGGGAAGACTCAGGAATAATGTCAGGAAGTTTTTTTTTACAGAGAGGGTGGTAGATACTTGGAATGCCCCTCCACGGGAGGTGGTGGAGATTACAACGGTAACGGGATTCAAAACTGTGTGGGATAAACACAAAGGAATCATGTTTAGAAGGAACGGATCCACAATAGGTTAGCGGAGATTGGGTGGCAACATCGGTAATTGGGAAGCAAAGCCAGTGTTGGACAGACTTCTATGGTCTGTGCCCTGAAAATGGCAAGGACAAATCAAGGTCTGGTATGCATATATAGTATCACATGCAATGAGTTTATCTTGTTGGGCAGACTGGATGAACCGTACATCTACTATGTTACTATTACTATGTGCCAGAGCAGTGAGAAAAGATTTTTAAGATCATAAGCATTGCCATACTGGGACAGACCTAAGGTCCATCAAGCCCAGTTTCCTGTTTCCAACAGTGGCCAATCCAGGTGACAAGTACCAGTATGAGCCCAGTGAGAAGAATTTATCCAAGAAGGAGCTGTTCCTCCCCTAATAAGTGCTGCTGATGATCTAGGCCATTATTTTTATGTTAGACTAGTAAAAAAGGCCCGTTTCTGACACAAATGAAACGGGCGCTAGCAAGGTTTTCCTCGGAGTGTGTATGTTTGGGAGAGTGTATGTAAGAGTGACTGTTTGAGAGTCGGAGTGAAAGTGTGATTGTGTGAGAGAGAGCGTGAGTCTGGGTGTGAGTGTGTTTGTGAGAGAGTGTGTGTGTGAGAATGAGAGTGTGTGCAAGTGTGTATGTGAGACACAGTGTGAGTGAGAGTGTGTGTGTGTGGGCGAGAGAGAGAGTGTGTGTGAGACACAGATTCTCTGTTTGAGTGAGTGTATGAGACCAAGCGAGTGTGTGAGTGACTGTGTGGCACATAGAGAGTGAATGTGATACAGTGTGAGACAGAGTGTGTGAGAGTGAGAAAGACATTGTATATGAGAGAGAGAGTGTGAGCCGTGCCCTTCCAATCCATGGCCATCTGTCCCCTGCCCCCTCCATTCATCCTTTTCCAGCAATTCCCCTCTGTCCATGAGCCCTGCCCTCCCAATCCATGGCCATCCATGTTTGTCTGTCACCTGCCCCCTCCATTCATCCCTATCCAGCATTTCCCCTCTCTGCTTGAGGCCTGCCCTGCAATCCATATCCATCCATGCCCATCTGTCCCCTCCATTAATCCCTATGCAGCAATTCCCCTCTCCCTGAGTCCTGCCCTTCCAATCCATGCCCATCCATGCTCCTCTGTCACCTGGCCCCTCCATTTTTCCCTATCCAGCATTTCCCCTCTCTGCCTGAGGCCTGCCCTGCAATCCATATCCATCCATGCCCATCTGTCCCCTCCATTCATCCCTATGCAGCAATTCCCCTCTCCCTGAGTCCTGCCCTTCCAATCCATGCCCATCCATGCTCCTCTGTCAACTGGCCCCTCCATTTTTCTCTATCCAGCATTTCCCCTCTCTGCCTGAGGCCTGCTCTGCAATCCATATCCATCCATGCCCATCTGTCCCCTCCATTCATCCCTATCCAGCAATTCCCCTCTCCCTGAGTCCTGCCCTTCCAATCCATGCCCATCCATGCTCATCTGTCACCTGGCCCCTCCATTTTTCCCTATCCAGCATTTCCCCTCTCTGCCTGAGGCCTGCTCTGTAATCCATATCCATCCATGCCCATCTGTCCCCTCCATTCATCCCTATCCAGCAATTCCCCTCTCCCTGAGTCCTGCCCTTCCAATCCATGCCCATCCATGCTCATCTGTCACCTGGCCCCTCCATTTTTCCCTATCCAGCATTTCCCCTCTCTGCCTGAGGCCTGCTCTGTAATCCATGCTCCTCTGTCCCCTGCCCCCTCCATTCACCCATTTCCAGTAATTCCCCTCTCTCCCTGTGCACTGCCCTCCTAATCCATACCCATCCATGCTCCTCTGTCCCCTGCCGCCTCCATTCATCCTTTTCCAGCAAGTCCCCTCTCGCCCTTCCATGACCCCCCCCCCCCTCGCATCCATGCTAGCTCTCTCCCATGTCCCAGCCTGGCCCGCCCTCTTCTCCCCCCCCTTCGCATCCATGCCCCCCCCTTCGCATCCATGCCTCGCATCCATGCCCCCCCCTCGCATCCATGCCCCCCCACCCCTTCGCATCCATGCATCCCTTTTTTTTTTTTAAATTCTTTTTAACTTTCCCTCCGTGGCGGTTCGTGCAGCGAAGCGTCAGGGAAGGAGGCGGCGCTCCCGACGTCTAGCTTTCCCTTCGCTGTGTTCCGCCTTGTTTTGAAGGCGGAACACAGCGAAGGGAAGGCTAGACGTCGGGAGCGCCGCCTCCTTCCCTGACGTTTCGCTTCCGGATTTGTTTGTTTTGTCGCGAGGGCGGGGCAGAGACGGCTGGCTGGCTTGAAGGCTTCACACCACGAATCCCCGAACCCTTCAGCCTCAGCCTGGGAGTGACGTCAGATGGCTTCACGGCTTCAAGGCTTCAAGGCTTCAGGCTTCAGACTTCCGGCTTCAAGCTTCCGGCTTCACAGAACGTGGCTTCAGAACGTTGAGGGTGCGTTTTATTATATTAGATGGTATTTAAGTGCTATGTTGTTTTAAATATAGTAATGATTAGAGCAGGGGTTAATGAAACCGTTTCAGCCCTTATGTGAGGAATTCAGTCTGGAGGGGGGTGATACATTTGCATATTTACAGCTAAGGCACTATGTCCAATCCTTGCCGACTGGTTCCCTGGCCAGAGGTGTGTGGGAGTTGCAGGACGATTTGTTGGGGCTGGAGGCACAGCAGAGAACCCCACTGAAATACTACCATGGCTGCTTGCGGGACTCTTTAACACCATTGGATAATACTCTCATATGCGCTCAATGGACCCAAGAGCTTCGCTGGTGCTTGGAACCGCAACAAATGGAGCTCTGTTTGAAATCGTCCCAGAGAGTGACTGAGAACGCAGCATGGAGAAAGTTGAATTATAAATTCTTGCTGCGCCTTCATGTCTCGCCCCATAGAGCTTTTAGAGCAACTCTGCGAGAGACAGATGATTGTCCTAAATGTACGGGCCCGGGGTGATTCCCTGGGCCACATGTTTTGGTCTTGTCCAGTGGTGCGCTCATTTTGGTTGGCAATGGGCAGACAGGTGTCAGGCATGTGGAGGGTGCGGTGGAGGCCTACCCCAGGCCAACTGTTTGATGTCTTTTCGGTGCAGGGACCTCTACCGGAGGGACTGAGCGCCTTTTTAAGGAGAGCTGTGTTGATGGGAAAAAGAACCATTTTGCAGCAATGGATCACCCGTGAGGCCCCCTGCATATCGCATTGGCGTAGTGCCATGATGCAATGCTGCTTGGTGGAGAAACAGAGGGTCCGTGACCTAGCCTCTACAAGGGGAGATCATTTTTGTAAGACTTGGTCACCGTTCTGGGACTCACTAACTCCCACAGCAAGAAGCAGGATTCTGAACTGTTAGGGGAGGGAGGGGAGGGGGGAGAGGGTGGGGGGGGGTAATGGTTGGAGGGTTTGTATGGAAGTAAAGGGGGGGAGGGAGGGAGAAAAATGAAATTCACATGTTTAGCATTTGTTTGTGCAGATTTGACATTCTTCTTTGTCAGTTATTCTTTTTCTTTGTGGAATGTTTCTCAATTTTGTGGTCATGATATCTTGTATTGTATGAGGTTGTGCCAATAAACAATATTTAAAAAAAAAAAAAATATATATATATATATAGTAATGATTTATGTTTTTATGATGCCTGTGACTTATGTGAACGTGTCTGAAATGTAATGAAGTGAGTGATATATGATACAGGAACTCTGTAAATAAATAAAAAAGAATTACATTACAGCACATAAAAAACAACCTTGTTTTATGTTTCATAGCTACTGTTCTGGGCTCCAGAAACTATAGACCATTGGGAATTCATAAATTGGATCAGGGAAATTGGAAAAAATCAGTCATCAAGGGTTTCAGAAATAAGCTATAATATTTTTCTACCTAATCTGGAAGCTTTCAGGCAACTAGTAGAGGGGTCTCAAGCATCAACACAACATGGAAGTGGTCCCAGGAAATGAGCACAAGTTCCAATAATGGCTCTAACAGCAGAATTTCAGGTGAACTTCAATATTTTTTTTGGCACCCATGAAGCTAAGAGCCATCATAACGAGTGTTGGTCATGATTAAGGCATGAAAGTGTGTTTCAGCATCAGCATGAGAGAAAAGTGCTTGCAAATGGGATATATTTCTAGAATGGGGAAAAGTAGATGTTGTCACAGTAGTATGGTATGCTTTTTCTCAAAACTTAAATTCAAGCTATAGACATGCCAAACAGAATTATAACATCTGCAAAATTCTCTATTCTGCATTGTTCTGTTAAAGGCTAGTTTTTATTCTTTTTGATAAGTGAATATCATTTTAACAAAAAAGGAATATACACTGCATAGGATCTAGCTCTGTGGGTGCTTAAGGACCCCCCAATATTGAACAAACTCCTTGACTGTGACCAGGGAGAGGTAATTTCCATTGGGTTTAGCAACCCCAATTACTTTGAAAAGTTGGCTCCTATGATATACTGTTCTTTCAAATGTTTCCCCATTCTGTATGGAGAAATGGAATGGAAAACGACCAGGTAAAGCAGATAAACTCATTTAAGAAATAATCATAATAGCAGATTATGCCAGATATGGTGCCTTCCTTAATAAGGAACTACAAGAACTCTCCAGCACAGTCAAAATACAGAATACCAGGTATTCTTAAGTAAAAGAAAGGTGGCATGCAAGGAAAAAGCTAATAGCAATATGTGAACAGATCATGGAGATGTTTCTTAGAAAGTACAGCTGTTTAATGTGAACTTAATTCCAATCTGAAACACCACAGAAGTGTCAGTACCAGAATATTAGATATCAGATGCAAAATAATGCTAGTGCACATGTGAGAAACCAGATACTGAGTTTTCAATAAAAATTAAATAATTTGAAAAAATTCTGTGAAAAAGTTTACTTGAGTCTGCCTGTTAACTGAATGGCAGTGACGCACAGCAATGCAGAAGGGCCCCATTTCGATTCCCAAATCAGGCCTTTTCATCCCTAGGTTGAATGGGGCCAAGAATGCTGTTCAAACAGAATGAATAGCTCCTGAGTGGTAGGAGAAGACCAGATTTAGAGTCCATGTGTTAGGGCAAACAGGAAGTTTAATTTGACCTGGGCTGTGCAGGGCACAAGCCTCCCTGTCTTGAGGAGGTACTGTATTTCTAACCCTTATGTTTCTTAGTGGGATGTGTGTGCCAGTTCAAGTGTGTCATGTCTGGTTGACCCTGCTGGGACCAGCCGAGAATGCAAAGGATTATCTGTTAAGGGAAAGCAATCTTTGAGGGAGATTTTAGCACATGCCTCAAGCCCCATGCCCCATCCCACTCCACTCCCAGCCTCTCTCACTCAGCCTTCTGGTTCATCTGCCCTGCTCCACCTTAATCCCATGGTCATTCTAGAAAATACTTTACTTACATTGATGACAACAGAGATGGATAATTTCAAAGCAAATCAAAGCCGTTTACAACAAATAGGTCAAAGAAAGAAATGAACTCATATAGTAAAGAAAAGATGAACACAAAGGGAAGGATAAATCAAGAGGGGGGGAAGGTAAGAGGTAGGAATGGGAGGCATGTTAGTGCTGATAGTAGAAGTAGCTGGCATACCGATGTACCCGGAAACACCAGATTAAAAAGATGACTCTTCAGACAGGCCTTACATTTCTTCTATGATTGTTCTGATCAGAGGGAAAGTAGGAGTGAATTCCATAGGTGAAGGTCAGTAGAGAAAAATGCAGAATGTCTGGTAGACTCAAGGCGAGAGCAAAAAACTGGAGTAATAGTCAGTGACCAGCAGATGAGCGCAATCAGCAAGATGGTGTGTAGGGAGATATCAAAGAAGATAGATATGACGAAGATGCAATATGAAGAACCTTATGAACCATGGTCAGTATCTTATGCTGAACTCTAAATTGTATGGGTAGCCAGTGGTGATGTATGAAGATAGGAGTAACATGGTCATGGGCACGCACAAGTGAGAGAAGCCAAATAGATGTATTCTGGATTGCATGCAGTCTTTTAATAACAGCAAAAGGCAGTCCTGCATAGATAATATTACACTAGTCAAGCTCAGAATCTACCAAGAAGTAGAGTAGTGTGACACAAGCAGAATCTTCTAGACAGTCATGGATAGAGTATATAGAATGCAGAGCAAGGAAGCTACAATGGACTACCAAAGTAATATGCAAACAGAAAGAAAGTTGAGCATCAATAGTGATCCTTAGCATTTAATGAAATGAGGTTGAAGGGGGGCAGACTCTGGAAAAATATCAGGAAGTATTTTTTCACAGAGAGAGTGGTGGATACTTGGAATGCCCTCCCGCAAGAGGTAGTGGAGATGAAAACGGTAACGGAATTCAAAAATGTGTGGGATAAACATAAAGGAATCCTATTCAGAAGGAATGGATCCTCAGAAGCTTAGCAAAGATTGAGTGGCAGCAGCGGTGGTTGGGAGGCGGGGCAAGTACTGGGCAGACTTCTACGGTCTATGCCCCAAAAATGGCAAGGATAAATCAAGGTCAGGTATACATATAAAGTAGCACATATGAGTTTATCTTGTTGGGCAGACTGGATGGACCGTACAGGTCTTTATCTGCCATCATCTACTATGTTACTATGTAAATGTCTAATTGAGAGCCACAGAAATACGGGGTAGTTATTGGCTTGAGTGGACAACCTATAATCCACATGGCAATGGATTTAGGAGGATTAAGTAATAAGTGATAGGAAGTTAACCAGTTGTTGGCCAGACAGATCAGGGTTATATGGGTTTTGAACTGAGATTAGAAGTATGTCTTCCATGTAAATATAAGTAGAAATAGAATGTTCCTGAATCAAGGAAGCAAGAGGACTGAGAAAAATATTAAAGAGCAAAGGATCAAGAACAGATCCTTGGGGAACACCACATGGACGAGTATGTGGTGATGAATATGAGGAAGAAGTTGTCACTGAAAAAGTTCTATCTAAGAGGTACGATGTAAACCATTGTTTCACCATTCCAGATGTACCAATATCAGAAAGTCTATGGAGAAGAAGAGAATGATTGACAAGGTCAAAGGCTGCAATTAAGTTCAGAGATACCAAGAAGACAGTATTACCTTGATCAAAAGCAGTATGAAGGTTATTAAGAAGGGAGATAATTATTATTTCTGTCGAGTGGCTTGGTCTAAAACCAGACTGACATGAATGAACATAAGAACATAAAAGTAGTCATACTGGGTCAGACCAGTGGTCCATCTAGCCCAGTATCCTGTTTTCCAAACAGTGGCCGAGCCAGGTCACAAGTACCTGGCAGAAACCCAAATCATGGCAACATTCCATACTACAAATCCCAGGACAAAGTGGCCTCCCCAATGTCTATCTTAATAACAAAATATGGACTTTTCATCCAGGAATTTGTTCAAACCTTTTTTAAACCCAGATACGCTAACTGCTGTTACCACATCCTCCGGCAAAGAGTTCCAGAGCTTGCCTATTCGTAGAGTGAAAAAATATTTCCTCCTATTTGTTTTAAAAGTATTTCCATGTAACTTCCTCGAGTGTCCCCTAGTCTTTGTACTTTTGGAATGAGTAAATACTTTCTGAGAAGTTCTGAGAGAAGAGGACATTTCTCTGGTAAGTGAACATTATTTTGCTCTGTACTTAGGGAACTTAAAGATTAGGGTTCAAAGGAGGAATTGTAGGTTAGTGATAGGCAGAATAAAAATATAAAAAAGCAAACTTTATCAACTAATTTCCATACTTTTATCCCCCTAGTTTTAAAACTTGAACTTTGTACCACAGCATTAACAGATAGCCTCTAGAAGGCACAGAAGGACCTAATTTAGTCTTCATTTATAGTCCGTTATTCTAATTAGAATAACAAGTGAGGAGTGCTCTTACAGAGTGTTCATTTATTTGTTCTATCCAACTCAGAGGTGCTCCACGCACTCCCCAAAGTTAGGGAGAAACAAACTTGACAGCAGTGGATATGAGAAAAATAGTTTTATTGACTTACCAAGTTAAAAATACAGACAAGCAATGTCAGTACTGTCTAAGGCTTTTTCTCATGGAAGGGTACTTAGCTGCACAGTAGCAGAGTACTTTCTCCGTTGATCTAAGATATACATTTACTTATATATCAAAACCGTAGCATTGAGCCTATGGCATGCATATAATTATACCTACCCCTTTTAACTTCTGCTTTTCTACAAAAACTAATCAAGACAGTTCCCTGCTCCCTCTGCTGTTACTTCCTGTTTTGGGGCAGAGGAAGCAGGGAACTGGCGGAGCCAACAGCCACATGGCTTCTCCCAGCACGAAAGAAGAATGCACAAATGCACCAGGAGGGGCTTGGAGGTGATGCACCGGGGGATGACAATGCTGCAACGGGGGGGGGGGGGGGGGCGATCCACCCCGGGTGGCAGCTGACGAAGGAACACCACTGTTCAGTGCCAAACCAGCTATGTTTAGAGATTAAAATAGGCCGCATAAATAGCACACCTATCTTTAGCCACTAAAGAGGAGTGGAGGAGTGGCCTAGTGGTTAGAGCACTGGTCTTGCAATCCAGAGGTGACCAGTTCAAATCCCACTGCTGTTCCTTGTGATCTTGGGCAAGTCATTTAACCCTCCATTGCCTCAGGTACAAACCAAGATTATGGGCCCTATTGGAACAGAGAAATATCCATTGTACCTGAATGTAACTCACCTTGAGCTACTACTGAAAAAGGTGTGAGCAAAATGGAAATAAAAAAAAAATAATAAAAACCAGTTAGCACTAAATATCAGCTTAACTGGTTAAGTTTCCATGGTCAAACCTGAACCCGGAAATTCAATGCTGGTCACCAGATAAGGGCCAGCAGTGAATATACAGTCTGAGCACTGGTGTCAATGCCAGCTGAATATTGGGGGAGGGGGAGGATTGATAATACTCTTAGTGGAGGAGTAGCCTAATGGTTAAAGCACTGGGCTGAAAAGCAGGAGAGCCTGGTTCAAATCCCAGTGCAGCTCCTTTTGACCTTGGGTAACTCAGAGGCCCTTTTACTAGGGCACGCCAAAAAATGGCCTGCACTGGTGTAGGTGCGTGTATTGGACGCACACAGGGCCATTTTTCAGCACGCCTGCAAAAAAGTCCTCTTTTTTTGACTGAGAATGGATGTATGACAAAAAAAATCAGTGCACATGCATTTTGGGCCTCAGACCTTACCGTCACCCATTGACTTAGCGGTAAGGTCTCACACGTTAACTGGGTGGTAATTGTCAGCTCGTATACACTGCCGATTACCACCACATGGTAGAAAATAGAAATGATTTTCTGTCATGCATTTTGGACATGCATCAAAATTAGAATTACCACCCGGGGCATGCGGTAGTTCTAATTTGGCATGCGTTGTATGCACGTAGGCACCTATGCGCCTTAGTAAAAGGGCCCCTTAATGCTCCATTGTTTCAGTACAAACTTAGGAGCCCTTTTACTAAAGCTTTGCACATGTTAACAGACAGTGCACGCTAAATGCTACATGTCCTATTTTATACCTATGGGTCAGATGGTACTTAGTGCATGCTAATATCCATTAGCGCACACTAAGCTTTAGTAAAAGGACCCCCTTGGATTATAATTCCTCCAGATACAGAAAAATACCTACTGAACCTGAATATAGCCCACTTTGTGCTGGATCGAGGGTGGCGGCGGGAGGGTTGGCGGCTGGGGGAGGCAGGCTAAACTGTGCCCCCCCCCCCCACCGAGGTCTGGCTACGCCCCTGCTTCATCCAGAAACACAGCGTGACTAATGATCTTACTGGACAACACACAATCTTCATCCCTTCCGACCCTCCACATATACCTCATTCGATCACTATACAACCTTGTATTTGCTATCAACCGACTGGGCAAACGCCTTGACGGTACTATGTAAGCCACATTGAGCCTGTAAATAGGTGGGAAAATGTGGGATACAAATGCAACAAATAAATAAATAAATACATAGAGGGGCATTTTCAATATGACGTCTAAGTCCGACTTTGGACGTTTTGCAAAAAACGTCCAAAATCCGAATAGGAAAGAAGGTCATTTTCAAAAAAAAAAAAAAAACTATCTTTTTTTTATTTCCAAAAATACCATTTTGAACAAGGTTTTGTGCTTTGTACATTTTGAGGGGTTTTTTATTATTTTTTTGGACCATTTTCAAAAAAAAATGTTCAAATGAAAAATGTAGAAATCAAGTCATTGGGATATAGGAGGGGTCAACATTTTTACTAGACTGGTCCCCCAGACATCCCTGGAGTGCAATGGGGAACTCTAGTGGGCACTGCAGTGGACTTCAAATAAATGCTCCAAGGTGCACACCTCATCATTGCTCCCTTATCTTTCTGCTGAGCCCCCCCTAAATCTACTACCCTCAACTGTACACCACTACAATAGCCCTTATGGGTAAAGGGGGCACCTATATGTGGGTACAGTGGATTTCTGGTGAGTTTTGGCGGGCTCACAGTTTCCTCCACAAGTGTAACAGGTAGAGGGAGGTATGGGCCTGAGTCCACCTGTGTGCAGTGCACTGCACCCACCACTAAACTAAGGACCTGCATGCTGCTGTAATGGACCTGAGTATAACATCTGGCTGTCATAAAGGCTTGTAATGTTTTTAATCACTTATTGGGGGTGGGAGGGGGTCAGTGACCACTGGAGGAGTAAGGGGAGGTCATCCCTGATTCCCTCCAGTGGTCATTTAGGGCACTTTTTTGTGCCTTATTCATTCTAAAAACAGGTCTAGCTCAAAACGTCTTAGTTTTAGTTCTGGATGGTTTTGTTTTGTTCCATTATGGCTGAAAAATGTCCAAGTCTTAGGAATGCCCACATTCTACCCTTAATACGCCCCCGAGAGATTTGGATGCACTACAGACGAACAGCATAGAAAAACCTCTGAAAAATAGGTTTCAAAAATACCAATTTGGATGTTTTTATGAGAAAAATGTCCAAATGCTGTTTTATGCCACTTTTTAGACATTTATTTTCTTTTGAAAATGAGCCCCTTGGTCATATAAACCAATTCTATAAAAGTCACCAAAACTTGCATGTGCAAATTTGTGCACGTGCCCAATTTGTGCATGCAATTTAATTTACTAATGAACTAATTAGTGACAATTGGCTTTTTAACAAGCAATTAATGGTACTAATTAGATTTAATTGGACCTTACATGCATAAATTTAGGTGTGTGATCCAGGCCTAAATTTTGTGCGTGAGTCAAAAAGAAGGAGTGCGAAAATGGGAGGGTCATGGGCCAAACAGGGATGTTTCTAACATTTACACATGTTATTATAGAATACAAGGTATATTTACCCAATTTAGGTGAGTACATTTGCACCATGTTTCAGTTGGTGCAAATAGCTGTACCCAAATTTAGGCCTGAGTCCCAGGCGTAAGTGCTATTCTATAAACCATGCCTAACTTTAAGCACAGCTTATAGAATAGCACTTTATTGGCCCCATATATGGAATTCACCCCATATATAGAATTCACACCTATATAGTCAAAGTTAGCCATTTTTAACTAGGGACAGACCACAAACTTACAGAGAGGGGTGATATTCAGTTGACTATCTATATAAGTTATCTGTGTAAGTGCTGCTGTACAAATAGCAGGTATATGATAACTTTATGTAATATCCATATAAAGTTATATGTTTATATTTCTATTCAGTAAAAGCACTGAACATCCATATAAGGTTGTATGATATTTTATTCACACAAAGCTATAAGGATAGAACCATCCCAAATCATTTGCCTCATATTCTTTAGTGATAGGCCAAGTAGCTCGTATTTGAGTTGTAGTAATGCCACTCATAATTATATTTGTTTCCCTTCCATTTTTATGTTTGACGATAAATGTTGCTATTTCATTTTTGCCTCATTTAGGGAACAAAATTACCTTCTTTAAAATGAATAAAGCAAATATAAGAGGATTTGCAGGTATGTATCAAATTGATTTGTGAAAAAAAAAATTTACAATTTAAACTACTATGGTTCTTTAGTTATTATAATTTTCTGGCCTATTTTACTTCAGTCTGTGTAATAATTCATTTCAAATCTATTTACTCTTTACTGGGAACCTCTCTCCAGTGAATGAACGTACAAGAATATCAGAACTTCATCTCATGTTGGCACAGATATTCATTTCTGTTCCACTTAAAAGACAAAAGAGAAGAAAAGGAAAATTATACAGACTATGGAGAGGCCAGAAGAAAGGGAGAAGCTCAAAAAGCCAAGAGTAGTAAGTCACAAACAGCTCAGTAAATAGTGCAATTTTCCCAGCTAATATAATGGGTTTTTTTTAACACCTGAATACTTTCACATGCCTGATTAAACACTAACAACATAAGCCGTAAAGAAAGATTATAAGTTGTAATATGTCTTTCGGAGTAACAGCATATTAACCACTGTTTGCATACTTCTCAAACTGTATTCCTTTAATTCTTTTCATTTAGAAAACATAAATGTCTGTTTTAAAACAGCTGATTATCTGCATTTCTCTAAATTATGGGTCTGGAAGTTTGTTTTGATAATTGAACTAAACTGATTTTTTTTTTCAATTCAACTTTGTAATCATCACTACCACATATTTTTTTAAATTCATACAGCCTACAAAAGAAGAGCATTATGAATCTGATAACCTGAAGAAATATCGTGCCATTTCAAGTATCCATAGCAAGCATTCAAGCATCAGTTAATGGGTTACCCCGTATCAGCCTGGTAGAACTGCTTGGGAACTGGATTATTCTATGCATTAGGCACTGAAAATGAGGTACTGTATCTAGACAAGAGGAATCATCCAAGTTGCAAGTCCAGTCACCCACCTCTTTTAGAAAATAGGTGTATGAAATGATGAGGAAAAAGAACAAGTAACTCTCTTCTTTCGATTTTTGTTTAAGAACCAACCACCAGAGAATCATAGGCATTGCCACAAAGTATGAATTACTTCGCAACAGAATTTCATTTTCCAACTCAAGTTGATTAAAGAGCAATCTGCTTTTTGAGTAATAGGTCTAGCTAGAATTTTCCAAAGATTTACTCACCTATTTCCTGATAGGGGTGTGCAGACCAAAAACGTTCATTTTGTTCATTTTTTACTTTAATTTCGGGGGACACTATTCATTAGTGTTCCTATTGCTAAATAGGTGTACTATTGAGGAATAGGGTAAACTACGGAGCAGTAAGGTGTATTGTTTGAGCAACATGGACCAGATTCAGTAAATGGCATCCAAAGTTAGATGCCATTATAATCCACACTAAAATAAAACTCTGTGAAGGGTGCTCCGCACAGACACCCTTTACAGAATAATAGGTTGGCATGCTTCCAGTGCCGAATTTTGGGTGTGAGTACTTATGCCTGCCAAAAGCTGGTGTAAATGCTTGCGTCTAACTGATGTCAGGTGGGCACGCAAATCTGAGTATTCTGTATAACATCATGCCTAATTTCTGGGAACACCTCTGACTAGCTTATGCCCCTCCAACAGCCACACCCCCTTTTGAGTTGTGCACTATGAAATTTAGGCATCCATGTTACAGAATAGGGCATAGGGCAGATGTACATGTAACTCCTAATTAGTACCAATTAAGTGCCAATTAACGCCAATAATTAATTTTGGGCACCTAATTAACTAAATAGTTTATATGTGCATCTGCACCCAAATATGGGTGACCTATACGGAATTTATTTATTTACAGTCGTTATATACCACCCGGACCTAAGTGGTTTACAATTTTCTTTTCCAGGTACTGGTACTGTCCCTAATGGGCTCACAATCTAGTATTATGTTGTACTTGGGGCAATGAAGGGCTAAGGGGCCCTTTTACAGAGCGGCGGTGAGCCCAACATGGACTTACCGCTCACTCTTCCGGGACTACCACCGACCCAACGCGGCCGCAGGCGGTAGTCCTGCCCCCAGCATGTGCCATTTCCGGGGGAAATAGAAAACTCCTGGCAATGGCTTGCGCAGTGATAACCCGGCAATAGTTAGGCAATGGGTGGTGGTAAGGGCTCCCCGTTACATGGCCACGCGGTAAGAGTTCTCTTACCACATGGCCACATGGTAAGAGTTCTCTTACCGCATGACCACGTGTGCCTGGGGTCTTTTTACCTGCTGTGGTAAAAGGGGCTCTGGCATATGGGGAAAATGGCCCCTGCCACTAATGCAGGGACCTTTTTCCCGCAGCTTGGTAAGAGGAGCCTTAAGTGATTTGCCCAGGGTCACAGATATGCAGAGGGAATTGAACCTGCTTCCCCAGGATCTCAACCCACTGCTGACCATTATTAGGTCAGGTCCACAACCTGTTGTACTAACCATTAGGCCACTCCTCCACTCCATCTTGGGGTATATGCATTATTGATGACTCAGAAAACAAAAAACAAAAGATGTTCTTTTTTATTTTATTTATTTATTTGTGACATTTATATCCCACATTATGCCAAACAAGTTTGAGTTCAATGTGGCTTGCAATAAACAGTATAGAATACATAAGAAAGAATAATGCATAAGAAAGTAATTTGTTGTAAGAATCCAATTTTACAATACAATATCATAAACATACTGGGATAGCTATGGATGTTTATTTAACATTTAGAAAATCTATTATGAAGGAAAATTTGTACATGAAGCAAAGAGAAAGTTAACAGTAAATAGAGTAATAACCAATTCAGGTAATAATTAATTGTTTAAGCTATGATTTTGGCACTAATAGCCTCTTTCACCTCATTCTTTAACTATGTCAGCTGTTGTTTGGCCTTCCACTTTTTTTAATGCATAGAATACACGTGGTCTGGACTTCCTAGATGGCATCTTTAAACAATATCAATTATGTACTGTCCAATTCATGATTTGAATCGATTCACTGATTAATTTTTGAAGAATCAATTCAAATCAATTTGTTTTGTTTTTTTAAACTCAAGGCCCACGCATACCTTTTAAAACAGCAGTTCTTCCTCAGCAGCGAGCACAAACAGCCAGTGACTGATACACACTGCTTACAAAAAAAGATATATTAGAATTAGAAAGCGTACAGAGAAGGGCAATGAAATGATAAAGGGAATGGGATGACTTCCCTATGAAGAAAGGCTAAAACAACTAGGCTCTTCAGATTAGAGAAGAGACAGCTGATGGGAGATATGATAGAGATCTATAAAATACTGAGTGGAGTGGAATGGGAGGTGTGAATCGTTTGTTTGCTCTTTTCCAAAATATTAGGACAAGGGTGTCACGTATGTGACTGTTTCCTTGTCTATGCTCACCTCGCCCTCTGGTGGCCAGAACCGGTGGCTACTATGAACTGTCACACATTCCAGACTTCAGCCCAGTCCGGTACGGATCTTCCAGGCTGCCAGACTCGCTTTTCTTGTTTGGGCCTGAACAGCACCCGTAGCTGCCTTGTAATTCCTGTAGCTGAGCTTCAGCAGCTGATGGGCTTTATTAATCACCTGGAAACTTCTGTGTTTGCCTTTGCATCATCTAAGGTCCCTGGTATGTTGGTGTTTTGTTGCACTTCTGCCTAGTCTGGTTTCTTGTTAGAGTTTCTTGTCCAGTTCTAGTTAGTCTGTGTCTAGTTTAGCTTAGGTTTTTTATTTCCTAGTCTTGTTTCTGCTCTGTATTCCTGGTCTAGTTTCTGTTTGTCTGTGTCTCTTTCTTAGTGGCTGCTCTGCAGCTTTCAGTCCTGTCTCTTGTCTGTCAGGATTTGTACCCTGTTTCAGTGGCTGCTTGGCAGCTTTCAGTTCCTGTCCTTTAGCTTGTCCATTTCCAGCTTTGTGTAGTATTGTCTGTCTGTGAGTCCTAGCCCTATTTCCTGCCTTGCTGCTTATGCATATTCCTTTCCCCTCTGACCCTTAGTCCCTGTTCAGCCTAGTTGGTATCCAGTTCCTGCCCTGTCTGGTAAGTCCTGCCGGCCGCCTGCACCTAGGGGCTCAACTCCTGAGGAACGGTGGTCAAGTGCAGGTGAAGTCTAGCTGTTCCTGTCAGAGTTCTGCCTTGTCTCTGGTGTGGGGTGCTTTTGCCTGCCACTGCCGCTCCCCGGAAGTGGTCCAAGAGCTCACGAACCTAGTTTCTGCCTTGAAAACCTGACAAAGGGGGCACACAATAAAGCCACTAAGTAGTAAATTCAAAAGAAACCAGAGAAAATATTTCTTCACATAACGTGCAATAAAACTCTGGATTTCATTGCCAGAGAATGTGGTAAAAGCAATTAGCTTAGCAGGATTTTAAAAAGGTTTGGATAATTTCCCAAAAGAAAAGTCTATAAGCCAGTATTAAAGATCTGCTGCTTATTTCTAGGATAAGCAGCATAAAATCTGTTTTTTCTGTTCTGGGATCTTGCCAGGTACTTATGACCTTGATTGGCCACTGTTGGAAACAGGATACTGGGCTTGATATACCTTCGGTCTGTCCCAGTATGGCAACACTTATGTTCTTAAGTTGCTGAATATAGAAACAGAGAAAATGATGGCAGATAAAGACCATATGGCCTCTCCAGTCTGTCCATCCATATCATTGGTGTCAGGCTCGCCCAGTGGAGGTGTGAGCTCTTGTGCCCGATGGAGGAGGATTCCTCACCGAGCTGTCGACCAACCCCGAGTTCCCCCTGTGTCCCCCTCTGTTCCCCAGGGGTTGAGCCCCCAGGTGCGGGAAGCAAACAACAGAGAGAACTGAGTCCAGAACAAAGTCCATGGGGCACGGCCAAGCAACAGGCAGAGGCAGGACCAGGAGCCAACAGAGGTCAGTACCGGGCAGCAAGCAGTGGCAGATCCAAGAACAGGCAAAGGTCAATACCAGGCAACAAACAGTAGCAGATCCAGGAACAGGCAAAGGTCAATACCAGGCAGCAAACAGTAGCAGATTCAGGAACAGGCAATGGTCAATACCAGGCAGCAAACAGTAGCAGATCCAGGAACAGGCAAAGGTCAATACCAGGCAGCAAACAGAAGTAGATCCAGAAGCACTGCAACTACCCAGGAAACAGAGTAGAAGTCGAAGCATGGGAGGACTGGAGGCAGGGCTTTAAAGAGGACAGGAATTAGGCCCAAACATGCACAGTTGTCTTCAAGATGGCTGTCCCACCAGAGACATCCTCAAGCTCAAATACGGACTTCCTTCCTGAGGCTGCCCAGCTCCAAGATGGCCGCCCCATCCTAGACGCCCACCTCTAATATGGCCGCCTTATCCTGGAGATGCCCACATCCAAGATGGCCGCCATCTCCTCAGATGCCCATACCTGCGTAAGCAGGGAACATGACAATTGGCCCTTATATTTTTAGGGTTGCTTTTAAATTTTAATCCCAATAGCCTTAAAATTCTAACCATGTTTTCTGTAATAAATACATTTCCTGATACCTCTTATCTTGTTTGTGTCCTGACCAGACTGTAAGGTTTCCTGAAAAGGGAGTCTCTCTCTCTCTCTCTCTCTCTCTCTCTCTCTCTCTCTCTCTCTCTCTCTCTCTCTCTCTTGTGTGTATTAATACAGTGCTGTGTATGTTTAGTAGTACTATAGAAAGGATAAGCAATAACTAGTAGTTCTAGGTCAGCAATGTAAATTAACATACCCTAAGGGAGGTATCACTGCCTGCATTAGAGCATTAAGTAAGACTGGGTAAGAGGGCTGAACAGTAAGCAAACACAACACCTTTGTTGAGGCCAGTGATTCAGGTAGATAGTTCAGTATAATTTCCATCAGTTAAGCGCTAAAAGGGTTTCTTTTTCAGAAACCCGAGACTAACTTCAACAAAAGTCACCAAGAGCAGGGAAAACTCAACATATTTAAGGGAGCTCAGAAAAGCAAGCTCATCCTCACCAAAGCTTAACAATGCCTCCCAAAGAAAATTCAGTGACCGACAGAATAAGAACTGATAATTGTGCATGAGGCTCCTCTTATGGGCAGTGGTGTGCTGGTAAATGTTTAACAACAGGCTCTCTCCCCGGTCCCCCTCTGCGCCCCCCCCTAAATTGCACAGCTGGCTATAGCCAGGGAGAGAGCCTGGGTGGGGGGGACAATGCATCACTCCAGGAAAAAAAATTAAATGATCCCAGGTTCCAATCTAATTCATGTTTCGTGCGATAAAGTGCCATAAATAAGTAAATAAATACAAACTTTTAATGTTGAGCACCTGATTCTCAAAGTGAACATATTCCAAACACTATAGTGAAAATAAAATGATTTTTTTCTACCTTTGTTGTCTGGTTACTTTGTTTTTCTGATCATGCTGATCATGCCCAGTATCCGATTCTGCTGCTATCCATTCTCTTAACTCCATTCCCAGGGATTCCTTTCCATTTATTTCTTCCCTTTCCTCCTTTCTTCTGGTCCTCCGCAGACTTGACTGTCCAGTGGATCCAGCTTCTGCCTATTTTCTTCATCCATGTGTAGTTTTTCTCCTCCCTTCCTTTTCCCTCATCACATCTCCTCCCTCACTCTTCCTTCCCCTCCATCCATGTCCAGCATTTCTTCTTTCTCCCCTGCCCTTCCCTCCATCCACCCATGTCCAGCGACCCTTCTCTCCCCTGCCCTCTATCCACCCATACCCAGCAACATTCCTCTCCCCCTGCCCTGCCCTCCATCCACCCATACCCAGTGATCCTCCTCGCCCCCTGCCCTGCCCTCCATCCACCCATACCCAGCGACACTCCTCTCCCCCTGCCATGCCCTCCATCCACCCATACCCAGCGACCTTCCTCTCTCCTGCCTTTCATCCACCCATGTCCAGCGACCCTCCTCTCCCCTGCCCTCCCCTCCCCTCCATCTACCCATGTCCAGCAACCCTCCTCTCTCCCCTGCCCCCTCCAGCCACCTATACCAAGTGACCCTTCTCTCCCCCTGCCCTCCCCTCCATCCACCCATGTCCAGCAACCCTCCTCTCTCCCCTGCCCCCCTCCAGCCACCCATGCCCAGCGACTCTCCTCTCTCCCCTGCCCCTCTGCAACCACCCATGTCTAGCGACTCCCTTCTCTGCCCTGCCCCCCCTCCAGCCACTCATGTCCAGCGACTCCCTTCTCTCCCCTGCCCCCCCTCCTGCCACCGATTTTGTCTAGCGGATGCTTCGGGGCAGGCAGGAAAGATCTCCAGTCTTTCCTGCCCGCTGCCGGTGCTGACTCTCCCCCGCTGCCGGATCGCTCTTCAAAATGGCCGCCGAGACTTACAAGGCGGCCTCCAAGACTTCAGCAGAAGTCTCGCGAGGCTGCCGCTGGAAGTCTCGGCAGCCATTTTTAAAGAGCGATCCGGCAGCGGGGGAGGGTCAGCACCGGCAGCAGGCAAGAATTTGCTGGACAAGGGAGGGGAGGGACCGGACCCTGTAGCTGGGAGGGAGGGAGGAGAGCCGGCTCGCCCTTGAGAACAACCGGCTCGCAAATCGGTAAAAAATTTAACAACCAGCTCTTGCGAGCCGGTGCGAGACGGCTGCGACACACCACTGGCTATATGCATCTCCACCTTTCTGTCATGTATTTCCTTCCTCCACATACAGTCAGAACTGTCTTATAATATCTGCTTGTTATATTACTATCATGTTTTCTCATTATCATTTAGGCTTTTGGCTGTTCCCTTCCTGATCATGATTAATGGGATGTTTTAGAGCAGGCTTGTCCAACCTTCGGCGTGAGGGCCAGACTCTGGCCCACTAAGTGCTTTTTTCTGGCCCTCGGAAGCTTGGCAATTCTTGTGATGCTTACAGCAGGATTTCTGCTGCCCCACCACAACTCAGCTCTCTGTAAGCTTGAGCCATGTAGTGCTGGAAGTTCAGGCTGGTCTTGCAGTTTCAAGTCTTATGAGACCAGCCAGCACCATATGGCCCAAGCTTCCAGAGAGCTGTATCGCGGTGGGGAAGCAGGAATCCCACTCTTTCTTCTGCAGCTAAAGTCAGGTGAGGGTGAAGACTGGGGGAGGAAGAGTACATGAGAGTGAGAGACCGAGTGAAAGCTGGAAAGTGGACAATGCACCGTTGTATTTTGCCACTATTTGATGAAACATGCGGCAAAATACAATGCGTGTTTTGGCCATCCAGATGCTACAAGATATAAAATGTGGCCCCTGATAGAAAAAGGCTGGACAATCCTGTTTTAGAAGGATTATCTGTTTTATTTTGTTTTATGTTATTTCCTTTGTATACTTGTATTATAATGTTGTTATAAAGATTTTGTGATTGTTTTCTTTTATTTAGGCTGTATGGATGTGTGTGGTCTTGGCAGAGTGGACTTGCCTACTTATTTTGTAGTTTTTTTTCCATTTATGGATTTGTTTTTTATTAAAGTTAAGCGGTATAGCAAATTTAATAAATAATAATAATAATAATCTTATGGCCTATATTTTATCTTTCCAGAAAGAAAACATGTTTTCCTACCTCATTAGTTAGCTCTGGGGCATTGATTTCTCTGTACTGCTTCTTCAAAATATGAAATTATGCTGAGATTATCGTTCTTGCTTCACATTGGTTTGGTATTCTTTCCTTTAGCCTGAAGACCTATTTACCATAGTTAGGTCTTTATTATTTTTTCTCTTTTCCTTTTTATCATTTGGCTGCCCACTTTTAGACCCTTGGACTTGTTTTTAGGGGAAGAGGGGATTTTCCCCAGGAATCACAAGGTTATATTTTCTGTAGAATGACTGGAGGCAGATGAATGCTATATAAGTGTAGCAATAATAATAAGTCAGCCTAAGTCGGTGTCGTGGCAGTTGCAAATGCAGAAAATAACATGAAATTAGACCTTTTTGAGACATGGCATGAAATTTGCATTTTCACAATGAAATTTGCCTTTTTACCATGAGTCATGGGAATTAGCATGTAATTTTCTTTCTCTAGCTATACCAGGATCCTGGAACAAAACATATCTCCTGTGTGTATTTCTTCCTAAAGTACACTTTCGTTCTTGACCTGCAAGATTTCCTGTGGTTCTTCCCATTCTAGATAAAATAAAACATACCAAACAAAGGGCCAGATGTAGTAAGCATTTTCCCACAGATACAAAATAAGAAAAAACATAGCTCCAACTTCAATTTATCCAGTTTGAATATTTTAGGCCTATCCTGGATTTCTGACAACCCTATCATGATGCATTACTTTTATTATTTTTTATTTAGTTTAAAAGGTAAGTTGCATTTAAGTACGGTAGGTATTTCCGTGTCCCCAGCAGGCTTACAACCCAACTTTGTACTTGAGGCAATGGAGGGTTAAGTAACTTGCCCAAGACCACCAGGACTGTCAGTGAGATTGAAACCCTGGTCTCTCTGGTTCATAACTAGAGAATGGCACGGAGACATACACTTATGATTTTATTTTTAAATCTTTTTATTAAAGTTTATAAAGGAATAATATGCTGTGCAACTGTTGTGTATAAATTACAAATAGAAAACAATAATATCAATGAGCAGCTATAATAACCCATCACCACCCTCTAGCCTTCCACCCCTAACAATAGCTGACTTCTACTACCCCGTGGAATCCTAATCCACCCTATTAAAATGCCCGGGGTTCCAATTACAACCCATTCTGTATGCCTTGAGGGAAGAAATATGCGCTATGAAGCACTGTTTTCTGATTTCTTTTAATACGTGGATGAATAAGAAGTCATCAACAATCTCAGGATTCAACTTAGCTCTCCTGTCTTCCACATTCGTTCCTGCAATAGAAGATGTCTTCTTAGAAGATGTACGAGCCAAGGAGCAGCCACAGAAGGTGGAGGAACCCTCAATTCCTACATCAACGTAGTGTAGCAAAGAAAGGAGTAGGATGATCTGGCCCTTTCAATAACCCAGGGAGACTTATATCACTACAAAGTATTAATGCGCATCAAGTGACTCGACACAGCAGCTGTGTTTTGGTGCCTATGCGCCTGTTTCAGGAGTCTTGTGCTGTTCCAACGATTTAAAAACAAAACAAATTTTCTTGTATGGTTATGTCATTGGATGTCACAATCCAAATAATTCGAAAATGATACTTCCAAAGCCTGCAACTGCAATCTAAACGAAGAATTCAAAAGAGGGGCTGTTTATTCTTTTTTTATCTATGTACTAGCATTTCATTTTGGGGTGAGGTGCTTTTCTAGAAGGCAGATTAAGGCTCGCTTCTTCAGACCTGGGATGATTAATGACTGTTTTTGTTTTTTTGTTTTTTTTAAGAACCACAACACTAATTTGCTATCATATCACTGAACATTATCACTAAGTTTGAGCAGAAGCCTTATAGCCATATTTCTCTTGATTTATCCACCAGCAACAATACAAGAGATTTATTTGACCCTGATGCAGGCTTTGATGGCGAAACACGGCTGTGTCGGGTCGTTTTTAAGCTATCCATATTAAAGACGTCCTGATTTTCTCTTCGAGCTGTCCTTACTTTTTTGTCCATTGCACTAAGTGTAGCACATTAACTACCTAATACCTTCCATACCCACTCTCTGCCCATGCCTAGATCTGTAACACAAAAAGCACTTAACCTGTGGTTTACCTCATGGCAACTGCTAAATTACAACAAAGCTCCTTAATGCGGCTAGAAGTTACCGTGCGGTAAATAATGTGTTAAGTGCATTAGTTAAAAGACCCCTTAGCTCTTCTTCATCTCTTCCCTTTCCCCTCAGTATAGCCTGGCTCCCACTTGTCTTTCCCCCCTTTAAAGATTCTGTTCTCCTTTCACCACACACACCATTCTTCCACTTTCCCCTTCTCACCATTCTTCATCAATCTCTCCTCCTCTTTCTCACCTCCCTGCTCTTCTGTCCTCTTTGTTCCATTTCCAGTTTTTTCTTCCCCTCATCATGCAATATATCTCCTCTCTCACTGTTCATCATGTCTTCTCATTTTCTTTCTCCTATACAGTGGCGTAGCCACAGGTGGGCTTGGGTGGGCCAGGGCCCGCCCATTTATGGCTCAGGCCCACCCAACAGTAGCACATGTTTAGTGGTAACTGGTGGGAATCCCAAGCTCTGCCAGCTGAACATTTCCCCCTGATGGTAACAAACATGCTACTCTCCACAACACCGGCACCTGTGCATGCTCAGTTTTCAGTGCATGCTTGTTGCCAAGGTGGAAAGAAGCGTTTTCCCACCGGCTGAGAGAATTTTTTTTTTTTGGAGGGTGGGGGAGAACACTTGGTGCCCACCCAATTCTTGCCCAGGCCCACCCAAAATCTGTTGTCTGGCTACGCCCCTGCTCCTATATGTACTATAACTGCTGCAATTTTCCCTACTGTTATCAATTGAAAGTTTTTCTTGCTGCTACAGCTCTGTTGCCTATTCTGAATGCTTGTTTAGAATCATATGATCTAGCAGTACTTCTGGGTTCCCATAATTTTTAAATGGTACTTCAAAGTACTGTCATTCCTCATTTTGCCTACTGAAATAGTTCATTGATGGGAGTTCCCAAAAGATTTTAAAGATCTTTTCAGTCCATATTGAATACTGTAGCTCAAGTAATTAAAGGAATATCTAAATTTGAGCACATCACTCCATCTTTAATTGCCCTTCATTGGTTACCTATAGAATCATGTATTCATTATAAGCTTGTGATGTTGGGTTTTTAGGCTTTATGTGGTATGCTTTCTCCTGTTTTCATCTATTTTCCACCCTCTCTCTCACTATGTTCATCATCATCATACATTTTAGATTTATCCTCCTTCCATTTATTAGGAGGAATTTAGGAATTCCATTTTTTACATTAAATGTCCTCAGTTGTGGAATGAATTTGCAGACAAACTTCGATCACTTTGAGATATAAAGGAGTTTAAATCTATGTTAAAGACTCTTCTATTGAGGAAGCCTATAGCATCAACCCAATATAATTTGATAACGTGGTGTTCTGACCTGATGCAATTTCCTGAACTTTAAATCCTGTATAATGTATATATAGTTCGGGTAGAGGTCAGACTGTCTTATGTAGCGATGGTGTTATGGATGGAGATTGTATGGCTATTTGTTTTTATGTTCTGCTGTTGTTTTTTCTTATATGCATGTAATGTTGTAATCTGCCTAGAATTGGTAGATAGAATGGAATATAAATTTAGAAATATGTGTTTTCAGGGCCATCCGGCTTCAAACTGGCAAACAAAGTCACAGATTGAGAGAATAAGGGTGGATCCGAAGGGATGTCACCTTCAAGCTAAGGACCCTGTGAGAAAATGCCACCAAGACAGTGGAGGAGGTGCTTCCACTCTAGGCCCAGTACCCCTAATAGTTGCTTATCTATTAGTAAGAAATCTTGACCCTGGGTCCTTTGAAGAAGAGTTCAATTGCTTAACTTATTAAAAATATGTTTGCTCATTGTATTGTATATGGCCCTGATAATTCAAGTATACAACATTTAAGCATTGTTGACTTCTAAAAGGAAATGTGAGACCTATGAAAAACCATCAGCTTCCATATAAAGAAGTGAACAGTCAAGTGGAGGAGTAGCCTAGTGGTTAGTGCAGTGGACTTTGATCCTGGGGAACTGAGTTCAATTCCCACTGCAGCTCCTTGTGACTCTGGGCAAGTCACTTAATCCTTCATTGCCCCTGGTACAAAATAAGTACCTGAATATACATAAACCGCTTTGAATGTAGTTACAAAAACCTCAGAAAGGCGGTATATCAAGTCCCATTTCCCTACAGATTTCAATAGAAGTTTGCAATCAGTAAGCAGCTCCATGTGAAACAGTGACAATGTTGGTAGACATAAGAATTGGGGTAGTATAAAGGCATTTGGTACCCTAGACAACCCTTCAGCCTTGTGCCCCACTCTCCCTCCCCCCCCCCCCCCCCCCCCCCCCCTTACAAACTTTCTGGTTCCTCGGCATCCCGTCTGAGATTTTTATAATTAAACTCAATTATTATGATCAGCCCAACACCACCCTTCCCAAAACAGCCCTGTAAAAATGTATAATCAGACATCATACTTTTAAATGTTAAGGTGTCAATAGTCAGCATGATTTAATTGGGTAGGAGAGTTCTTGGAGGATCTCCCGTCAGCCATGTTTTCAGGATTTCTGCACTAGATATGCATAGATAGATTTGCATACATTGTCTCCATTGCATACAAATATTGGGAATCCTTTGTCTAATACCTTACAATCAATACAGCTTTCAAAAATGTGTCTACTTTATTTTTAAAGCTAATTATACTATTTCCCTGTACACTATTCTGGTGCAATGAGTTGCAAAGGTTAATGATGCATTCATGTCATGAAGTACTTCCTCTGCATACTGTGAGCCTGCTGCTTGATAATTTCAGGATGCACATAGGAAGCATGAATAATAGTTTCCAATTTACTTTCAGGATTTTATAAACCTCCTTAGCTGATGCATATAAATGCTTGGGGGGGGGGGGGGAGGATACGCCTTTCACTGGGACTGGCTTAATCAATAAGCAGACAAGATGATCACCTAGGGTCCCAGCTTCTGGGTGGGGTAGGATAGCAAAGATCAGCTGCAGTCAAAGGAGAACTATAGGCCATGACAACCTAAACCCAAAGGAACATCAGCATGAATTTTGATCTGAAGGATGATGGGCAATTTTCAGAGTCTATTTAATCTGGTAAATGTTGCCTGGAAACTGCCCATGTTGTGTCTTTTAAACTGTTGGTGCTTTGTCAATAAAAAAGTGTTTTCATACTTGTCTTGCTGGAAGTTCTTTGGGGGAAAATAAGGGGTAGGAATGACCAATGCGATGAGTCAAGATGAAAACACAAGTCCTTTATTCATATGTACACCAGCGTTTGCTTGAAGACAACATATAGGGTGAAATCAGGGAGCTTCACCTCAAGGTGGGCTCAACACAGTCTGTGTTTCGGCCTATGCCTTCATCAGCACTCCCAAACTAAGATCAATGTAAAATTATGCTGAAAAGAGAAAAGCAACGCTAGAGTGTTGAACATAGTGGTTGCAGTTTCTCAGCTTCAGAGTGGAGGCATCTGCAATGGCCATTGCTGCTTTCTTCTAGTCTGGAAATTCTTTGACCCACTCCCAGTGGTGTACCAAGGGGGGGCGGTGGGGGCAGTCTGCCCCGGGTGCACGCCGCTGGGGGGGGTGCCGCGCGCCTGTCGTCTCTTCGTTTTCATGCTCCCTCTGCCCCGGAACAGGTTACTTCCTGTTCCAGGGCAGAGGGAGCATGGAAACGAAGAGCCGACAGGCGCGCGGCACCCCCCCCAGCGGCGTGCACCTGGGGGGGGTTCCTTCGCCGGGGGGGGGGTCGTGCTGCACCCGGGGGGGTTATTGTTCTGGGGGGGCGCTGCATCCGGGGGGCAGGGCGGGGCGCATCGGCAATCCGCCCCGGGTGTCAGCGCCCCTAGGAACGCCCCTGCCCACTCCTACTTTGATTTTAACTGGAAACTGCCCTCATTACTGGAAATCATGTTTTTATTATATATGTGCATAATATTTAAAAGTATGGGGGGGTGTCAATATTCAGCTGGCGGTGGTCAGCATGGGTTATTCCCAGATATTCAATGCTGGGAGCTGCCTGGCCTTTGGAATTGAATATCTGGTTTTACACAGCCAGCTAACACTTTGCTGGTTAAGTCTGATATTCAGCACTTAACCGACTATAGGTTATCACATAAAGATAGGACAGCCTTTTATGCAGTCCCATTTATGCGGTTCCAGCTCCACCCCTGAACACCCCCAAAATAGCATGCAATTCTCTCTTATGTATAATCATTGTGGATATCCTGAAAATCTGACGGGCTGGGGTGCCTCCAGGACCTCGATTGGGAACCACTGTCATATACATTCAAGTTTTCAAGTTTATTTTACTCTTGATATACCACCTATCAGAGGTCCAGCTAAGCAGTCAATATCAATTGGCAGTGGTCTGTATTTTTTCCACTATGAAAGCTGCGGACTGAATTAAGTCTGGGTATTCAATGCTGGGCCATATCTGGGCACCAGCATTGATTATACAGATCTGACCAGATACATTGTGACTGACTGAGCTAATGTGGGCCACTGACATATGCGGATCCTGGCTAAATATCAGCCAGGACCCAAATAAGTGGATCATTCTTTACCCCCCCCCCCCCCCCCAATTCTGAAACTCCCTCCTGTCCCCCCCACAACAAGGTCTGACCTTCCAAAAGATGTCCAAATCCCTCCTCAACATGACCTGGCTCCCTTCTGCCTCCCCCCCCCCCCCCACCACCACCAACATGGTATGACCCCCAGGGACAAGAGCGGTCTCATCATGTTGAGGAAGTGGGAGGGGTCAAGTCATGTCGAGGGGGATTCGGGCATATTAGGGGGGTTGAAGGGTTTGGACCTTGTTAGGGACAGGAGGAGGGTTGTGTCATGTTGAGGAGGGTGGGATGGGGTCAGGCATGTTGGGAGGTTGGAGGCAGGAGGGGGGTTGGGGACAGGAGTGAATTGCATCATGTTGAGAGACAGAAGGGGGTCAGATCAGGTTGAAGGGGGCTTCAGGCATGTTGTGGGGGCACAAAAACAAGAGTAGAAGAACAAAATGTTCCAAGAGACGCAGGCAAAAACTTGAAGTGCAAACTTCTAAAAATAGTTTATTTGCCAAAATTCATAAGCAGTAATCCACAAAGCAGTAAAAAGATAACCCAAGTGGCCCAATACGAACCGTGTTTCAGCATAAAGCCTTCCTCAGAGGTTGCTGGAGCTTGATATCGCAATTTGTGGACAAATAAAAACCGAGTGAGTCAGAAAACCCCAAATTTGGGAAGCACAGTTAATGGCTCGTGATGCTATGCGGGTGTGCTTTTCAAGTTTGGAGTTTTCTGCCTGCGTCTGCATAGCTAAGTAGGCATGGTTAGGACTGCTTTTTGTAAGGCACTGAAGATCACCAGCACCCACATAATTGCCAGCTCCTTGCCAGGTCCTCCCCGACTCCACCCCCATAATGCCCTCTCCTGACCAGTTTAAGGTTGGCTGGTTAGTGCCAATTTTCAGCAGCACTGCCCAGTTACATGCTAATGAATATCAGCAGATGGCTGGTCAACTATAATTTAAGAAGCAGGGGGATCTGAACATTGACCCCTCAATATATAGTTATGAGGGTAGAAGGACAAAGTAGGAAAATAAAGAGGGGAACATATAGTAACATAGTAGATGACGGCAGAAAAAGACCTGCACGGTCCATCTAGCCTGCCCAACAAGATAAACTCATAGGTGCTACTTCTTGTGTATACCTTACCTTGATTTGTATCTGCCATTTTCAGGACACAGACCATAGAAGTCTTGCCCAGAACTAGCCCCACCACCCAAACACCAGCCCCGCCTCCCGATACATGTATTGTAGGTAAATGGAAGAGGAAAGTTCAGGATATCCTGAAAACCAATTAGCTGTGGGGTGATGAGAACAAATTTGGAAACTACTGTCCTATAGCTAATTCAACCCAAGGCTTAAAAATTTTTAAAGAGATTTGCAATCTGTAGCATGGGGTTTAACTTTTTCAATTTTTTTCTTTTTTAAATCATTACCTTTCATGTTTGCTGAGTTGTATGTTGACAGCTGGCAGCTCCTGTGCAAGCTGGAGATTCAGACAGATGAGAGAAAGGACCCCTAGGTTCCACATACGAGAAGTTAGACTTACATTGTGTTCCTTTCATCCTTCATGCCTGGGCTTTTCTATCCCCTTTTGTACTTGCCCTAAACATTATTTCGAAAGACGTGCTATAGCTGAACTCCTGCTACTCATAATCATATTCTACAGTAGAATAAGTACAAGTGATCCGCTCCTGCTAGTTCCAGCCCATCTTGAACTCTGGCCAAAAAGTTAACAGTGGAGCAATTTTGCATAGTAACGTATTGTACCTACATAATGTTCTGCAACTGATAATTATGTGTACAAGTCTCAGTATGCAAAGATCCCTCATTTGCATAGATCAGACAGCAAGTGGGAGTTGGAAGGGAGCATTTCAAGCTTGCATACATAAAACTACTTTTTATTGAATACTTAACACAGAGTGAAAAATTCAAAGGAAAATAACAAAACTAATCATATGCAAATGTTTAAAAGTGCTATCTTGGAGAGAAGCATGGAATTTGTTTAGACAGTTTTTCCTCTATCTCAGAGTATCCAAATGTCTTGCAGATCTTTTATATACATGCACAGAAATTGCATTTTAGCGCATGATTTTTGCACTCCTAAATATCATGGCAGGTTCATGCTGTCTCATCTGTTTTCTGGGTCTAACAGGAAGAACACATGAAAACAGGAATGAGACAAATTACCTTTGCAACAATAAGGAGAGCATTAGGCCCATCAACTGTAACTGGATTATACAGATATAGATATAGTCTGTTGTGTTTTGTTACTAGCACCAGGACTATGCAATGAAATGTTGTTCACTGATAGCAGTGTGTATTCTTCTTAAAGAGTGCACATTATATTGTAAACAAGGCATGTTTTACATAAGGAGTGCACACAATGCAAAGAGGGCAAACTCTTGTTAAAGAGTGCGTACGCATGTACATGTGTGATGGTTTATACATGAATAAAGGTTTGTGTATGCTTGTACTATTAAGAGAAGAGTGCACCCTCTTTCACATACCCCCAGATTCTATAGTTGTGCATGCAGATCTAAGCATATTCTGATTTGTGTGCGCAATGCAATTGGTTAACAAGCCAACCAACGCCAATAAATGAATGTTAACAAGCAATTATCAGTACTAATTGGCACTAATTAGAATTTATGCACACTACTCAATATGCGTATTCTATAATATAGTCCATGTAAATTCTACCACACGGATCCCAAAAGGGGGCCTGGCTATGAGAGGAGCATGGGCGGGTTATGGGCGTTCCTAAAATTTGCATGCAATGTTATAGAATAACCAACTCCACGCCTAAAGTTAGGCATAGGCATTTACACCAGGTTTTTATTGATGTAATTTGTTGTGCCTATATTCTAGTCATGTGGATGGGCTTAGGAATATTCTGTACACCACATCTAACTTTAAGCACAATTTATAGAATATGTCTAAGCGTATTTCAGATCAGCACCAATTTTTTAGGCACCATAAACAGAATTTGGTCCATAGTGCACACTCTTTAAGAAGAGTGTACCCTCTTTCACATAGGGTCGATATACAAAGGCAGCCATATTTAAAAATGTAGTGACTCGCAATAAGAGAGCAATACACAAAGGGGATCACATGCAAATGAGAGGCGGGGATCCCCCTTTGTGCATCGTTCGCTGTTTGCAATTTTGAACTGTCAAATGCATTTGACAGATCTGATGCACTGGAACCTGTCCCCACCCGAAACCCCCCCCCCCCCCTCCATTGACACTCCCCCTGCATCTCCCAACAGCTTGCTTGATGAACCCCCTGCAACTTGTCTCCCAACCTTCTGACCCACCCGTGACATGCCTGCTTCTCACCTCTCCCCAATTCTTTTTAAACATTTTCCCTGGTAATCCAGTGGACCCTGACCCCCCCCCCCCCCCCCCAAATATTTTTTTGTAAATTTTCCATGGTGGTCCAGTGACCCGGACTCTTTCCCTCGGCATGCAGTCACACACTCAATTCCGACCCCGACCCCTCCCTGTATCTTTTACAATGTGGAGGCAGGAAGGAAGGAGCAACAGCTCCTCTCTCCTGCCTCAGGCCTGCCCATAACAAAATGACGGCACCCAGGCCCTGCCCAGTGCATTCTGGGATGCACTGGGCAGAGCTAAACACAATTTAAGGACATTTTTCCTTATATGGTGCTTAGCCCTGGCCAGTACATACCAGAATTTACTGGGCAGATCCTGGGCTCTGCCATTTTGTTCTGGGCAGGCCTGAGGCATGAGGGAGGAGCTGTTGCTTCAACCCTCCTGCCTCCATCTTGTAAAAGTACAGGGAGGGGTGCATGTATGTGCACAGAGAGAAAGGATCCAGTTCACTAGACCTCCAGGTAAATTTTTTTTAAAAGATTCACAGGGCCACAGGGAGGGCCATGGAGGGGGTCAGTGTCCACTAGGCCACCAAGAAAAATGAAAAAAAAAAATGATTCATGGGGGTGTCAGGTTCCATTGGACCATCAGGGACATTTTAAAAAAATTGGGGGGAAGGCTTTTAGTGGGACTTGGCTGTGGGGGCGCCTGGAAGTGAGAGGTAGGAAGCACAAGCAGGCACCCTTTGCAGCTGCCTGCTTGCGTTGCCCTCCTCTCCGACAGCTCTGAAGCAGCTGTAAAATTTGCTCATTAAATTACGGCTGCTCTGGAGCTATACATCCCCGGAATGGTCATTAGAATACTAATGTGCTCATTAGAATACATTTGCATGGGGTTTTGGGTGGCTGCTAATGGCACACATTAGAGCCATGGAAAACCCCTTTGTGCATTACTAGCTAAATAGCTGCTTGCTTTAGACTGGCTAGAACCATCCAAAGCAAACGTTAGCAACATGGTAAGCTTTGTGCATCTGGCCCATAGTGATAATAATGGGTACTTATAGCTCACTACTCTCCCTACAACTGGGTTCAGATAGGTTAACAAAAGTCTACTACTAATCATTTCTATAGCACTACTAGATGTACGCAGCACTGCACACATTATATGCAGGTACTTTCTCTGTCCCTAGAGGGCTCACAATCTAAGTTTTTGTACCTGGGGCAATGGAGGGTTAAGTGACTTGCCTAAGGTCACAAGGAGCTGCAGTGGAAATTGAAACCAAGTTGCCAGGATCAAAGCCCACTGCACTAACCATTAGACCACTCTTCCAAAACCTATAATAGGTAAATACAATAGTTACCTAATAGCTACAGTACAATAGGAGTTCATACAAATTCACAACAGAAATTTAGGAAATAAATGAATCTTCAAAACAAAAATAGGATGAAGATGCCTTAATATCTACAAGAAGTCCATTCCAGTATTAAGTTATTTGAAATACTGCAGACTTTTCCTGAAAACTGATTCCTCTAAATTAATGAATTGTCAGCATAAGATAGTTACAAGTACGTTGTGCTCTACCATCTATTCAATAGTGTGACTAATTAAGTCAAATCAGATGGGCACAAGCCCTCTAAAATCTTAAAAACAAAGCAACATATTTTAAAAATTATTCTTGCATTTATCAGAAGCCAATGCAGTTCAACCAGCAAAGGAGATACATGGTCATACCTAGCTTTGTAAAAAAAAATAAAATTAGCCTAGCAGCTGTATTCTGGATCAATTGTAACCTCTGTAGTTGTTTTTTTTTTTTGTGTAATTCCTACTTACAGAGAATTAAAGTAGTCCAGTTGCAACAAAATCAACAGCTGCATCAATACCTTAAAGTGGCAAGAAAGACTGAGCATCGCAAGAGCAACAGTCAAAGCTAAGATAAGTACAAGTTTTGACTTTCAAATAAAGAATTGAAAACAGGGAGAGGAGGTTTTTTAAGCTGGTGATGACAGATAGAACTCCGGTGAACATTGTTAAGCCTTGAGCTGAGGTTCAGCAGTTTGTTGAGACTTTTTCCTCCTTCACAATAACACACTATACAGTACAGCCTAGGAGATACGATATTGATATATTTTAGGTACAGTTTACAGAATACACCTAGGCAGAAATATTTTCAGCACCGATTTTTCAAGCGCCATATATAGAATCTAGTCGCATGTGAGAGAAGGTGTACTCTTCTTAAACAGTGTGCACTTTTGATGACATTTGTTCTGGAGCAAAAATAAAACCTGGAAAAAATGACTACTGTAGCTATATAACCTTTCTGCTTTACACAATGCAAAAAGAAGCTCAATATGTACTCAGTAATTCCCAAGAGGAAAAATAGAGGGACCATTACATTCTCTGCAACCAATGTCAGTCTGATATTATTCCTATAGCTATTTCTATATCCATGTGTACAGAGAACAAGAGTGAAATATACATATAGGGAGCAATGTAAGAAATCGAGCCAAAATGTAGGCACCAGTATGATGTGCCCTGAGCATTAATTCTATAATGGCAATTTGCAGTTTTGAAGCCTAACCTAAGGTGCAACACTTACGACGTGTTAAAGGCTGGTGTAAGTTCTCACACCTAACTGTTGGCAGGAAGGCATGTAACCCCTAGTATTCTATAATCTGCGTGCATGACCTGCCCATGCCCCTCCCATGGCCACACCTCCTTTGAAATTACACGTGACATTAATTGCATGCACAGCTTTTAGAATGGAAACTAAGGTCAGTTGCATGAGCAATTGCCAATTTGTGCCAATCAACACCAATTTAAGGCAATTATTGGCTGTTAACTCCAATTAACGGTTATTTATTTATTTATGGCATTTCTTTTTTTTTAAACTTATTTATTCATTTTACATTTATATCTAAAAACATAAATGTATTGGCAATCTCAGAAATAAATGATTATAAGGCATTACAATCTCTCTATATAAAACGCACCTCCAACGTTCTATTGAAGCCTGTAGTTGTGTAGATCGAAACTCCTCCATGAGTGTATGCCCTGCCCTCACGTCACAACATGATGACATCGAGGGCGGAGCAATTACACTCAACGAATCGCATCGCCCACAAAACGCGATGGTAGAAACATCGCGAAAGCGAACGACCTGCAAGAAAGGGAGGACTACCATCGCCCCGCCCTCGCGTCACAACGGAGCACTGACACTTGGGAGGAAGCGAGGAAGGAATGCAGCCTGAACGTGAGAGGGAGGGAGCGAGCCAGCCTAAACGTGGGAGGGAGGGAGAGAGGCAGGCAGGCAGGCAGCCTGAACGTCGGAGGGAGGGAGGGAGCCAGCCAGCCAGCCAGCCTGCCTGAACGTGGCAGTGGGAGGGAGGGAGCCAGCACGACCTGCAAGAAAGGGAGGACTACCATCGCCCCACCCTCTCGTCACAATGGGGCACTGACACTTGGGAGGAAGCGAGGGAGCGAGCCAGCCTAAACGTGGGAGGGAGGGAGGCAGGCAGGTAGGCAGCCTGAATGTCAGAGAGAGGGAGCCAGCCAGCCAGCCTGCCTGAACGTGAAATTACAGGAGTGGCTCCTGTGATGGAACAACCTTTTCTTTTGATTCAATAAACTCTAACAGTTTCTTGGGATTAAAAAAAACATAATTCACCAAATCAAAAGAAATACAACACCTATAAGGAAATTATTTATGGCATTTCTAACCCACATTAGCCCAAGTGGAACTCAGGTTCAATGTGGCTTACAATATAAACATAAAAGAAAAGAAATAGAATTGCATTTAAAAAATACATCCTAAAAATATTCTATCAGAAGTGATAGGGGCAATTCAATGGGACATCAGGAAGAAGTGAAATTATAAGGAAGTAAATAACATTCAGACTGAGTTCTAACTTTGTTGAAGACTGAGCTAAAAAAAAGTATTGTTTTCAATAAATTATGAATTAACTCATAATCACTAGTATATCTAATTTGTTTAAGAAGAGAATGCCAGACTTTGGTGCATTGATAAGAAAAGTTAGCATTGTGGATTGTTTTGTAAGATACATTTCTGCAACTGGGGAAATGTAAAATGAGATATTCTTTGGATGACAAGGAAGTTTACATGGAGGTAAATCAATAAGTTCAATCATATAGGACGGTGACAGACCAAATAAAATTTGATGCACCAATGCACATAGCTTGAACAAAATTCTGCTCTTTATAGGTAACCAGAGTAAATTATGAAGGAGTGGGGTAGCTTTAGCAAAGCACAGTGATTTACTAATTAGAGGGGAAGCTGTGTTTTTTTAGCAGTTTGTAATTTTTTAAGAAGGCCGCATTTAATTCCAGTATAGATGCAATTACAATAGTCAATTTTTGTTAGAACAAGAGATTGGGTTAAGATACGGAAGACTGGTCTTGTGAAAAATGATTGCAATCTCTTTAGTTTCCACAGCATATGGAAGGAACTAGAGACTACATTCAAGACTTGACTTTCTAAGGATAAAAGTTGATCAATTGTAACCCCTAAGATTTTCATTGAGGATACAAGAGGATAGGTTATATTATCAATTGTAAAATCTTTGAGAATAGTCGGATGAAAAGGATGTTATTAATAAAAATTTAGTCTTCTCAGTATTAAGTTTCAATTTAAAATTAGAAACCCAGGATTTAGTTAATGTGATTCCTAATCTGATTTTGTTAATGATATCATAAAGAGTTTTGGAAAATATGATGTAAATAGTGATGTCATCAGCATAAATAAAAGTAGTACTACTACTACTACTTAACATTTCTAGAGCACTACTAGGGTTACGCAGCGCTGTACAGTTTAACAAAGAAGGACAGTCCCTGCTCAATGGAGCTTACAATCTAAAGGACGAAATGTCAAGTTGGGGCAGTCTAGATTTCCTGAATAGAGGTATGTAAATAGAGGTATGTAAATAGTGATGTCATCAGCATAAATAAAAGTAGAAAGGTCATTGCTCTCAAGTAGATTACCAAGAGGAGTCATCATGATATTAAATATGATGGGAGACAAGGGAGAACCCTGCAATACTCCACAACTAGAAAGCCAGGATGAAGAGATAGTGCCTAATTGTTTAACTTGGTATGATCTAGATTTCAAAAATCCCGAGAACCAATCATGAACAGCATCACAGATACCATAATGATCAAGGACATTTAAGAGAATATTGTGGTCAACAGTATCAAATGCAGTAGACATATCAAATTGGAGTACTATAATTTTATTACCAATACCAAGCTCCCATCTGAAACTGGCTAAGAGAGTAGTAAGAACAGTTTTGGTGCTGTAGGAAGGTCTAAATCCGGAATGCGATTTGTGCAGAATGGAATGGAGTTGGAGATATTCCATTAATTGTTGCAAGACCAATCCTTCCATGGCTTTGACAAATAATGGGATTGGGATTAAGGGGTCCTTTTACTATGATGTACTTTTTGTATTAGATTACCTTAGCAGGATTAACAGTCCATACTGTCTATTGACTTAGTTATCTTATCATTTAGCACATGCTAATTGTTAGCACGCACTAGACCTGTTAGTGCACCCTAGTAAAAGGACCCCTAAATTGTGTGTGGAGCTGACCTTATTCTATAAATTGGGTGCCCAACTTTGCACTCTAAGCATAATGTTGGTTGCCTTCTTTTATAGAATTAAGACGATAGGGGGCAATTCTATAACTTGGGCCCACATGTTAGGCACCTAGATGCCGAATGCATATATCTGATTCTATAGCAGCATCTAGACACCAAACCCCCTGTTTACAAAGCCACGCTAGCGGCTCCCATGCAGCATTGCTGACACAATCCATTCAAAGTGAATAGGTTGTATCAGCAGAACCACTCCGCCAACCGCTAGTGAGGCTATGTAAACAGGGGTCCAAGATTCCTTTATAGAAGTCTAGTGTAATTCATCGTCTATGTACCAATGTTTAGGCACAGCCACCTATACCATGTCAATAGCAGAGGTAAATTGGCACTCCTAAATGTAGCACTTACATACGTAATTTACAGTATCCTGTAAGTTATGCATGTAAATGTTTATTTATTTATTTATGCATTTGTACCCCACATTTTCCAACCTAGTGATAAGTTCAATGTGGCTTACAATTAACTTAGGTCAACAAGTATCAAGTGAGGGTCATCGCAAGCCTGGTTCCATTATGTCTATGATTATGTGATGAGGAGTGATGGCCAGGTTCTCCTTAGCTATGTAATTTCATCGGAAAGGAATTTCCTAAAGAGATGAGCTTTCAATTGTTTTTGGAATATTAGGTAGTTATTCAATCCTGTTAAGTCTTTCAGTAGAGAGTTCCAGGTTTTGGTGCATACGTACAGTATGTGAAACTGGTTGTGAGTGTGGATTTGTATCTTAGGCTTTGGCATTTGAAATAATGAAGAGTTAGATAGGATCTTGCGTTCTTGTTTGCGTTGCATGATGGTAAATCTATCAAGCCGGCCATGTACTCTGGAGTGAGGCCAAAGATTATTCTGTGGACCAGGGTGCATATCATGAATGATATGCGTGCTTCGATGGGTAACCAGTATAATGTTTGCAGTAGTAGACTCACTCCTTCAAATCATTTTTTTTCGAATATGTCTAGCTGCTGTGTTTGTGCTGTTTGTAGCCTCTTTAATGTTTGTTCCTTGCATCCTGTGTAGATTCTGTTGCAATAGTTTACATAGGAGAGGACCGTGGATGAACAAATTTGTGGAATATGTCACTGGGACAATAGTTTTTTATACGCTTGAGTTTCCACATAGTGTGGAACATTTTCTTGGTGGTGTTTGTAACCTGGTCATCGAAGGGTAGATTACAGTTGATGGTAACTCCTATAATTTTCAGTTTGTCTATTATTGGGATAGGTGTTCTCATGGCGTTGATGTTTGTGAAGCGTTCAGTATTGTGTGGTGATGTTAGTATTAGGCAATGTGTTTTTCCCTGTTCAATTTTAGTTTGAAAGCTGAGGTCCATGTTTCCATGGTGTTTATGCAGTCCGAGATTTTGGAAGTAATTTCTGATATATTCTTCTTGAAAGGGATGAATATTGTCACATCAGTATATATGAAGCGGTTGTAGCCTTGTCTGGACAGTGATCTGGCAAGGGGTGTCATCATTAGATTGAATAGTATTGGTTAGAGTGGTGAGCCCTGGGGAACCCCACAGTCAGCTTTCTATAGGGCAGAGATTGTGGAGTTCATCTTTACTTGGTAGGACCTTGTAGTCAGGAATCCATTGAAACAACTGAGCACCTTTCCTCCAATACCGATATCAAGTATTCTTTGTAGGATGTGGTGATCAACCATGTCAAATGCGCTGGATATGTCAGACTGTAATAGGAGGATGTTTTTCCCAATTGAGATTTCTTTTTTGAATTTCACTATTAGCATGATCAGCATTGTTTCTGTGCTGTAGTGAGTCCTGAAGACTGATTGGGAGTCGTATAATATGAAGAATTTGTTTATGTAGTTAACTAGCTGGTTGGCCGTTATGCTTTCCATTACTTTGGTCATTAGAAGTATGGATGCTACTGGCCTGTAGTTGGAAGTATCTTGGCATTCTTTGGGATAGGAGTTAGCAGTATATTGCCCTTTTCTATTGGGAATCAGCCTTCCCTAAAAATGAAACTGAGGTGGGAGGTAAGGTAATTGATGAATCAACCTGAGGGTGCTTTCAGATATAATTGGGACATGTGTCTAGCATGCAGTAGGCAGTGGAGAATTTTCTTACTGCTTGTGCTACTGTCTCTTTTGTGAGTTGGGGGAAGGCCTTCATGTTCTGTCCACCGGGATTTCTTCGAGGGGATAATACATTTCATCTATAAAAATATCTAGGTTGGTGTCATCTTGTGTTAAAATCTTTCTGAAGATCTTTTCCTTGAAGTGCCTGCCAGTTCGTTTGTTATTGTTAGTGGTTTGGTATTTAGTAGGTTATTTATCAGCTGGTATAGTTTTTTTTGTATCTCTGTAGTCTATGCCTACCTGTTTTTTATAGAACTTCATTTTAACCTGTCTTATTTTGATCTTGTATCTGTTTTGTGCTTCCCTCCATGCGATTCTGTTGGTTTCAATCTTGTTTTTCAACCAGGTTCATTCTTGTCTTCTGCATTGTGATTTTAATGCTTTCAGGTCTGCTTGGTACCAAGGGGCTGTTTTGTGATTTCATCCAGTTTTATTTTTCATGGGTGCTATTTCATCTAGTATGGTTGTGCTTCTTCTGTCACATTTAGATAGGAATTCTTCAGTCAGTTGTTGGTGACCATTGATTTTCATATAAAGCTGTCCAAAATTTAGTTGGATCAGCCTCACCTTGTGATTTGTACAGTTTTATTGTCTATGGTGGTCAGGTCCCGTGTTCTTTCCAGTAGAGGATGAAATGTAGTTTAAAGTGGTCAGACCAAGGAGTTTCACTCCAACTGAGGTCCTGTCTTTTGAAGTCCATGTCTGGAGAGAATCTGTATGCGAGTAGATCTATGAAGTCCCATAGTTGAAGGAATTTGTAGCAATCTTTGGTGCTATTTTTGCTCTGATCTTCTAAGTGTAGATTAATATCTCCTATAACCATTGCATTGGAGTTGGCTATACATGTGTGCGAGATGACGTTCATGAGGTTAGTTTGAGCCACTTTCCAGTTTCCTGGTGGTCTGTAAAATACTATGCAGCACAGGTGGTTGTATAGGGTACTGTCAGTGATTCTAATCAATGCTATTTCTAGTTGTGGTGTTATGGATTCCACAGTGGTTCCAATGTTAAAGAAAGATCTGTAGATCAGAGTGATGTCACCACCTTTCTTTCCATTTATGGTCCAATGCAGGATTTTGTAACTGGGAGGACATAGGTCCAGAATCATAGGACCTTCCTTGTTATGGATCCATGTTTCATTGAGGAATACCAGGCTGAGGTCTTCGTCCAATATTCAGTCTTTTATTATTTCTGTTTTGTTTACCGCTGATCTAACATTGATGTATCCCACTGGTATTGGTAGATAATTGCCCTCTGTGGGTGTGGTTCTGGTGATTTTTACTATTTGGCATGCATTTGGGTTTCTGGATTGTTTGGCTGCCTTCCTGGTCCACTGTTGTGTTGGAACCATTTTTGATTGATTTCTGTTGCTTAAGTCAACCCATCCATCTTTTAGAGCTCTGCTTGAATGGGAGATGATGCTTATCGATGGGTGATTCCGGTTGCATAGTATTGGTATTCTATTGTTCTCCTCTTCTGTTAAAGCTCCTGAGGTGGTTGGTAGCATTAGAGTAGTTAGCCCAGTTAGGATTCTTGTGATGTGCATTATGTCCTTTATAATGAGTAGAAAGGTCAGTATTTTTCTGGTTCTTGTTAGTTAGCAGGGGTTGTGTCCGTGGTTGTTAAGTGACTATCCCTGTACTGTAAAGGTGGTGAGGCTCCTGCTGTTGTATGTCTGTTCCTACTTTCTGGGTGGATTCTGGCCCCTTTGATGTGCAAGTTGAGAGTTCCTGTGGGTTTTTCTGTCATCCCCCCCCCCTTCTTTCCTATCCCTTCTTTATAATTTGTTTACCTTTTTTTATTTTTTTTATGTTTATTGTTTTCCTTACTACCCCTTACTCTTCCCTATTCTTTTATCTTTTTTACCTTTTCTCTTGTTGCCTCCTAATTTTCTTTTCTCTTCCCCTTTCCTTTCCTGTTCTTCTAATTTTTCTTTTCCTACTCTCCCAATTCTTTCTTTTGTATCTTCTCTTTATAAACCCCAGAAGGTCCAGAGTTCAGCGCAGCGTAAGTTCTGGTTTAGGTCATCTCCCTGCAGTCTGCACTGGGATCTGGTGCTGATACGAATGGGGAGGGCAGCTAGAATGCTGGTGCAACACTTTCCCTCTAGCAGATCATCCCCACCACTGACATACCTTCACCTGGGCTGATGGGATGTGCGTTCAGCCCTCTTGACTCCCGGGTCTTGAGAAAAACCGGATGAGTCCTGGGGGCAGAGGCATGCACCACAATGGCGACCCCCGGTCACGTGGGAGCTCTCCCCTGGCTGGGACTCCACTCCCGTTCTGTTCACTTTCTGTCTTGCCTCTGGGACAGAAGTAAGCCCAGGCAGAATTCCAGGCAAGAAAAACTCTGGCTACTAAATAAGTATTAGACATAATAAATGTTTATTCAAATTGTCAAAGAAGCCAATCAATAATTATTGAAATAGTAACAAATAAACTCCCAATACAGTATAATATGTAGCAAATAAAAACAGAGTTTTCCCTGAGAGCTGTCAATATGTCCACCTCTTAGTGGATACACTGAAGCTCTCCATCCTCAGTTCTGTTTCCTCTTAAATACTTTTTTCTTTCTTTCTTCATTATCTTAATTATAATTACCCTTCCTACCTAATGAATATGCATCTTTCCAGAATATTCTGTTTCCTGTTATGACGTCTCATGGTCCATCAAAGTCTATCATTTTATTCCCTTATTATATTGGCAGTTAGGGCCTCTCATGCACATTAGCATAGGTTTCCTTTGATATAGGTTGACCTATGTCCTTGGTATGCACAGTCATCATTCTAGCCCCCTCCACTCTCTTGTTAGGGCTATAGTTTTTACCCCCACCCTCTTACTTCTCCTTCTGATTGTTTATCTGGATACAGCAGGCGTCCTTAGTCATATGAGTCTCATAAGTACATAAGTAATGCCACACTGGGAAAAGACCAAGGGTCCATCGAGCCCAGCATCCTGTCCACGACAGCGGCCAATCCAGGCCAAGGGCACCTGGCAAGCTTCCCAAATGTACAAACATTCTATACATGTTATTCCCGGAATTGTGGATTTTTCCCAAGTCCATTTAGTAGTGGTTTATGGACTTGTCCTTTAGGAAACCGTCTAACCCCCTTTTAAACTCTGCCAAGCTAACCGCCTTCACCACGTTCTCTGGCAACAAATTCCAGAGTTTAATTATGCATTGGGTGAAGAAAAATGTTCTCCGATTTGTTTTAAATTTACTACACTGTAGTTTCATCGCATGCCCCCTAGTCCTAGTATTTTTGGAAAGCATGAACAGACGATTCACATTGCCCTGTTCCACTCCACTCATTATTTTATATACCTCTATCATGTCTCCCCTCAGCCCTCTCTTCTCCAAGCTGAAAAGCCCTAGCCTCCTTAGTCTTTCTTCATAGGGAAGTCGTCCCATCCCCGCTATCATTTTAGTCGCCCTTCGCTGCACCTTTTCCAATTCCATTATATCTTTCTTGAGATGCGGCGACCAGAATTGAACACAATACTCAAAGTGCAGTCGCACCATGGAGCTATATAACGGCATTATAACACCCTCACATCTGTTTTCCATACCTTTCCTAATAATACCCAACATTCTATTCACTTTCCGAGCTGCAGCAGCACACTGAGCAGAAGGTATCAACGTATTATCAACGACGACACCCAGATCCCTTTCTTGGTCCTTAACTCCTAACATGGCTATGACGTAGCTATAATTCGGGTTCTTTTTTCCCACATGCATCACCTTGCACTTCCTCACATTAAACGTCATCTGCCATTTAGCCGCCCAGTCTCCCAGTCTCGTAAGGACCTTCTGTAATTTTTCACAATCCTGTCACGAGTTAACGACTTTGAATAACTTTGTGTCATCAGCAAATTTAATTACCTTGCTAGTTACTCCCATCTCTAAATCATTTATAAATATATTAAAAAGCAGTGGTCCTAGCACAGACCCCTGAGGAACCCCACTAACTACCCTTCTCCATTGTGAATACTGCCCATTTAACCCCACTCTCTGTTTCCTATCCTTCAACCAGTTTTTAATCCACAATAGGACTTTTTTTCCTATCCCTTGACCCTCCAATTTCCTCTGTAGCCTTTTATGAGGTACCTTGTCAAACGCCTTCTGAAAATCCAGATACACAATATCAACCGGCTCCCCTTTGTCCACATGTTTGTTTACTTCTTCAAAGAATTGAAGTAAATTGGTCAGGCAAGATTTCCCCACACAAAAGCCGTGCTGACTCGGTCTCAGTAATCCATGTCCTCGGATGTGCTCTGTAATTTTGTTTTTAATAATAGCCTCTATAATTTCCCGGATCTCCCCTGGAACCTTTTTTAAAAATGGGCGTTACATTGGCCACCCTCCAATCTTCCAGTCTCTGGCTTAGTTGCTGACCAGCAACTTATCACAAGTTAGCACAGGCCAAAATGTCAAACCACAAATTTCTACAGCCTTAGAAAGGTATTTTTCAGAAAAAGCACATTTATAATTCTCTTGCAACTCTTAAGTCTGCTCCCAGCTCAAGAAAAGCAAACTAGCAATATTAGAAATATATATGGTTTGCACTTTTTCATGGCCTTTATGATATACAGCTCCTGCCCCAGACACTGCAGGATGTGGTCAGATGGAAGCCCAGCTACTGCCCTGGGCACTGACCTGCTCCCACGTGGTCCATCTTCAGCATGGAGCAGTCTTGGCGCGTAATTCCGCTGGGCTGAGAGAACGGCTCCTTCCATCCAGGAGCTGGAGTGCGAGGGCCTCTCCAGTGTCTGCTGCCCTCCTTCCTCCACTGACGAACGGAAGCACACCAGACCAGGGAACAAGGTGGGTGAGCGGAGCTTGCTTGTGAGCGTCCTGTTCAGCTTAGCTTAAATTACTGGATTCAGGGAGCAAGAAGCCTTTTTAAACTTGTTTTTTGAGTTTGATTGTAAGCTCCTTTGATCAGGGACTGTCCTTCTTTGTTAAACTGTACAGTGCTGCGTAACCCTAATAGCGCTTTAGAAATGTTAAGTAGTAGTAGTAGTAGTTTGAGATTGCCACAGTAATTGATATATGCTGCCAGCAACCAGCCCCAAAATGTTTCCTCCAACAAGTCCTGCCCTACTGGAAACAGGATTTTACCTGCCCATGCCCCGACCCCATTCCATTTAATCACCAAGGGCCCTTTTCACTAAAATGCACACTAAGCGGTTTTGTAAAAGGGCCTATTAGTGATTGTATACATTAAAGGTCTGGATTTAGTAAGTGGTGCTCAAAATTTGGTGCTGAAAAAAAATCTGCTCTGAGTAGTATTCTATAATTAAACAAATGTAAAAAGTTTTTCTGATTAAAGCCAAAGTACGCCACACAACATAAAATAAAACTTAGTGTCTTTCTAAAAATTATTAGATTGAAATGATAGCTCTCAGTTATCATCAGGCATCCCGCCCTACTTTAAACGAGCATAAATTAGAACAATGGAGCTATAATAATGCTCTCATTCTAATCTGTTGACACATCCTTTAGCTACCAATAACAATATGTGATAATACTTCAATGTGTAATTTGCTCAGGCAATAAGTCAAAAATCCAAGTGACAGTTCCCACAGTTCAAAATATAATCCATTCAAAATCCAGTGTCCACTATATTTAAATATCCACCCAATTTCCATTATATTTAAATCAAATGTCTACATCTTCAAAACTTTAGGAATAATATCCAATGCACTCTTCGCCAGTGCTACAGGGGTTCTAGAGAGTTCTGTTTCGGATGCTTCCTTCTTCAGGAACTCCCAAATATGCACTGCAATCAAATGCGAAGCAATGGTCTTTTTTCTTCAGCTGCAACAATTGTGGTGCTGAGAAGGGAATACACTAATCCTCGCAAGAATATGTAAATTACAAAAAAACAGCTGTTTTTTTGTAATTTACATATTCTTGCAAGGATTAGTGTCTTCTGTTTTGTTGGATATTGGCCTTTGAGGAACAACCATGTCCTTCGACCCATGGGCTGAGAAGGGAATGCCAACCCTGTAAAGACTAGATATACCCAGGAAGTTGTCAACAATCTTTTTTAGTCTAACAATTTCTCACCCAATGGTGTTCCATTCAATGGATTCATTCATCCTATTTGGTTGAATGGCCCATAATTCAAAAACCCAATATTGTTCTCTTAGTTGTAATTGAACTTTATGATCTGCATTATTGTGTTTAATTTGTTCAGTGACAAGCCATTTCAATTCAGAAAATGTATGGTTCACACAATGAATCACCATAGGAGCACTCAATATCTGAACAGTAATACAAATTTGGTGTTCTATTAAGCGTGTTTTGACTGTTCATACAGTTTGACCCACATAAATGTTGCCACAAGGACAGACAATCACATATATAACAAAAGTAGAATTGCAGGTGGTATAAGTATGAAAATGGTAATTCTTCCCGGTGATAGGATTAGTCCATGAAGAACACTCTAAAGCTTCGACACATACACTATAATGTCCACAACTATTGTGAGATCCTTGCTCCAAATTCTTATATTGTACAGGATATTTCAAAACAAAAGAAACAAGTCTATCCTATAAATTTCTAGGTGTTATAAGCAATACATGGACCCTGATTAAAGACTTTATGTAGTGCCAAAATATGTCCCCTTCCCTTCTAAGCAAACTACCAAAACCCGTATCCATACTCTTATCACCTCTCACTTAGACAATTGCAACTTGCTTTTTACAGGTCTACCATTAAACCATCTCTCTCCCCTTCGATCTGTTCAAAATTCTGCTGCATAACTTATATTCCACCAGTGTTGCTAGGCTCATATTATCCGTTTCTGTATATAATTTAAAACTCCTCTTATTGACTTGCAAATGTATTCACTCTACAGCTCTTCAGTACCTCTTGCCTCATCCTACACTTGTCCCCGGGAATTACATTCATCGGGTAATCTCTCTTATCTGTACCCTTCTCCTCCACTGCAAACTCCAGACTCCATTCCTTTTATCTTGCTGCACCATATGCCTGGAACAGGCATCAAGCTCCAGCTCTGGCCTTCTTCAAAACTAGGCTAAAAGCCCACCTTTTTGAGGCTGCTTTTAACTTCTAACTCCTACTCACTTGTTCAGTACCCATGTCTGTTTTATAATCCCACCTTACGTAATTCCCTTATCCGTTATTTGTCCTGTTTGTGTGCACTATTATCAACAAATCAAAAAGCAAACATTTTCTTTTTTCTTTTTTCAGGTTTTAAAGATTTGCAACAACATTTCTGATGTTGTTGCAAGCAACAGCTCATCCTTAAAAAACACTATAAACCAGCAATGCAAATACTAAGCATCTCATTAGCATCCTTCACATCCAAGACATTTCCTAGAATTAATGTGGGCTTCTTTGTGATTCCTTGAACCTATAGGTGCTATAACCCCTCCAAAATGGACCTTTTCACCTCACCTACAAATAAATACTCTCAATAGGTTGCAGTCTTAAATATCTCCTTTACAAAAGATAAATTATTGCTCCACAGCTACGGACTTCTAATACATTATTAATGACCTTTGATCATAAAAGGGATTTGCAGGGGACTGAACTCTCTTCCCACTCCCAAAAATAGTAAAAAAAAAAAAAAAAAACCTATCAAACAATACAAGAATAGGCTCTCTGCCTGTGTGGAAAGGGAAGTAGTCTTTCTGCTGAAAAAAGTGAGAAGCTGGAGAACCTTTTCAGAGAGCAAGCCACACCTCTACTGAAAACTTTTCCAATTGTTTCCAAGAAGGCTGCTCTACTAGACCACTCCCACTCCATTTATAGATCAGTTCTTATAGACTAGAAAACTCCTTCCATAAGGATGAATTATGCCAATGAACTTTACAGACCTCACTATTAGTAAGGGCATGGAGGCCCTTATTCACATATGATAATAAGTTATATGTTAGTTAGAGAATGTAATCTATGCTTGCCAGTGGTTAGTGTTCATACTATTTAATTGTGGTGAACCTGTGAAAGGATTAATATGGTTTACTATCAAAATTTTGTAGTGCATCATTGATTTTTTAAACATTTTTTTTTTATTAATCAGTCTGATCTTTTTATAACTTTGCATATTTTCCTTGCGGTATGTTAAAGATTGTTAATGTCAGTAATACTGGGGTGTTCAATTAGCTCAATACAGGTAGGCTACTGAACACTGATACAGTTGGCCCAAAACCTGTGACAAAAATACATTTTGCTGGCTGAGTTGCATGATGGGATTGAGTCCAAGAGCAGGCTTGTTTCCCAAAACACCCAGGGCTAGTGGGAGCCAAAAAATTACAATGAAAATGTGGTGGTGAGAGATGGCTGCAATGGTCTGTCATTTAGAAATGTGAAAAGCACACTTAATCACTGTAATTATAGGTCAGTTCAAACAGGATTCGTGCCACTGCAAACATATCATTCTGCTCATTTGAGTGTACAACAGGATTTTCTGATATGGCAAATTGAGTTACAGGGAGAAAAATTTTCAAAGCTTTTTACATGAGTAAACAGTTCTTTACCTCTATAAAGACTCCATTGAAAATTATTCATCCCCTTCTGTGGATACAAGTACTCAAACCAATCATTGCATAGGAAATATTACCCAGCACCAAAAAGGTAAAAAATTGGGGTGGTAGGCAGGGCCGTCGAGAGACTGAGCCGGGCCCAGGGTGGGGATGCTGCCCCCCCCCCCCCCCAAATCACTGCTGCCGCCGCTACCTCCCCCCACCCACTGCAACTGCAAATACCTTGGCTGGCGGGGATCCCAAGGCCCCACCAGCAGAAGAGGTCTTCCTCCAGCACTGCTCTTCTTCATTCTGCTGCATGGCCTACCCCTTCGGCTGCTTTTTCTCTCACGTAGTGCGTGCTCGGTTTCAAAACCAAGCATGCGCAGCCTGAGGGGAAAAGCAGCCACTTGGCAGGCAATGCAGCAGAGTGAAGAAGAGCAGTGCTGGAGGAAGACCTCTTCTGCTGGCAGGGCCTGGGGGGGAACCCCTGCCAGCCAAACCAGAGGCCCTGGCCTGAAGACCTGCTGTGTCTGCTCCTCCGGGTCCTCTCCAGCCTCCAAGTGGGGCCCAGCACCAGAGTTTTCTCTCTCCTGCTCCTGTCCTGATGCCTTGGAAGCCCGGGGAATTTTGCCCCCCCCCCCCCCCCCACCTCTCCCCCTCTGGTGGTAGGAAATCAGGGGATAGAAGACGCATGTGGATCATTCATATTGTAAGCTCCATGCATATTTCAATCCATGTATTTGCAAACAGAATCCTGGTTCTTAAAGATGGGTGCAAAGAAAGTCCCATGTGGGGCTTTCTTTTGGAAATGGGCTTGCAGGCCACCAGGAATATTATCCCCATAGGTCTACAAATCCATTGGTGAGACTAAAAATTGCTCTGTAAAAGGAAAAGGTGATTTTAGATGGTAAACCGCCTAGATCTGCAAGTTTGTTAAGGCGGTATAGCCAATCCTAAATTAACTGTAAACTATAAAAGTACAGTCTGCATAAATTTTACGTGGGTTCTCATTCTTACAGAGCTTACAAATAGAAAAGTTATTTTTCCTTATTGCTATGCATAAGAACATAAGAATTGTCATACCAGGTCAGACCAAAGGACCATCTAACTTAGGGGTTCTTTTACTAAGCCGTGGTAGAAAGTATGTGTGCATGTTTTGTTATTTTTTACCGTGGCTGGGGAAAAAGGCTTTTTTTTTTTAATGTGGGCTCTAAATGGCCGTGTGCTAAAACTAAAATTAACGTGCAGCTATTTACTGCCTGAGCCCTTACCTAGTTGACCTAGTGGTAAGGGCTCACTGCTGATTACAGCTGGGAACACCCCTCATGGTAGAAAATAGAAAAATATTTTCTACCACAGGAAACAGCATGCACCAACTTCAGAATTACCACTGGGCTGGTGCACTAAATGGGCGGTAGTGTCGATTTGGCGCGCGCTACACATGTGATAGCCCTACCACCACTTTGTAAAAGGGCCCCTCAATATCTTGTTTTAACTGTGGCCAATCCAGGTCACAGGTATGCTACTTACTATGAAAGGACCCCTATCAGGCTTATTTTCGAAAGAGAAGGGTGCCCATCTTTTGACACAAATCGGGAGATGGGCGTCCTTCTCTCAGGGTCTCCCAATTGAAAGCCGATTTTGGGCATCCCCAACTGCTTCCCGTCGCGGAGACAACCAAAGTTCCCGGGGGGGGGGGCTGTTAGAGGTGTAGCGAAGGTGGGACTGGGGCATGCTTAACAGATGGGCGTCCTCAAGCGATAATGGAAAAAAGAAGGGCGTCCCTGACAAACACTTGGCCGACCTTACTTGGTCCATTTTTTTTACGACCAAGCCACAAAAATGAGCCCTAAATGACCAGTTGACCACCGAAGGGAATCGGGGATGACCTCCCCTGACTCCCCCAGTGGTCACTAACCACCTCCCACCCCGAAAAAAACAACTTAAAAAACTTTTGTCTTTTTTTTTTAGAGTATGGGTGAAGGATGTCCTTTGCTATGCCTCCGTCCCTGCAACGGCAGTTGAGGATGTCCAAAATGTGGATGTTTCTGTGAGAAGGATGTCCATGCTTCTGACAGCCTCTTTGTTTATTTATTTGGATTTTGGATCACAAGTAGCAGCAATGGGATTTGAACTGGCCACCTCTGGATTGCAAGACCAGTGCCCTAACCACTCCTCTACTCTACTTCACTCCACTCCCTTGAAATTTGGCCGTCCCTGTGGGGGGGCAGTATGCAGGTCACTGGAGGGGGGGGGAGGTATGTGTGTGTCAGCGGAGGCATAACAAAGGCGTGGACATCCTTCTTTCAAACATTTTGGACGTCCTCAACTGCCCCCCCCCCCCCCCCCCCCACAGGGACAGCCAAATTTCAAGGGAGTGGAGTGGAGGACTGGCCTAGTGGTTAGAGCACTGGTCTTGTAATCCAGAAGTGGCCAGTTCAAATCCCACTGCTGCTACTTGTGATCCAAAATCCAAATAAATAAACAAAGGGGGTGTCAGAGGCATAGCAAAGGCATGGACATCCTTCTCATAAAAACATCCAGGCATGGATGTCCTTCTCACAGAAACATCCATATTTTGGACGTCCTCAATTGCCATCGCAGGGACGGAGGCATAGCAAAGGACGTCCTTCACCCATACTCTAAAAAAAGGCAAAAGTTTTAAAAGTTTTTTTCAGGGTGGAAGCTGGTTAGTGACCACTGCATGCCTTTTTCCGTTCAGTTAGTGCATCAGTTAGTCCACTGCAGTGCCCCCTAGGGTGCCCGGTTGGTGTCCTGGCATGTCAGGGGGACCAGTGCACTACGAATGCTGGCTCCTCCCATGACTAAAGGGCTTGGATTTGGTAGTTTCTGAGATGGGCGTCCTCGGTTTCCATTATCGCTGAAAACCAGGGACGACCATCTATAAGGATGACCATCTCTAAGGTCGACCTAAATGTTGGACGACCTAAATGATGGGCACCCATCTTGTTTCAATAATACAGGTTTTCCCGCCCCTTCGCCGGGATGTCCTGCAAGGACGCCCTCAGGAAAAGTTGGGCACCCTGTTCGATTATACCCCTCCATGTGTCTTTATAAAATATAATGCCAAGCAGTTGCCTTCTTGCCCTCTCTATCTAGATTAGATTTATTTTTTTCCTTTTGAATGAGCAGGATGATTGTTATTTTACACTTTTAGTGAATGCTGATTTTAAAAAGTAAGTTATTTTTATTATGATCTGTATTTAGATACAGTGGTGGAAATAAGTATTTGATCCCTTGCTGATTTTGTAAGTTTGCCCACTGACAAAGACATGAGCAGCCCATAATTGAAGGGTAGGTTATTGGTAACAGTGAGAGATAGCACATCACAAATTAAATCCGGAAAATCACATTGTGGAAAGTATATGAATTTATTTGCATTCTGCAGAGGGAAATAAGTATTTAATCCCTCTGGCAAACAAGACCTAATACTTGGTGGCAAAACCCTTGTTGGCAAGCACAGCGGTCAGACGTCTTCTGTAGTTGATGATGAGGTTTGCACACATGTCAGGAGGAATTTTGGTCCACTCCTCTTTGCAGATCATCTCTAAATCATTAAGAGTTCTGGGCTGTCGCTTGGCAACTCGCAGCTTCAGCTCCCTCCATAAGTTTTCAATGGGATTAAGGTCTGGTGACTGGCTAGGCCACTCCATGACCCTAATGTGCTTCTTCCTGAGCCACTCCTTTGTTGCCTTGGATGTATGTTTTGGGTCATTGTCGTGCTGGAAGACCCAGCCACGACCCATTTTTAAGGCCCTGGCGGAGGGAAGGAGGTTGTCACTCAGAATTGTACGGTACATGGCCCCATCCATTCTCCCATTGATGCGGTGAAGTAGTCCTGTGCCCTTAGCAGAGAAACACCCCCAAAACATAACATTTCCACCTCCATGCTTGACAGTGGGGACGGTGTTCTTTGGGTCATAGGCAGCATTTCTCTTCCTCCAAACACGGCGAGTTGAGTTCATGCCAAAGAGCTCAATTTTTGTCTCATCTGACCACAGCACCTTCTCCCAATCACTCTCGGCATCATCCAGGTGTTCACTGGCAAACTTCAGACGGGCCGTCACATGTGCCTTCCAGAGCAGGGGGACCTTCCGGCACTGCAGGATTGCAATCCGTTATGTCGTAATGTGTTACCAATGGTTTTCGTGGTGACAGTGGTCCCAGCTGCCTTGAGATCATTGACAAGTTCCCCCCTTGTAGTTGTAGGCTGATTTCTAACCTTCCTCATGATCAAGGATACCCCACGAGGTGAGATTTTGCGTGGAGCCCCAGATCTTTGTCGATTGACAGTCATTTTGTACTTCTTCCATTTTCTTACTATGGCACCAACAGTTGTCTCCTTCTCGCCCAGCGTCTTACTGATGGTTTTGTAGCCCATTCCAGCCTTGTGCAGGTGTATGATCTTGTCCCTGACATCCTTAGACAGCTCCTTGCTCTTGGCCATTTTGTAGAGGTTAGAGTCTGACTGATTCACTGAGTCTGTGGACAGGTGTCTTTCATACAGGTGACCATTGCCGACAGCTGTCTGTCATGCAGGTAACGAGTTGATTTGGAGCATCTACCTGGTCTGTAGGGGCCAGATCTCTTACTGGTTGGTGGGGGATCAAATACTTATTTCCCTCTGCAGAATGCAAATAAATTCATATACTTTCCACAATGTGATTTTCCGGATTTAATTTGTGATGTGCTATCTCTCACTGTTACCAATAACCTACCCTTCAATTATGGGCTGCTCATGTCTTTGTCAGTGGGCAAACTTACAAAATCAGCAAGGGATCAAATACTTATTTCCACCACTGTATGAACTGTAAGATTTATTTAGATATAAATTGCTTTTCTGATATGTTCTCCCCTATGTTTATTTTTATTGTACTGTAATGTAATGCTTTGAACAGCTTGAATAGAAAAATATTTAATAAATATCTAAATGAAATCAAAGTCGAAAAGTAGGTGTGACCTAACAAGAAGAAAGCTGAAAAATTCAAATTAATATGCCAATGGAAAATATTTCAGGTTTAAAAGCTGAGATAGAGAAGAAACTCTTCTCTTGGAAACTGTATTGATAGAGTATTTTAGCTCAAGTAAATAAGAGGGAAAACGTGATTGGTTCACTGAGCAATTTCAGTCTGCACAATATTAGTTAAACCCGGGATGAACTGAACCAAAAATTGCTCATCACTCTGCACTCTTTAGCTCACCTATGGCAAACAATGGTTTCCTTTTCCAGCTTGTGCTTCTCCTCTTCTCTCGGCTTAATTAAGAAGCTTTTCAATGGAAATAAATTGTAAATGCAAGCTTTGTTGCATTTTTGTTTTCTAAGGCTGTAATTGATCTTGGTTTCTATAAAACGCAAGACTAGTGTAGAAAATCACTTTCTTCTACTAAAAGAGAAATGTGTTTACAAATATTTCAAGCAGTAGAATATCGGGCTGGGAAATCAGGTAGTCACTTTCAGGGCATTAAGTTCAAAGACTTTTGACTGCTGTTGGAACACCAAGGTCAATAGTTTTTCTTAAATTGGGTCATGTGATTTTATTTGGATCAATGGTAAGAGACTACGAGTCCAAGATTTCATAAAGGATTATCATTCTACAATATGCATTAAAATAACTCTGCATGATGTACTCTGTCTAAAAGACAAAACAGAAAGAGGATGACCCTGCATGGAAATACCATCACCAAAAATGAGTAAAGGGAGCCAAAGGTAAACCTGACAAGGTTCTGTGCAAGACACCAGAGGTAAAGAAATCTCATGGGGTCCTTTTACAAAGGCGTGCTAAAAAGTAGCTTGTGGTAGTGTAGGTGTGGGTTTTGGGCGTGCGCAGAATCATTTTTCAGTGCACCTGTAAAAAAGGCCTTTTTTCCCCTGAAAGTGGACGTGTGACAAAATCAAAATTGCCATGCATCCATTTTTGGTCTCTGACCTTATCGCCAGCCATAGCCTAGTGGTAAAGAATTTGGCCAGTAAGGACCTACGTGCATCAGATGCCACTTGGCACGCATCCGCGTAGCAGACACACACCAAAAATGAAATTACCACAAGAGCCACGCGGTAAGTCCATTTTGGCGCATGTTGGGCTTGCGTAGGTGCCTATGCGGCTTAGAAAAAGGGGCCCATAGACAGAATAATACTGTCTGGGCCATGGGCTGAACTGACCCCGTGTAGCCCTGAGAAATACACTCATGGAAGGAGGACAGCCTAAAGGGTCTGTGCCTGCAAAAATTGGGTTGGTAATAGGAAGAGTGGAAACAGCCTTGGATTTACTCCTACTCATAGCGGGATAGGTAAAGGATGTAAATAGGTACAGTTGTGAACTATCCTAAGTGGGAGAACTGAAGGAATCAAGATTAACTGAAGGATCTTGAACATAATGATGTTTGTGAAGAGTTGAAATTGTTGGTTGCAGAAGTTCCAATAAAGTTGGTTTTACATTTGATAAAACAACCAGCATACAGTGTGGCTATTGGTAAGAAAGTGAGCACGAGTGCACCCAGACTGAGAGAAGCAACGTCCTCAAAGTTCTCTCTGGTACTCCCGAATCCCCGGATCTCTATTCCGGTTCACTGACTCACTCCCTAAGCTCGGTGGTGGAACCTGTGACTGCATGAATGGTGAGTTGAGTGGAGAAAGAATAGTGCATTATATCAGAAATAAGTTCTCCCTGTGACCCGGGTCAGACTAAGTTGAGCCAGTTTGGAGCTTGAGACCCGGGTTACACACATAAGTTAACTGTCTTAGTGAACCCCTTTCTGCATTGTGTGACCAGTAACGTGCACACAACACTTGTTAACCACACTGTTCTGCCTGCAGTACCTTTCTGCATCAGCTCCAAGGTGGGCCAAGCAAGTAAGGACTGAAATCTCCACCCCACAATGCTTGCAGTTCCCAGTGCAATCCCCCAAAACAGAAAAACATTTTATGTAGGGTTTTTTTTTTTCAAGCATCACGTTAAGAACAGTACTAAGTGAAAGAGCTACCTCATTGCAAAACTCCATTCAGGATAATTTCCTTAATGTCAGTGAAAAGAAAGCTATTAAATTTCTTTCACTTGCTTTTCTTTGATTATATATAACTGTGTACTTACACATGCTTAAATCAGCATCTTAAAGGCTCCAACGGAGATTAATGAGGAATTCACAAACTTTAAGTGACGCACAGTGAAGTTTTACAGAATAAAAAGTTCTGAGCCTTAATTGGTTACTAGAGTCTGCCAAAAGTTGTGTTTCCCTCTCTCTTTGTTCCCCAAACTCTTGTTTATTCAAGTCACCACTAACTGTACAGCTTTCCTCTCTGCTTATCATACAAGCAAAGGAGCTCAGAGACAGAAGCAGTGAGTCCCACCAAATTTCAGGCAAGAACTCCAAATGAGATTACCTCAACATCCAAAGGACATGAGTGTGAAAAGACATTTTGTGGCCTGCAAGTGTAGATATTGAGACACTTGTTTTTTAAATTTGTTTTGAAACAAAATGAAAAGAAAGAAAAGGAACACTTTTTTTTTTTTGCTGGGTTTTGTTTTTAGCAAGCATCATTTGCACATAACAGGCTAGATTCTATATATGGTGCCTGAAAATTCTGCACGGAAAAAAAATACACCTAGGAGTATTCTCTAAAGTACGCCTATATTTTATTAAATAGGCTTATATTTCTGTGCAATATATGGAATACGCCGAACACTTTCCAAATTTAGTCACCGCCATTTAAATCATGTTTTACTTGGCATTAATCCCAACACCTAAATTAGGTGCAGATTAGACATATTCTATAACAATGTGCATAGATTTTAGAAAAGCCATGGCCATGGCCCCTTTTCAACTATGCAACTTAGAATTTAAGCGCACCATGTTACAGAATACGCTTAGCGAGTTGTGTATATAAATCTTAATGCCAATTAGTGTTGATAATTGCTTGTTAACATCCAATTAACAGTACTTTTTTTTATAGCCATTTAAATTTTTACAAGCGACAAAACAACTTGATGGAAATACAGAGAAAGTAATATGTAGGAATTATTTCAGTCAGGTAATTCTATTCTCTTCCTTAGACCACTAAATAGGGAGAGTGAAACAAGATAAGGAGATCAATTAAACAGTAAACAGAAAAAAAAAACGTGGTATTAACCTGATTACCCCCAGATATTACTGGTCTAATTCATTATTCCACATTGATCATCTGGTTGGCTTCTTCAAGGCCAATACGGTGTATAGTCAAATCATTTCATTGAAAAACATACTTATTGTCCAATATTAGTTAGAAATAATACATCTGATTACATTCTTTCTCTTTTAAAAACCAGAAGTTATTTAGCAATCATATACTTAAGTCTCTAATTCAAATCCCACTGATTAAAGTAATCCCAGTTTTCACAGGCTTCACTCCTTTTAAAGTAATAATTTGAGGAAATATTTCTGAGGAAAACTTTAGGAGTCATACCCGGAACTTTGGGAAAAACAATAATCTCGATATTAATCATCTATAATAATATTCATTTTATTATTCAAAATTTCTGGTCTATTATCATAACCACTTCTTGCTCATGTAGAATCATTTGTTATATCAATTTTTTACTCTCAAAGGGTTCATTTGAATTGTCAATGTAACTAATAAAATTATATCTGAAACAAAATTATTTACTGCCACCGTTAGGTCCTGAAGCGCCTTCCAGGTGGTATTCAATGTAGCCTCCACGGGAGCCAAAAACTCCAGGTTGATTTCTCATAAGTGTTTAGGAGTGGTTCCGCCGATTCGGGTTCTGCTGTAAACGTCCTCCGTTTCAGCATATACCTCTAACTCACTCCTCCACTCCTTTGGACATGGTGGTTGACTAATTCGGGAGCGATGGAGTTGTTTTTTCCAGGTCCAAGAGCATCGATGCTCCTTCGCCGGCGCTAATCAAAGGACTCGCCAACCCTTTCATCTGTGGGCAGTTCGTCACGCAGTGGTTCCGCACTTGCTGCTCAGGGGATAAAACGCTGGCCATCGGCGGCTGACCGCCGGTTATCCCCTTCCTCTCAGTTAAGGTAACTGCAATTGCAGAGAGGAAATTTACGTAAAGAAGACGAAACTTTAGAGGGCAGCTGGGCCGTTGGGCATACGAACTTCAGGTCACCATCTTATCACTCTCCCAGTTTGGGACACTCTTTGTCTGGTTTCTCCTCAGAGGCCTGTCTGATATGGGTAACCCTTCAGCATAGCCCTCTAAGTCATTGAAACACACAAGCCCCTCCACCTCTACAAGGTGGTGTCCCTTCGGAGGGGAACAGTACTATAGTTTATTTTATTACATTTGTACCCTGCACTTTCCCACTCATGGCAGGCTCAATGTGGCGGGCAATGGAGGGTTAAGTGACTTGCCCAGGGTCACAAGGAGCTGCCTGTGCCGGGAATTGAACTCAGTTCCTCAGTTCCCCAGGACCAAAGTCCACCACCCTAACCACTAGGCCACTCCTCCACTCCCATTACCATTTCACGCATTGTTATAGAATACGCTTCGATTTCCACACAGAAATTAAGGTGCTATATATAGAATCCCAGGGAACATGTACTAAAAGCAAAAGAAAAAAAAATGAAAAAAAGTTACAATTTAAAAAATGGAATCCCCTGAATGCAGGAACCAAAATGACATCTTAGTAGGACATGCGGACAGGTTCTCCTCACCTCTTGTTATTTCCTACATACTCTTTGGTTTCTTTCGCATCTTGAGCACACAAAAACTGAAGGTCAAGCTAAGGGGATTTCTCAACCCAAAGCAGGAGGCTCCTTCAATGATAGTCCTCAGATAAATTTATTTTTTCAGATTATACTTTGTTGTAATGGTTAAGTTTGTCTTTTGTTTTAATTTTTAATATTATGTATGTTCTATGTATACTACCAGGAATGGTAAATAATGCAATTCATAAATTTTCAAATAAATAAATACTATTTATTTGGTCTTGTCCAATTATGTTTGTTTTTGGACAATAGACAAGCCTCAATGACTGAACTAAAATTAGGACAGCTAGGCAATTTTTATAGTTGCAGGAGTATCCTATTATTTTATTAAATTATAGCCTTAGGTCCAGCTTCCTCTGACTTTGTTTCTTGAACCCCTCTAATATGTGGACCACTGGCATTGTTATTTTTGTTTTTGATAATGTGAATTATAAGAACCATATTGTGCCAATTTTCAATGCAAGGAGTTTGCTTGGTTGTTAAGGGGCCCTTTCACTAAGCAGTGGTAAGCCCACTGTAGGCGTACCACGCACCAATCTGGAGCTACTGTCGGCCCAATGCAGCATTTCTGGCAGTAGTGGAAATATTTTAAAAATATTTCCCCAGGAGTTACCCAGCGGTAATCGGGCCACCTCAATGGGTGGCGGTAAGTGCTCTCCCACCACATGGCCATGTGGTAAGAACAATCTTACCGCATGGCCATGTTTTTTGGGCCTTTTTACCTGCTGTGGTAAAAAGGGCCTCGGCGCATGGCAAAAACGACCCTGCTGCTAGCGCAGGGCCCTTTTTACCACAGCATAATAAAAGGGCCCCTTAGTACACTGTAGCCCAGATTCGGTAAATGGCACTCAAAAATCGGCACTGAAAAAAATCAGCGCTAAGCACTATTCTATAATGGGCACTCCAGGCTGAGCGCTCTTTGTAGAATAATACACAGCACTGATTCCTGCTCCCAAATTTGGGTGCTAGAATGTATACCAGCTGAAACCTAGGGTAAATGCTGGCAGCCAACTCATAGCATTTAGGCGCATAAATGACACTATTCCTATACACTGCATGCAAATGTTTGGAACTTCCCTGACTTGCCAAGCCCTTCCTATGGCCATGCCCCCTTTGGGATTGCACACTCTGGGATTTAGGTGTCTAGTGTTTTATAAATAGCATGTCAATGCAAATCCAAATTAGTACCAATTAGCATCAATAATTGATTGTTAGCATCTATTGACTGTAATTGACTTGTTAACTAATTAAGGGGCCCTTTTAATAGGGAAAGGGAATGGGACTTATACATCGCCTTTCTATGGTTTTTCCAACTACATTCAAAGCGGTTTACATATTATATACAGGTACTTATTTGTACCTGGAACAATGGAAGGTTAAGTGACTTGCCCAGAGTCACAGGGAGCTGCAGTGGAAATCAAACCCAGTTCCCCAGGATCAGAGTCCGCTGCACTAACCACTAGGCTACTCCTCTAACCACTAGGCACCTATGTGCATCCAACATGCATCAAATTGGAAATACCGCCAAGCTACAGAATGCCCCAGGCAGTAATTCCATTTTTGAGCATATCCAAAACACGTGGTAGAAATTTTCTACCGCGTTTCGCTTACCAGTGGTAATTTGCAGTGTATGTGCACTGATGATTACTGCCCAGGTAACATGTAGGACCTTACCACTAGGTCAATAGCTGACGGTAAGGTCTCAGACCCAAAATAGAGGTGCGAAATTTTCATGTTTGCCGCATGTCCATTTTCAGCAAAGATTTTTAAAAGGCATTTTTTACAGGTGCGCTGAAAAATGATTCTGCGTGCACCCAAAATACGCACCTACAATACCGCAGGCCAGTTTTCAGTGCGCCTTAGTAAAAGGGCCCCTTTATGTTTTGAGGTAAGAAATAACACAAGCCACAGTAAGTGAGATTGGGTATGTCACAAAGATGCCAGATAAATAGCTGTTTTTGCAAAGGAGTCATTTATATAGCTGCATGAGTAGCAAAGGCATTGTCACCCTGTTTTTCAGTGTTGCCCTGAAGATGTTCAATTGACAGCTCCAGCGCACATGGACTGGCACAGATGAGGGAAGATAAAAGAATCTGATTAAATTTTATTAAAACAACCTGTTTGTATAGTAAACATTGCAGGTCAGTCTATTCCTTGCTGACTCCCCAACTGTTCAAGCACAAAACCTGTTCAGGCTAGTGCCTTACATTTCATCCTCCCCTGCTGGTACTCTCCAAATCCAGAACTCTTGGTTCCCATGGAAACTGCCTCCTACTGTCCTTGGCTGTCCTCGCCCAGAAGTTATAGAAAAGCAGTCCTGCTTTTTTTCTGAATGCATTTATGAAGACTTACTTTCTCCCACCACCATGCAGCTGAAAATTCAGATCTTGATTCTGAATGTAATAATTTCTATTGCTACCTAAAAAACTAATTTCTTTAATCTTCAGCCCCAATCCAAAACGGATGAAACTGTTATATATCTTCTGACATCCTTGTCTGCTTAACTTAATTAAAGTCAATGCTGAAAAAATAGACATTTTTAAGCATAGTATTTCAGTTTAATACAAATGAACACATTTAAAACTAACATAGGATTCTCAAGGTTCATAAGCTATGCGAATTTCAAGAAAAATCAGAGTTCTTAAGGCAAGGACACACCGATGTTTTGTCCTCAATTAATGCAGCACATACAGTGCCTTGTAAAATTCTTCATACCCTTATACACATTATGCGGTCTAAAAATACAGCTCAAAATGCATTCAAGTAGGAGTTTCTTTCACTGATCATCATAATATGCTCTACATTTCCAACATGAAAGAAAAATTACAGAAATTCAAATAGCAATTAAAAATAAACAACCAAAAATGTCTTGATTATAAGTCTGCACCCTATTTCCTAGCAAACCTAAATTAGCTTTGTTTCCAAAAACTGCCTTTAAAAGTCCCATAATAAGTTAAATTGAGCCCACCTGTGTCCAATCACAGTAGTAGAGCTGATTCAAATACTCCTAGAGGAAGGATCAAGCTGTTTCTATTGTATGACGTGAATTTGAAGCAAAGGTATAAATATGCCAAACATGGAACTATTGAAAGATCTCTGAAATAAAGCTTTTCAGAAGTACGGATAGAGAGAAGGTTATAAGAAAATGTGATTGGAGGCAATTCTTTAAAAGGCGTTGAATGGGACACCATGAAAGAAGTATTAAAATCCATGTCACTAATTAGTATTCAGAGAAAAGTGGCAAAAATAGTATGGGGTTTAGGTCACAAGACATATGAGAAGAGACTTGGGGAGTTGAACATGTATACCCTGGAGGAAAGGAGAGACAAGGGTGATATGATACAGACATTCAAATATTTGAAAGGTATTAATTTACAAATAAACCTTTTCCAAAGATGGGAAAGTAGTAGAACCAGAAGACATGAATTGAGGTTGGAGGATGGCCAAGTCAAGAATAATATCAGGAAGTACTTTTTTACAGAGAGGATGGTAGATCCCTGGAATACCCTCCCATGTAGATTTTATCACATGGGCACTGTATTATATATACCACCACTGAGGTAGAGCAATCTGAAACAAAATGAGATTTGATGATGTATTGAGTCTGAGGATCCACCCATAAAGGGAGATAAAAACAGTAACAAAATTCAAAAATATGTGGGATAAACACAAAGGAATCCTGTATAGAAGACATGGAATCAAGAAAACTTAGTGGTGACTAGATGGCAACACCAGTAATTGCAAAGCAAAGCCAGTGCTGGGCCAACTTCTACAGTTTGTGCCCTAATCATGGCTGGACAGATTCAGCTTCAGTAACTGGAGAAGAAGACCAGGGTCAGGAAGAGTTCTACGCTCTGGGCCCCAAAAATGGCAAGGACAAATCAAGATCAAGTAGAGGTATATAGTATCACATCATACTTTATACTATGTGTTTATCTTGTTGTGCAGGCTGGATGGACTGTACAGGTTTTCATCTGCCCTCATCTACTATGTTACTATATATTACGTGAGTACATGTTGTTATATAATACTGGCATAAGGGTGCAACTTATGCATAAATGTGTAGCTGCCAACACATACATCATGTTAATGGTTGTCATAAGTGTTTGCGCCTATGTGGGATGATATTTGCACGTAACCTACAGTAATTGTTTCCGATATTTAGGAGTGCTAATTGATACTGCTCTTTCCTTTCATCCACAGATTTCTCATGTCTTGAAATCTGGATTTTTAGTCTCATGCCACCTATGCCCCCTGCAAGACCTTTTAGACACTTCTTTGTAGCATACGCTAGTTCATTCTTTTCCGATATCCCATTTAGATTATTGCAACATGATTTAAGCAGGTATTACTACACATCAACTTAAACAGCCCCATACTCTTCAGAATACAGCTGCCCATTTTCTTTGTCATGCCCACAAGTCTGACCATGTATCTTCATTCTTACAACATCTGCATTAGCTTTCGATTCAGCATTAGATTCTTTTTAAGGTTTTGTGCCTGACTCATAAGACTCTTCTTCAGGGTAAGGGTAACCCTTCTTATCTTTCTAGCTTGACTTTCCCTATGTTCCTGCAGGGCCCTTAGGTCCCTGATTCCCATTGTCAAAGAGAGGCACAAAAAAAAACCCAACTACAACAGACAGTCCACAGCCAGAAAATAGAGTTGGAAAAAAAATCAAGAAAACTAAGCAGTATGGCAAAAGTTTTAAATAATGTATATACTTCATTTGCTGGTACAAAAGTTGCCTGCCCAACGCAACCACATTTCAGCTTATGCCTCCTTCAGGGGTATATGATGTTATTTTATTTGGGAATTTCAAATTTTGTTGTTCAAATTTCAAATATTCAGCAATGATATGTAGTCAAATGGGCATTCCCACCTGGCTCACACATACCCATTTGACTAGATCTCACTGCTGAATGTTTGAAATTTTTCTGTACTGCTTTGTTTTCTTGATTTTTTTGAAACTCTATTTTCTAGCTGTGGACTGTCTGTTGTTGTTGGGTTTTTTTTGTGCCTCTCTTTGACAATGGGAATCAGGGGTCTAAGGGCCATGCCAGGAACATAGGGAATAGTCAAGCTATTGCTCATTTGACTAGATTTCGTTGTTGGATGTTTGAACTTTTGACAATTTTGTGGCTTATTTTCAAAGGACATAGACTTACAAAGAAGCGCATTTTCGAAAGGGACGTCCAAGTTTTGATGAGGACGTCCTGCAAAACGTTCACAGCCAGGGGTGGGGAAACCTGTATTTTCAAAACAAGATGGACGTCCATCTTTCGTTTCGATAATACGGTCAGGGACGCTCAAATCCTGAAATTTGGTCGTCCTCAGAGATGGTCGTTCCTAGACTTGGTCATTTCTGATATTCGGCGATAATGGAAACCAAGGATGTCCATCTCAGAAACGACCAAATGCAAATCAACCGGGCACCCTAGTGGGCACTGCAGTGGACTTCATAAATTGCTCCCAGGAACATAGCTCCCTTACCTTGTGTGCTGAGCCCCCCAACCCCCCCCTAAAACCCACTACCCACAACTGTACACCACTACCATAGCCCTTACGGGTGAAGGGGGGCACCTAGATGTGGATACAGTGGGTTTGTGGTGGGTTTTGGAGGGCTCGCTGTTTCCTCCACAAACGTAACAGGTAGAAGGGGAATGGGCCTGGGTCTGCCTGCCTGAAGTACACTGCACCCACTAAAACTGCTCCAGAGACCTGCATACTGCTGTGATGGACCTGAGTATGACATCTGAGGCTGGCACAAAATATTTTGAAAGATGTTTTTGAGGATGGGAGGGGGTTAGTGACCACTGGGGGAGTAAGGGGAGGTCATCCCCGATTCTCTCCAGTGGTCATCTGGTCATTTCAGGCACCTTTTTGTGCCTTGGTCGTAAGAAAAACATGACCAGGTAAAGTCGTCCAAGTGTTTGTCAGGAACGTACTTATTTCTTTTAATTATGGGTCGAGGACATCCTAGTATTAGGCACACCTAAGTCCCACCTTCGCTACACCTCCGATACACCCCCTTAAACTTTGGCCATCCCTGCGACTGAAAGCAGTTGGGGATGTCCAAAATTGGCTTTTGATTATACCGATTTGGATGACCATCTTCCGATTTATGTCGAAAGATGTGCGTCCTTCTCTTTCGAAAATGAGCCCACCGAAAAATGTCCAAAAAGTGGCATAAATCTGCATTTGTAAACCAATTTTTAGACATTTTTCTATGAAGTCCATCAGAAATGTGTTCAGCTCACAAGGGGGTGTGTCAGGGGTGTGTTAAGGGCGGGATCTGGGTGCTCCTAACACTTGGACATTGTTCTGCTATAATGGAACAAAACAAAAGCATCCAGGGCTATAAGTTGGATGTTTTGGTCTAGAACTGTTTTACTAACACATAAACAACAAAAAGTGCCCTAAATGATCAGATGACTGCTGCAGATGACACCCCTTACTCTTTCAGTGGTCACTGACCGCCTCTCACTCCACAAAGATGTAAATGAAACAGTATATACCCAGTATATACCAGCCTCTATGACAGCTTCAGATGTTATGGCAAGACCTATTAAAGCAGCAAAGGGTTTCCTGGAATAGCCTAGTAGGTGGACGCAGTGTACTGTAGAGAAGGTGACCCAGGCCCATAATCCACTCTAATTATTACACTTGTGATGGAAAATGTCACCCCCCCCCCCCCAAAAAAAAAAAAAAAAAAAAAAAACCAAACCTACTATACCCACATATAGGTGACACCTGCAGTCATAAGGGCTATTGTAGTGGTGTATAGTTGTGTACAGTAGGTTTCTTGTGGGTTTTGAAGGGCTGGCCATACAATATAAGGGGGAATGGTGAGATATATACCTAAGACCTTTTATGTGAAGTCCACTGCACTGCCCCCGAGGATGCTCCACTGCTCTGCTAGGATGTCTGTGTGGCCAAAAAGATTGATATACTAAGCACGACAATGTTTAGGAAATAGTCATTTTCATAGAAAAAAGACAGACGTTTTTCTGGTTTGAAAATGGTTATTTCCACTACTTGCTTTTTGGACATTTTCAGCAAAATATCCAAAGTCGGATTTAGATGTCATATCGAAAATGCCTGTTTGCTTTGAAAATGAGCACCTAAATTTACTAAGATGTAAATTTATTAAAACGTCTAATTTTTTTAAATCCATTTAACACAAAATGGAGGCATGAATCTAATAATGAAGAAGTTGGAGCAATTCAGAGTGATAACTCACACACCAGAAAGCCTGCCCACAACTCTACTTGTTTCTAATTTACAAGAAAGTTTCCAGTAAAGGGAACAAATTGAAATGTGAGGAATAGGTGTCACACAACAATATAATATGGTTTAAGACAAAGAGCTAAAGTCAGAGCCAAGCCTGGCCAACAGAACCTGAAAATTCAGACATGGATGTCTTTCTTCCTGAAAGAACTACCAATCATCCATTTTTATTTATTTATTACGCTTTCCCACACAATGCAGGCTCAATGTGGCTTACATAGTAATTTGAAATACAAAGTTAAGAATAGAATTTTCAATAAAACAGTAAAATGTTTCATGAAATATTTTTATTGATATTAAAAAAAAAATCTAACCATCGTAGGGAGGGAATTTATCAAGATGTGGTAAAAGGTAGGCTTTTACCTCACCTTGTAATGCAAATCAATAAAAATAGTTTAAGGGCCTCTTTTAGCATTTTTAGCACGCGTTAATATTTAGGACACGCTAAACATTAGCGACGTCCATAGGAATATATGGATATCACTAACGTTTAGAATGCCCTAAATATTAGCGCGTGCTAAAAGTGCTAGCGTGCCTTAGTAAAAGACCCCCTAAGTGTTGTAGAGGAAAGGTATGTACTTGCTGCTTTGTCTGTAGAACTGATGTATGGGGATAATTGTGGATGGTCTGTCTACCAAGGGCAACCTACTCTCCATCTGCTTGCACTAACTGAGACTTGGCTTTGCCCTGAAGACTCTGCTTCAGCTGCTGCTCTGTGTCATGCATGTTAACATTAACATTAACAATATAGCTTGAATTATGCCATATACCTCATGGATTACATTATAGAAGAAGATGGACATTTCCAGGAGATACAGCCTTCGAACCTCAAAATTGCATACACATACTATATTAAACTTAAAAATTAAAAAATACTAACCAAAAACTAAATTATTAGATTGCAAAGCATATTTATTGAATAGGTTGATTATGATTTGTTTTCGAAACTGAAAATAGCATAAAGTAGAAGACAAAAGTTTGAACTTATCAAGACAAGCAGCTTGAAATGAGAAAAGATTATCTAATAGCCTAGTTATTTTCCTAGTTTTTAAACATGGAAATGTAAATAGAACCTAGTGACCCATTAATTTTTGAGAAAACACAAACAGGCTCATTTTCAAAGCACTTAGCCTCCCAAAGTTCCATAGAAACCTATGGAACTTAGCCTCCCAAAGTGCTTTGAAAATATATTATGAACTAAAAAAAATACTGTGGGGCTAACCCATAAACTGCTTTATAAATAAGACAGAAAATTTTAAACAAAACTCTGGCATAAACCCAGAGCCAGTGACTCTTTTTAAAAATACAGAGATACACTGTCATACTTTTTCAAAAAGTATATCAGACGGAGCACAGTATTCCGAATAGATTGTATCCTTTTAAATAATTGTTTAGGAGACCCCAAGTAGATAATATTACAATAATCTAACATGATACTCAGGTTACCTTTCCTCTCATACACTTCGCTCAGTTGGCCATGGAAGTGATGTTGGGCTGCTACTCTCACCCTCTTATAGATTTCAAGCTTTTCTTCCCTCAAAGTCCACTCCATCCATCTAGTCACTCCTCTCCCTCTATGAGTAGCAGTCATTTATCAACCCCCCTGATAAGTCCCTCTCTTCCTTTCTCACTGACTTTGACTCTTGGCTTTCCTTCTTTCTGGAACCTTCATCTCCTTCCCTCATTCTTGGAGATTTTAAGGTTCATGGTAATGACCCCTCTGACTCCTGTGCCTCTCAGTTTCTCACTTTAACATCCTCATTCAATCTTCAGCAGTACTCCATTATCCACACTCACCAGAATGGCCACTGTCTTGATTTTGTCTTCTTCTCCAACTGCTCACTCTCCAATTTCTGCATCTCAGTTTTTCCTCTCTCTGACCATCATCGGATAACTTTTACACTCCCTCACCCCCAGTCCCGTCCAATCTTCAGGCTGTTGACCCTTGGATTCTTTCCACCAGTGTTTCATCCCTCTTCTCAATCACTGTGTTATCCAAGTCTGTCAATGAGGCTCTCTCTTCCTATATTACTATTCTTTGTCTGCTCTGTATATTCTCACTCCTCTTATTCCAAGTTCTGTAAGGCATACCAAACCCCACCCCTGTCTGACTGTTGAATCCACTACCTATATTTCTGTGCCCGATGTGCTGAATGCCTTTGGCTAAAATCCCATGCCCATGCTGACTTCATACATTTCAAATTCTTGCTGACCTCCTTCAAATCTGCTTTTCACTTGCCATACAAGATTTCTACATCCATTTGATAAACTCTCTTGGCTCAAACCCTTGACATCTCTTTGCCACAATGAACTCTCTATTCAAATTATCTTCACCCTCACCCCCCCCCCCCCTTTCACTTTCTCCCCAGACCATGGCTGAGTACTCCTATGACAAGGTTCACGAGATTAACCTTGAGTTCTCAACCAAGTCACCTCCACCTCTCCTTCTTCCAGTCCAACCTGCCTTCAATCCCTGCCACATTTTCTGAAGAGGAAACTGCACATTTTCTTTCTTCCTCCAAACTACCTGTTCCTCTGATCCTATTCCCACCCATCTACTCAGCACTATCTCCCTTACTGTTGGTCTTCTATCTATCATAGTCTCAATATTTCACTTTCCACTGCAACTGTTCCTGATGCCTTCAAACATGCTGTAGTTACACCACTCCTCAAAAAATCTTCATTGGACCCTACCTGCCCTTCCAACTACCACCCCATCTTCCGTCTCCCTTTTTATCCAAGCTACTTGAATATGCTGTTGACCGCCATTATCTTGACTTTCATATCAAGCTATTCTTGATCCACTTCAATCTGGCTTTCACCTTCTACATTCAACTGAAACAGCCCTTGCTAAAGTCTTCAATGACCTGTTCCTCGCCAGATCCAAAGGTCTCTAATCGATCTATCTCCTGCTTTTGACACTGTTGATCACCACCTACTCTTTGATATTTTGTGCTTACTTAGATTTCGGGGACTCTGTTCTTTCTTGCTTTTCTTCTTATCTCTACCATTGTACTTTTAGTATATGCTTTTGTGGATCCTCCTCCACCTCTATCCAACTATTAGTTGGTGCACCTCAGGTCTCTGTCTTGGGACCTTTTCTTTTCTCCATCTATACTTCTTCCTTTGGTGCTCTGATCTCATCCCATGGTCTTCAGCATCATCTTTATGCTGATGACTCCCAGATCTACCTCTGCACACCAGAAATTTAAGCAGGAGTCCAGGCCCAAGTATCAGTACTTGTCAGATGTTGCTGCCAGGATGTTCCACCGCCATCTGAAACTAAACATGGCCAAGACTGAACTTCTTATCTTTCCCCCATTCTCTACCTCTGTGGTTATGACTCTCATTCTTCCGGTCTCATCAGCTTGTAACCTTGGGGGCATCTTTGACTCCTCTCTTTCTCTGCACATATCCAACAGTGCTAAAACCTGTCATTTCTCTATAATATCACCAAAACTCACCCCTTCCTTTCTGAACACACTACCAAAAACCTTATCCACACTCTTATCACCTCTTTCCTAAGAATACCTAACATTCTATTTGCTTTCTTAGCATCCACAGCACACTGAACAGAGGGTTTCAATGTATCATCAACAATGACACAGAGATCCCTTTCTTGATTGGTGACTCCTAACGTGGAACCTTGCATTACATAGTGTAAGCAGGCACCTCTAAGTGCAGCCAAGGATAGAACAATCTCCTCCAGCCACAGGCTCCTGGTACAGTCAAAAAATAAATGTCCACCAGCAACTTCAATCTTAGGGTACAGTCAAGAAATAAATGTCCACCAGCAACTTCAATCTTAAGGACTTTATTCCATGCAGGTTTCTAGTAGACCTGATACACAGTTCCAACAGCAGCATTCACCTTCAATCTTAAGCACATGTAAGCCACCTGAAAGTGTGTGGCAAATAGTCCCCTTTAAGCAGTAGGCTATCAGCACATATCAGGATTCAATACAGGCTCACAGTCAGCTCCAGTCTGGGCTCTTTATCCAGTGCACAAAATGCAGTAGTTCAATTCCAAATAGAAGCAGTTCATTCAATTCATTATCACAGTTAAATCATACAGCAGCAGTTTCTACCTTCTACTCTCTTTACCTTCAGGAGAGTTCAATAATTTGGGGACTCCTCATACCCAAGGGATTTCACCCTGCATCAGCTTCACTGGTAAATTCAATACTATAGGGACCTCTTACCCAAGGGTTTTCAGCCTGCAAATACTTTTGGGACTTCTATACTTTAGGGACCTCTCTTACCCCAAAGGTTTTCAGCCTGCAATTGCTTCTCTCCCTTGAGACTCCTTCCCACCTGCCTAATCAATCCCTGGATTCTGCTACCACAACCAATCATTCTCCTTCCATTAGCTTCCCCTACACCCATACCAGCTGAGTTAAGCATTAGACTAATGATGAGCTCCTGCACACAGTGTTTCCTATCTCTCTTTCCCCCTAGTGGCAGCCAATCTACACGTCCTGCCAGCTTACACCCATGTCTTCCCCTATTGCAGCTAGGAGTCCAGTCCGGGTTCTTCATCTCACCCCCTGGCTCCTTGCCTGCAATGCCTTCTGGGACTTGTATTTCAGACTGAAACTGCCTTAACCCAACTATCCTGGATGTGACTTTATCACAATAGCTATAGTTCGGGTTCCTCTTTCCCACATGCATCACTTTGCACTTGCTCAAATCAAACATCATCTGCCATTTAGACACCCAGTTGCCCAGTCTCGTAAGTTCCTCTTCTAATTTTTCACAGTCCTCTTGCAATTTAACAATTTGAATAACTTTGTGTCGTCAGCAAATTTAATTACCTCACTAGTTACTCCCATCTCTAGATCATTTATAAATATGTTAAAAAGCAGTGGTCCAAGCACAGACCCCTGGGGAACCCCACTATCTACCCTTCTCCATTGAGAATACTGACCATTTAACCCTATCCTCTGTTTTCTATCCATTAACCAGTTTTTAATCCACAATAGGACACTACCTCCTATCCCATGGCTCTCCAATTTCTTCTGGAGTCTTTCGTGAGGTACTTTGTCAAACTCCTTTTGAAAATCCAGATACAGAATATCAACCAGCTCGCCTTTATCCACATGTTTGTTCACCCCTTCAAAGAAATGTGGCCAATTCATATCACTCATTGAAAAATAAAAGGGGGAAAAAGTCTACAATAAGCTGAAGGTTTAAGATTAGAATTCTGCCCTTGGACGTCATTCAGGGTGCAACACTGAAAACCCTGGGGTAAAATGAGGTGAGGTGCACAGGCTGTCCTCTGTGTTTTGACTTGGATCTGGAGACAGGACCCCTTGCTGGCTCCATCGTGAAGGAGCTTATTGGCAACTCAGTTATGCTCTCTGTTAGCTGCTGCAGCAGATGATTGAGAGTTGTCCTCCCAGTGAGAGACATGTTCTCACAGGGGTTTCCTTGTAGAGAGAAGGGCTGATACCCCTTGTTATAGGGTATAGCCTCTGGGTGACTTCCACAGGGACCTTTCGGGACAGAGTTCCCTCCCTCTGTGACTTATGTTTGGCAGCTAATGGAATCACCTGGCTCTTGCCTTAAAGTAGCCACAACCGGGGAATAGGCTGTATGCCCTATTAGACAGATGAATTGGGATCCTAGAAGTAGGGCAAGCCCCTTGAGGTGCCCCAAGTCATAGGGGCTCAGTGTTCTGGGACTTCCAGTGTACAGAATTTGAATCTTTATTTAACCAATTTCTGTATTCTCTCTCCTTCCAGGCACCCCTGATGCAGTTCGTCTGAGGGGATATTTCTCCAGATGGGTTAGTTTTATGCATACCATGACAGGAATGAACCTTACTCTTAAGCTAGGGTATGTGGAGTATGATCTCATTCTCTCAAGTTTACTAATAACACTCACTGTAAAGCTTGCATTTTGCCAAACAGAACTTCCCTCTGGAGTTCATGTATAGGTAACTTATCCAGGTATATTTGGTAATTCTTTTTGATCAGGCTTGTGGCACCCATAGCAACGAGAAATATTTCTGTATCTTTCTAACACACTTTCTTGGTCTCATATCTCATTTCCTGGTACTTCAAGATCCTCCGCCTCTCCTCGCAATTCACAGAACAATCACTTGGGACTAACACATCTATGATTAATGCTGTTCTGGTGTTTTTACCACTATGTTCAGTTTTCTTGCATCCAGCTTTTTACCTGTCAGGATGGGAATGCCCCAAGTGATCATAACCTCCTCATTTTCTACAGTCCTCTTAGGGACATGATCCCAATGCTTTTCTGGTACAGGGAAGTTGTAATATTTACAGAGTTTCCAATGAATGTGATGTGCCACCTTGTTGTGCCTTTCCAGTCAAAATTTTTCTACCATCAGCACTATGCAGCCAGTCATACAAGTACCTGTTTCCTGCTTTTTCTTACAGAATCTACAAATGTCTGTTGTAACAGTTTTTTTATGATTGCTGTAAACTATCTTGTCTCTATAATTTGCTGTCCTGAACTGCAACTATTAATTTCTCATCCTTAGGTTTCAGTTCTCCTCTTCTTAACCATTCATGTGTCCACTCTTCATCCACTTATGACTCTTGCAGTAGCACTCTATATTTCCCACTGTATCTGTGCATTTTCCACATGTTTTTTCTTGTTTGTTAATCTACTACTTTAAACAGTTTTTTTCTTCTGCTATGCATATTCTGTTGATTTCATTCCTGTACTTACAGGTAGATTCTCACTAATTCCTCTGTTTTTCAGAATGCCTACCCAAGATGACTCCCAGATCTACCTCTGCACACCAGAAATTTAAGCAGGAATCCAGGCCCAAGTATCAGTACTTGTCAGATGTTGCTGCCTGGATGTCCCACCGCCATCTGAAACTAAACATGGCCAAGACTGAACTTCTTATCTTTCCCCCTAAACCCACCTCTCCTCTTCCCCCATTCTCTATCTCTGTGGATATGACTCTCATTCTTCCGGCCTCCTATGTGTGGTCCTGCATGCCCCAGGAAGTGCCATGATGTTGATACTACAGGAGTTAATCTGCAGAATGGAGAGTTTGTGTTCATCCCTACATAGAACTTGGAGGCTCCTGTGAGAATTATTCCAGTGGTGAATCTTTCACAATGGAGGTAAGTGATAAAAAGAACTCTGCTAGTTTGGTCCTCCATCCTCAGAGGTTGGGGCTTGTGCAGGACTATGGCACATTGTCTCAACTATGCTGTTTGGGAATTGGGAATTACTATACAAGGCTATATCCCCAGTGTAAGGTGCTCTTTCTCCAAGGTGTAATAGTCTTGGAAGAATCCTGATTTTTTTGCAAACCAAGCTAGCTGCATGTGAGATCCCTGCCTTTCCTCAGTTCCTTCCCCCTTCCCTAACCTGGTTCTGTTGGGTCCAGGCCCAGCAACCGCTGGCAGTGTTGCTCTAGCTGTGACCTCCCTTCCTCAGAAAGCTATTCTTGTATGTTGGGTAGCAGGTATAGAATCTACTTGATTTTTGGACGTTTTCAGCAAAACGTCCAAAGTCAGATTTAGACGTCATATCGAAAATGCCCCTCCACATTTCAGTAGTTCTCCACTACATACTTCTCTGTCTGCCTCAGTCCAAATCTGCTTTTTAGCCTTAGAGATCAGCAGAGCCTTTTGTAAAACACACAGGAAAGTGTGGGAATCCAGACTTAGACATTCCATTTCTTACCTTGATATCCTATGCAAAATTATCTTCACATATACCAATTAGATCCTATTCCATATGATTCGTGATACTGCTCTGGACATGGTACTCACCAAAGGTTCAAGGGAATTGTGAAGAGCCACTTGAAGAATTTAAAATACAGTGCGGTAAAATACTAAACCAAAAGAAGTGAAATTTTACAGTTTGCTGTGTTCTTTTGAATTCTATACAGACAGAGCAGTTTTCTTTTATAAAATGTAAAGATAAATCATAGGTGTGACCTTATTTTGCAATTAAAAAGCATTTCAAGCCAATATACATATTAATGAATAGAGAATAATAGAACTCATCAATTTGTTCTTGGTTCTCTTTCCAAAAGATGACATTTTCTAAAGTCCCACTAAAATAATAATTGATGCTTTAAGCAAACTGAACAGTAGACACAAAGTGAATCTTTTGTACGATACAAAAAGTAATTATGATACACAGAGCTGCTAACAAAAGATCAACCTTGTGTGCGTCCAGACACCTTGGCAGCCCAAAGAAGTACATCATAATTACCGTATAACCATCTTTGTAATTGCATAAAATGTGTTTATGTTATTGCAGTAAGCAAACACCTTAATACTCTATAATTAAGGACTATTTTTCAGCAAAAACATTCTTTTCACTCAGCTGTGATGGTACACCTGAATGAAACAGTATCCCTTCATTAATTAAGACGGATGGACTTGGACAGCCCCATAACCAGTGCATTCACTAACAAAGAAGACAGGAACGTAGGGGACAGCCTGCTGGCTGCAGAAGCAGTGTTATATATTGGAACACAGTAGATCAGGATTTGATTCTCAGACATCAGATCTGCAAGGGGTGGAGATGCTGTGAAGCTTGCCTTAAACAGCAACCATGCCACAAGGGGAGGAGAAGGCAACCACAGACGTGTAATAAAGAGAATCATGATATATGGTCTCCTACTGAGGAATGTCACTTTAATGCAGTGGTTGTCAACCATTGTGGTGCGGGGCCGGAACCCAATGCAGCGGTTTTTTTTTTTTTTTTTTTTGGGGGGGGGGGGTTATTGCAGCACTCTTTCCTTTCCTTCCTCTTCCCTCCTGCCACAGATCCAGAGCCTCACCCTCTTCTGACCTCAGCTCCTCCCCTGCCCCTGCAACTCCAGTGCCCCTCCTTCACCAGCCCCCTCCTCCAGTAATGAAACCTCACCTCTTCACCAGCAGTAGCAGCTATAATGAACTGCCAGGGCCAATCCAGAGCCTTTCCTCTGCAGCTTTCCCGCCCTGCAGTCATGGGAGGGTGTTCAAGGCAGAAGAGGGTGAGGTCAGGGGGCTAAGGGAAGAAGAGAGAAATCTTGCGACAGGGCTGAGGAAAGATGTGGGAGAGGTGCTGCCTCATGGAGGGGCTGAGAGAGGACATGGGAGAGATGCTGGCACTGAATCCACAACAGGAAAGGTGCTATACCTGCAAGGGAAAAGGTACAGGAGAGATGCTGGACCTGTGAGGAGTAAGGAGACAGAAGAAAGGGGTGAGATACCAGACTCTGGGGAGGGGGCTGGGGAAAGGAGGAACCGCCAGGCTGTGGAGGGAGGGAGGGAGGGAGGGAGAGAGAGCAAGAGAGAAATCCTGGATTCTGGGGAATGGAGGAAAGAGAGGGAGAGAGACGCTGACCCCACAGGAAATGTGGCTACACAAACCCTGATGCCATGTTCCTTCCTGGTTGTGCACTTAATAAGCTTTCACTTCCAGTACATGGTTTGCTGCATACTCAATCGAGAAAGGAGCAGAGCATCAGGATTTGTGTTACTGTGTATCCTGCTGCTAGCTTGGATTCCTGCTGTCACACTGTCCTCTGAGCTACAGCCTTATTGAACATTAAAGCTGTGCTTTTTTGAGGGGGGGGAGAGAGGGGGCAAAGAGCACCAAACCATAAAGGGAAATGGGAGAGAAAGGAAATATGCTGGATCATAGGGGCGGAGGGGAAGAGAGAGAGGACAGAGAGCTGCTGCACCATTAAGGTGGAGTGGAAGGAAAAAGGAACAGGAAATGCTGGGCCATAGGGATGGAGGAGAGAGAGGGACAGGGAGATCATAACTGTACACAGTGGCGTTCCTAGGGGGGCTGACACCCGGGGCGGATCGCCGATGCGCCCCACCCCCCCCCCCCCCGGGTGCAGCGCCCCCCCGGAAAAGCGTGACGCCCCCCCCCCCCGGCGAAAGAACCCCCCCAGGTGCACACCACTGGGGGGGGTGCTGCGCGCCTGCCGGCTCTTTGTTTTCATGCTCCCTCTGCCCCGGAACAGGAAGTAACCTGTTCCGGGGCAAAGGGAGCATGAAAACGAAGAGCGGATAGGCGCGCGGCACCCCCCCAGCGGCGTGCACCCAGGGCGGACCGCCCCCACCGCCCCTCCTTGGTACGCCACTGACTGTACAACAACAATGTAATACTTCCTGACCGCTACATGTAAGCCACATTGAACTGAAACTTGTTTTTGGATAATAGTGGGATACAAGAATGAATAAATAAATAAATGGAGGGGAAGGAAAAGGGAACAGGGAAATGCTGGACCATAAGGGTGGAGGAGAGAGAGGGACAGGGAGATACTGGGCTACAAGTGTGGGTGAATAAAAGAGGAGATGCTAGGCTACAAGGGTGTGGGAAGAGGGAGGGAGGGGAGATGTTTCATATGGTGGAACCATGTGAGAAAGCCCAGGGGATTCTCAATGAGATGAGTGAATAGGGATGTAGTACTGGGGAGTGGGTGAAAGAGAAGGGAATAGGTGGCTAGGAAAAGAGTGGTCATAAGCACACACAGACAGGGTGCAAAGTACAAGATAAAAGTCCAAAAAAGCAGAAACAAAGCTCAAAGAGCCTTCAAAATAGGGACACAGATCTTTTTAATAATGAAGCTTAAATACCAATCATCTACCAATTACCAGGCTTGGGCCTGCTTCAAGGGTCTACAACGAATATAAACAATAATACAAATGAGACAGATCAACAATAAAAATAATACTAATCACAAATATAATAAAATAAAAATGATAATGAAAATAATGATAAATAATATGAATGGAACCTTTTAAACATGCACATTGATAATGTGAACGTGCATATTATTTATATATTTAAAGTGAACATGCATATCTATAGTTCATATAAGTTACATTGAACATGTGAATATGCTTCTTGATAACTTAATGTGCCTATTTGAAAGTTGTGTGATAATGCAAAAAATAGCTAGTAGTTATGAACTGAAAAGAATCGACATATTCTTTCTAATATGATTAAGAATAATGTCCATCAGAAAGGATTACATAAACTAAAAATTGTCATTGTGCTTGTTTATAGTGTTTGTGTTCTGCTGTTCCTCTATTTTTATTCTTATGGCCGGGCTGAGTTGGCCATTGCCAGATATCACTTCGTTATCATATATTATGGATGAGGGTGTTGAACATCTGAAGGAGGAAGGGAAGACATCAAAGTTAATCAAAAATATTTATAACATATAGAGGGGCATAATTGAACGAAAACGTCTATCTCCATGGGCGTTTATCTCCAAGAACGGGTCTGTGAAGGGGCGGACTGAACCGTATTTTCGCAAAAAATAGACGTCCATGTTTTATTCGACAATTTGTGAGCTGGGTGTTTTTGTTTTTCAGCGATAATGGAAAATGAAAGCGCCCAGCTCAAAAACGAATAAATCCAAGCACTTTTTTGGGACCTGTTCGTGTGAAAAAAGGGTCCAACAAAAGTGTCCTAAATGTTCGCTAAAAACGTCTTTATTTTTTCGATTATCGCCCTAACGCGTACATCTCTCCTCGGCAGATAACCACGCCCCAGTTCCACCTTCGCCACACCTCTGACACGCCCCCATCAACTTTGTCTGCATCCGCGACGGAGTGCAGTTGAAAACGTCCAAAATTGGCTTTCGATTATACCGATTTATTCGTTTTTGTGAGATAAACGTCTATCTCCCGATTTGGGTCGAAATCTAGGTGTTTTGCTCTTTCATAAGGTGGATATTGTCCCAAACCTGAATCATATTTAATGGCCTATAGGTGGTTGGCATGATCGTAAATTGCCAACCAGTGTTAAAGCATGAATGACTAACGTGCACAGTGTGGCTGGTATGGTTCTGGCCGCCTTTTTGGGCAGACTGAATAGACCATACAGGTCTTTATCTGCCATCATTTACTGTGTTACTGTGGACAGAGCAGTTGATCATTCTGAGGAAACAATAGCATCACTAGTGGCACGTCTGGAGTGGGAATCGACAGCAATTCCAGTAGTTGGAATGTAAGAACAGTGTCAGGCGAACTTCCATGGTCTATGTCCCATAAATGGTTAAAAAAAAGACCAGGATCAAGTATTTTATACCACATTCATTGTTGGTTTAATCATGAATTAATAGTGTGACTGTTGGACAGGTCTTTATCTGCAATCTTGTAGCATGTTACCTTAAATTAAGTATGGGTTCACAAATCTTTTGCTTACTTTAATTATGGATCCACCTCTGTGTGAACAGTATTTATACTTCCGGATTTTGAATTGGTGGCGTCTTTTGGCAGTTACCCTGAAGGAAGTATGGATGGGGTCGCCTTCCAGTAAGCAGACATGATTGATTTAATTTATTTTAATGTATTTTACTTTGATGTGTTAAATTTGATGAATAGGTTGTACAATAGTAGTTTAGAAATGAGCGTAATTTGAAGAAGTTTAGTTCATCTGGAACTACATTACATTACATTAAGTTTTTAGTACTCTTCCTGAGGAAGCACTTAGCGAAACCAGATCTGTGTTGAAGAAAGGAATGGAATATCTATTTTTCTTTCGATGTTTAAATTAATGATTTGGGTTCCTGCATCAAGTGTGACTGAGAGACCTGGCGACCTTCGGATTCATGACATGCATAACAGATGAGTGAATAATCTAATTACTTTTTATTATATCCCAGACTGCATAAACCCCACACTATTTTCAATAGTTAAACAGTGCATGGACAGGCACTTTAGTGGCATCAGATGTGTTTACAGTATATCATAAGAAATCTGGGCTTTGGTTGCAGCGATATTTAATCTACGATTTGCCTTACGGTTAATACAAGGCATTGTGGAACTCATGGTGTGCGATGATGGTTCCCAATCCAGTATTCACTACATATACACATAAGTGATCACACTGGTGAACTGAGCACATTACACACATATATAATAATTATTGTATATTTATTTTTTTAATATTTAATTTTTGTTTTAATAATTGTTGGAAAAAGGTGCATTATATTCATATAATAATTTTTAAACAACATCCATGCCTGACTTAAAGTCCTAACCTTTGCAGCCAATCCTTTTAGCTACTTTCTTGCCATTTTCCTCATGTTTTCATAGTCACCCTTTCAAAAATTGAATGCTGCTACAATAGATTTCCTTTGTGACTCCACTCCAGATATTAGCTCCAATTTGATCATGGAACCACTGCTATTGCATATAAGTGCTCTGTATATATGACACTCTTGTCCGAAAGAATGTGTAGAAACTAATGCAGAGATTATGAAATAGATGCCATATGGCCTTTGATCTGTATACATGCCATACTTTGTATTGTTGATTGAATTTTTTTATTGCTTTGTCTATTGCTTATGTTTGACTTATTCTTGTTGTACACCACCTTGAGTGAATTCCTTCAAAAAGGTGGTAAATAAATCCTAATAAATAAATAAATGTTAAGATCACTGTTTCCCAGTAGACCCAGCACTGTAACCTCTCATACTATGCCCTGCATTCCACTAAGGACTAGATCTAAAATAGCTCCCCCTCTTGTCAGTTCCTGGATCAGTTGCTCCAAGAAGCAATCATTTATTACATCTAGGAAATTTACCTTCCTGATATAACATTTATTCAGTCAATATTGGGTTAATTGAAACCACTACAACTTCAAAAATTCTACACTACAACAGTGTTCAAGGGTGAATATAGACTTCCAAAAATGAAAGTTGGTGGAGAAAAAAGACCTCCGTGAAACCAGACACTCCTCTTGTTTAAAGGGCACGCCTTTTAGATAGAGAGGGGACCGCCTTAATCATCAGTCTCAAAAAAACTCCACATAAACTTCTTTCATACTGTGTGTACCATAACACCCTTTCAAACACCCATCTATGAAGGCAATATAATGTGGCCAAAAGCCGTTACTTAGCTTGGATGGTGCAGTAGTTTTCTTCGTATTAGTGCAGTATCTCAGTAAGTCCATTCCCACACTCTCATCAATTCCCAATTCCCGACAGGGAAGCCCTGTTTCGCCACTAAATGGCTGCATCAGGGGAAAAATCTTTCAAAACCACCTCCAAGTTACAAAACACGCCTCCAATGCATTCTCTGGCCTCTGAAATGAAATGGCGGTTCCCTGTCGGGAATTGATGAGAGTGTGGGGACTTACTCCCCCCCGCCTGCCCCCCGTGTGGAACCTGGTAGCAGCTTCCATATACCTTAGACCTGTGTCAGGTGCTGGAGTGGGCAACCTAGGTTCAAAGGGCTATTGCTGGCCGGGGAAGCCCATTACACATTCCCTGTCACCTTTTTTTCTAGGTATTGGAGTCATGGCATAATGGTTTGGGGTGTGGTGTGGCATCCTGAGGGTGGCAGGTTCAAGTCCCACTGAGCCTTCTGTGATTCAGGGCACTTTGGATCCCTCTCGATTGGGCAGCCCTCTAGTAGAGAACATGACATTAAGGATGAGCTGCTCTGAATGTGTACCTTGAGGGCCCTTTGGATACCTCCCCCACCCCCCACCCCTACCTTCTACAATTTTTTTACCAGGGCTTGCCTAGGAGTATTTAAAGCACAGCATGGGTATGCTCTTGGGGTGAGCAGAGGGAAGAAGGAGTACACATAGGTGGTAGTTTCCGTAAGGAAGGATTTGTGTGGCACAATCATTTGAAGCACCCCAAATTTGGGTCTTGAGGGATGCTTCACAGATTCACAGGGCAACATACCTAATTTTGCATCTCACAATGGGACCAATATTCAGCAGGCAGTAGGCAGTGCTTTTGTTGTCCACCACAGGCATTAAACCCAGATATTCAATGCCAGGCCATTTCCGGCGACGGGCATTGAATATCTGGGGGTGGGTAACCACTAAAAGGTTAACCAGTTAAGCTGATATTCAGTGCTAACCAGTTAACTTTCTAGCAGTTAAAAATAGGCCTACTATTTATGCAGCCTATTTTAACTGCTGAAAATAGCCAGTTAAGAGCTGAATATCCGCTCCTAATCGGCTATGATGCTTGGTATTAAGAATCTCACAGATTTGATACCAATTCTTCTGTAGAAGAAGGAATGCTCCACCCTTTCCCAGTTATTTTGACATTTGTTTGCAATTATTTATTTATGAATATTTGATATACTGCGCTTTCGCAAAGAGAATCAATGTTGTCTATAAATTTAAGTTGCAACTGATGATAACAACCAAAAACAAAGAAACTGGACAGAAACATCATCACATGGAAGCAAAAGGAAGGGTAATGCATAGCACAATAATTAAACCAGCATACAATATGTAGTTATAAGTCTAATTAAACAGAATACAATAGGAGGGGCACAGACAGTATTCTCCTTTATTTGTGATTAAAAAGATGAGTTGAGAGATAGATTAGGAAGATGAAGAATGGGCCTGTTGAAAGAACAATGTCTACAAAGAAGATTTATGCCTAGAATAAGAAGGATCAGCTTGCAATGTGGTTGATAGTTGATTCTACAATGAAGGGGCTAAACACTGTCTCAGTCTTTAAAGATCTCCAGTATCAATGCATATTTATTTGATATATTTTATTATGTCTCAGGCTAATGACTCTATAAATGATGGTATATATGTAAAACGTGAGTATGGTGATATAATGGAAGTTTATAAAATCGTGAGTGGAAGAGAATGGTTGTTTAATCTTTCAACAATACTTAACCAAGAGAACACACCATGATACCAATGACTAACAGATTGAACATAAGTACATATATAAGTACATAAGTAGGCGAGTTCAAAATGGCCGCCGAGTAGAGCAGACGTGTTACAGACGCTCCTGCGATTTTTTTTTTCTTTTTAAAGGCTTCTTGTGTTAGCCATACCTTAAAAATGCCTAAGAGAAGGGGGAAAGCTGCTGCTACAGCCTCCCAGCGGCTTAGTACCCCAACTCGAAGCGGTCCGATAGATTCTTTTTTGCAGCGAGTTTTGGACGCCAGAACGCCGGTGAGCGGCTCGTTGTTGTCTCCTGTGCTGGTTGAAGGAGCGCAGGAGACCTTAGAGCTGGAAGTTTCTCTAAGCCCCGACGCTCGAACACCCCCTCCCCCTCCAATGCCGTGTGAGATTGAAGCTCTAGATATGGCATCTCCGAGTCTTACCCTAGATCGGGGGATAGACGACGGACGACGGGAGACACATGAAGATCACCAAAGAGCTGAATTGAACTCACAGGCTGAAACATCAATCGAGGAGCAAAATGCCTCGACTATGGAAGGAATTTCCTTACAACAAACGGGGGTAGGTGACTTTTCACTTGCAGTTTTTCAAGTTAAACCTCCCGAAGTTACGTTAGACTGTTTGTGGACACTTATTGCAGATTTGGGCAAAGCACTAATTCCTCAGATTCAAAAAGTGAAACAGGAAGTTGTCTGTATAGAGGAGAAGGTAAAGCAATTGAATGTTAAAGTTGAGAAACAAGATAAAGAAGTACAACGACTGCAAGAAGTTCAAAATAATATGGTGAAAGACTTAATTAATTTAAGAAGAAAGGCAGAGATAATGGAAAATTTTTCAAAAAGTAATAACTTGCGATTTATAAATTTTCCTTTGTTGGATAATGTGGCTCCTAGAGAGATGCTGAAAACATACTTTAAAGATATCTTACAGATCAGTGAAGAAAATATACTTCCTCTAGCGCAAGTTTTTTATCTTCCATCTAGACAACAACAAATATTACAAAATCAACCTTTGGATGTTACAGCTTTCTTAGAAACCTCAGACTCTGAACAAGTAATACCAGCCACGTTATTGGCTACAGTTGTTTTGTCTTCTGACAAACTATGGATATTAAAATTGTTTTACAAAAATCGTGAAAAAATTTTCAAAGGGTTAAAAATTAGTGTATATCCTGATATATCAAAGGACACACAAGTGCGCCGGAAAAGATTTCTTCAAAAAAAGCAGGAAACGATTCAGCTGGGAGCGACTTTCTTTTTAAAATTTCCGTGCAAGTGTCTGGTCACATACCACTCTGAAAAGTTTGTGTTCTATGATCCATCCCAACTCGAGACATTTATTACATCTAGGAAGACTGTTGGAATAGTAATTCCAACTAATGATGTTGTTTGAAATTGGAATATAGTGTCCTCTGTACACTTCTGCCACTCTTTTTGAAATTGTTTATTTCCTATATACCTTCAATGATGTTTGTATTTTGAACTCCCCACTAGTGGACTTGTATTGGTTTGAGGGAATTTTCATGTATGATACATTTTCTTATATTGTAACCTCATTATATCCAATTTTTCTAAACAAGTTTGTAAACTTGAAAAGTTGAAAATCAATAAACAAATTAAACATAAGTACATAAGTAATGCCATACTGAGAAAAGACCAAGAGTCCATCGAGCCCAGCATCCTGTCCACGACAGCGGCCAATCAAGGTCAAGGACACCTGGCAAGCTTCCCAAACGTACAAACATTCTATATATGTTATTCCTGGAATTGTGGATTTTTCCCAAGTCCATTTAATAGTAGTTTATGGACTTGTCCTTTAGGAAACCGTCTAACCCCTTTTTAAACTCTGCCAAGCTAACCGCCTTCACCACGCTCTCCGGCAACAAATTCCAGAGTTTAATTATGCGTTGGGTGAAGAAACATTTTCTCCAATTTGTTTTAAATTTACTACACCGTAGTTTCATCGCATGCCCCCTAGTCCTAGTATTTTTGGAAAGCATGAACAGATGCTTCACATCCACCTGTTCCACTCCACTCATTATTTTATATGCCTCTATCATGTCTCCCTCAGCCGTCTGTTCTCCAAACTGAAAAGCCCTAGCCTCCTTAGTCTTTCTTCATAGGGAAGTCATCCCATCCCCACTATCATTTTAGTTGCCCTTCACTGCACCTTTTCCAATTCTACTATATCTTTCTTGAGATGCGGCAAAAATGGTAAAAAGTATTTTCTCATGCAGCACTAATTAAGCCATGGAATCTGTTGCTGGAAGGTGACTAAGAAGCAGGGCTCAAAAAGAGGGTTGGACACGTTCCTGGAAGAAAAGTCCATAAAACATTTTAGCCAAGTAGACTTGGGAAAGCCATCACTTATCCCTGGAAATGAGCTATGAGAAATTTGATCTAATTTTTTTGTGATCTGCTAGGTACTGGTGAACTGAATTGGCCATTGTCAGAGACAGAACACTGGGCTCAATGGACCTAAGGTTGTCAGATTTGCCCAACAGGTTTGTTCCAGTCATAGGCGGTCGGTGGCCCAACTGTTTGGGGAGGCTAAAGGGGGCAGGATTAGAGGTGGGGCCAGGGGTGGAGCTTAAATCCATAATTGTCTGATAACACACAGAAAAAAATAAATAAATAAAAATAAAAGTCACAATTAATACCTTTTATTAAATTTAGATATTAGATATGTATCATATGTCAAAGAATAAAGTGGTTGCTCAAAGCATATACTAACCTCAATCGCTCAACTGCAAAACACTATGCACAACTTTCTGCAAAAACACACTCAGATCCTTACTGTACCATAAATATTACACTGGGCAGAACCTAATACACCAATATACCACCCATACGAAAAATGCAGACCATCAACAATATGAAACAAGGGATCATATCATCACAATTCTCATGTAGAGCCACAAAACACCCTAATTCATGTTTAATGTGGGATAAAATGCCATAAATAAGTAAATAAATATAAACTTTTAATGTAGAGCCCTGATTCTCAAAGTGGACATATTCCAAACACTATAATGAAAATAAAATGATCTTTTCTACCTTTGTTGTCTGGTGACGTTTTCTGATCATGCTGGCCCAGTATCAGATTCTGCTGCTATCTGTCCTCAGTGCAGGTCAAGAAGTCATCCTCGTTAAATATCTCCCTGACAACCCAGGAACCTCCAGCCAACCCCCCCTGCTCTCCCAGCAGTAAAGTAAACAAATTAAACCATAAACCAATTTCTACAACTGGCTACACAAAGCTAGAGACGGGCTTTCACTGCAGCTCCTGCTTTGAGGATGGAGGTAAATCAACAATTTAAACCCCCCAGAGCAGCGGGAATCCACAGCTGATCCATCCTGCTGCAGCAGGGGAGGCGTGGAGGGGCATAATTGAATGAAAACGTCTATCACCATGGGCGTTTATCTCCGAGAACGGGTCCGTGAAGGGGCGGACCGAACCGTATTTTCGAAAAAAATAGATGTCCATGTTTTATTCGACAATTTGTGAGCTGGGCGTTTTTGTTTTTCAGCGATAATGGAAAATGAAAGCGCCCAGCTCAAAAACGAATAAATCCAAGGCATTTGTTTGTGGGAGGGGCCAGGATTCGTAGTGCACTGTCCCCCCTCACATGCCAGGACATCAACCGGGCACCCTAGGGGGCACTTTTACAAAAAAAAAAAAAAAAAAAGGTAAAACATCTCCCAGGTGCATAGCACCCTTCCCTTATTTGTTGAGCCCCCCAAATCCCCCTCAAAACCCACTGCCCACAAGTCTACAACATTACTATAGCCCTAAGGGGTGAAGGGGGGCACCTACATGTGGGTACAATGGGTTTGGGGGGTTGGACGACTAATAAGGATTAAGCAGCACAATTGTAACAGGTAGGGGAGGGATGGGCCTGGGTCCACCTGCCTGAAGTCCACTGCACCCCCTAATAACTGCTCCAGTGACCTGCATACTGCTGTCAGGGAGGTGGGTATGACATTTGAGGGTGAAAATAAACAGTTGTGAAACGGCATATTTTGTGGTGTGAGGCGGTTTGTGACCACTGGGGGAGTCAGGGGAGGTCATCCCCGATTCCCTCCAGTGGTTATCTGGTCATTTAGGGCACTTTTTGGGGCCTTATTCGTGGAAAAACAGGGTCCAGGAAAAGTGCCCTAAATTCTCGCTAAAAACGCATATTTTTTTTCCATTATCGGCGAAAGGCGCCCATCTCTGATCGGCCAATAACCACGCCCCAGTTCCGCCTTCACCACGCCTTTGACATGCCCCCGTCAACTTTGTACGCTTCCGCGATGGAGTGCAGTTGAAAACGTCCAAGTTCGGCTTTCGATTATACCGCGTTATTCGTTTTTGGGAGATAAACACCTAGCTCCCGATTTAGGTCGCAATATAGGCGTTTTTGTCTTTCGATTATAAGCTGGATAGCCTCCCCAAGCCTCTTATACCGGGCGCCTATGGTTCCAGTCCTTGGTTTACCCCATTGCAGGGACTTATAGCCTTTCTTTTCTTAGGAAATGCAATGGAGAAATCAGAACTACAAGTCCCTGCATGTAATGGGATAAACCCAGGACTGAATCAACCCTGTCAAACAAATGTAGATCCAGTTGGCAACCCTAAGTGGACCTTGGCATGGTTCATATTATGTTCTCAAGATTCATTTAGATGATGTTAAATGTACTCATATAGGGCTAGATTCTATATATGGTGCCTAAAAAATCAGCGCTGAAAAAAACTCATATAAATGGTATTTTATAAGCCGTACCAATGAAATCTAATTAGTGACAATAACTGCTTGTTAAAAAGTTAATTGTTGGCACTAATTGGCTCATTATTCTATTTAATTGCATGTACAAATCAGGAACAGGTTTAAATTTTTGGTGAGCTTTATAGAATTAGGGGTATAGTATACTAACCAATGTTTGAGTTCAGCATACTATGACCTCTCTGAATTTGAACATCTGCACTTAGTTTTTTTGACTAGTATATGGTGATATTATGACGCTACCTTGCAATAGATTTTTATGTTTTCTAAGCTCTGTTTTCATAAGTATGATGTATGGAATTTGATCTACAGAAATATATTATTACTGTACACCCAACACTGGAAATATGTAAGTAGTCTAAGAAAGCAAACAAATTACCATAATCAAAGCAAAATATTTGCTGTCTTTCAGCTGGGCACTCAAAATACATTTATTTGAACAAAACCCAATGAAATAATAGAGATCGAGTGCTTTAGAGCAGAAGGAAGGTTACAACAGCTTGCTAAGTCAATACAATTTACCAAATCAACATAAATGAAGTATCACTCTCTTGTGTTTGATTAAACAATATTACCTTACATAGAGATGGCTGTGGGGAGGAACAACAATTTATCAGGATAGAGAGACTCATTGCACTTTTCCAGTAAAATTACAGCTCTTCTCACAGTGCATCTGCTGTCAACCTCCTTATTGTGGACTTAATTCACCCATCTTCATTTTGGCTTCTTGAGGTCAAATAAACAGAAAATATTTAGAGTCTGACGAATAGGAATTGTCAACAAGGGAGAAGCTTGCAAGTTGTTCAGTATCTATACATAGGAATAGACTCCACACTGGAAATACATGATGAATAAAGCTTATATTTAATGAACTGGAAAGATTAGTACATAAAAGGGCCCTTTTACTGCTAAGCTGCAGTAAAAAGGTACCTTAGAGCGTACCCTTACGCAGCTTTTTCCCATGTGCTAAGGCCATTTGTACCGCAGACATAAAATGGTTGATCTTCTATTTTTTGTATTAATGGCCATGCGCTAATGTTGCAATTAGTGCATGGCCATTAAAAACTTTTACCATGGGAGCACTTACCACCACCAATTTTGTAGGTGGTAAAGGCTCACGTGGCATACCTGCATTAACCAGTTAGCGTGCAGTAATTTAGCTGTATTAACTCTTTAGCAAGGAATGCCCAATCTCTACCCCCTGACACACCCCTGAAAAATGTTTTTAGCGCACAGTTAGCATACCCTAATTTGCAAATTACCATAGGACATACCTGACAAAGTATGCAAGGAGGTTGTGAGAGTATAAGTTACTACCCAAATGGATGGCCTTGCATGGGCCAGACCCCACATTGATAGCATTCCCCCCAATATTCAAAGCTATTTAACCAGCCAGACATGGCCACTGACTGGTTAAATAGAATATCGGCGCCTGTGGATATTCAGCTGAAGATAGCTAGTTATCTCCTGCTAATTATCCATAGTTAGTGGCTAGCCACAGTGTTCCCTCTAATCTGGGCACATGTGCACATGCACACAGGTCAGAAAAAGAGCACACACGTCTAATTTTTGCTGTCTTTCTTTATTGTTAACACATTGAGTTGAGGCTTGAGACTAAAAACCTGCGTACAAACCCCCAAAACTCTATAAATGATGCTTTAAATGCACAAATTTGGGTATGTGCCTAATTTGCATGCACAATTTAATTGACTAACAAGCTAATTATTGCCAATAATTGGGCCCTAACAATCATCAGTATTAACTGGCACTAATTAAAACCTGCACACCCAGATCCACGCATAACTTCTAGGCATGGATCAAAAAAGGGGACGCAGCCATGGGTGGATCAGGAGCGTTCCTGCAATTTAGATGCATTGTTATAGAATAAGGGGGATCCGTGCCTAATTTAGGCACAGGGAATTACATCAAGGTTTCGTTGGTGTAAATGCTCGTACCTAAATGTAGTGATAGTTCCCAATGTTTAGCGCTATTCTATAAACATTACCTAACTTTGAGCGCTATTTACATAATAGTGCTTAGCACTTTTTTTGGCGCCAATTTCTCAGTGCTATTTATAGAATTTAGTCCAAAATGTTTTTTATGTGCACATGGGCCAGAAAAATTGAGAGAGAGCATTTATAGAGAGTAATTGTATAACTAGGTGCCTGGTAGGAGATTTTTTATAAAGGAACATAGTGGCCCTTTTACAAAGCAGTGGTAAGCTCAATGTGGACTTACCACTCGCTAAAAGGGAAGTACCACTGGACTACCGCAGTAGCCCATTGATAGATCCCACTCCCAGCATGCCCCAATTTTGTAACTAGAAAACATTTTTATTTTTGTAGCGCCAGTGTATACCTGGTGGTAATCAGGCAGTGCCGCTTGATGCCTGGTTACCGCTGGGGTAATGTGGAGCCCTTACCACCACCTCAGTGGGTGGCGGTAAGTTCTCCGAAATAGGCATGTCCATTTCTTTAAAAAAAACCCTGCCTTTTACCCACTGCTGTAAAAGGGGCCTCAGAGTGTGCCAAAAACACACGCTGAAGCCAGTGCAGGCCCCCTTTTGCCACAGCTTTGTAAAAGGACCCCATGTGCCTAGATTCCATTATAGAATACTAGCCTAACAGTGAAAATACATGTCTATTAGATGCAAGCACTGATGCCACCATTGAGCTGGCTTGTGTACTCCTGAGTTCCAGTGATATGTATGTAACTTATAGTATTCTGAAACTTAAGCGCATAAACATGAATCCCGCCCATGCTCCTCCACCTATGTGCATGCTTACCTGTAAAATACATGCTATGTAAGATGTGTGCATATTTACAGGTACATTTAGGCAGAATTTGGGCATTTACATATGTATGTGCACATGCATAGATGCTATTACTCTACTATGAGGAACATTGTTAGTGCATACTTTATAGAATTATTCTCAAAGGATAATTTTATAACAAGACACCTAGATTAATAGGGCGGGAAAGTACATAGGAGCCCTTTTATTAAACCATATTAAACTCTTGAGCCTGCATTAACTGCTAGTGCAGAGCCAGGTTAAGGGACTTTGCAGTATTTTAACAACCAATGTTGTTAAGAAATTTAGGTGATGTGATTGTTCCACTGTTGGTTCAGTTTGTGAATTGTTTCTTAAGTAGTGGATTTGTTCCTGATGAGCTTAAGATATCAACTGTATGTCCTGTGGTTGAAAGATTATAAAGTAGGTCAGAATGATTTAGCTAATTGTCAGCCGATGTCTTCTCTGCTAGTACTTGCTAAATTATTGGAGCTGTCTGTTTATGTGCAACTGGATGATTTCTTGACAAGAAATAATTTGATGGATGAGAATCAGTATGGGTTCCGTAGAGCACATAGCACTGAGGTGCTGATGGCTGCAACTGTGGATGAGGTACGTCTAAGGCTTGGATAATCATGCAAGTTGTTTCTTTGCATTTTTGGATATATCAGCATTGTTTGATACTATTGATCATGAAATCTTGGTGCAGCGCCTTGGTGCTTGTGGTCTGCAGGGAATTGTTTTGTTCTGCTTTCACTCTTATTTGCAAGGAAAGAAACAGAGGATGAGAGTGGGAGATAAAATACCGGCATTGTGTTCTTTGGATACGGGGGTGTCCCAGGGTTCTGCCATGTCAGCAATACTTTTCAACATTTATCTAAGGCCTTTGGGACATCTGCTGCAATCAGTAGGAGTCTCTTTCCACATTTATACGGATGATATTCAGTATGTTTTCCTGTAGTTTTAAATGTACATGATACAGTTCAGAAAATGCAGAGTGTGTTTGATGAAGTCCTGCTGTGGTTGGAACAGAATCACTTGAAGTTGAATGTAAATAAAATAGAATTGTTTTTTTGTGAGTGCTGCTGCTTTTTTTGTATTTCCAGAGTTTGTGTCTGTTATTTCTGTAAAGGTGTCGACTCAGGTGCGGAATCTGGGAATTTTATTGAATTCTGGATTCTCTTTTCGGCTTGTCACACACACATGGACAGTCTGATTTAATTTACACAGTAACTCTTTAAAGATGGAAGGTTTTTTAAGCCAATGATGAAGAACTGATCATTGTGATCACCTTTAGCTCTGTAGGTCAGTTGATCTGGAGCTCCTTGAGGCTTTTTCCTTCCTTTTATACACATTTCTGCTGTTTACACATATTTTTGAAATTACGATGGGTCATTTTTTTGATTTTTTGGTTTTGATTCATATAGAAACACGCATAGCCAGATCCGTGCGCAATTCCAAAATAGAGCAAATTAAGGTCAATAATTGAGTGTTAGCCATGTATTGATTGTTAACAGATCATTAATTAATTTATTTGTACATGGATATCAGGATCGTACGCACTTTAAGGTGCCATTTATAGAATCTGGGGGTATATATCCATAGCAAACAAAAAAGAAAGAGAATCAAGAAAAAAAAAGTATATTGAGCATCCTCTTCAAAAGAAAAAAAAGGGAGACCTTTGTGATCTCAAAAGCTCATGTGTGTCGTCAGCTTTGGATACTTCTTAGACTGATCCAATAAAAGTTATCAAAGCCTATCAAAGTCATTTACTCAAGGATCAATATGTTGTAGGATTCTTTACTCCAGTCTGGGAACATGAAATAATGTAAGCTTACAGTTTTATGTGACCATATCCCTGTAATTTATCAACATTTCATTAAAAAGAGTAACTAAAGGATCTTTTTGGCTTTGCTTTCTCCTATCAGTGGCTGGTGTTTATTGACTTAGTAAGATGTACCTTCATCTCGATTTCAGAGATATCATTCTGTTAGGCTATATTCCAATAAAGGTCTAATAGTGTGTGAACAGCTGAAAGAGAGCAAACATCTTTCAATGGTTATTGCAGTTCCCTTGTTTGCTTGAAGTACAATGAAAATTAAATAAGCCAGACAAATTTTGATGTTACCGATGTGTTGCTGAAGTTAGTTAGATTCCACGTTATTTTGGAAGAGTAAACATTAGAATAAACAGCAGCAAAAAAAGGGATCTAGAAACAGACTGAGGTAATCTAGAAATACTTTTAAAACTGTATGCTCTGAAAGGGATAGCATACAAATGTATTATTTGTGGACAGCACCATTTTAGATTAGTTGTACAGCAAAAGGGACAAATTTTACAAGATCATGGCTGCACATGTTTAAGTGCCAAGTAAAAACAGATGTATGTTTGCCCCCCCCCCCCCCCCCCCGTACAAAAAGACGAAAAACCGTATGGGAAATACACATGGATAATCATAAAATATACTATGGTAGGCATCCAAATCTCAATGACTCATAAAAGGGGTAAACATATCAAAGGCAGGTCCAACTATGAAAGCATGTGCATGGCCAGCCCATACACATGCAGTGCTCGATGGCTTCAAGGCCCCCTGGATGTGGAAGATGGCCGTGTAGCGTCTGCTGGAAAAAATATGTACTTGAGTCCCACCGGTGGCGATACACATGTAGTGTTGGACATCTAGGAGTAAATTCTCTAAAAAATAGCACTTAGCTCCAGGATCTGTAATTACTTTTAGGCACAACCATTTACACCAACTGAATCCTAATGTAAATCCTTGTACCTATAACAACGCGCATAAATTGCAGGAACAAGATCATCTGTCATATCGTGAGCAAGGGTTGAGGGTGGGCCTTCACAATAATGCAGCTGGACAAGGTTGTAAACATGAAATAAGTGCTTTATTAACTTAAATCTGAGGCCTGTTACTTCATAGGCCTAGGGACAAAGATAAAGTCTCTTTACTTGGAGAGGGAAAAGCCTTGCAATGGGCCTGTGACTGCCACGTCCCAAATACAGTTTGTAAGTTTCTCTCTCTCTCTTTCTGGATTTCCAGGTCTAGCTCCAGTCAGACCTCAGAACAAGGCTCACAAGTCTTCAAATAAAAGATTGGATTACCTCAGCCTGGTCATAGTAGCAAGAAGTATGCAGTAAAGGTGTATATTGGGGCTCCACTTCTTCCTTCTCTAGGCCTCCTTATCCCTACTCTGGCCCTGCCTTTTATAGTTCCTGGTTTCGGCTCCATTCCTCCCATCTCATTTCCTCCCTGGGCAGGGCTAAAGGTTTTATGATGGCTCGCAGTACCTGAGGGATCATTCTTAAGGGTGAGGGGCAGTGTTCTATATACTCATCTCACACCCTCCCATAGGCGTGCACGCTTTTTTCATCCACGTTTAAATTGACACACAGAGATTTTAATTAGTGCCAATTAGCACCAATGATTTTTAGGGCCCAATTATCAGCACTAATTGGCTTATTCAATAAAATTGTGCATGCAAATTGGGCATGAACCCACATTTGTATGTGCAATTTAAAGTACCATTTAAGAACCTGGGGGCTAACAAGCATACATTTAATTATTTATTTAAAAATTTAGATTCCACTTTCTCTACCATCCTAAGTGGATTATAATAATACATGTGCATTGCTTAGATATACAGTATCTCCTGTCAATCCTCTAGTGGTAGCAATAAATGTCAAGCTCCTCTATCCTACTGCATATGATTTTTCCCGGCATGGCCTACGGCAGCCATAAGGCAGCAGCAAGAACCATGTACACATGTATACCTGCATATAATATGTACAGCGCTGTGTATGTCTAGTAGTGCTATAGAAATGATTAGTAGTAGTAGTATGGGTCCAGGCCCTGCAGTATATACAGCACCTCGATCCTGACCTGCCACATGCACATCCAAAATGGAGGTCAGGAGAGAGTGCAATTTTTCTTACAAAGAAAATGACCTCCTGGCACTCCTGGTCATGCGGCACTCCTGGTCATGCAAAATGAGGTGTTGTAGGTATCCAGAGGTACTTCACTGTCAGAACACTACTAAATAGCAATTATTCTGGACTTGTGTCTAGGGGAGCGTACCTCTTTAGCCCAATGACTAACTAGTTGTTATAAGAAAGGAAAGAAACAATGCCACAGATGGAATATATATTTTATTAAGTAAAGAAATAAATATATATATATAAAGATATATATATATATATATATATATATATATATATACTAGTAAAAAAGGCCCGTTTCTGAAACCAATGAAACGGGCGCTAGCATGTGGCTTTTTTTTGTGTGTGTGTGTGTGTGTGTGTGTGTGTGTATGTGTCACAGAGTTATTTTGTGTGTGTGTGTGTGAGTGTGCGGTGTGTGTGCAGGTTGTTGATGTGTGTCTTTTTTTGTTTTGTTTTTTGCTTGGGGGCTGTGGGATGTGCTGTGCTGTGCTGGCAAAGTGGGTTGGATTGGTGTGTGGCTTTGAGGGTGTGTTTCTGTTGTATTGTGTGTGTGTGGTTTTGTCTGTCATGGAGGTTTGTGGAGGGGGGTCTTTCTGTTGGTGAAATGTAAATGTGGTTGTAGGGGGGTCAGCCTTTGCTGAGTGGTGGTTTTTTCTTTCCAGGTTTTTTTTTTTTGTGTTGTGCTGAGGCAGCAGTGTTGTTTTAGATGGGCGGAAGGTAGAGGAGCACGTTCTTTGTCTGCTGGTATTTTTTGCCGTTTCAGGGCTGCTGTAGGGGAACACTGGAAGAGAAATGTGCTGTTGGAAGCAGCGCCATCTTTTTCCATTGGGCTGGGGTTCTGGGCATCCTGGAGGTGGGTGATGGCTTGCCTGAGGATGGGGATGGTTGTTTTAAGTTGGCGGAAGGGAGAAGAGCACGGTCTCGGGCCTTCGGCAGGTGATCCGGTATGTTTGGTCCATTTCAGGCCGGCTGCAGGGGAATGCTGGAACATTTATGCGCAGCAGGAATCAGCGCCGTCTTTTTACGGGTGCTCAGGGAATCCCTGAGCTTGCCTGAGGCTGGGGATGGTTGGGCACGTCCTTGGCCGCTTCGGCAAAAGGGGAAGAGGAAGGGGGTGGGGAGTTACCTGCAGCCGCCTGAGAAACCATGTATTCTTTGTTTGTTTTGTATTATTAGTTTGCATTTCTGTTGAAGAAAGAGTGGATGCCTTTCGAATGATGGAGGTGGTGCGTCGGTGTGCGGTTGTTTCGTTAGTTTGGCAGCCAGTCTCCAGCGATTCCTAGGCAGGGAAGGAGAACTCCTCCCCCTTCCTTGGTCGCTGTTTGCTGCTGGCTGGGTCGCAGTTAATCCTTCCAGCTAGGCCGCAGCTTGTCCTGTTCGCCCACGTTCCAGATGGTGACGGGCACGTTGTTTTCCGGCTCCTCCGACTCCATGTCAAGCGATCCCAAATATAGTCTTTGCTATAGGCCCTCTGGCACTCTTCAGTACTGGCATTAGGCATTTAAAAATTTCTCACCCCCCCCCCCCCCGGTCTATTTTTGCACATACCCACAGCAGGAATATTCTTCTCTCATTCCAGCGGTGGTTCTGTGCTCTCCATGCTGCACAGATAATGAGCCATTCTGCTGGGGAATGCTCCTCCCTTATTGTCACGTAGTTTCCTCTGATTGGTCCATCTTATGTTGCTTAGTGTTGCCTGGGAACGGTGTTGTGATGGTCCTTTGTGTTTCAGAATGTTGAGGGTGTTTTTCTGATTGGTCCGTCATGCGAGGGCAGGGCAGAGAGACATGGTCAGTGTTGTGGCTCAACCACCATGAATCCATGAACCCTTCAGGGAGTGACTGAGTGACTTCAGAACGTTGTCTTCAGAACGTTGAGGGTGAGTTTTATTATAGTAGATATATATATATATATAGTTCTGAAGCAAAAGGCCAAGCAAAATACAAAATAACTTGCTATAAAAATAGATTATCACCCAAAATATAGATAATGGAATATGATTATCCTAATGGACTAACTAAATGAGTGATTACACAACCAATCACAATACTGATATCCTAATGATTAGCATTAGAAGTTACACCACACGTCTTAAGCAAAATACCATTAGCAGCTAAATTCATAGACCATAAGTCATGACGTAACCCATCTGTCACAGACAAAGCAAAGAACTAATTATCCCTATGACTATAGGTAGTAAATCCTGTTATCTCACCCTGCAGTCTGTGGCAGACTTCCAGTGGTAAAGAAGCGGATTCCTCCTCTTAGACTCCAGCTGACGCTGCAGCGAGTCTCAGTCCAGGAATAAAGTCCAAGATCTGTCTTCTGGACAAAGATTACACAGTCATAAGTAAGGCCATAAACTGTAGCTGAGCGAACCTTGTGAATTTGTTACAAGGTATGCAGTTCACTGGTTTTTAGGAAAATCAGTCTCTAGCTATTCTTGAGCCTTCTATCCACCTGCAAGTCTTCCAATCGTCTCCCTCTTCTTTCTCTCTTCAGTCCAAACTTTTGGTATCCCAGGGTCAGATGGTACCTGTGGACCAATCACAGATGGTGTAATCATGTCCAGCCAGCTTCATGGTCAAGAAGCGAGCCTTTGTTCTAGTATCGACGACAAGCAAACCTCCCTGTCTGCTCACATACTCCTGGAGCCATGTGTCTCTCTCTTCCAATCTTCCCAGGAGATAGCAGCCAGTTTGCAATACAGAATATGTCCTTGAATGTAGTCATCTTGCTATGCTCAGCACTAATGTTCCTTTGACAAAGCTGGTTACTGATGCATAAAGGCCAAAAGCTGTAATCCATACTGTTATAATAATGGCTGTATAGGCCAAGACCAGCAAAGGTGAGATCTCAGGTAAACACTCCTACAGTGTGCCTCAGGAAGCAGCAAGAAGGATATGAGAGGATATCTGGAAGACCCTGGCAAGGGAAGAACCTACGCTGCCAACAAGCCCCCACATCCACTCACATAGGTGATACCCTACCAAGCCACATAGCTAGCAAGATGCTAACAGCACAGTACACAGCTGCAGACCTCTGAGGTCACAGCATAGTGCCAGAGTGACCAGTGCACATGCACAGTGCACACATGCAGCACTGTGGAGCTGTCATATGCACAGTAACACTCATGGGCACAAATGTGCCATATACACCTCATAATGGCACCAATTTGGACCATCTCTGGCTGATGGCCTTAACAGTTGGCATGTGAATACAGCAGCTGCATGGGGCAAGCCCAGTTGATTTGGCTTAGCTGACAAAGGCAGTGAGGGTGTATGGTTTGAAGGGACAAACCTCTCCATGGTTGCAGGTGATACCTGATGCACAGCAGCAGGAAAGAGGTGGTCATTCGGATAGCCTGGAACTGGCACTTCAGAGTCTAAGAACATAAAAATAGCTATATTGCGTCAGACTAATGGTCCATCTAGTCCAGTATGCTGCTTCCAATAATGACCAATTTAGGTCACAAGTACCAGGCAGAATCACAAATAGTAGCAAGATTCATGCTACTGATCCCAGGGACAAGCAGTTTCTTTCCCCATGTCTATCTCAATAGCAGACTATGGATTTTTCCTCCAGGAACTTGTCCAAACCTTTTATGAACCCAGATACAATAACCACCGATATCATATCCTCTGGCAACGCATTCCAGAACTTAACTATTCATTGAGTGAAAAAATATTTCCTCCTGTTAAAAGTAGTACCATGTAACTTCCTTGAGTATCCCCTAGTGCCCTGAAGAGCACAGGTACAAATCAAAGTAGGGTATACACAAAAGTAGCACACATGAGTTGTCTTGTTGGGTAGACTGGATGGACCATGCAGGTCTTTTTCTGCCGTCATCTACTATGTTACTATGTTAGTCTTTGTACTTTTTGAAAGAGTAAAAAATCAATTTGCGTTTACTCATTCTACACCACTCAGTAGTTTGTAGACCTCTATCATATCCCCCCTCAGCTGTCTCTTTTCCAAGCTGAAGAGTTCTAGCCTTTTAAGTATCCTACTATATAAATGAGCTGTGACTGACTCACCCGCAAATGCGCAGTAGAGAGCAGCTGCCATCGACGTTCTGCGCATGCGCAGCAGGTCTCACAGATCCATTGCCGGCGTCATTGTCCCGCCCATTCCACTGAGGGAGGCTATTTGCCTTGCTAAGGGGAGGGCGACAGCAGATACAGCAGCAGCAGCACCCTTCGCTCAGAAGTGGACAGCCACAGAGTCCAGCATGGGAAGCGTCTTTATCTGTACCCCTGCCTGCCTTCCCTTCTCTCTCAGCTGACAGCTCTGTCTCTGGTCCCACCCTTGTGGAAAAAGGAAATGAGGGCAGAACCAGAGAGAGAGCTGTTAGCTGAGAGAGAAGGGAACGGGGAAGGCAGGCTCAAGCATCCAACCTGTTCGCCTTTCACTGCCGCCGGATCCCGAGGTAAGAACTTTAAAATTGGAGGCAGGGAGGGGGGCATGGAACTTAGAGGAGATGCATGGAGACCTGGAACTCCGAGAACAGGGAGGGAGAGAGGGGGGGCTGGAACTTGGAGGGGGAGGGAGGGAGGGGGGCCTGGAACTCGGAGGGGGAGGGGGGCCTGGAACTCCGAGGACAGGGAGGGGGGCATGGAACTCCGAGGACAGGGAGGGAGGGGGGGGGGGGCTGGAACTTGGAGGGGGGAGGGAGGGAGGGGGCCTGGAACTCGGAGGGGGAGGGGGGCCTGGAACTCGGAGGACAGGCAGGGAGGGGGGCATGGAACTTGGAGGAGATGCATGGAGACCTGGAACTTCGAGAACAGGGAGGGAGAGAGGGGGGGCTGGAACTTGGAGTGGGAGGGAGGGAGGGGGGCCTGGAACTCGGAGGGGGGGGGGGGGCCTGGAACTCGGAGGACAGGGAGGGGGGCATGGAACTCTGAGGACAGGGAGGGAGGGGGCCTGAAACTAGGAGGACATGGAGGGAGGGGGGCCTGGAACTTGGAGGAGATGCATGGAGAACTGGAACTCCGAGAACAGGGAGGGAGAGAGGGGGGGCTGGAACTTGGAGGGGGGAGGGAGGGAGGGGGCCTGGAACTCGGAGGGGGAGGGGGCCTGGAACTCCGAGGACAGGGAGGGGGGCATGGAACTCCGAGGACAGGGAGGGAGGGGGCCTGGAACTCAGAGGAGATGCACGGAGGCCTGCAACTCCGAGGACAGAGAGGGAGGGAGGGGGGAAGGAGGGGGGCCTGAAACTCGGAGGGGGGAGAGAGGGAGGAGGGCCTGGAACTCGGAGGGGGCGAGACAGGGAGGAGGGCCTGGAACTCGGAGGGGGGGAGGGAAGGAGGGGGCCTGGAACTCGGAGGGGGGAGGGAGGGAGGGGGTCCTGGAACTAGGAGAACATGCAGGGGTGTACTGTAGACATCAACTCATTTCTTCCTTTCACTATTTCATTACATTTTTCCAAACACAAAGCTCACCCGTTTTAACGGGCTTAATGGCTTGTTTCCTCATATGAGAGGAGTTTCATCCTCTTAATCATTTTTTAAGAAACGGTGACCACAATTGCACACAATACTCAAGGTGTGGTCCATCATGGAGCAATACAGAGGCACTAATTTTCTATTCTTTCCTAACAATTCCTAGCATTCTGTTTACTTTTTTGGCTGCTGCCACACACTAGGCAGAAGATTTCAGTGTATTGCCAACAATGACACCTAAATCTTTTTCTTGGGTACAAACTCCTAGGGTGGAACCTAGCATCAAATAAGTATGATTTGGATTATTCTTCCCAATGTGAATCACTTTGCTCTTGGCCACATTAAATCTCAGCTGCCATTTGGATGCCCAGTCTTCCAACTTCTTAATGTCTTCCTGCAATTTTTCACAATCTGCATTTTAATAACTCTGAATAGTTTTGTTTTATTTGCAAATTTAATCACCTCATTCATCATTCCCATTTACAGATCATTTATAAATATGTTAAATAGCACTGGTCCGTGAACAGATCTCTGGGGCACTCCCCTATTCACTCTCCTCTATTGAGAGACAATATCAATACAAGGGGAAGAAAGGACACAACAAACCCATTCAACAAGAGAACAGACAACTAATAAAAATCAACACAACTGTGACCCCAGCCGACCCCTACCAAACAATTCAAGTGTGATATATAAATGCCAGATCAGTAGTTAATAAAACAACAATAATAACAGACTGGATCACGGCAGACAACCTCGACCTACTATTCATCAGCGAAACCTGGATCCACGATCAGAAGGATCTCATAGTTTTAGATCTATGCCCCCCAGGATACAAAATCACTCACTGGACAAGGAAAGAAAAAAGAGGCGGAGGCATAGCACTAATCCATAGATCCCACTTCACCATAACAACAACAGCAGAGTCCATAACACCCCAACTTGAAATCGCCTCAGTTAGAATCCACCAAACAACTTTACTCGACCACCTAAACGTTGTCCTATTTTATAGACCACCAGGTAACTGGCATGAATGCCAGTCACACTTCATGGACTTCATATCAAATACCTGTGTAGCTAACTCCAATCTACTTATAATAGGGGACATAAACCTACACCTAGAAGACCCTAACTCACCCAATGCACGTGAATGCAAGGATTTCCTCCAACTATTGGACCTCAGCGGTCCAAATATACAAGCAACACATGTCAAAGGACACACACTCGACCTCATCACACACAAACTGTTCCCAGACCTAAACCTAATACTAAGACACAAAATGGATACACACACAATGGTCAGATCACCACAAATTAAACCTATCCATACAATGGTGAATAAAAGGCTCACACCACAACCAGGAATGCACAACCTACACCACGAGAGGCCAAATTGACCCTATAACATTCTGGCAACAGATCTACAAAAATGAATGGATAGCACAAACCAACTTGAAACACTACCTCTTAGACTGGGACAACAGATGCAGAAACATTTTGGATGAAATAGCACCACTACAAACAAGAACCTCACAAAGACACAACTCGATACCATGGTTTAACGAAGAACTGAAAAAACTAAAAACACAAGTTAGGAGGCTTGAACGTGCATGGAATAAAATAAAAAATGAACACACACAAGGCATGGAAACAAATGCAAAGAAAATACAAATATGCAATAAGGCAAACCAAACGATCATACTTCAAAACCAAAATAGGACCAGACTACAAAGATACGCACAAGCTTTTCCAACTCGTGAACAAACTATTAGATACCACACCGGTCACAACAACCAATACAGACACCCCATCAGCAAATAACCTTGTTAAATACTTCAATGAGAAAATTATTAAGCTGCAACTCATGCTACCACTGATCACGAAAAATTCATGGACTGTCTGGACCCAATCCCTGATGAATATCCAGCAGACCGAATCTGGACAAACTTCGCTTTACTCACCGATGAAACTGTCACTCAAGCGATCAATAGCTTCGCCAAATCCCACTGCAAATTGGACATATGTCCCAACAACCTAATAAAATCTGCCCCCCAACGCTTCGTAACAGACCTCATGTCAAACCTAAACTACATGCTACAACATGGACTCTTCCCTAAGGATAAAAGAAACATATTACTCACTAAAGATTCAAAGAAAAAAGCAAGTGATATAACTAACTACCGCCCGGTAGCATCCATCCCCTTGACAGTCAAATTAATGGAAAGTATGGTAACCAAACAACTCACCGAATACTTAAACAAATTCTCAATATTACACGAATCACAATCAGGATTTCGATCCAACCACAGCACCGAAACAGTAATAAGCACTGTCCTATCCAAATTCAAACAAGTAATTGCAACCAGTAACAATGTACTCCTCCTACAATTCGACATGTCTAGCGCGTTCGACATGGTAAACCATAAAATACTACTAAACATCCTAGAATACTTCGGGATTGGAGGAAATGTACTTAGTTGGATCGAAGGCTTCCTAACCGCAAGAGCATACCAAGTGATAGCAAATTCGAATACATCTTCACCATGGAAACCAGAATGTGGAGTACCACAAGAATCACCGCTTTCACTGACTCTTTTCAACCTAATGATGACACCTCTAGCCAAATTACTATCCAACCAAGGCCTTAATCCCTACATCTATGCAGACGATGTTACGATCTACATTCCGTTCAAACACGACCCATCAGAAATCACAAATGAAATCAATCACAGCCTCCAAATCATGAACTCATGGGCGGATGCATTTCAATTAAAACTCAACGCAGAAAAAACACAATGTCTTATCCTCTCATCACAATATAACACAAACAGACCCACCACTATAAACACCTCAAGCTACACCCTTCCTGTTTCAGATAGCCTGAAAATTCTCGGAGTCACAATCGACCGAAATCTCACACTAGAAAGCCACGCCAAAAATACAATCAAGATAATGTTCCACTCAATGTGGAAACTCAAAAGAGTAAAACCTTTCTTCTCAAGGGAAATATTCCGCAGCCTGGTACAATCATTGGCACTAAGCCACTTAGATTACTGCAATGCAATCTTTGCCGGATGCAAAGAACAAATCACCAAGAAACTCCAAACTGCCCAAAACACAGCAGCCAGACTCATATTTGGCAAAATGAAATATGAAAGTGCTAAACCCCTAAGAGAAAAGCTACACTGGCTCCCACTTAAAGAACGTACCACGTTAAAAATTTACACCCTGGTTCATAAAATTATTCATGGCGAGGCCCCGGTCTACATGTCAGACCTCATAGACTTACCAACTACAAACACAAAAAGGTCAGCACGCACATTTCTGAATCTCCACTACCCCAGTTGCAAAGGACTAAAATATAAATCAACATATGCATCCAGCTTCTCCTACATAAGCACATAAATATGGAATGCACTACCAAACGTCATAAAAACAATGCACGACCTAACAAACTTCCGAAAATCACTAAAAATGAACCTGTTCAAAAAGGCATACCACAACAATCCATCCTAAATACCAGACAACAAAACGTATACTAGACCTGGATATAACCGAACTTATACTTGATGATTCCTTCACCTACTGTCACAAATGAACTCTAACGCAATTCCACTTTATCTCACACTTCGAATATGAACTCTCTCTACTCAACTGATTAACTCACTTGTCACTTATGAACTTTTAATGCTACACCACTTTGTATTTCTCACTCCGGAAATAGCGATCGCCATTACGGCATAATGTAAGCCATATTGAGCCTGCAAATAGGTGGGAAAATGTGGGACACAAATGCAGCAAATAATAAAGACTTGACCATTTAACCCTACCCTCTGTTTTCTGTCCATCAACCAATTCCTAATCCACAATAGAACATTGCCTCCTATCCCATGGGTTTTAATTATCTCAGGAGTCTTGAAAATCTATATACACTACATCAACCGGCTCACCTTTATCCATATGTTTATTCATGCAAAGAAATGAAGCAAATTGGTAAGGCAAGACTTCTCTTGGCTGAATCCATGTTGACTCTATCCCATTAAACCATGTTTGTCTATGTCAGAGATTTTCAACCCAGTCCTCGGGGCACACCTAGCCAGTCAGGATTTTCAGGATAATTCCCATTGAAATCTATTCTATTGGGTGTGCCTCAAGGACTGGGCTGAAAACCTCTGGTCTATGTGTTCAGAGATTTTATTTTTATAATACTTTCCACCATTTTGCCTGGCACTAACATCAGGCTTATGGGTCTGCAATTTCCAGGAACACCCCTGGATCCCTTTTTTAAAATAGGTGTTACATTGGGCACCCTCCAATCTTTAGGTACTGCAGATGATTTTAACAGCAGGTTACAGATCACTAACAGCAGATCTGAAATTTCATATTTGAGTTTTTTAGCACCTTGGAGTGTATACCATCCAGTTCAAGTGATTTGTGACTCTTTAATTTGTTGATTTCACTCAGTACATCTTCAAGTTTCACCAAGATTTCTTTCAGTTCCTCTGCATTGTCACCATTGAAAACCATCTCTAGTAAGGTAGATCTCTTACATCTTCTTCTGTAAAGACCGAAGCAAAGAATTCATTCGGCCTCTATGCTATGGCCCTGTCCTCCCTGAGTGCCCCTTTTACTTCTTGATGATCTAACAGTCCCACGGATTCCCTCACAGGCTTTCTGCTTCTGATATATCTGGAAAAGTTATTACTATGAGTGTTTGTCTCTGTGACAAGTTTCTGTTTGTATTCTCTTTTGGCCCTCTTTATCAATGCTTTGCATCTAACTTGCCAGTGCTTATGTTGCTTCCTGTTTTCTTCATTCAGATCTTTTTTCATATTCTGAATATGTTCTTTTGGCTCTAATAGCTTCTTTCACTTCTCCCTTTAACCATGCTGGCTGTCTTTTGCTTTTCTTTCCACCTTTATTAATAGATGGAATACATTTGATCTGGGCTTCCAAAAACAACGTCCATACCCGATTTAAAGTCCTAACATTTGCAGCTGAGCTTTTCAGCTTTTTTTTTTTTAACCATTTCCCTAATTTTATCATAGTTACCCTTTCGAAAATTCTATGCTGCTACAGTAGATTTCTTAGTGACTGCACTCCAGTTATTAAGTCAAATTTGATGACGTTATGATAACTGTTTCCCAGCAAATCCAACACCGTTACTTCTCGTATCTGGCTCTGCATTCCACTAAGGACTGGATCTAAAATAGCTCTCCCTCTTGTCAGTTCCTAGACCAGTTGCTCCAAGAAGCATTCATTTATTATATCAGGAATTTTACCTCCCTAGCACTCCCTGATGTGGCATTTAACCAGTCAATATTGGGATAATTGAAATTACATAAAAGAAAGGTTTCTTATACATTTACATAAGTCACCTCACCGAAGAAGACCCTCAAATGACACAGAGCAAAAATAAGTGAGATAATTCAGAGAGGCTTACTTATGAATAAGGCACCTAAGATGTTTGAAGATGAACCTGAATTTGTGAATCAGTAGAATAGCATCCTCAATCGATGTTTATTGGATCTGTGGTTATTGCTGATTAAGACCTTACAAGCTGCTGCGGCTAAGAAAGCGAATAGAATGTTGGGTATTATCAGGAAAGGTATGGAAAACAGGTGTGAGGATGTTATAATGCCATTGTATCGCTCCATGGTGCGACCGCACCTTGAGTATTGTGTTCAATTCTGGTCGCCGCATCTCAAGAAAGATATAGTAGAATTGGAAAAGGTGCAGCGAAGGGCGACTAAAATGATAGCGGGGATGGGACGACTTCCCTATGAAGAAAGACTAAGGAGGCTAGGGCTATACAGCTTGGAGAAGAGACGGCTGAGGGGAGACATGATAGAGGTATATAAATAATGAGTGGAGTGGAACAGGTGGATGTGAAGCATCTGTTCATGCTTTCCAAAAATACTAGGACTAGGGGGCATGCGATGAAACTACAGTGTAGTAAATTTAAAACAAATCGGAGAAAATTTTTCTTCACCCAACGTGTAATTAAACTCTGGAATTCGTTGCCGGAGAAAGTGGTGAAGGCGGTTAGCTTAGCAGAGTTTAAAAAGGGGTTGGACGGTTTCCTAAAGGACAAGTCCATAAACCGCTACTAAACGGACTTGGAAAACTCCAAAATTCCAGGAATAACATGTATAGAATGTTTGTACGTTTGGGAAGCTTGCCAGGTGCCCTTGGTCTGGATTGGCCGCTGTCGTGGACAGGATGCTGGGCTCGATGGACTCTTGGTCTTTTCCCAGTATGGCATTACTTATGTACTTATGTACAATCTATTTTGACTTTTAATGAAGAACCAGATTTTGTACAAAACATTGATGAGATTCAGAGTAAAGCTGATAAATTTTGGAATGGATTAAGACAATAGGAATTTTAAAAATATCATAGAGATCAGTGTGATTAAACAGAGGGGTATGTGTACCCTAGGATGCAGAAAGATCTGGAAGCGGGTATGGTGGAGAAGAAGAAGAAGAAGACCAGGTAGCTCCAGTGAGAGTGAAGAATTTGGTGAAAAAGATTCAGATTCCACTAAGGGGGAAAACTGAAGAAAACAGGGAGCAGGACGAGGTGGAGACAGATGGGGAAAAGGATCAAAACCAGTGACTCAGTCACAGGCACATCGAGAATGAAAACTGAGGTGTCCTTGTTATGTAAAGGTTTAACAGTTGTATGCGCGAGGAGTCATGATTCTTTCCAGTTCCGGCTGGAATTAGAAAAATTTATGTGAAAGCTACAATTGAGATTGCATTTTGATGGTGAGGAGCTTTTCTCTGTGGACCGCTCAAGTTGGTTCATGGGTGCTCTACATGGGTTCCCTCCAGGTCCTTCCTTGGGAAGAAGCAGAGCAAGTCATTTGTGAAGTTTTAGAGTCAATGTCTTGTCTTCAGCTTATTCCTACTAACATTTTGGTGCAGTTATACCATTATAGCCATATATGGGTCATAATTATTTTTTTTTTTGATGGTCACTTTATTAGCAGCTTTCAGGGGTAGCAATGGGGGCTGTGTTTGCTCCTACTATTGCAAACCTGTCCATGTCTTTTTTTGAATAGAAATGGGTTTATACTTCTGCATTTTTTGCTTCATGTGAATGTTGTCTCAGTTATATTGATGATTTTTTTTGTGTGGGTGGTGAGGATCAGAGGATATGTTGCAAACTTTTGTGGATTATTTGAAGCAATCATCCTATTAAATTTGATATTAAATTTAATTCCACTGCAATTACGTTTTTAGAAGTACAAGTGTGTTTGAAAAACCAATCAGCACTGGTATTTGTGAAACCCACTGACAGAAATTCTTTATTGCATTATACAAGTATGCATCCTCACCAAAGGAGAGATAATATTCCTTTTTCCCAATGTTTGCATTATTGTCATATTTGAAGTACTGATGAAGAATATACAGATGCATCAGAATCATTGATGGACAAATTTTTGGACAAGAAGAACCCCTTGTCTACTGTTTTAAAAAGTGAGGAAACAGGTGTTCTACAATCCTAGACATGAACTGTTGTGTTATAGAGAGAGACGTTCTACTGAAGAGGTATTGACTTTTGTACAAAAATATACTTCTATGTCTGATTTAGTGCGGGAAAAGATTAGATCCCATTTAACATTACTGGAGTTCCATCCTTGTTTTCAAGATGTGGAGATTTTTGCTTATGAGAGGTGCTGTAATTTAGGAGACAGGTTAAGTCCTAATGATAATAGGACTGCAGTAGTGAGCCATTCTGTGGGGTAAGTTGGGCATCGGAGATGTAGCCATTGCACTGGATGTAGTATTATGATGGAGACATCTGTTTAGTTTGTCATTTTCATACTAGGAAGAAATGTATTCCAAGAAGTCCCACTTCTTGGCATTCAAGGAATGTTATTTATTTGCTACAATGCCCTTGTGGGCTTATATACATTGGACAAACGTCTAGGTTTTTGAAGACTCGACTGCTAGTTTTAATGCAGTGTCAGTGCTCTAGGAAATTGAAGGAGCCTTTGGTTGCCTATTGTATGCATTTTCAACATGTCTTTGAATCTTTGCAATGTGTTGTGATGGAACAAATCAGACTATCAGGGTGATGCATGTCTGAAATTACGGCAACATGGGCAAAAGTGGATTTTCTTGTTTGATTCTGTAGAACCTGCTGGTTTGAACAATCACATTGAATGGGCTGAGTTTCTCTGATTTTCTATCCCTCGGCCTTGATTGGTGTTTTCAAGTGATTGGGAGGAGCCTGTATATCATAAAGATTTGAAAAGGTAGCATCTCAGTATCCCCGTCACCATTTTGAAAGCTGTTATGCTGGTGGAACAGTAGTATTCTCCTGATACAGCCTGCTGGTGAAACAGGGCACCCTGTCAAGACAACTAAATGAGTGTTGCTAAGAAGATTGTGGACATTGCTTCAGTGTATCCTGGAATGGGTAACTGATGATTCAGTTAAGTGGATTATAGTATTTTTTTCTTGTGCTAAATGAATAATTAATGGAATTGTTCCCTTTTTCATACGTTGTGCTGTGCCAATGGAAGACTGATTATATGCTTTAATATTTTAAATGGAATTTTTTTTTCAGACCCATGATGACTAGTTGTTAACCTTGTTGAAAGAGACTAGTGTTCAGCACACTGAGGTCTTTTTTTCTCTACTTATTTTTGATCTGTGCCATTTGAGGGTTTTATGAGAGTTTCTGAAGTTGTGTTTCTTGCTCCTTTTTTGTTTTGTTTGGTAATTGAAATCACCCATTATTATATTGTTGTCAAATTTACTAGTTTTTCTAATTTCTGTTAACATATCTTCATCTGTCTGATCATTCTGGCCTGGCAGACGGTAATATAGCCCTATGCTATCGACTCTACTCTACACCGATATTATGGTAAACTCTATAATAGTCCCTAAATAAACAAACAAACCCTATTCCTTAAACTGCCATTGCTAAATAAGCAGAATACCTTAAAAATAGACACTGAGATTACCTATTTAACTACGTATACCTTTCCCAAGCTTAAAAGCAATTACCTATTTAACTCTAAGCATACCTTTCCCCAAGCTTTAAAGCAATTTCCCAGCAAATAACTTACCAGTGCAGTTCTGTCCTGCTCTGGAAGTCCTCTCACAGCACCTCTTCTGGACAGAGAACAAGTGAGTATGGCTTACTTATGTGCCTGGGCTGCTTTGATGACTCGTAATGCAATCAATATGACAATGCCCTTTTCAACCTTCCTCTTTAATCAATCACTGTAGCTTGATTGACAGAACACTGAACACTATTACAGCGTTTCTTACTTCCTAACATGGCCATTGTTAATGTCATGCTGCTGTCAAGCTCAGGCCTGCCATACTCCCAGCATTCAAAAATTAACGAAAGTAGAAAACAATACACTGGTCACTCAATGTGAATGTTTCAGGGGAAGTCTCATATAATCACTCTGAATGGCAAATCTCAGCATTAGCATATATCAGGGAGGGCAAGGGGAAGGTTTGCATAGTTATGGATGCTGCTTTGTATGATACACAGATACAGGATTAGGGGAAGAGCTACATGATATCTGTGTCCCAGCAGGTCTCTAAGAGGTGTATACTGGGGTCACAACTTGTAATTCTACATCCAAGCCAATGTGGCACTCATAGATTTTTCTCTCTTCTTATACAGCAGAGGGCAAAGACACAGATCCAGGCAGGGAGGGAACTCACAGCCAGATGTGACCACTCAGAAGACATGTCTGGGCTATGATGCTAAGCAGGCAGAGATGGTGGCCATCCAGGAGGAAAGGGAACCGAAAACTAATGAGCCACCCATGGCAATGGCTATGAAGACATAGAATTGCTGGCACCCTCACCCTTCATGGACCATGCCAAGGATGCAGCTGAAGGTGGTGGTGCAGCACAACAGCACCCATGCAGGTGGCACCATGAACTGGTGACCTGTGTGCATGATGTTCTGGCCCTGAACAGGGACGTAATGATCCAGACAGACAGGAAAGAATGCTGCTAATGATGGAGCAGCAGATGGCACAGGTGGACCAACAAATACAACTGAACCAGACAAATGGTGCAGGTAATGTGGGCAGTGACCTGCAGAATGGAAATATTGTGTGAGAAAATGGAGTGTATGACCTAGGCCTGGGATAGACATCCCAATGGCAAGCCCATTCCATCTTCCAGCAAGCCTCCAACATCAGGCATACCAATGGACAGGGAGGCAGTGGTTGTGTGGGGTGGAGAAGGGGAAGAGTTGGCAACTGGAATGAGAAGGGATGGTGGTGAGGAGAGTGGGAGGGTGAGGTGCTTTTGGAGGTGGAGAAGGAAGGAGCACGCTATAGAGGAGTGGTTGGCAGTGGCACACATGGGTGGTAGTAAGGGCAATCATTGATGGGATGCTAACAATATTCAGATCATTGCGATTCTTGAGAATAATTACCAACAAAATACTAAACTTCTTACTACACAATCAGGGGTGCACAATTGGATCTCCTATTTCAGATCCAGAGCACTCTTTCTTATTCATATTAATCATCTGCCTCCAATGCCTATTTTCTGAAATAGCTGTGTGCTATAGGAGATCCAATAGGCTGGACTAATATTATATGATGCCTCCTTGCCACACAAAAAATGAGGAAAAGAACGAAAATTAAGATTCAAATGACAACAGTTACGCCTTCAAGATATTTCATCACATATTGCGCACCCCTATATTTTGTTGATTATTTACTGTGGAGTGCCTTTTCCCCTTATACTCTTTTGGAAACTTCTTATTACAGCCAACTGGATCTCTTCCACTAAACTAAAATTAAATCCTGAAAAAAACTTAGCATTATATCTCTCCCATACCACTTGTCCTAGTCTTGACAGGCTCTCCAGTTCATTTTGAATCTACCTTAAAAATTCTGGGAGTCATCTTTGACTTCAAACTCACCTATCATACACATATCTCTAATATAGGTCAATGGTCTCTCTTCAAACTTAAAATGATTTTCTCAGTACCACTGTCCCGTTCCGGGCCCTTACCTGGCGGTCCGCGGGCCGGAGCGGAAGGCTGGGTCGCCCGTGGGATGCGGGGCGACGGGGGAAGAATGCCACGGGGATCGCCGCAGCCGCAAGTTGCCCCGAGGCCGGCGATCCAGAAGAACTAACGCCGGCCTCGGAGAAGGAGATCCGCCAGCCAAGATGGCGGCGCCGGCGTCGGCGTCCTCCTCGCTGCAGCGAGACCAGCGAGGAGGCTCCGCCCACTCGTACCGGATTGGCGCATCCGCGCAGGAACTCCGCCCATCGGACGGGAGGACCAATCCGGCCCTCCGCTGCCGGCCGGGGCGGAGAGGATTGGTTCCAGCTGTTCTCCAGCCAGGACGAGCGGGGGATTTAAACGGAGACACGGGGGGGATCCAGTGCTTCCGTTTTGTTGTTTGAAGCCGTCTTGCTAGTTATTTCCAAGACTGTGTTTGTTCCTCAAGACAGCTAGCCGTCCTGCTAGCTATTTCCAAGACTGTGTTTGTTTCTCAAGACAGCTAGCCGTCCTGCTAGCTATTTCCAAGACTGTGTTTGTTTCTCAAGACAGCTAGCCGTCCTGCTAGCTATTTCCAAGACTGCGTCTGTTCCTCAAGACAGCTAGCCGTCCTGCTAGCTATTTCCAAGACTGTGTTTGTTTCTCAAGACAGCTAGCCCTCCTGCTAGCTATTTCCAAGACTGTGTTTGCTCCTCAAGACAGCTAGCCGTCCTGCTAGCTATTTCCAAGACTGTGTTTGTTCCTTTCGGCAGCTAGCCGTCCTGCTAGCTATTTCCAAGACTGTGTTTGTTCCTGTCGGCAGCTAGCCGTCCTGCTAGCTATTTCCAAGACTGTGTTTGTTCCTGTCGGCAGCTAGCCGTCCAGCTAGCTATTTCCAGTGAGGGCGGTGGTTGTTACTCGTACCAGCCTCACCGTCCTGCTAGCCACTTCCTCCGACTGGGCCGTGCCCAGTGCTCAGTTAGCCGCCCGGCTCAGCTACGCTCACCAAGGACTCCGTACCCATATCCAGCCAGGCCAGCCACCACCCCGGGGTTCCAGCAGTCCTGCTGGCCGCCCGCAGCTGAGGGCTCAACCCTCGGTGAACGGCGGTCGCCGCGGGTGAAGATTGGGGTGCTCGGCTTCTTCCTGGGCCTAGGGGAACTCGGGAAAACTCGAGAGCTCACCAACACCAGGGCGACATCAGAGCCGCGACAGAAAACGGAAGCCATGAGCTCGCCGACGCAACCTGATCTACGGGACCTGGCCAAGGTTCTCCAGCAGCAACAGGAACAGCTTAACGCCCTGTCTGGGGCGCTCCAGAATGTATGTTCTCAACTTTCCACGCTTCAGGTACAGAACCAGGCCGCTGCGGTCCAAGGGGCCGCAGCGGCTCCCCGTATGGGAGGGTTCCGCGTGGGACCTCGGTTCCCTGAACCAGCACGCTACGATGGGAACCCGGGTGGTTGTAGGGGGTTCCTCAACCAGTGCAACCTGGCCTTCCGGATGCAACCGGAGGCTTTTGCTTCGGACCAAAGTAAGGTGGGCTACATTATGGGCCTTTGTGGAGGAAAGGCCCAGGACTGGGTGGCTCCCCTGAACGAACAAAATGATCCCATTTTGGAGGATTATAACGAATTTCAGCGCCGGTTCCGGATGGTGTTTGACCTTCCGGGAAGACCCTCCTCCGTGGCATCGGAACTGCTCCGGATTCATCAGGGAGAAGGTACGGTGGCCGACTATGCCATCCGGTTTCGTACCTTAGCCACGGAGCTGCGTTGGAATCCGGAGTCCTTGATGGCCATTTTTATGGAGGGGTTACAAGAGCGAATCAAGGATGAATTGGCGGGACGGGATATTCCCGCACAATTGGATGCCCTCATCTCACTCTGCATACGGGTGGACACCCGATTCCAGGAGCGAGCCAGAGCCCGGGCGGAGCGGCAGAAGTGGGCACGAGGGGCCCCCCGGACAAACAAAGGGCCGTCCTCTCGCCAGGTGAACCGGGACACTACGGAGCCCGGGGAGGAGCCGATGGTAATGGGCCGGCAACGGTTGACTCCTGCCGAAAGACAGCAACGACAGTCTAATGGACTGTGCTTCTATTGTGGGAAGGCTGGGCATTTCCTCCGGACTTGTTCCATCCGGCCGGGAAATGCGCTCCCCAAGGCACCCTGAGGGGAGGGTTCTTGGGGCACTCCGCTCCCCTACAGGACACTTTGATCATACTACCGGTGACCTTACGGTGGCAGGAGGCCACGGTTCAGACCCAAGCCCTGGTGGACTCGGGGTCAGGGGGCAATTTTATTGGGCTCGAACTGCTGCAGCAAATGGGCTGGCCCACGCTCCCCCGAAGGACAATGCTGCGGATAACCTCCATCCAAGGAACTACCCTTCCCCAGCCAGTCACTGAGATTACTCCTATGTTGGGACTACAAGTGGGAGAGGACCATCGGGAGGAGGCCGAATTCTTAGTGTTATCCCGGACCATCCACCCTGTGGTTCTGGGATTGCCGTGGCTACGATGCCACAACCCGGTTATCGACTGGACCGGGGGAAAGATTCAAGCGTGGGGTAATTCCTGTCAAGAGACCTGTTGTAAGGGTCGGGCTGGCACCTGTCCAGCTTTAAATATGTCGCCAGGGGAAGGACCGGGTGAACTGGGCTCCCTGCCTATGGAGTATAGAGACTTTGCTGATGTGTTTAGTCCCAAGGAGGCGGAGGTACTACCGCCGCATAGGTCTTTTGACTGTGCTATTGATCTGAAGACGGATACGGTACCCCCACGGGGCCGACTGTACAAACTGTCCCGAGCAGAGTTCAAGGCAATGCGAGATTACATCCATGAGAACCTACGGAAAGGGTTCATTCAGCCGTCTACATCCCCAGCCGGGGCAGGGTTTTTCTTTGTTGCCAAGAAGGATGGGTCCCTGAGACCGTGTATTGACTATCGGGGATTAAATGCCATCACCGTGAAGGATCGGTTCCCGCTGCCGCTCATTCCCGAGCTCTTGGACAGACTGCAAGGAGCTCAGATCTTCACGAAGTTAGATCTGCGGGGGGCCTACAATCTAGTACGAATCCGGTCAGGGGACGAATGGAAAACGGCTTTCAACACCCACGAGGGACATTTTGAATATCGGGTGATGCCGTTTGGTCTCTGCAATGCCCCTGCGGTGTTTCAACATCTTATCAATTGTGTACTAGAAGAATTGCTAAATTCCACGGTGATTGTATATCTGGATGACATCCTAGTTTACTCTAAGGACCCCAGGGAGCATCCGGGTCATGTGCGTGCAGTGCTGCACCGCCTACGTCAAGCCCATCTATTTGCTAAGCTGAGTAAGTGTGCTTTCCATCAGCGATCCTTACCCTTTTTGGGGCATATCCTGCTTCCAGGGGGATTACAGATGGAGCCAGACAAGCTCCAAGCCATTCGAGAGTGGCCTCAACCGAAGGGCCTGAAGGCTTTGCAACGATTCCTGGGCTTCGCCAATTACTATCGCCAATTTATTCCCCAGTACTCCAGGTTGACCACCCCGTTGACGGCGCTCACCCACAAGAATGCGAGGGTCAGGGATTGGCCGCCAGAGGCGCAAGCGGCTTTTCGTCAGGTAAAAGAGGCTTTTGAGTCCGCGTCCATTCTGTTGACCCCCGACCCTGAGAAACCTTTCATTGTAGAGGTGGACGCGTCCGCCCTCGGGGCCGGGGCGGTCATTTCTCAAATCAACCCCGAAGGCCGGCGTCAACCGTGCTCCTTCTTTTCACGTAAATTCTCTCCAGCCGAGCGGAACTATACGGTAGGGGATAGAGAACTCTTGGCTCTGAAACTAGCACTGCAAGAGTGGAGACACTTGTTGGAAGGAGCGGAACACCGGTTCACGGTCATCACTGATCATAAGAACCTTCTATACCTCCAAGAGGCCCAGCGGCTGAATCCCCGACAGGCCCGGTGGTCATTATTCTTTGCCAGGTTTCATTTTCAATTAGTGTTCCGGGCGGCCTCCCAGAATACCCCGGCAGACGCGCTCTCCCGGGCTTTTGAGGTACCAGAAGAGACTAAGGAGACTCATCCGATGTTAGACCCCGCTTGTGTCAGTGCAGCCACAGGAGAGGTTGCACAAATCCAGAAATTCGTGGCGGCCGCCGATCGGAGAAGGGTTCTGCAATGGGGGCACTCGTCTAGATGGGCCGGGCACTTCGGGTACCAAAAGACACTTCGATTCATCACGAGACATTATCGATGGCCACAGATGAGGCGAGATATCCTCCAGTTTGTTACCTCGTGCCCGGTATGTGCCCGAACCAAGTCAGTAGGAGGACCCCCCGTGGGAGACCTACAACCACTGCCCGTACCGACCAGTCCCTGGTCGGAAATATCCATGGACTTTATCACTGATTTACCTCGTTCCCAGGGGCATACCGTGATCTGGGTTGTGATAGATCGGTTCTCTAAAATGGCTCACTTTGTTCCGTTCACGAACCTTCCGTCGGCCGCCTCTCTAGCCCAAGCGTTCATTCACCACATTTTTCGACTACATGGATTACCCACTCGGATCATCAGTGACCGAGGACCCCAATTTACCTCCCGCTTCTGGAGAACTTTGTGCACGGCCTTGGGGGTAGAGAACCACTTTTCATCCGCGTACCATCCTCAAACCAACGGCATGGTGGAGAGGATTAACCAAACCTTGAAAGGGTTCTTACGAGCCTTCGTCAACCAACGACAAGATAACTGGGCTTCTCTACTTCCCTGGGCCGAGGTCGCCTATAACCACAGTGACCACTCATCCTCAGGGCAGTCCCCGTTCTTCCTGGTATATGGGCGACATCCTCGACTTCCAGGGCCGTTCCCGGCGACTGCCATGAACCCGGCGGGGGACCAAGTCGTAGCCAACCTACAAGAGGTCTGGAAGATGGCTAGGGAACAATTACAGAAGACCGCGACCAAGGACAAGCTCTTTGCTGACCGCCATCGGCGGCCCGCCCCCGTGCTCCAACCAGGACAGAAGGTATGGTTAAGCACGAAACATCTGAGACTTCGAGGGTCTTCTCGAAGACTGGGACCTCGATATGCGGGACCATATGCAATCCAGGAACGAATTGGGCCAGTAACGTATCGACTGCGGTTACCCGGCACCCTACGAGTACATAACGCCTTCCATATCTCGCTATTGAAGAGGTTCCGGGAGTCCGGGTGGCATCCGCATCCAGCCCAAGAAGAAGATCTCCAGGTGGCCCCGGACCCGGAGTACGAGGTAGGAGAAGTTCTCGACTCAAAGTGGCGGCGGGGAAGACTGTATTATTTGTTATCATGGAAATCTTTTGGCCCCGAAGATAATTCCTGGGAACCCGTGGCTAATGTGCATGCTCCAGACTTGGTCAAAGCCTTCCACGCCCGATATCCGTCCAAACCCGGGCCCCGGAGGAAGGGGTCTTCCGGGGAGGATACTGTCCCGTTCCGGGCCCTTACCTGGCGGTCCGCGGGCCGGAGCGGAAGGCTGGGTCGCCCGTGGGATGCGGGGCGACGGGGGAAGAATGCCACGGGGATCGCCGCAGCCGCAAGTTGCCCCGAGGCCGGCGATCCAGAAGAACTAACGCCGGCCTCGGAGAAGGAGATCCGCCAGCCAAGATGGCGGCGCCGGCGCCGGCGTCCTCCTCGCTGCAGCGAGACCAGCGAGGAGGCTCCGCCCACTCGTACCGGATTGGCGCATCCGCGCAGGAACTCCGCCCATCGGACGGGAGGACCAATCCGGCCCTCCGCTGCCGGCCGGGGCGGAGAGGATTGGTTCCAGCTGTTCTCCAGCCAGGACGAGCGGGGGATTTAAACGGAGACACGGGGGGGATCCAGTGCTTCCGTTTTGTTGTTTGAAGCCGTCTTGCTAGTTATTTCCAAGACTGTGTTTGTTCCTCAAGACAGCTAGCCGTCCTGCTAGCTATTTCCAAGACTGTGTTTGTTTCTCAAGACAGCTAGCCGTCCTGCTAGCTATTTCCAAGACTGCGTCTGTTCCTTAAGACAGCTAGCCGTCCTGCTAGCTATTTCCAAGACTGTGTTTGTTTCTCAAGACAGCTAGCCCTCCTGCTAGCTATTTCCAAGACTGTGTTTGCTCCTCAAGACAGCTAGCCGTCCTGCTAGCTATTTCCAAGACTGTGTTTGTTCCTGTCGGCAGCTAGCCGTCCTGCTAGCTATTTCCAAGACTGTGTTTGTTCCTGTCGGCAGCTAGCCGTCCTGCTAGCTATTTCCAAGACTGTGTTTGTTCCTGTCGGCAGCTAGCCGTCCAGCTAGCTATTTCCAGTGAGGGCGGTGGTTGTTACTCGTACCAGCCTCACCGTCCTGCTAGCCACTTCCTCCGACTGGGCCGTGCCCAGTGCTCAGTTAGCCGCCCGGCTCAGCTACGCTCACCAAGGACTCCGTACCCATATCCAGCCAGGCCAGCCACCACCCCGGGGTTCCAGCAGTCCTGCTGGCCGCCCGCAGCTGAGGGCTCAACCCTCGGTGAACGGCGGTCGCCGCGGGTGAAGATTGGGGTGCTCGGCTTCTTCCTGGGCCTAGGGGAGCTCGGGAAAACTCGAGAGCTCACCAACACCAGGGCGACATCAGAGCCGCGACAACCACATCTCTTCACTAAAAAAAAAAGCACTGGAATATTTATTCATGAAGTAGTCATTACTCATTTAGATCACTGTAACAACCTTCCTTATGGTACTAAACTCTCAGAACTCAAACGTCTTCAATTAGTGCAGAATAAGGCAATAAGGTTACTAAACGGCAAAAAAAGTATTTGATCATGTTGCTCATTTTCAAAGTACATAAACTTAAAAAATTACATAGGTTATTATGGGGCTCATTTTTGAAGGCGAAAAACGTCTAAAAAGGGAAAGGGAAATGGAACATTGAGCCTGCAAATAGGTGGGAAAATGTGGGGTACAAATGTAACAAATATATAAATAAACATGATACACCACTTTTCTGTGGTTTTTGCAACTACATTCAAAGTGGTTTACATAGTATATACAAGTACTTATATATACTATGTAAACCACTTTGAGTGCAGTTGAATGTACTTATTTGTACCTGGGGCAATAGAGGGTTGTAACTTGTCCAGAGTCACAAGGAGCTGCAGTGGGAATTGCATTCAGCTCCCCAGTGGCATAAAGCAGTATTTGGATGTTTTTCTTACAAAAATCTTCAAACTGGTATTTTCAAAACCTATTTTAAAGATGTTTTTCTATGCTGTTCATCTACAGTGCATCCAAATTTCAAGGGGGCACATCAGGGGCATGTTAAGGGCAGAACGTGGGTGTTTTAAAGACATGGACATTTTTTTAGCCATAATGGGACAAAACAAAACTGTCCAGAACTAAAACTAAGACATTTTGAGCTAGACCTGTTTTTATAAAACACAATAAAGGTGCCCTAAATGACCAGATGACCACTGGAAGGAATCATGGATGACCTCCCCTTACTCCCCCAGTAGTCACTGACCTCCTCCCACCCCACCCCCAAAAATGTGATTAAAAACATTACTTGCCAGCCTCAGATGTTGTACTCTGGTCCTTCAGAGCAGCATGCAGGCTCCTTAATACTTACACCAATGAGACATGGCTAAGCTTGATTATGTAGGCTTTAAAGTACATAAGTATTGCCATACTGGGACAAACCAAAGCTCCATCAAGCCCAGTATCCTGTTTCTAACAGTGGACAATCCAGGTCACAAGTGCCCACAAGATCCCAAAACAGTACATTTTATGCTGCTTATCCTAGAAATAAGCAGTGGATTTCCCCCCAAGTCCATTTTAATAATGGCTTATGGACTTTCCTTTTAGGAAGCTAGCCAAACTTTTTTTAAACCCCGCTAAGCTGCTTTTACTACATTCTCTGGCAATATTTCTTACTCTCCCTCAATTACTGTACTATATACAATGGCGTTCCTCTCTATCCTTCTTTCTTACTTGCTTTATTCTTTAGCAGACTTTCTTTTAATCTGTTTTTAATGACTGTAAACCACTCTGAAAGTTGTCTCTAGGGTGCTATATCAAAGTTTTAATAAACCTGAAACCTGATGTGGAATGGGCACTGTTTGGTTGATGTGGGTGACACATTGTATAAATGCTTCATTTGTTCTGTTATGATAAATGTGGTAAATATAGCTTCACAGAAATGAGCAGCATAAGAGTTCATTCCTTATTGCAATGCCCTGCTGGTGTGGATGCAGATGTTCCAGTGCTGGTGATGCCTGTTTCTCCTCCTGTGTTCTCATTCTGTGGCTCCAGTCCCTCAGAGAGTAGTATTCTCGTGTTTTAGTACCAGATTGTGCAGGATACAGCAGGTCATGAATATCTGGCAGACCTTTTCAGGTTTGTACAGCAGCTCCATTCCGGCTATGGAGTCAGATGGGATACATCCCAGGATACTGAGGAAGCTCAAAGAAATCCTGGTGGAACGATGTAATAGATGTTTAGAGACAGGCGAGGTTCCATGGGGTTGGAAACGCGCAGAAGTAGTCCCTCTTCACAAAAGTAGGGACAGGAAAGAAGTGGGAAATTACAGGCTGGTAAACCTCACATCAGGGGTAGGAAAAACAGTGGAGTCACTACTGAAGGAAAATATAGTTAACTTTCTAGAAGCCAATGGGTTGCAGGATCTGAAGCAACATGGCTTTACCAAAGGAAAATCCTGCCAAATGAATCTGATTGATTTGTTTGGCTGGGTGGCCAAAGAACTGGATGAAGGACATGCACTAGATGTAATCTACTTGGATTTAAGCAAAACCCTTGATATGGTTCCTCACAGAAGACTCTTGAATAAGCTGAGAGGGCTGAACTTAGGAATCAAAGTGATAAACTGGATTGGAAACTGGTTGACCGACATGTGACAGAGAGTGGTGGTAAATGGAATTCATTTGGAAGAAAGGAAGGTGAGTAGTGGAGTGCCTCAGGGGTTGGTACTGGAGCCGATTCTGTTTAATATACATTTGCAAGAAACATTGCTGAAGGGTTAGAAGGAAAAATTTGCCCTTTTGTGGATGACACAAAGATAGCCAATAGAGTGGATACCCCGGAGTGGTAGAATCCATGAGAAGAGATCTTCAAAAATTAGAACACTGGTCAAAGGTTTGGCAGTTAAAACTTAATGCAAAGAAGTGCAGAGTGGTGCATTTGTGGTGCAGCAATCCAAAGAAGATGTACAAGATAGGAGAAAGATTGATAAGCAAAGCACAGGAGAGGGATCTTGGGGTGGTGGTGTTTGAGGATCTCAAGGTGATGAAACAATGCAAAAAGATGAAGGTCGCAGCCAGAAGGATGCTATGCTACATAGAGAAGGGTATAACCAGCAGAAAAAGGGAGGTAGTGATGCTCCCAGTACAAGTCATTGGTAAGGCCTCACTTGGAGTATTGTGTTCAGTTTTGGAGGCCGTATCTTGTTAATGACGTAAAAAAACTTGAAGCAGTTCAGAGAAAAGCAACAAAACTGGTAAGGGGATTGTGCCACAAGATGTATGAGAAAAGACTTGATGACCTGAAGATGTACACTCTGGAGGAAAGGAGAGTCAGGGGTGATGTGATACTGGCATTCAAATATTTGAAAGGTATTAATATACAAACGTTTTCCAGAGACAAGAAGGTGGTAGAACTAGAGGATATTAATTTAGATTGCAGGGGTGCTGACTCAGGAATAATGTCGGGAAGTAATTTTTCACAGAAAGAGTGGTAGATGCCTGGAATGCTCTACTGCGGGAGGTAGTGGAGATGAAAACAGTAACAATTCAAAAATGCATGAAATAAACACAAAGGGATTCTGTACGGAAGGCATGGAACCAAACAAGCTTAGAGGTGATTAAATGGCACCAGTAATTGAGAAGTGTAGTGGTGATTAGATGGCAAACACCAGTAAATGAGGAGCAAAGCCAGTGTCGATGTTAGGTTCTCAGGTTCAAAACACGTAGACACGGACTCTGGAGTAATCGTGAGCCCTTGGGCTGCTGACGAGGAGAGGCAGCAGCAGGCAAAACCCACCAACCAACACTGGGCTAGAACGCACCGGACTGGTACGCACTGAACTGGAACGCACCGGACTGGTTCGCACTGAACTGGAACACACTGAACTAGAACCAGGCTTCACCTACACTTAGCCGCCGTTCCCCAGGGGTTGAGCCCCTGGGTACAGGCAGCCGGCAGGACTTGTAGGGAAAACGGTACTGGAACTAGCAGGCTGGAACACCAGGAATCAGGATTCAGAAGTGCCCACAGGCACCTAGACAAAAGCAAGGCAGACAGGGGTACAGAAGTGCCCACAGGCACCTAGACAAAAGCAAGGCAGACAGGGGTTCAGGGTACTCAGACAGGAGGGAAAGGAAGCCAAAAGCAGACAGGATTCAGAAGTGCCACCAGGTACCCAGACAAGAGCAAGGCAGAAGTGCTAACTGCACCAGGAATACAGGGTTCTCAGACAGGAGGGAAAGAGAGCCAACAGGACTGGAATCAGGATAGGATTCAAGGCAAGCAAGACAAGGCAGAAGTGCTAACTGCACCAACACTAACCTGGACCTTTTGCGTTTGCAAAGGCCCTGAATGGAAGAACACTACTTCCTTATCAAGGCCCTGACTGATGATGTCACAACTACTGGGCACAGGCAGAAAGCATACTGAAGCACAGAGAGGCTTAACACACACAGGTGCAGTATAGTGGAGTAATTAGAGCCATGCTGGAAGCAGCCGGCACACAGAGACAGAGCTAACTCAGGCAACACACACAGGTGCAGTATAGTGGAGTAATTAGAGCCATGCTGGAAGCAGGCAGCACACAGAAACAGAGGCAGAGCTAACTCAGGAAGGACAGACAGAAGCCTGCTAAGAAGCTGACCACCAGAAATAAGGTAAGTTTGAGAGGGGTCACAACCACAATCGTAACAGTCGATCAGACTTCTAAGGTCTATGCCATGAGCATGGCTGGATAGATTCAGCTTCAGTAGTTGGAGAACAAGGCCAGTGCCAGGCAGAGTTCTATGGTCTGTGCCCTATTCTTGGCTGGACAGATAGGCCAGTGCCGGGCAGACCTCTACTCCGATCATGGCTTGAGAGATTCAGATGTGCTTCGATGACAGCTTCATGAGTTGGAGAATAAGGCTAGTGCTGGGCAGACTTCTATTGTATGTGCCCTGAAAAAGTGAAAGAAACATACCTGTAGCAGGTATTCTCCAAGGACAGCAGGCTGATTGTTCTCACTGATGGGTTGAAGTCCGACGGCAGACCCAGGACCGGAATTCTACCTAGCAACAAAGTTTGCTAGAGCCCTCGTGCGCACGAATGAGCGCACCACGCATGCACGGCCATCTTCCCGCCCGTCGCACAAACGTGCCCCTCAGTCAACTTACAAAGCAAGACAAGGGAAGAAACAACTCCAAAGGGGAGGTGAACGGGTTTGTGAGAACAATCAGCCTGCTGTTCTCAGAGAATACCTGCTACAGGTATGTATCTTTCGCTTTCTCCGAGAACAAGCAGGCTGCTTGTTCTCACTGATGGGGTATCCCTAGCCCCCAGGCTCACTCAAAACAACAAACAGGGTCAATTGGGCCTCGCAATGGCGAGGACATAACAGAGATTGACCTGAAAAATAACAACTAACTGAGAGTGCAGCCTGGAACAGAACAAAAATGGGCCTAGGGGCTGGTGGAGTTGGATTCTAGACCCCAAACAGATTCTGCAGCACCGACTGCCCAAACTGACTGTCGCGTTGGGTATCTTGCTGAAGGCAGTAATGAGATGTGAATGTGTGGACAGATGATCACGTCGCAGCCTTGCAAATCTCTTCTATAGTGGCTGACTTCAAGTGGGCCACTGATGCTGCCATGGCTCGAACACTATGGGCCGTGACATGACCCTCAAGAGGCAGCCCAGCTTGGGCGTAAGTGAAGGATATGCAATCTGCTAGCCAATTTGGAATGGTGCGTTTCCCGACAGCCACTCCCCTTCTGTTGGGATCAAAAGAAACAAACGTTTGGGCGGACTGTCTGAATGGGCTTGTCTGCTCCAGATAGAAGGCCAATGCTCTTTTGCAGTCCAATGTATGCAACTGACGTTCAGCAGGGCGGGTATGAGGACGGGGAACGAATGTTGGCAAGACAATTGACTGGTTCAGATGGAACTCCGACACCACCTTGGACAAGAACTTAGGGTGAGTGCGGAGGACTACTCTGTTATGATGAAATTTAGTATATGGAGCATGGGCTACCAAGGCTTGGAGCTCACTGACTCTACGAGCTGAAGTAACAGCCACCAAGAAAATGACCTTCCAGGTCAAGTACTTCAGATGGCAGGAATTCACTGGCTCAAAAGGAGGTTTCCTCAGCCGGGTGAGGACGACATTGAGATCCCATGACACTGGTGGAGGTTTGACAGGGGGTTTTGACAAAAGCAAACTTCTCATGAAGCGAACAACTAAAGGCTGTCCAGAGATAGGCTTACCTTCTACACGGTGATGATAAGCACTAATCGCACTAAAGTGAACTCTTACGGAGTTGGTCTTAAGACCAGACTCAGACAAGAGCAGAAGGTATTCAAGCACAGTCTGTGTAGAACAAGAGCGAGGGTCTAAGGTCTTGCTGTCACACCAGACGGCAAACTTCCTCCGTTTAAAGGAGTAACTCTTTTTAGTGGAATCTTTGTTTGTTTGTTTGTTACATTTGTACCCCGCGCTTTCCCACTCATGGCAGGCTCAATGCGGCTTACATGGGGCAATGGAGGGTTAAGTGACTTGCCCAGAGTCACAAGGAGCTGCCTGTGCCGGGAATTTCCTGGAAGCAAGCAAGATTAGGGAGACACTGTCCGACAGACCCAAGGAGGCAAAGTCTACGCTCTCAACATCCAGGCCATGAGAGCCAGGGACCGGAGGTTGGGATGCAGAAGCGCCCCCTCGTTCTGAGTAATGAGGGTTGGAAAACACTCCAATCTCCACGGTTCTTTGTAGGACAACTCCAGAAGAAGCGGGAACCAAATCTGATGCGGCCAGAAGGGAGCGATTAGAATCATGGTTCCATGATCCGGCTTAAGTTTCAGCAAAGTCTTCCACACCAAAGGTATGGGAGGATATGCATACAGGAGGCCCTTCCCCAATGTAGGAGAAAGGCATCCTATGCTAGCCTGCCGTGGACCTGAAGTCTGGAACAGAACTGAGGGACCCATTGGTCTGAGTGGCAAAAAGATCCACCGAGGGGGTGCCCCATGCTCGGAAGATCTTGCGTACCACGCCTGAGCTGAGCGACCACTCGTGAGGTTGCATTATCCTGCTCAACCTGTCGGCCAGACTGTTGTTTACGCCCGCCAGATAGGTGGCTTGGAGAAACATGCCGTGCTGGCGAGCCCAAAACCACATCTGAACGGCTTCCTGACACAGGGGGCGAGATCCGGTGCCCCCCTGCTTGTTGATGTAGTACATGGCAACCTGATTGTCTGTCTGAATTTGAATGATTTGATAGGACAGCCGATCTCTGAAAGCCTTTAGCGCGTTCCAGACCGCTCTCAACTCCAGGAGGTTGATCTGAAGACCGGTTTCCTGGAGGGACCAAACTCCTTGAGTGTGGAGCCCATCGACGAGCTCCCCACCCCAGAAGAGACGTATCCGTCGTCAGCACCTTTTGAGGCTGAGGAATTTGAAAGGGACGTCCCACGGTCAAATTGGATCGAATTGTCCACCAATAGAGGGAATTGAGAACTCTGTGGACAGCTGGATTGCATCCTCTAGATCCCCTGCAGCCTGATACCACTGGGAAGCTAGGGTCCATTGAGCTGATCTCATGTGCAGGCGGGCCATGGGAGTCACATGAACTGTGGAGGCCATATGGCCCAACAATCTCAACATCTGCCGAGCTATGATCTGCTGAGACGCTCTGACCCAAGAAACGAGGGACAGAAGATTGTCTGCCCTTGCTTCGGGGAGGTAGGCGTGAGCCGTCTTGGAATCCAGCAGAGCTCCTATGAATTCTAGTTGTTGGACAAGAAGAAGATGGGACTTTGGATAATTGATAACAAACCCGAGTAGCTCCAGGAGTTTGAGAGTCAGCTGCATGGACTGCCGAGCTCCTGCCTCGGAAGTGCTCTTCACCAGCCAATCGTCGAGATAAGGGAAGACATGCACTCCCAGCTTGCGTAGAGACGCTGCCACTACCGCCAAGCATTTGGTGAACACCCGGGGTGCGGAGGAGAGCCCAAAGGACAGTACACAATACTGAAAGTGCTGTTTCCCCAGACGGAATCGAAGATACCGCCTGTGAGCTGGCAGTATCAGGATGTGCGTATAAGCATCATTCAAGTCCAGCGAGCATAGCCAATCGTTTTCCTGAATCATGGGAAGAAGGGCGCCCAGGGAAAGCATCCTGAACTTTTCTCGAATTAGATATTTGTTCAGGGCCCTTAGGTCTAGGATGGGACGCATCCCCGTATTCTTTTGCACAAGGAAGTACCTGGAATAGAATCCCAGCCCTTCTTGCCCTGGTGGAAAGGGCTTGACCGCATTGACGCTGAGAAGGGGCAGAGAGTTCCTCTGCAAGTACCTGCCTGTGCTGGAAGCTGAAGGACTGAGCTCCCAGTGGGCAATTTGGAGGTTTGGACATCAAATTGAGGGAGTATCCTAGCCGGACTATTTGGAGAACCCACTGATCGGAGGTTACAAGAGGCCACCTTTGGTGAAAAAATTTTAACCTCCCTCCGACCGGTAGCTCGTCCGGCACAGACACTTTTATGTCGGCTATGCTCGCCTGGAGCCAGTCAAAAGCCCGTCCCTTGTTTATTCTGGGGAGCTGCAGGGGCCTGTTGAGGCACACGCTGTTGACGTGAACGAGCGCGCTGGGGCTTAGCCTGAGCAGGCTGGCGGGAAGGAGGATTGCACCTGTGCTTATTGTAAGCGTAGGGAGCATTCCTCCAACCCCCATAAAAACGTCTACCTGAAGAGGTAGATGCTGAAGGCGTCCGGTGGGAGAGTCGAATGCGGTGTCCCGCTGATGGAGCTGTTCTACCACCTGTTCGACCTTCTCACCAAAAATGTTATCCCCCTGGCAAGGAGCGTCTGCAATCCACTGCTGGACACGATTCTCCAGGTCAGAGGCATGCAGCCATGAGAGTCTGCGCATCACTATACCTTGAGCAGTGGCCCTAGATGCCTTCAGCTGCCTGACCACTTCCTGAAAAGGCTTGGCCTGCTCCGAAGGGAGCTGATTGACCAAGTACGTCAGTTGCTTCACATTATTCCGCATATGGATGCTCGTGTAGAGCTGGTAGGATTGGATCTTGGCCATGAGCATAGAGGAATGATAGGCCTTCCTCCCAAAAGAGTCCAGAGTTCTAGACTCCCGCCGCGGGGGCGCCAAGGCATAATCCCTAGAACTCTTGGCTCTCTTGAGAGCGGAATCCACAACTCCAGAGTCATGAGGCAACTGGGTCTTCATCAACTCCGGGTCCCCGTGAATCCGGTACTGGGACTCAACTTTCTTAGGGATGGTGGGATTAGTTAATGGTTTCATCCAGTTCGCCATCAATGTCTGCTTAATGACATTATGTAGGGGAACAGTGGATGACTCCTTAGGTGGTGAAGGATAGTCCAGGACCTCGAACATCTCAGCCCTGGGCTCATCCTCAGTGACCACTGGGAAGGGAATGGCCATAGACATTTCCCGGACAAAAGACGAGAAAGACAAACTCTCTGGAGGAGAAAGCTTTCTCTCTGGTGAAGGTGTAAGATCAGAAGGAAGACCACAAGACTCCACATCCGAGAAATATCTTGGGTCCTCCTCTGCCTCCCACGTGGCCTCTCCCTCTGTATCAGACAAGATCTCTCTGACCGCAGTCTGAAGCCGGGCCCGTCGCGATGCCGAGGAACGATGTCCTCGAAGACGGTGTCAAGAAGTAGACTCCCGTGCCGACGGCGATGATGCTCCCTCCACCGACGTCGATGGGGAAGCCACTTGGGTGGCAGCCGACGCTGGCACCGCAAGCGGCACCGACGCCGAAGGTCTCACCACGGAGAGCCAGCCGCCGCATCTATCGACGGTACCGCAGGCGCAAGCACCGCCGGTACTGGAGCAGACGATCACAGCAGCCTTTCCAGGATCCCTGGAAGAATGGCTTTGAGGCGCTCGTCAAGAGTGGCTGCGGAGAAAGGCTGGAGAGTTGGTACAGGAGTCGAAGCCCGAATCTGCTGAGGCGGAGGCGGTATCGGGCTGTCCGGAGAAGTGCGCATCGACACCTCTTGAATGGAGGGTGAGCGGTCCTCCCGGCATCGACTCTTCACGGGTGCCGAATCCTTCGGCGTCCCGGAGCTCTCGGTACCGTGGCGGGAGGGCGACCGATGCCGATGCTTCTTCGCCTTGGCTCGAAGCACGGTCTCGGTACTCCCCGGTACCGACGAGGAAGACGTTGAATCCAAATGTCTCCTCAGGGTCGGGTCTGAAGAAGGTCGGTCCCAATGTGCCTGCAGTGCAGGGGTCCTCGAGGCAGGTGGAGACCCACTCAATGGCACACTGCTACCAGCGTGAGATGGTCTCTGGACAACCATTACCTGCGCTCCGGATGTCGATGCACTCTCCGGTGCCGACATCGACACCGTCGCCGCCGATCTCGGAACCACTGCTGATGTCGACGCCGAAGGACCGGGCGAAGCATGGAACAGGCACTCCCACTGAGCTAATCTCGACACTTGTGTCTGCTTCTTAAGGCCGCGACACAAAGTACAAGCGTCGGGGCGGTGACTCGCCCCAAGACACTGAATACATGAATCGTGTGGATCAGTGACTGAGATGGCCCGGCTGCACCGAGTGCACTTCTTGAAGCCGCTGGCGATCTTCGATGACATCGACGGAAAAATTGCAGTGGCAAAATCAAAAGACGCGATGGCGCCAAAAAGAAGGGGAAAAAACAAAACCGCACACGAAACGAAAACAAAAAAACTACCGCAAAGTAAGAGAATGGCGGCTAAGATGAACTTTACTTTTTTTTTTAAACAAGAAAACAAGCGAGCGAACCCGCGAAACTAAGAAAAAAGACGCCAAAAAACCGCAAGGGCTCTCTCCTGAGGCGCAGTGACCGAAAAACAGCCACCCTGACCGTGGAAAAAAAGAGACTGTGCAACAGGCGGGAAGATGGTCGCACATGCGCGGTGCGCTCACTCGTGTGCATGAGGGCTCTAGCAAACTTTGTTGCTAGGTAGAATTCCGGTCCTGGGGCTGCCGTCGGACATCAACCCATCAGTGAGAACAAGCAGCCTGCTTGTCCTCGGAGAATGGCAAGTACAAATCAAGATCAAGTATGCATATATAGTATCACATCATACATTAAGCTATGGAGTTTATCTACATCAGACTGGATGGACTGAACAGGGCTTCATCTGCCGTCATCTACAATGTTACTATGATATATCTAGGCACCTGAATCATGTTTTGAGCTGTCCAAAGGTGAATTTGATAGTGGCATTGCTTTGGCAGTGTGCCCTGTTGTAGTACACCTCCACCTCATCACAGGGTCTAACAATGGGGATCATTACTACCTCCACTGTGAGTAGCTCCGATCACCTGTGTGAGATGGCGACAGTGAAAGAATGGACATAGGGTGAGAAGGAGAGCAGGGATATGTTGTCAGATACTGTTAGTACATATGTATTGCCATACTGGGACAGATCAAAGGTCCATCAAGCCCAGCATCCTGTTTCCAACAGTGGCCAATCCAGGTCACAAATACCTGGCAAGATCTCAAAAAAGTTCAATACACTTTATGCTGCTTATCCCAGAAATAGCAGTGGATTTTCCTCAAGTCAATTTAATAATGGTCTATGGACTTTTCCTTTAGGAAGCCATCTAGACCTTTTTTAAACCTCGCTAAGCGAACCGCTTTTACCACATTCTCAGGCAACGAATTCCAGAGTTTAATTACACGTTGAGTGAAGAAATACTTTCTTCGATTCATATTAAATTTACTGCTTTGTAGCTTCATTGCATGCCCCCCTAGTCCTTGTATTTTTGGAAAGAGTAAACACGCTTCACATCTACCCGTTCCACTTCACTCGTTATTTTATAGACCTCTTTCATATCTCCCCTCAGCCATCTTTTCTCCAAGCTGAAGAGCCCTAGATGCTTCAACCTTTCCTCATTGGGAAGTTGTCCCATCCCCTTTATCATTTTTGTCGTCCTTCTCTGTTTCTCTAATTCCACTATATATTTTTTGAGATGCGTTGACCAGAATTGAACACAATATTTGAGGTGTGGTCGCACCATGGACTGACACAAAGGCATTATAACATCCTCACTTTTGTTTTCCATTCCTTTCCTAACAATACCTAACACTCTATTTGCTTTCTTAGCCACTGCAGCACACTGAGCAGAAGGTCTCAACATATACAATGAAGCCGCGATCCCATTCTTGGTCGGTGACTCCTAATGTGAAACCTTGTACTACGTAACTATAGTTCAGGTTCCTCTTTCCCACATGCATGACTCTGCACTTGCTCACATTAAACAGCATCTTCCATTTGGATGCCCAGTCTCATAAGGTCCTCTTGTAATTTTTCACAATCCTCTTGCAATTTAACAACTCTGAATAACTGTGTTGTCAGCAAATTTAATTACCTCAATAGTTACTCCCATCTCTAGATCATTTATAAATATGTTAAAAAGCAGCGGACCCAGCACAGACCTCTGCAGAACCTTGCTATCTACCATTCTTCACTGAGAATACTGACCATTTAACCCTACTCTGTTTTCTATCTTTTAATCAGTTTTTTTCCACACCTCTTCAAAGAAATGTAGTGTAGAATCTTCCCTGTTTTGGTGATATCTTTGAAAGATACCTTGTTCCGAATCAAGCGCTTCTGAACAACTCTCTGCCTTCCCCCAGTTTCTAGTTAAAAAGCTGCTCTTTCTCCTTTTTAAATGCTGATGCCAGCAGCCTGGTCCCACCCTGGTTAAGGTGGAGCCCATCATTTCAGAACAGGCTCCCCCTTCCCCAGAATGTTGTCCACTTCCTTCCAAACCAAATACCCTCCTCCCTGCACCATCACCTCATCCATGCATTGAGACTCTGGAGCTCTGCCTGTCTCTTGGGCCCTGCCTGTGAAACGGGGAGCACTTCTGAAAATGCTACCCTAGAGGTTCTTGATTTGAGCTTTCTACCTAAGGGCCTAAATTTGGCTTCCAGAACCTCTCTTCCACATTTTCCTATGTCATTGGTACCCACATGTACCAAAACAGCCAGCTCATCACCAGCACTATCTAAAATCCTATCTAGGTAATGCGTGAGGTCCGCCACCTTCGCACCAGGCAGACAGGCAAGCGACCAGGCGATCCTCATGTCACCAGCCACAGGTATCTACATGCCTAATAATTGAATCACCACCTAAAAAAGTCATTCTAACCCTTCCTTCCTGGGCAGGAGCTCCTGGAGACACATCCTTGGTGCGAGAGAATATTGCATCGGTCCTGGCTACTAGATTACTTCCAGCTTCACCAGGGTGATGCTCTCCTTTTAGAAGACCTCTCTCCTCCAAGGCAACACAGAGGCTGTCAGGCTGGAGGTGGACTTCTCTACAATGTCCCTGTAGGCTTCCTCTATGTACCTCTCTGTCTCCCTTGAAGATACTAGTAATTTTTGTGTTTCTTTCTACTATGTTTTAGGTATACGCGACTACCTTTTATAACCTCGGACGCAGGTCTTTGACTGAAACGCCATTGTTTTAAGATTGGGGGAGTCGGGTGTTTTCTTTCATTTGCTAGTATGGAGTGCATACTACACAATTAAGATGTTGCTTCATTTTGTTTCATTTATTTATTTTGTAACATTTGTAATAAAGTATAGAATTAATGTAATTCAGATACCTTGGCAAGTGACTGATGACAAACCATAAAGCTTTGATCTGAAATAGCTGGGGCTATAAGAGATCTCATAGCCTTTTTCTTATGAACATCTGATGCCATTGTATCTTTTCTCACTAACTGATTATTTTAAAATGTGTGAGGTTTTTTATATATATATATGTTAAGAGTTTGCCACTTTTTTTTTTTTTTTAATTTGTACCCCGCACTTTTTCCCCACTCATGGCAGGCTCAATGCGGCAGGCAATGGAGGGTTAAGTGACTTGCCCAAAGTCACAAGGAGCTGCCTGGGCCGGGAATCGAACTCAGTTCCTCAGGACCAAAGTCCACCACCCTAACCACTAGGCCACTCCTCCACTTGGTATATTCCTCCTCAGTACTTTTGTCATTTCTCTTTAGGAGGGTATAGAAGTTTTTTTCCCCCCTCCTTTCTCTCTCTATATACTTTTTCCCCTCAAGCCTGTTGATAAACTGTGCCTCCTCTATTCTGGTCCAGCAGCTCTAGGCCACCAGATTCTGACAATGAGCTCCCCATCCAGAGAGGTTCACAACTCATGTAAAAGGCTCCAAATCCATGCCTGCATTCCAGATGGCATATATCCAGCTACTATCACAGACCAATCTGTGAGGGGAGCCACTTCTATAAGTCCTTCTTGGGAATCACAAAACAGATGGGAGTATCATCCTCTGTCCTTTTCGCCTAGAGGCATCAGGACGATTGTCTCCAGCCGAAGGAGATGATCCAGTTTTACCTGCAAGATTCACAATTTCTTATCTCCTCTGCAAGGGAATGCCATAAAGATGTCTGAAACAAGAGATACAAACTCTGGGACATAACCGTGGTGAACAACATTTAAGAACAGAGAAGGTAGCCTGCATATAATAAATGTAATCTGCTTTGGTTGTACCACAGAAAGGCAATATATCAAATCCATGGCCCTTTACTCTTTAATATCCCCTGGTCTAAGGTGATCTGGGCCCACTCTTGGAAGAGCCAACTCAGGCACCCACCTATTGGTACCATCAAGGTGTGGACCTGTCACCCTTCATTGCAAAACTTGAGCTCTACTTGAAGATCCATAATCCCCGTCTCTTCTTCTTATTATTATTATTTGTTAATTTGTATCCCACATTTTCCCACCTATTTGCAGGCTCAATGTGGCTTACATAGTACCGTTATGGCGTAAGCCAGTTCCGGTATGAACAAATACAAGGTGATATTATGGTAGGCTGAGGTTCATGTATGGTAAATACATTAGGGGAACTTAGTGAGGAAGAGGAAGAGTTAGGATGTGTCCATTACGGCCTTTGGTTACGTTGTGTCGCAGGTGACCAGGTTTTTTATGTTGGGTCGGTGGGGTATGCCTTTCTGAACAGGTTTGTTTTCAGTGCTTTCCGGAAATTTAGGTGGTCGAGCGTAGTTTTTACTACTTTTGGCAGTGCGTTCCATAGTTGTGCGTTTAAGCAAGAAAAGCTGGATGCATAAATAGATTTGTATTTGAGTCCTTTGCTGCTTGGGTAGTGGAGTTTTAGGTATAATCGCGCTGATTTTGTAGTGTTTCTGGTTGGCAGATCGATGAGGTCTGTCATGTATACTGGGGCTTCGCCGTAAATAATTTTATGAACTGTCGTGCAGATTTTGAAAGCAATACGTTCTTTGATTGGAAGCCAGTGCAGTTTTTCCAAATATGAGCCTAGCTGCTGTGTTTTGGGCGGTCTGCAGTTTCTTTATGATTTGTTCTTTGCATCCTGCATAGATTCCATTGCAATAGTCTGCATGTCTTAATACCATTGATTGTACCAGGTTGCGAAATATTTCCCTTGGGAAGAATGGTTTCACGCGTTTGAGTTTCCACATTGAGAAAAACATTTTCTTTATGGTGGATTTCGCTTGGGTCTCTAGTGAAAGGTTCCGGTCGATTGTTACTCTGAGAATTTTCAGGCTATCTGAGATAGGGAGGGTGTAACCTGGGGTGTTAATGTTAGCGGGTTTGTATGTATTGTATTGGGATGAAATGGTGAGGCAATGTTTTTTTTTTCTGTGTTGAGTTTTAGTTGGAATGCATTTGCCCATGATTTCATGATGTTTAAGCTGAGCTTGAGTTCATTGGTGATTTCTGCCAGGTCGTGTTTGTAGGGGATGTATATTGTCACGTCATCAGCGTAGATGAATGGGTTAAGGCCTTGGATGGATAGGGCCTTGGCTAGTGGGATCATCATGAGGTTGAAAAGGATCGGTGATAATGGTGATCCTTGCGGTACTGCGCAGTCTGGTTTCCAAAGTGATGATATGTTTGTGCTTGATTTCACTTGATATGTTCTGGTGGTTAGAAAATCCTTGATCCATTTGAGAGTGTTTCCACCAATTCCGAAGTGATCTAGGAGTCTTAGCAGTATATTATGTTTGACTATGTCGAACGCACTGGACATGTCAAATTGGAAGAGAAGAATGCTTTTACCTATTTCCTGCTTGAATTTGTTTAGGAGAGTAAGTAGTACTGTTTCAGTGCTGTCTAGGGGGTGAAATCCTGATTGTGACTTGTCTTCCTGAAGGCCCCAAAAATCTGGAAATACCTCTTCTGCCTGTTCCCGCTAAAGGCATTGCGTCTCCCATTCTTTTCCTTCCAAGACTGCTTGAAGCAAGGTTATGTGTGGCCACTCTGACTGTAACCTACGGCTTGTCTGCTGGTTGGCACTAAGGCTTCCTCTCCAAGGTCATTGACTAGCTTTTCTAATTCCTCCTCAAAGAAAAGATTCCTGCTGAACTGCAGCCTGCTAATAAGGTTCTTGGAAGATGGAATGGCAAACCAATGTCTAAGCAACCTTTGAGCTATGAACATAGTCACAACAGTTGTGGACGAAATGCAGAAGAAATCGTACAATGCATCAGCCATGAAGGCAGCCCCTGTTTCCAACTGGGCTGCCTTGGGATGCTGAGAACTGCTGAATACAAGGTGTAAGAGCCTAAGCCAAATGAAGCAATATGAATGAGGAACTGAATGTATGCTTCAGAGCCTTCAATTTCTGGCTTGCAGGTCCCGGAGGAAACTACCTTGGGAACTGAGGAGATTCTCCATGCCCTCTTCAGCAGGGAATAGAGGTACCCATACAATTTTTATGCACAAAACAAGCAAACAAATCACCCAGACCTCTGCTAGGAATCCCAGGCCCAAGACCTGGAGGAGGGAATGACCTCTTGAGCCACAGAAGATTCCCCTGATTCCAAAAAAAACACAGAGGATGAAGGTAAATAGTCTGGGAGTAGCAATCATGAGGATTCTTCAAAATTGTCACTGCTGCCCCATGTTCTGTTCCTAGTGAAAAACAGCCTCAGATTCTGTTGGAACCACTGCCACTTTCTCCAAAGCTCTGCAGGGGTTAAACCAGACAAACAGCTAACTCTCCTGCTGCTCTCTGTTATAGAAGGGAAAGAACAAGCTGGCACCACAGCACCGATCTGACATGCCTCCAGAATGTTTACACAACTGCCACAGACAACAGCTAGGCCAACCACTTCAGACAGCACTCCACATCAAGGCCTTGGCTTTTTTTTTTGCTCTTTCTTTTTAAACCTTTATTCACCTCTAATAACTTCTGAGTAGGTTTTTTTTCTGCAGAACAAAACGAGGAGGTGAATGGGAGAAGAACAGGCCAAGAAGGTGAGGAACCCAGTCCCAGAGCAAATAGATGACATGGGCCACTGAGGGAGTGGTCTACCAGGGGGCAAGGACGACACTAGGCTCAGCTCCAAAGAGATAAATTCCAAAGCCTGCTCTGCTCACACATCACCAGGGGGAAAATCAGTCCACCAAACATTGCCCTGGAATCGGAGGAATCCAGTTACACTAGTCCAGCACATGTTTACCACCTGCTGGAGACAGAGAATACTAGAAAGGATACAGTTGCACCATCTGTTTTATTGTGAGGTGTTCATGGTAAAAGGTTTGTAGTTTTTGGTCTTCATTTGCTGGCAGGTAGGCATAAAACCTACATCTGGTCTAGTCTAGCTGGATGATAAGGAACATGTCTTTTGGACAAAAGGAGTAGGATTTGCAGGAGAGACTTTCTTTCCTGAAGAATGCACCCCCACAAATCCTCATGTAGCCCTTTCACTTTGCCACATCACCCTCAATATGCAACCCTCCTTCCTCAATCCCACACTCATAACTCCCTCTCCCCTCCTCCTCCAGGTCCCCTTTGATTCATCTCTCATCGCTGGACTAGATGATCTCTTCTTCCAATCTGGCTATTTATGATTAACAAAGAAAGGGAAATGGGAAAGGGGATGGTATTTGATATATCACCTTTCTGTGGTTACAAAGTAGTTTATATATTACTTATTTTGTACTTGGGGCAATGGAGGGTTAAGTGACTTGCCTAGAGTCACAATGAGCTGCAATGGGAATCAAACACGGTTCTCCTGATTCTCAGGCCACTGCACTAACCATTAGGCTACTCCTCAAGGGCTATAACTATAGCGGGCAATGTGTACCTTTGTTTAGTTTGCATGGTAATAACTTTTGAGTCACAGTGTTATTTGAACTGGGATTCCATGTTTCTTAGTCTGTGATTCTAACTGTTAAAGCTACTCTAATGGAGATGGAGTGTTCCCTAAATCTCGATCCACCACCCTACTTCTTCTCACCAGTAGCAGAAGTATTCTCTATGGCCCTGGTAGACTGCATCACTACTGTCTCTCCATAGGAGTTGTTCTCCCTTCCTTCTTCTTGCTCTTTAGCTCAGGCAATTGCCTGAGGTAAGTGGGCAAGCCTATTTTTCAAACCCTGGATATAAAAATAGATGTTAAGGGCACTCCTAGTGGTTGAACATGAAGAAAGCTCAAAGAAATAGTAGAAAATGCTGGACAAAAAGAAAAGAAATTCTAATTGTAATTATCTAAACATTAGACTCATTCCTAACCATGACTTCCAGAGGTTAGGATATGTAGACAGACACACTCAACAGTATTTATTTTCCCTCTTTTTTCCACTGCTCCATTGCTCTCACAATCAAAGAAGATTGACTGCACCACGATTAACAAAATTGATGTTGTATAATATATGGAACAAGAAAATCTCTTGAAAGATAATTATATTTTTATTTATCAAAGCTCTGTACTTGTAGCATAACAAATAGCATACTTAAATGACTTGATATGATTCTTTTACAAAAAAAGAGCAAAAAAATTCACTCTAAACATCTGGAAGGCAATATATATTTACAATGGAAAAATAGACAAAAGAAATTAAATAAGCAGTCTTCATTATTCAAAACAACTCTATCCCGAAGCATCAAAATTCTGAACACAACATACTTTACTTTATCAGTATTTACATATGCTTTAATTTGACAGTTTAGATACTTTAACTTCCATTTTTATTGTTTTATCTATGCTATAAATAAGTTTCCACTGTTTTTTGTACAATAGTTCTATTTTCCTTAAATAAGTGACCACATAGAAAAATAGCTAGTATGTAAATATTTAAGCAATAAAAGTGAAATAAAAATGTAAATAAAGTTAAGATATAACACAAATGCTGATCACTGAAAATCATTATGATAAAATGCTTCTATATAGAGCTGAAGGACATATAGCTTGGATTCAGACAAGAAACCACAAAAAAATAATTTCGAAAAAATAAATACAGTCAAAACCAGTTTCAGGTCTAGGGTTTTTTTTTTTTTTTGGGGGGGGGGGGGGGGGGGGTTTACTAGAAACTTGAAAATGGAAAATGCAGTACAAGTCCAAAGCATGATGTAGTGTTTGTAAAATAAAATAAAAATATCTTAAACTGAAATCTAGCACAGTAAACAAAAATTAATTTGGATGTATTAAAAGTATAACCAGAACCTGATGTATAAGAGAACACTGATCTTCTATTCAGCAGAAGTATCATAGGTTGACGTATCAAGCAATTGTCTCCAGAAATGGTAATTGCAGTCCATCATACCATATAGTTTTAGTATTTAGAAACTCACTGCCTCATCCAACAATGGATTTAAATTTCAAAGATTCAGGTAAGTGGAAGGGCTTCACATATGGCAGCTACGTCTCCCTCTAGTGCCTAAGGACAGACGAAGCCTTGGCTCTCTTGCTTTGTAGTGCTCATTAAAGTCCAACCTAAAGCTAAGGAATCGAAGGCTTTCATCAGAACTGGTCGTCAACAAGATCAGAAACTGCTGTACAATACCCTAAATGGCAAAAAAACAAAACACATCTGTTATCTAACAATACAGATTCTGACTGAAGATAAGATTATATAACTCCCAGTACAGCTATGTTTTAAGACTGACTCTTGGCCTTCCACAAAACTATTTCCTGTAAAAGAAAAAGCAGAGATAGGTCCAGAGACAACTTAGTAAGCTAGAAGAGGTAATTTTTAAAAAAGAAAATATGCTTGGGTTACAACCTAGGGAATAGTAAAATTAAAAAGCTGTACATAAGGAGTAGACTGAGTAGACTGCAAGGGAAACTACCACGAATTATATTTCCTTTCATCTGTGATCTTTACCTTTCTTTATTGCATAGGAGTTATTTTTTTTTTTTGTGAGACCATAGAAAGTCCCTTCTTTAAATATATACATTAAAGCAATAATAGAGCATATGCTAAAAATGGAAACAAAGGCAGTCCCTGGATGAAATGAGAGTAAATACTTTGCCATTTCCCATCCAGGAACCACTGCTTCACCCATCTTGGAAAAGACCTCTACCTGTGTACATCTTATTATTGGCAATGCCTCCACGTTTTGATAGTATCTGGTTCGTATTTTGTTATTCCAGTAAGAAGTCAGCCAGCAATCTACATGTGATAGTCAAATCAGTTTAATTTTTACTATTTTGATGCTATATCTAAATTCACCTTTTCTATTTACTCCCCCTCATATTAAAATGGGAAACCTGAAGAAAAGATTGAAAAAAATTCTGAATTGTTTGTATAGTGATCCAATAAAAGGTAGGACAAACTGAAAAGAATTCAGTTGAAAATGCAACAATCTGTGAACAGAAATATTGTTACAGATCAGCACCTGATAGAAATGTGTGAGTATCCTCAGCTGAGAGCATGTTTTTGGTATGGATTCTTGAAACTCCCGAATCCTTTTGTTTTCCTCCTCCTCTTCTGCTGTTGTAACACCCCACTGCCCCTGCAGAAAATAACCAATTATCCATGCCTATAATTACAACTGTGCCCTTTTTCATGTAATAAAAGACAAAAGCCTGAACTTATGACAATTCTCTGCTTATTAATTACTTTCCTCTGCATTTCCATCTCCATTACAGGAGTGATAAAAAACTAACATTCAGTTACATAAAATGCTGCTTTGTCTTACAGCAGTTCAGACATTGCAATGCGCCCATTATATGCCTCCTACAGAGGAAACAAGACACCCATCAAGCACCCATGCCCCAAATATGCCTCCCTTTAATATGAAGGAAACTACTGTTCCAATTACATATGGTACAAGACCTACAATTGCATCCCTTTTTCTATCACATCTAACTGTCTTGTTACTAGTATTACATGCCCATCAAACATGACAGGAATATTATGTGAAAAGCACTAACCGCTGCATGCAAGCAAGCTTTTTTTTGTTGTTTGCTTTACTGAACAAAACACAACACAAACATTTGTTCAGTTTATATATAAAAACATTTTAATGGAATAAGCATGAATAAATGCTGCTGAATACATTTACTCAACTAATAAGCAAATCAAAAGTCTGCAATCTGTGACTTGGCTCAAGTAACTGTAACCTGTCATGTACTGCAAATTATACCTCAAATTCTCTCTGTTTCTTCCTTTCTTCAAACTCCAACCTCAGCTGTAGTTCTTCCAGTGCAGCTCTATACATGGTGTCTTGTGCATTTTGAAACTCGATGATTTGATCAAAAACAGCACGCAGTTGGTTTAATAATGCCTAAACAAATAAGCAAGAGTAAACTACATCTATTGGTTTCTACCTTTTCAACAACATTAACAGCAATGCAGTTCAAGTTAATTTAATAAACAATGCTCTCACCTATTGCAAAGAAAAAATGCTACTGCTTTAAACATATAAGCCTCACAAAATCATTAGCACAGACAATATTTTCCAAAGAAAGTCACTGGACCAAATATTAATTTGGCTTGCTCTTAGAAAGTATATACCATAATTTTAACCAGACTGCAATGCAATATTTTTCTGAAGTTATTAAACAGAAGAAGGTGGCCATATTTCTACAGAAAGCACTAAAGAACCAAATGACCCTGTAAAGCCATTAACAGGGTAAAATATTAAGAAACAATAAGGATTTCTGGTATATATCCAATCTTTACAGTAACAATGACACCACATTCTTGAGCAGTGCATTAACATCAAATATACAACACACCAAAACTGTAGCCAAAACTAGCTCAATACAAAACTCAGCATAACATGTTTTAAGCAGTTTTTAGGGTATTATTTGAAATGCTAACATACCTCAAGTTTTTTAAATTTCTAATCTAAGATCCAATCATATATAGAGTAAAAAGGAATTGTACCTGCTTTATATTGTACACTGATAAATAAAATAGTTCCTTCTAAATGTTTATCAAAACATTCTGAAGGACAAAGTGCGGCAGTAACAACATAAAGCATCTTTCACTGTTCATGCTAAGAAAAAATATTTTATATACCATTTCCTTTTCTCCAAAATAAACTTCCTGAAAAGAGAAATGTATTCATACCTATTAATTTTCTTTCCTTGAATTCTACTACACCAGTCCAAAGCAGTGGTCTGTTCCTTTCCAATCAGGAAATGGAGGCAGAGATTCTGAACTACTCCAGTGACATCGCCAGTATAAGGACTGGTGCATGCTGGAATCCTTCAGTATTGCTGCTGCCCAAGCAGATAGGACCAAAGTATAAGTAGTTCTCCTTAGGGAAACCTCTGCAGAACATATTAATCAGTCTCTTATGATTCAAAAGACTAATGATAGACAGAAGCAAATCAAATTCCCCCAGAATCCCAAGCACTACAGTCTTCCAGGGCATATCCTGGACTGGTCTAGTAGGATTCTAGGAAAGGAAATTAACAAGTATGAATAAATTTCTCCTTCCTTTTCATCCAGCTAGACCTGATCATACTAGTGAGATGTAACAGAGCAGTCCCTCACTGGGAGGGGGAAAATAAGGCTCCTTGTATGACTTTCCTGCCAAAGGCTGACTTATTCCTGGCCAGGACATCTAGCTTGTAATGCTTCACAAAAGAATGAAGCAGCGACCATATCACTGCTTTGCATACAGTGGGGGAAATAAGTATTTGATCCCTTGCTGATTTTGTAAGTTTGCCCACTGACAAAGACATGAGCAGCCCATAATTGAAGGGTAGGTTATTGGTAACAGTGAGAGATAGCACATCACAAATTAAATCCGGAAAATCACATTGTGGAAAGTATATGAATTTATTTGCATTCTGCAGAGGGAAATAAGTATTTAATCCCTCTGGCAAACAAGACCTAATACTTGGTGGCAAAACCCTTGTTGGCAAGCACAGCGGTCAGACGTCTTCTGTAGTTGATGATGAGGTTTGCACACATGTCAGGAGGAATTTTGGTCCACTCCTCTTTGCAGATCATCTCTAAATCATTAAGAGTTCTGGGCTGTCGCTTGGCAACTCGCATCTTCAGCTCCCTCCATAAGTTTTCAATGGGATTAAGGTCTGGTGACTGGCTAGGCCACTCCATGACCCTAATGTGCTTCTTCCTGAGCCACTCCTTTGTTGCCTTGGCTGTATGTTTTGGGTCATTGTCGTGCTGGAAGACCCAGCCACGACCCATTTTTAAGGCCCTGGCGGAGGGAAGGAGGTTGTCACTCAGAATTGTACGGTACATGGCCCCATCCATTCTTCCATTGATGCGGTGAAGTAGTCCTGTGCCCTTAGCAGAGAAACACCCCCAAAACATAACATTTCCACCTCCATGCTTGACAGTGGGGACGGTGTTCTTTGGGTCATAGGCAGCATTTCTCTTCCTCCAAACACGGCGAGTTGAGTTCATGCCAAAGAGCTCAATTTTTGTCTCATCTGACCACAGCACCTTCTCCCAATCACTCTTGGCATCATCCAGGTGTTCACTGGCAAACTTCAGACGGGCCGTCACATGTGCCTTCCGGAGCAGGGGGACCTTGCGGGCACTGCAGGATTGCAATCCGTTATGTCGTAATGTGTTACCAATGGTTTTCGTGGTGACAGTGGTCCCAGCTGCCTTGAGATCATTGACAAGTTCCCCCCTTGTAGTTGTAGGCTGATTTCTAACCTTCCTCATGATCAAGGATACCCCACAAGGTGAGATTTTGCGTGGAGCCCCAGATCTTTGTCGATTGACAGTCATTTTGTACTTCTTCCATTTTCTTACTATGGCACCAACAGTTGTCTCCTTCTCGCCCAGCGTCTTACTGATGGTTTTGTAGCCCATTCCAGCCTTGTGCAGGTGTATGATCTTGTCCCTGACATCCTTAGACAGCTCCTTGCTCTTGGCCATTTTGTAGAGGTTAGAGTCTGACTGATTCACTGAGTCTGTGGACAGGTGTCTTTCATACAGGTGACCATTGCCGACAGCTGTCTGTCATGCAGGTAACGAGTTGATTTGGAGCATCTACCTGGTCTGTAGGGGCCAGATCTCTTACTGGTTGGTGGGGGATCAAATACTTATTTCCCTCTGCAGAATGCAAATAAATTCATATACTTTCCACAATGTGATTTTCCGGATTTAATTTGTGATGTGCTATCTCTCACTGTTACCAATAACCTACCCTTCAATTATGGGCTGCTCATGTCTTTGTCAGTGGGCAAACTTACAAAATCAGCAAGGGATCAAATACTTATTTCCCCCACTGTATATGTTCAGGAGATATGGCCTGGGCTTCTGCCCATGATATCACTTGTGCTCGCATTGAATGAGCTTGAATTCCCTCCAGAACAACCTTGTACCCTAACTACATAGGCCGCTTCAATGGCCAGCTTTATCCAGCATGCTATGGATGCCTTAGAACAGGGGTGCCCAACCTTGTTCCTCAAGGGCTGCATATATAAGTACATAAGTAATGCCACACTGGGAAAAGACCAAGGGTCCATCGAGCCCAGCATCCTGTCCACAACAGCGGCCAATCCAGGCCAAGGCACCTGGCAAGCTTCCCAAACGTACAAACATTCTATACATGTTATTCCTGGAATTGTGGATTTTTCCCAAGTCCATTTAGTAGTGGTTTATGGACTTGTCCTTTAGGAAACCGTCTAACCCCCTTTTAAACTCTGCCAAGCTAGCTGCCTTCACCACGCTCTCTGGCAACGAATTCCAGAGTTTAATTACGCATTGGGTGAAGAAACGTTTTCTCCGATTTGTTTTAAATTTACTACACTGTAGTTTCATCGCATGCCCCCTAGTCCTAGTATTTTTGGAAAGCGTGAACAGACGCTTCACATCTACCTGTTCCACTCCACTCATTATTTTATATGTCTCTATCATGTCTCCCCTCAGCCGTCTCTTCTCCAAGCTGAAAAACCCTAGCCTCCTTAGTCTTTCTTCATAGGGAAGTCGTCCCATCCCAGCTATCATTTTAGTCGCCCTTAGCTGCACCTTTTCCAATTCTACTATATCTTTCTTGAGATGCGGCGACCAGAATTGAACACAATACTCAAAGTGCGGTCGCACCATGGAGCAATACAACGGATTTATAACATCCTCATACCTGTTTTCCATACCTTTCCTAATAATACCCAACATTCTATTCGCTTTCCTAGCTGCAGCAGCACACTGAGCAGAAGGTTTCAGTGTATTATCGACGACGACACCCAGATCCCTTTCTTGGTCCGTAACTCCTAACGTGGAACCTTGCATGACGTAGCTATAATTCGGGTTCTTTTTTCCCACATGCATCACCTTGCACTTCCTCACATTAAACGTCATCTGGCATTTAGCCGCCCAATCTCCCAGTCTCGTAAGGTCCTTCTGTAATTTTTCACAATCCTGTCACGAGTCAACGACTTTGAATAACTTTGTGTCATCAGCAAATTTAATTACCTCGCTAGTTACTCCCATCTCTAACTCATTTATAAATATATTAAAAAGCAGTGGTCCTAGCACAGACCCCTGAGGAACCCCACTAACTACCCTTCTCCATTGTGAATAATGCCCATTTAACCCCACTCTCTGTTTCCTATCCTTCAACCAGTTTTTAATCCACAATAGGACTTTTCCTCCTATCTCATGACCCTCCAATTTCCTCTGTAGCCTTTCATGAGGTACCTTGTCAAACGCCTTTTGAAAATCCAGATACACAATATCAACCGTCTCTCCTTTGTCCACATGTTTGTTTACTCCTTCAAAGAATTGAAGTAAATTGGTCAGGCAAGATTTCCCCACACAAAAGCCATGCTGACTTGGTCTCAGTAATCCATGCCCTTGGTTGTGCTCTGTAATTTTGTTTTTGATAATAGCCTCTACCATTTTCCCCGGCACTGACGTCAGACTCACCGGTCTATAATTTCCCGGATCTCCCCTGGAACCTTTTTTAAAAATTGGCGTTACATTGGCCACCCTCCAATTTTCCAGTACCACGCACGATTTTAAGGATAAATTGCATATCACTAACAGTAGCTCCGCAAGCTCATTTTTCAGTTCTATCAGTACTCTTTCGACACAAATCGGAAGATGGGCGTCCTTTTCCCAGGGTCGCCCAAATTGGCATAATCGAAAGCCGATTTTGGGCGTCTTCAACTGCTTTCTGTCGCAGGGACGACTAAAGTTCCCAGGGGCATGTCAGAAGCATAGTGAAGGCGGGACTGGGGCGTGCTTAACACATGGGCGTCCTCGGCTGATAATGGAAAAAAGAAGGGCGTCTCTGACGAGCACTTGGACGACTTTACCTGGTCCATTTTTTCTTGTGACCAAGCCACAAAAGCATGCCCGAACTGACCAGATGACCACCGGAGGGAATCGGGAAGACCTCCCCTTACTCCCCCAGTAGTCACTAACCTCCTCCCACCTTAAAAAAAAATGTAAAAAATATTTTTTGCCAGCCTCTATGCCAGCCTCAAATGTCATACCCAGCTCAGTAACAGCAGTATGCAGGTCCCTGGAGCAGTTTTAGTGGGTACTGCAGTGCACTTCAGGCAGGCGGATCCAGGCCCCCCCCCCCCCCCCCCCAACTGTTACACCTGTGGTAGTAAATGTGAGCCCTTCAAAACCCACCAGAAACCCACTGTACCCACATCTAGGTGCCCCCCTTCACCACTTAGGGCTATGGTAGTATTGTACAGTTATGGGTAGTGGGTTTTGGGGGGCTCAGCACCCAAGGTAAGGGAGCTATGCACCTGAGAGCAATTTGTGAAGTCCACTGCAGTGCCCCCTAGAGTGCCCGGTTGGTGTCCTGGCATGTGAGGGGGACCAGTGCACTATGAATGCTGGCTCCTCCCATGAACAAATGGCTTGGATTTGGTCATTTCTGAGATGGGCGTCCTCAGTTTCCATTATCGCTGGAAACTGGGGACGACCATCTCTAAGGATGCCCATCTCTAAGGTTGACCTAAATGTTAAGATTTCGGCATCCCCGACAGCATTATGGAAACGAAAGATGGATGCCCATCTTGTTTCATTAATATGGGTTTCCCCGCCCCTTCCTGAAGATGTCCTGTGAGGACGCCCTCAGGAAAACCTGGGCGCCCCGTTCGATTATGCCCCTCCACGTCACCTGCAAATAACGGAGAACAACATTCCTCACATCCAAGTCTGTGGACTTTGCAGATCCATGCTCAAAGGCTGGGAGAACTACCGCCTGATTGAGATGGATAGGAGAAATCACCTTTGGTAGAAAGGACGGGACCATCTTAATGAAGACAGAATGCTCTGAGAATGACAAATATAGGTCCCTACAGGACTAGGCAGGCAATTCGGAGACCCTCTTGGCCAGACTGCCACTAGAAGGTTTAAGGTAAGATGTTTCAAGGACTCAAAAGGCACTCTCCTCCCTCCCAGCACATTGAGGACCAAGTTAGGGTCCTGCTGGGGTAGGATGTTTCACTCTCTGCAGGAATATCACCACTTTAGGATAAGCCACCAGAGCAAACCCCTATATCTTCCCTCAAGAATAGGAAATAACTGCTACTTGTACCTTCAAAGAGTTAAGGCCAGCCTGTGCTTCAGGCACTGATGCAGAAAGGCTAAGACAGATGACAACTGTGCCTGCCAAGGAGAAAGCTGTTTCTTTGGAGCATCAGTGCTCATCTCCATACACACACAAGCCAAAGAGATGGACTGCTTCGGGGCCCCGAGTAGAGTATCAATAACCTGCACCAAGTAACCTTTGTTTTTTAAGCAGTGCCTCTCAAGGGACAAGCCATAAGCAGGAAGGGATAAGAGTCTTTCATTATGATGGGACCCTGCCTCAGGATCCCCCTTCCCCTCAGGAGGAGAAATGACCCAGGAGATGACACTGTAGGTTCTTATACCAATGTCAGTCCAGAGCCACCAGGATCACCAGGTAGGGGTTTCTAGCTACCTTCCAACGCACTCTGCTTATCAGGGGTCTGCTGTGTCACAGCACCAATTCCTGACACTCCTGAGGCTGAAGAAACATTCACACTTTGCATTCTTTCCTGAGGTCTTCGGACCACAAGGAGTCCCCCAGCAATCCACTATGAGCTGAAACACCTCAGGACTCAGCTCCCATTCTCCCAGATCCAAGAAGTACATTCCTTGATCCAGCAATATGAGCAACTGACAGCACCAACAGGCTGAGCTCTGCCACCGAATAGCCAATCTGTTTCCAGAACTACCACTGTGCTCCTGGTTCTTCCCTGCTTGTTGATAAGCCACCATCATCGCATTATCTGACATCACTTAGATTGCCTTTCCTGTCAGCCAAGGTAGGAAGTGCCCAAGTGCCAAGCAGATTGCCTTCTTCTCCAGCTGACTTGTACACTTACCATTTGCCCTACACCACCATGTCCTCAAAGTGGGTATCCCTGAGGATGGCATCCATGGTAATTACTATCCACTGGGGGAAGGGGGTGTCTATCAGGGTTCAGGTGCTCTGTGCCCTTTGCAGGGAGAGTGAATTGGGAATGCAGACCTCAAAGTACTGGGATTGGGAGGCTTTTCTGGACAGCAACACTCTCTGGAAGGGCCACATATGAGCCCTGGCCCTAAGGACCGCCATTATCCCCAGCAGCTGAATGTAGTCCTATGCTCTGGGTTCTGGCTGCTTGCAGAATGCTTTTTTGGGCCTGGGGTTTGCTGATCCTCTCCTACTGAAGGAACAGCATGACCTTCAATGTACTGCAGATATTCCATGACCTGAGAATGTACTAGTTGACTTCTTGCAAATTCACCATGCATCTTAGGTGTTCTAGGACAGCAGCGACTGAGGTTATATCCTCTTTGTCTAAGTAGGGGTGAACTTGGAATCCTTGTCTGCAGAGAAAGGCCACCATCACCACCACCATAACCTTGGAGAAGATCCACAAAACAGTGGCTAAGCCAAAGGACATCACCCTGAATGGGAAGTGATTGCCCAACACGCAGAACTGCAGGAAGCATTTGTAAGGTTCCCAGATAGGGATGTGCAGGTAGGTTTCTGTCAGATCTAGGGAGGTGAGAAATTCAGTCAGCCTGACTGCTGTGATTACAGAGCTCAAGGTTTCCACTCTGAAATGTGGGACAACAGAAAGGCATTAGTCTAGGATAGAAGAAAAACAGCCTCTTTTCTCTGAAACCACCAAGTACATAGAGCACTGTCCCAAGCTCCTCCCTGAAGGGGGCACTGGACCATAGTACTCAAGATAAATTTCTCAAACAATCCAAAAGTACCAATTACCATACTCCCAAGAAACTGAATGCTAGGATAAAATAATTTCTAGTTCTGAAACCCGAGGAGGGCCCTAGTCTGAAAAGTTATCTGATGGACATCTGCAAAGAAGAAGGAACCACATGTAACTATTCAAAGGCACAGTCTGGGTGGAGGTGGACCAGAATGGCAATGTACATACATGAGTTATAAAATACAATGTGTGCACAAAGAACACATGCAAATTTATACAGGGACTGGTTCTAGATGCCTTTTCTATAAAGGCTTTTATGTACCCTTTTTCGATTTTGATATAGATGCTCTTTTATAAAATCATCCCCAATGTGTGAAAATAACTGATAAAGTAAAGTAAATGAGGGGGTAAGTTATAAAGCTGGGTTAGGGCAATAAGCCATGTTATTAGCCCCTTAACATGACTTAAGAGCTCTAACGCAGGTTGTCTTGCCCTAACACAACGATATTTAGGTCCACCGCAGGTTATACAGTAATGAGATGCAAAACATGCAAATACATGTAAAACATCTCATTACTATGTAAAAACCATAACACAACTTCCAGTGAACACCAGGTGCACAATGCAAATTGTGGTATGGCCATAAAATGATGGTAATGTAATCCCAATCCCTGATGCTGGCGGGGAGAGTCCTTTGGGGGGGGAGGGAGGGAATTCTGAGAAGCAGGATGGGGTGAGGTTCTGACCAGGGAAACTGGAGTCTGATGGGAAGGTGGGGAGGTTCTTTTCAGGGAGACTGGAGTCTGGGGGAGGGTGGGGGGGGAGATAGAGGTTGAGCAAATTTCAGTTTTGGTGCTAAAACTGGCCCGAAATTTGAATTTGGCTGTATTTCAGTTTCCGGCAAAAAATATCAGTGCATTGATGGCTGAAACTGAAACAGCCCCCTTCCCAGTGGTGGCAACCACTCTCTACCCTCCTCCCCCACCACTACCAATGAATAAAAGTACCACCCTCCCACAGGCCCTCCCTGGGCCTACCTTAGAAGACCTGGTGTCTAGGTCCCAGCAGCCATTTTGAGATTGGGAATTGCTCCTGCCCATGCAAGTTTCAATCTCAAAATGGCTGCTGTGCCCTCTAGCAGCAGCCTCATGAGTGTGCCACAGGATATCCTGGCAGCCATTTTGAATGCAGAGCTGGCATTGGAAGGAGTGACTGGGGATTGCTTCTGCTCCGACTAGACCATCAGGGTTGCTAAAGTGGACACGGGGAGGTCCTATGGGTGGTGGAAACGCAGTAGCTTTCCATCGGGGGGGGGGGGGGGGGGGGGAGAGGGGTCTGAGCTGCCCACATTTGATTGGGGGAGGGGTGCTGTCCCAGTTTTGTCTATAGATTCGATTACAGCTGAAACTGTATATATTAAAACTGACAAAATGGAGTCACAAATATAAAATGGACTCCAGAAGTGCAGCTGGAATAGCTGACACAGAAAATCTGACATTATAATAACCTTTATTAAGAATAAAAGAATGTACTGAGAACCCTGAGTAAAAAGGGAGTAGAGGAACAGGATGTCTACAGCATGACCATGAGTTGAAAGTAAGAACAGAGGTTGGCAAGACATGTGAAACTTGTGTTTGATAGTACTGCATGAGGGAAAAAAAGGGGAGAGAAAGTTAGACGCCAGAAGGTTTGAGATAGACTAGTAATGAGCCAAATAATATACAAAGGATGTGTAATGATGCCAGAATTATGTGTATATAAGAAAGGAGACACTTGTATTAGTAAGCAACTTCATCTCTGTATTTGATGACCTTGTTCTTGTATGCTTGCTTCCTATGCAAATGTTCTTGCATAGCTCTGTCATGGAATTGACAGTTGAATAAAAAGAAAAAATTATACAACTTTTCTGCTTTCATTTTTTATTCCTTTTTTGGTGAAAATACTCAGTAAACAGTTTAAACGAGGAGGTTTAAACAAAACTGAAAACACTTGTTTCTGTTTTCCTGTAGACAGAGTGCTATCAGGGAGTGGGAATGTGATTGGGGGAAGGGGAGGGAAATGGCACTGAAGCCCCTTCGAGTTCAAGCCCAGGATCATCGGGCCACAGGTTTGAGGGCAGATGTTCCCAGGGTACTGGAATAATGCTACTTGCAAGGTGGCTCACAAGCAGAGTTATTCATTTACCATGAGAGTCAGCAACCTGTGGTACTAAGATACCGAGGGGTTGCTGACTCCCATGGTAAATTAAGATGTATTAAAAGTAAATTTTTTACTGCTGCTTGATAACATCCCCCCTTAGAGGGGCATAATCGAACTGGGCGCCCAAGTTTTCCTGATGGCGTCCTCGCAGGATGTCCCTGCGAAGGGGCGGGGAAACCCGTATTATCGAAACCAGATGGGCGGCCATCTTTCATTTCGATAATACGGTCGAGGATGCCCAAATCTCTACATTTAGGTCGACCTTAGAGATGGTCGTCCCTAGAGATGGTTGTCCCTGATTTTCGGCGATAATGGAACCCAAGGACGCCCATCTCAGAATCGACCAAATCCAAGCCCTTTGGTTGTGGGAGGAGCCAGCATTCGTAGTGCACTGGTCCCCCTCACATGCCAGGATACCAACCAGGCACCCTAGGGGGCACTGCAGTGGACTTCAGAAAAAGCTCCCAGGTGCATAGCTCCCTTACCTTGTGTGCTGAGCCCCCCCCCCAAAACCCACTCCCCACAACTGTACACCACTACCAAAGCCCTTAGGGATGAAGGGGAGCACCTAGATGTGGGTACAGTGGGTTTCTGGTGGGTTTTGGAGGGCTCACATTTACCACCACAAGTGTAACAGTTAGGGGGGGATGGGCCTGGGTCCGCCTGGCTGAAGTGCACTGCAGTACCCACTAAAACTGTTCCAGGGACCTGCATACTGCTGTCATGGAGCTGGGTATGATATTTGAGGCTGGCATAGAGGCTTGAAAAAATATTTTAACATTTTTTTTTAGGGTAGGAGGGGGTTAGTGACCACTGGGGGAGTAGGGGGAGGTCATCCCCGATTACCTCCGGTGGCCATCTGGTTATTTAGGGCACATTTTTGTGGCTTGGTCATAAAAAAAAAGGACCAAGTAAAGTCGGCCAAGTGTTCATCAGGGTCGCCCTTCTTTTTTCCATTATCGGCCTAGGACGCCCATGTGTTAAGCACGCCCCAGTCCTGCCTTCGCTATGCTTCCGACACGCCCCCGGGAACTTTGGTCGTCCCCGCTACGGAAAGCTGTTGAGGGCGCCCAAAATCGGCTTTCGATTATGCCAATATGGGCGACCCTGGGAGGACGACGCCCATCTCCCATTTTGTGTCGAAAGATGGGCGCTCTTCTGTCGAAAATGAGCTCATTAGTCTTCTATACTGAAGGCAAGCACAGTGTTCACATAAAACTGCTCCCCTAACAAGATGCAAAATCTTAGATCCAGGGAATGGTGGGACAGAGGCTTCTGATTCTCTTGAGAGCAGATTTGATCAGTGGCGTTCCTAGGGGGTGGGGGGGGGGGGCGGTGGTTGCGGTCCGCCCTGGATGCACGCTGCTGGGAGGGGGGGGGAGTTGCCACGCTCCTGTCGGCTCCGCTCGTTCCGTGCTCTCTCTGCCCCGGAACAGGTTACTTCCTGTTCTGGGGCAGAGGGAGAATGGAACAAGCGAAGCCGACAGGCGCACAGCACCCCTCCAGCAGGTAAAAATGCACCGGGGGGGGGGGGGGGGGGGGGGGTGCATCGGCGATCCGCCCCGGGTGTCAGCCACCCTAGGAATGCCACTGGATTTGATCATGATACACTGGTTTAACTTACAAGTAAATAACTTCAGGAGCTGTCTGGACTTCACTCCCATGACTTCAATATTGTTACTTATACAAGGGCAATTAAGAAGGTTTTAAAATGACCTCCTGATAGCTGAAAATCAAATAGGATGACTTTAGCTATCTTCTGGCAAAAGACTGGAAAGAAAACATCCCTCACTAAGGAACCATTTCTTGCAGGCTACACAGTAGGTTCTGAGACAGGATTGGAAAGTAGCCCTCTTCTAAGTTATTCCCTATGGAGTGAAAAATAAATCAGAAAGATATATTTATAAATGATCTGGAAAAGGAATTTGTAGACAAATCACAGATTATGAGAAATTGTAGGACCACCCTGACAGACTGGGAGACTGGATTTTCAAATGGCAAAAGAAATTTAAATGTGGACAAGTAATGAACATAGGGAAGGATAATCCAAACTGTAGTTACACAATGTTGCATGCTTATTAAGAATCACCAGCAAAGAAAAAGGATCTAGAGTCACCACCAAGGAAAAAGGATCTAGAAGTCATCATGGACAATATGTTGAAATCCTCAACTCACTGTGCAGCAGAAGTCAAAAGAGAATGTTAGGAATTATGAGGAAAGGAATAAAGATTGAACCGTCAGTATTGTGAGCAATTCTGTTCATCATATCTCAAAAAAAAAAAAAAAAAGAAGAAATAATGCAATTAGAAAAAATACAGAGAATGGCAACAAAAATGATAAGGGGGATGGAACAGCTTCCCTTTGAAGAAAGGCTAAAGAGGTTAGGCCTCTTTGGCTTGAAGATGAGAACGCTGAGGGGAGATACGAGCGAGATATAAAATCATAAGTGAAATGGAATGGGTAAACAAATTGATTGTTCATGACCTCAGGAAGTATAAATACTAGTGGACAGTAAATAAAGTTACTAAATTGCACATTTAAAAGAAAGAAGAAAATACATTTTCACTCAATGCACAATTAAGCTCTGGAAGTCAAAACCACAAGATGTGGTAAAAGCAGTAAATATAGATAGTTTTAAAATGGTTTAGAGAAGTTTCTACAGGAAAGGTTTATAAACTAATTAACCAGACAGACTTGGGGAAGCCACTGCTTAACCCTGGGCATAAATAGCAAGGAATCTAGTTACCCTTTGGATCTTGATATTTGTGACCTACTTTGGCCAACCACTCAAAACAGGATACTGGGCCTTTGGTCTGACCCAGTATGGCAGTTTTTATGTCCTAAAATAAATTATTTCAGTGGCATGGTAAATGCTTTTTGATGATGAATAGGGAAACCACCAATCTGCAAATGATTGGTGGTGTGTAGGAAGTTACTTGTTCAAGCTCTTCAAAGACTACAGACAGTCTCCTCCTCAATGCATATGATGGGTCACGTGACCTTTAAGCATGGCTCACTGTTTCCGACAGTTATCAGGGAAAACTTCTGATATAATCTTTTTGACTGAAGCAAACAATGCTATCCACAGGATATTCAGTGGGTAGGGAATATAATAAGGTTAACAATGGTGTCCCCAAGTGGATGAAAAGGTAAAGGAATACCCCAAACCCTGTATGTGTGTTGCACAACAGTGCTATAGAAATAAGGCACTAGTAGATTATTTATATATCACTTGTTGAAAAGAAAATCAAATAAAAATGGGGGAGATGGTTTGAAAACGAAGAGAGATTATTGAAGCTACTCCATTGCTCTACTGATTAATGTAATAGACAATGCACACAGAACTTTTATAACTTGATTTTTACTCAGCTATTGTTCCCTTCCCAGGGCTACTAATTTATTGCTCCCTTTAAAGAATATAGGGCTTCTATAAATAAGAAAACAGAAGATAAAAAGTGACTTATGGTTATTGAGTTGTGCTCAGACAACAAAACTGGTGAGTTATGCTAGAATAAATGCAAATGGCTTACTCTTGAGTCATTGTCCAATAGACAGCGTGAGATGATAGTATCCAAGAACACTTCATGAGCTGCAATGATATGATCTAGATCTTGTGCTTGCTGTACCTTGTTCCAAAGCTCATCCCATGAGCATTCAAGCACCTAGAAAAAAACAGAAATCAGAATTATGTCTGGTGCATGATTCAAAAATGAGGGCTCTCTTACCTCAAAGCCCATGCCCCTTCCCTTTCTTAATCAGTGACTACATCTGCCCTTTTTTAAGTGTACAAATTACCTGATTAATGCATACCTCAAATGTGATATAATACTGCATCTGATGAATGAAATGAACCATTTCCGAAGCCAGGACATGACACTGATGAAGCACCCCAGAGAGTTCTAGAAAGAATTTGAAAAGTTAAAATAAAATATCAGAAGAGAAAAACTGACACAGTAAGTTTTTAAGAAACAAAAAATTAATGTTCTCCCTATGACAATTCCAGGTTTTCATATGAATTTGTCTGCGAGCATAACATTACAAAAGACCCTATTCTAATGATTTTATGTGCAATGTAAACAGAGCACCTAATCAACTAGTGTTACGTGACCAGCAAAACATAGGAGCCTTAAGCTTGTGTGATGAAATTGAAGCTCAGGAGACTTGCATGCAATATTTAGATATGAAAATCTTACACCTTGATAGCTTCATGTCTTCAACAAACACTGGCTCTCTATTCAGAGAGGTGTCTCAATTACTCTGTCTACTGAGCATGAAACATTTACCGACCCCAGCTATTTGGAGACAAAAATGACATTTCTTTAAAGAGCTGCAAACTGACCTTGCCATCGAAGAGAAATAGGAACCTTTGAACTGTTCCTTACCCTGCTTCTGAGTCTGCCTTTTCTACTTCATGAGATTAAAAAAAAAAAAAAAAAAAAAAACCTTCAAAAGGTGTGAAGGTCTACCTATAAGCTGCTGTTATTCTGTTCTTTGCCCTTTATTTCTGACAAACAAATATAGCATGTTCTTAATGCATCTTATGGGTCAAAACAAGATACCATATTAAAATGAATAATTATATCAAAAGCTTTACACTTTAAAAAAAAAGTATTGATGAGAAAAAAGTGGGATATGAATTTAAGTAGCCTAACACATTTACCTTTTCTGTTTTGGAATGGAAAATCTTTCACTATAATGAATATTTTAAGGAATTATAAAGATGTATTTTTTGTTCACAAATTGTAATGCATCATAATTTCATAGGCCTTCCAGATATCTGCTGTTCATTGCACATATGCACAGATACACCAGCAAATTTCTTTACAACATCCTATATTGGGCATGTTTCGATTGTACTTTCTCTTAAATGTTTCTTTTTGCATTGAGATGATTTAATTTTATTCCATGTCTAAATGTGAACTTAATTTCTAGGAGTACATGACACAACCTTCTCAGTAGTTGAGGATGTGAAGAGAATGCCCAAAGGAATCCATGTACACTATTGTTGGATACCCTGAAGGATGTTCTTGTTTAAAAGCACTACAGGTTTAGTAGTTCTACTACATTAATACAGGCAAATATAAATTCAAAATTTGGTTAAAACAGTAATCTTGTATAAGATTACTAAGTTCAAATCACTGACCATTAAAAGCTACACATTGATAAACTCGTCTATCAAAAAAATAAAAAAAATAAAAACCTTGTTTCTCAAAACAGGTTATACTAGAAGTGACGCACATGCCAGCCAGTAAGGGAAACTACAAATAAAATGAGTGGTTCACTCAAAAGCTCTTAAAAATTCACTTTTTAAATATAAAGGTGAAAAATAATCAGTTTGACAATCATTTGTAATGGTACGAGTAATAATACAGAAGAAGAACAGACAATAGTGCCTCAGAAGTGAAACAGAAAGCAGATGAAATTGTATTCTGATGAACTGTTACATCACCCTAAACTTATTTTGCTAATATGGCTGCTTTACTCATGGTATTCATATCTAATTTAGTCTTGTAAGAAAAAAAAAGCCTCTGATTATTCTTGATAGCATCGATTATACATAAAGGAAACCTAATCTTCAAACAGTATGAGGCTTTTATGCGAGTTTGCAATTATCTGCTGCCCTCCAAAGGTTGTTTGGGAAAATTTCAGCTACTAAAAACTGGCTAACCAGGGGATAACGCTAGAGCTTCAAGCTAAAGCTCAGTGCAGGATTTCCAAAAACAAGGGTAAAAAATAAAATTTGCATCCAATGCAGTAAGCAAATAGAATGCAAATAAGTTGTATGTAAAACATATACATTAATATGGGAGAGTACACAGAAGGCATGCATACAAAGGTCTGTAGTAGTGACAGCTGTACCTGTGCACAAAAAAAATTGCACTGTTATCTGGAATTGCATGCTCATTTATCCACATTCCACATATGTGGGGAAAGGCATGTTGTGAATAAAACCTTTTGCAGTAACAATATTTATAGGCAGAACAGCTTTCCAGGACATGCATAGGGAGAAAGTGGCCTCTGTAAAGCAGATACTGGTGGGTGACATCACTAACTGTATTGTTATTTGAATGTGTGCTGCCTTCTGAGCTCTTCACCTGCTTCAAGTCCTCTGCTCCTTTGTACATTGGGAGAGCAGTTTCCAGCACTCAGAACAGGGAGAAAGCGGCCTCTGTAAAGCAGATACTGGTGGGTGACATCACTAACTACATTGTTATTTGAATGTGTGCTGCCTTCTGAGCTCTTTACCTGCTTCAAGTTCTCTGCTCCTTTGTACATTGGGAGAGCAGTTTCCAGCACTCAGAACAAGGAGAAAGCGGCCTCTATAAAGCAGATACTATATATTTGACAGTGCTGGGGCATATATCTGGTTTACGGACAACTGACTGCTCCCAGTTAAGAAAGCAATGTATATATGAAGCCAATAGATGTGGAAATATCTTGAATGTATTTGAAGACTCCTGTAATATTACAGTGTTCCAGTAAAGTAGAGTCTGCATTTCATACAGAAAGAAGAGAGGAGCCCCCATCATCCTAACAAAGGTAGCAAAGTGAAATCATAGTGGGACAGGCCTCAGAAGTGGTGCAGAAAAAGATACAAGAATCCTAGCCGCTAATCAAATGTAGCACATCTCCCCAACTGAATTGGAAAGCAGGCCAGACAAAGAAACCACTATATTGCAAAGGGTGGAAAAAGTGCCAAATCAGAGGATAGAATCCTTACTCCTTACGGGACAGGTCTCTACCAAGGTCATAAAGGAAACGGAAGGGAAGACCTGAAAATATAAGGTCTGACACCTGCAGGATTGTCCAAGTTGCAATTGGAGCCTACGACCTTGGACCCACCAGCAAAGTCCACGACTGACTGTCCTTGAACCACATCAACACTCCAACATACACTCACCTTCATACATTCACGCACTAAACGGCACAATTACCAGTCGACTGGATACACCCTTGAGAAAAAGAAGCAGAGCATAACTGGGTACCATATCATAAACACCCACAAATTCATATACCCTCTTCCTTCATCATTCTCATACTTTTACACGCACACTCCTTCTTTACTTCACGAACTTAGTCCAGATAAACCTCACTTCATAAAAAACATTATTCCTAACAACACTCCACTCTCCCCCATAAGTTCATTCTTAGAAGTCATTTAACACGCAACAGATCCACATAGGATCCCCTAAGAAAGTGCAAAAACAAAAGCACTCGCTATTACACAAAGGAGCCAGAATGAACATAATGAAATTACTCCTAGGAATCTACTCCTTAACATTGGTCCAAATACTGTTAGACACACCTCTCCATGATTATAACACCATACCAATACTACACAGCCGATTCAGGATTACCAGACACACCAATCTCAACCAAACCGGCAACAGAACTTACAAAAGCAAAACATTATCCCACAAAGAAACTGCACAACCAACACAAAAAAGCTCTAATAAATCCAAATCGATATACAAACGACAACTAATAAAGGTTCCCACTTTCACCATTACAGAAGATCCATACCTTACAATTTAAATAGGTTACATCAATGTCAGATCAACAGTAAACAAAACAGAAATTTTAAATGATTGGATCACATCGGAAACCTTAGATTTACTCTTCATCAGCGAAACCTGGATCCATGACCAAAAAGATCCCACAATACTGGACCTTTTCCCTCTGGGATACAACATTACACACTGGACCAGAATAGGTAAAAGAGGCAAAGGCATTGCCATAATCTACAGATCCCAACTCACTTTAGAAACCATTGCTGAATCAATCACACCTCAACTATAAATTGCCTCAATCAGATTGCAACTTAAAAGTGTAGCCGGCAATCTAAATTGCGTCCTATTCTACAGACCGCCAGGCACTTGGAGCGAAGCATATATAACCCTAATGGATTTCATATCGGCTACTTGTACATCTAACTCAAACATATTTTTTAATTATTTATTTTTTTGTTACATTTGTACCCCGAGCTTTCCCACTCATGGCAGGCTCAATGCGGCAGGCAATGGAGGGTTAAGTGACTTGCCCAAAGTCACAAGGAGCCCGGGAATCAAACTCAGTTCCTCAGTTCCCCAGGACCAAAGTCCACCACCCTAACCACTAGGCCACTCCTCCACCCGTACTAGTCATTGAGGACATAAACCTTCATTTAGAAGACCCAAACTCAACTGGTGTCCAAGATTGTAAGGTATTTTTCCAACTATGGGATTTCGAATGGCCACACACAGAAAGGCCACACACTTGACCTGCTAACGTATAAATTCGCATCAGACCAAATCATTAAAGTCATTAACCACAAATGGACGAAAATTCCATAGTCAGATCACTTCAAATTAAATCTGACCCTACATTGGCTGCAGGTAAAGTGGACACAACTGCATTTTGGCAATCAATTTACGACAACAATTGGTCTATTCCATCTGATTCCATCAACTATCTTGCAGATTGGAAATCGAGATGTATCACCGTTCTAAATGATTAAGCTCCTTTACGAAAAAACACCATTCACAAACCAAACAGGACCCCATGGTTCAACGAAAATGTGAAACAATTAAAATCTAGAACCAGACAACTTGAACGAGCCTGGAGAAAAACCAAAAACGATCAAAATCTAAACGCCTGGAAAGAATCACTAAAATTAACAACTAGGTTCTGACTACAAAGACATGAAAAAGTTATACAAGCTTCTGGATAAATGACTAGACACAAAACCTGTGTCCTCAACAAAATCGAAATCCCAACAGCAGACGATCTTGCTAACTACTTCAAAGGCAAAATTGTCGATCTACGCAAAAATACGTCATAGGACTACACCAACCTTGATATCTACCTTGCTCAGAAGAATACCCAGCCGACCGAACTTGGACAAATTTCACCCAGATCACACAAGAAACAATAGCACTAGCAACCAATAAGATCTCTATAGCCTACTGTCAATTGGACACCTCCCCCAATTATCTAATGAAACCATCCCCCCCCCCCCCCCGCTCGATTCATCACTGAACTTACTTCCCACCTCAACTTCTTGTTCCAGCATGGCATATTCACCAAAGACAAAGGTAATAACATAGTAACATAGTAGATGACGGCATAAAAACCCAGTCTGCCCAACAAGATAAACTCACATGTGCCATTTTTTGTGTATACCTTACCTTGATTTGTACCTGTCTTTTTCAGGGCACAGACCGTATAAGTCTGCCCAGCACTATCCCCGCCTCCCAACCACCCGCCCTGCCTCCTACCACCGGCTCTGGCACAGACCGTATAAGTCTGCCCAGCACTATCCCCACCTCCCAACCACCAGCCCTGCCTCCCACCACCGGCTAAGCTTCTGGGGATCCCTTCCTTCTGAGGAGGATTCCTTTATGTTTATCCCACGCATGTTTGAATTCCGTTACCGTTTTCCTCTCCACCACCTCCAGCGGGAGGGCATTCCAAGCATCCACCACTCTCTCCGTGAAAAAAAATACTTCCTGACATTTTTCTTGAGTCTGCCCCCCTTCAATCTCATTTCATGTCCTCTAGTTCTACCGCCTTCCCCTCTCCGGAAAAGGTTCGTTTGCAGATTAATACCTTTCAAATATTTGAACGTCTGTATCATATCATCCCTGTTTCTCCTTTCCTCCAGGGTATACATGTTCAGGTCAACAAGTCTCTCCTCATACGTCTTGTAACGCAAATCCCATACCATTCTCGTAGCTTTTCTTTGCACTGCTTCCATTTTTTTTTTACATCCTTCACAAGATACGGCCTCCAAAACTGAACACAATACTCCAGGTGGGGCCTCACCAACGTCTTATACAGGGGTATTAAAACCTCTTTACTTCTGCTGGTCACACCTCTCTCTATACAGCCTAGCAATGTTCTAGCTACGGCCACCGCACTGTCACACTGTTTCGTCGCCTTCAGGTCCTCAGATACTATCACCCCAAGATCCCTCTCCCCGTCCGTACCTACCGTGTTTCCCCGAAAATAAGACACTGTCTTATATTAATTTTTGCCCCCCAAAATGCGCTAGGTCTTATTTTCAGGGGCTGTCTTATTTTTCCGCCCTCCATCGCTCCTGGAACTGATCTTAAACGCCTCCTTTCACCTTCGCAGCAAGCAGCAGCAGGGCAGGCCACTCTTTCCTTCCGTGTCCCGCCCTCGCCTGATATAACGTCCGCGAGGGCGGGGCATGGAAGGAAGGAGAGGTCTGCCCTGCTGCTGCTTGCTGCGAAGGTGAAAGGAGGCGTTTAAGGTTAGTTCCGGGAGTGATGGAAGGTGGGTGGAGGGGGGGCCCGGTGACCTCGGGTGGGGGGGCGGCCCGGGGGCGGCCTTGTCCGGCTGTCAGCGGCCCTGCTTTCAAACAAAAATTTGCTAGGTCTTACTTTCGGGGGAAGCCTTATATCTACCAATTCAGGAAAACCTCTACTAGGTCTTATTTTCGGGGGATGTCTTACTTTCGGGGAAACAGGGTATCAGACTCTCACCGCCTAACACATACGTCTCCCATGGATTTCTACTCCCTAAGTGCATCACTTTGCATTTCTTCGCATTGAATTTTAATTGCCAAACGTTAGACCATTCTTCTAGCTTCCGCAGATCTTTTTTCATGCTTTCCACTCCCTCCGGGGTGTCCACTCTGTTGCAAATCTTGGTGTCATCCGCAAAAAGGCAAACTTTACCCTGTAAGCCTTCGGCAATATAACTCACAAATATATTGAATAGAATCGGCCCCAGCACCGATCCCTGAGGCACTCCACTACTCACCTTTCTCTTCTCCAAGCGAACTCCATTTACCACCACCCTCTGGTGTCTGCCCGTCAACCAGTTCCTAATCCAGTTCACCACTTCGGGTCCTATCTTCAGCCCTTCTAGTTTATTCAAGAGCCTCCTGTGGGAAACCGTGTCAAAAGCTTTGCTGAAATCTAAGCAGATTACGTCAATAGCACGTCCTTGATTTAATTCTCCGGTCACTCAGTCAAAGAATTCAATGAGATTCATTTGGCATGATTTCCCTTTCGTAAAACCATGTTGTCTTAGATCTTGCAACTTATTTGCTTCCAGGAAATTCACTATCCTTTCCTTCAGCATGGCTTCCATTACTTTTCCAATAATTGAAGTGAGGCTTACCGGCCTGTAGTTTCCAGCTTCTTCCCTTATCACCACTTTTGTGAAGAGGGACCACCTCCGCCGTTCTCCAATCCCACGGAACCTCTCCCGTCTCCAAGGATTTATTAAACAAATCTTTAAGAGGACCCGCCAGAACCTCTCTGAGCTCCCTCAATATCCTGGGGTGGATCCCATCCGGTCCCACTGCTTTGTCCACCTTTAGATTTTTAAGTTGTTCATACACACTCTCTTCCGTGAACGGTGCTATATCCACTCCATTCTCACATGTACTTTTGCCAGTCCATTGCGGTCCTGCTCCAGGATTTTCTTCTGTGAAAACAGAACAAAAGTATCTATTTAGCAAATTAGCTTTTTCTTCATCATTATCTATATAGCGGTTCTCAGCACCTTTCAGTCTCAGAATTCCCTTTTTAGTCTTCCTCCTTTCAATAATATACCTGAAGAAAGTTTTGTCACCCCTCCTTACATTTCTAGCCATTTGTTCTTCCGCTCGCGCTTTCGCCAGATGTATTTTTCTCTTGGCTTCTTTCAGTTTCATACGGTATTCCTCCCCTTGTTCCTCTTCTTGAGTCTTTCTGTATTTCAGGAACGCCAACTCTTTAGCCTTTATTTTCTCAGCCACTTGTTTGAAGAACCATATCGGTTTCCTTTTTCTCTTGCTTTTATTTACTCTCTTTATATAAAGGTTTGTGGCCCTATTTATAGCTTCTTTCAGCTTAGACCACTGTCCTTCCACTTCTCGTTCATCCTCCCATCCCATCAGCTCCTTCCTCAGGTATTTCCCCATTTTACTAAAGTCAGCATGCTTGAAATCCAGGACTTTGATTTTTGAGTGTCTGCCCTCCACTTCAGCAGTCATATCAAACCAAACCGTTTGATGGTCACTGCCGCCCAGGTGGACACCTACTCAGACATTTGACACACTATCCCCATTTGTGAGCACCAGATCCAGCGTCGCTCCCTCCCTCGTGGGTTCCGTCACCATTTGTCTGAGCAGAGCACTTTGAAAAGCATCCACGATCTCTCTACTTCTTTCCGATTCTGCAAACGGAACTTTCCAATCTACATCCGGCAGATGGAAATCTCCCAGGAACAGCACCTCTCTCTTCTTTCCCATCTTATGGATATCTGTGACCAGATCTTTATCTAGATCCTCCAATTGTGTCGGAGGAGGTCTGTAGACAACACCCACGTGTATAGAGGTTTTATCATCTCTTTTTAAGGTGATCCATATCGCTTCTTCCTTTCCCCAGGTCCCTGACATTTCAGTTGCCTCGATGTCATTTCTCACATACAGAGCTACTCCTCCACCTTTTCGACCCTCTCTATCCTTCCTAAATAGATTATAGCCCGGTATGTTTGCATCCCATTCATGGGAACCATTCAGCCACGTCTCCGTGATTGCAACAATGTCTAAGTCTGCCTCCAACAACAGGGCTTAAAGGTCATGAACTTTATTGCTTAGACTGCGAGCATTTGTGGTCATCGCTTTCCATCTACATTTTCTGGTATGTGTTTCAACATTTGTGATTTGGGGTTGTTTTTTGTCTTTGGGTACCTTCATATCTTTTTGTTTCACCTCCATTGCTTGTTCTTCCGCGTCAGTTCTATTATGAGGAACATCACAGTGCTATAATGGAGCAAAGGAATTCTGTAGGGGCAACACTTGTGAGGGTGGATGCCTCTGTGTCACATAACGAAGTCTGCCTGAGCCTACGGTGAACTACCTATTCTTAGGTGGTTTTATCCTTTGAGATAGTGTTGTGAATTTGGCTTGATTCTGTGCATTATGATGTTGTGCAGTTTTAGAAGTTGCTTTAAGTGCATCTAATTCCTGCTTTACTTTACTGAGCTCCTGTTTTAAACTAGTGAGCTGATGACAGATAGGCCAACCCTTAAGGCTCCAGATGATTGGCCTTGAAACTAAAGCATCACAAATATTACAGAGAATAAAAGTCATCCTGATTTGTTGGAATGGGTATGAACAGGTATGCTATGATGGGGTTTAACCGTGTGCAAGATTAATTTTGCTCCTCAGCAATCTGAGACAGTTGTGATTAGGGTGGAGTTAATTTGTGATAAGTAGTTATTCAGAAAAGCTATTTAGGAAGTGTCAGTCTTGGGGCGGGCTTAAACTTTACCTGTGGAATGTGTTTGCTGTAAAACCTATCTCTAGGACTGTGTTAAGCCAGTGAAGCCACTATTCTACACAGCTGTTTGGGACAAGGGGAAGACAAGGTTAAGTCAAGGGGAAGACAAGGTTAAGAAATGCACCAGAAATGTGCAGAAACCACAGCTGTAGGGTAGGGAAAGCCAGCACAATTCTTATCTGTTTGAGTTTCCTTCAGGCAGCAGACAAGCAAAGAGCTGCAGGCTGCTCAGGAACTCCACAGAAAACAGAAATCACCACACCCAAGTGTTTAAAATGTCTGCTGAAAACCAGGTGGTTGGGGGAGAGGAACAGCTCAGCAAACTTCAAGTAAAAGAAAGAGATTTCTAATACTTCCTGGCAGTTTTGAAATCTGAAAATCTAGTTTTCAAATCTACAGATATCAATAAACCAGTTAGAAACACAACAATCAGATATCAATAAACCAGTTAGAAACACAACAATGAGATCACAACAGTTAGATCACAATATTTGCAAAGCAGATTAAAACAGGGTTTTTAAAAAAAAATCTTTTAAGGAAAGATATATTTGCAGTGACAAGGACAGACAAGGATAGAAGGGATAGAAAGAAAAGCCAGCACAATTCTTATCTGTTTGAGTTTCTTTTAGGCAGCAGACAAGCAAAGAGCTGCAGGCTGCTCAGGAGCTCCACAGGAAAAAAATATATATACTACTCACACCATTACCAAAAGACACCAAAAAGAAAACTAACGATATCACCAACTACCGACCTGTGGCATCCATCCCACTTACAACCAAACTGATGGAAAGCATTGTAGCAAAACAACTTACTGAATACACCGACAATTTCTCAATCGGCTTCAGATCTCTCCACAGTACGGAAACCATCCTGGTAACTCTCCTAGCCAAGTTCAAAAAGGAAATCGCATTAGGTAAAAACATACTCCTCTTGCAAGTCGACTTGTCAAGCGCATTCAATATGGTTGACCACTAAATACTATTAAGAATACTTGACAAGATAGGCATAGGAGGGAATATACTCAAATGGATCAAGGGTTTCCTAACCACAAGATCTTATCAAGTAAAAGCAAACTCAAACATATCACCATCATGGAGTACCAATTGCGGAGTACCCCAGGGTTCACCTCTCTCACCCATATTATTTAATCTGATGATGATCCCCCCTGCTCATGCCCTGTACAAGCATAATCTTAATCCTTTTCTGTATGTGGATGATGTCACCATTTACAACCATTCAACTCTAATCCAACAGAAATCACTGTTGCAATAAAGACTAGTTTAAGCTTAATGGATGCCTGGGCATCGGCATTCAAACTCAACAAGGAAAAAGCTCACTGCCTTATTCTCTCTTCTCACCACAAAACAAACCTCCTTTCATGCATAAAAACCCTGGAACATACTCTCCCAATATCGTACAAACTGAAGATCCTTGGAATTACTATTGACACCAACCTAACGCTGGAGAGCCAAGCCTCTGCCACCACAAAGAAAATGTTCCATGCAATGTGGAAACTCAAACGGATCAAACAATTCTTCCCAAGGGAAACTTTCCGTAACATAATTCAAACAATGGTACTATCACATGTTGACTACTGTAACGCCATATATACCAGATGCAAAGAACAGATCTTAAGGAAACTCCAGACCGCGCAGAACACAGCAGCTAGACTCATTTTCGGAAAGACAAGATTCGAAAGTGCTAAACCCCTATGCGAAATACTGCACTGGCTACCAATCAAAGAACGAATAGCCTTCAAAATTTGTACTTTGGCTACCAATCAAAGAATGAATAGCCTTCAAAATTTGCACTCTGGTCCACAAAATAATCCATGGTTTGGCCCCAACCTACATGACCGAACTTATCGACTTACCAACTAGAAACATCATCGAATCATCAAGAACGTTTCTAAACTTGCATTACCCAAACTGTAAAGGCCTAAAATAAAATCAAAATATGCATCCAGCTTTTCCTACATTTGCACCCAGCTCTGGAATGCTTTACCTAGAAACATCAGAACTGTGAACACCCATCTAATATTTCGAAAAGATCTCAAGACTCACCTCTTCCGGAAAACCTACCCAGCAGACCCGAACTAATTCATGAACAATGCATCACATCTTTCGATCTAAGAAATGAACAATACCCCTTTCACATAATCCTATTACTTCAAACTGTATGAATTTTACCACTCCAGTTATAATTGTGTACTTCTACCCTTTTCCTACTCTGTATTGCTCACTAGAAGCTGTAGTCCCATCCCCGGAGACTTATCAGCCTCACTGGGATTACTTCTCTCTATTTCCTTCTATATATTCGTCCCAGAGTTGTATTCTCTTTTCTGGAACCTAATCAGCTTCCTTGCACCTACTGTTACTCTATTTTCCACTCTGTATATATTCCCGGAGTTGGTACTCTCCTCTCCGGAACCTGTAAGCCATGCGGGAAAATGTGGGATACAAATGTAATAAATAAATACATAAATATGTGTATGCAATTCTGAGTTCTAATATAATTTTTACAACAGTCTGTTTTTCTTCATTTCCACTATCTAAACAAGATAATAAAAAGTTCTTATAATTTAACAGGTCTACCTATGAGTGATTTGCCTTAGAGAAGGTTTCTGCAAGATATGTAACTGTGCTATTCTCTGTTTCATGTGTACATAGTTTATGAGAAGAGCGCGATGCTAATCTCGTTTTGACAGTGCACATCAGAGAGATGAAGTTTTATCTTACTACAGCTTTTTGAGCGTTGAGTAGCTGCACATTTTAAGAAGACTTCGTCTTCCTGGAATTACTACAGCAACCATACACAGGGACTCCTGAGGCAGGCCTGAGCGGCCGAAACACGACACGTCGAGTCCAGATTTTTTAAATAAACATTTGCTGTGACCTTTTTCGAGTCCAGTAGAAGTTTGTTCTGGGCATCATCTTCCTTGTCTCCTTTGCTGTGACTTTGTACATAGTTTATTATCCATCACCTTGTGCAAAACCTGTGCTCCACCCTGCACATGGTTTATTTAAACCTTCTATACCACCCAAACTAACAAGTAGAGCCGAGTGGTGCACAACATTAAAAGTAAATTAAAAAGAAAATGTGAAAAATAACTATAGGACAGAAAACATACAATAAAATTAAAAATTTAGGAATCAACCTTAACTGACGTTCACGGGAAAGCTGCAGCACAGAGGGGAAAGCCCTCACCCATCTCCCTCATCAATACCAAAAGCCTGCTGAAAAGGCCATGTCTTTAGCGCAGTTTTAAAACATGGAAAATGTGTGGAAACTACATGTGGTGCACATTCATGTGCACTTCATCTGGTTTTGCACACAAGTCAGAAAGTTGGGATCTTGCCGGGTACTTGTGACCTGGGTTGGCCACTGATGTAAACAGGATACCAGGCCTGATGGATCTTCAGTATGACCCAGTATGGCAATGAAAAAAAAAAAAGGCCTCTGCAGGAATGCAAGCCTCTAATTTATATTCTCCATTTTAGTCTTATTTATTTATTTTATTTGTTACATTTGTATCCCACATTTTCCCACCTATTTGTAGGCTCAATGTGGCTTACATAGTACTGGAGAGGCATTTGCAGACTCCAGTGTGAACTAATACATAGTGATGTGGTAAGATAAATTTCATGTAGCACAGCCACATTAGGGCATCGTATAACGGAAGAGTTGTGTTACATCCATTACGTACTTTAGTTTTGTTGTGTTGCAGAGATCAGGCATTTATGTTGGATCAGTAGGGTATGCCTTTTTAAACAGGTTAGTTTTTAGTGTTTTCCGAAAGATTAGGTGATCGTACGTAGTTTTCAAGGCTTTTGGTAATGCGTTCCACAGTTGTGTGCTTATATAGGAAAAACTGGATGCGTAGGTTGATTTGTATTTGAGTCCTTTGCAGCTTGGGTAGTGCAGATTTAGGTACGTTCGTGTTGATTCGGATGTGTTTCTAGTTGGTAGGTCGGTCAGGTCTGTCATGTATCCCGGGACTTCACCGTAGATGATGTTGTGAACCAGAGTGCAGATTTTGAAAGCTGTGTTCTTTGATTGGGAGCCAGCGTAGTTTTTCGCGGAGGGGTTCATTCCTTTCCTCATTTAGGGTTGCTTGGTATACCTCTATTCAAATGATACTAGACATCACAGCAGTTTACAATATAGATAAAATTTATAGCAAGGCACTTGGACACAACAAATAGGAGTAAATATTTTTCAAAGAATAGCTCAGCTCTGGAACTCGTTGCTGGAGGATGTAGTAACAGCGGTTAGTGTATCTGGGTTTAGAAAAGATTTGGACAAGTTCCTAGAGGAAATGTCCATTGTCTAGTATTGAGACCAAGGAGATTTAATAGACAGGAGACGAAGTGGGGAATTTTCGATATGACGTCTAAGTCTGAATTTGGACATTTTACAAAAAACATCCAAATTCAGAACAAGAAAGTAGGTCATTTTCCATCAAAAAAAGTCTATTTTTCTCTTTTGAAAACACTGTTTGGAAAAATGTTTTGTGACTTGGACATTTTATTTTTTGGTCCATTTTCAAACAAAAAAAACCGTCCAAAATAGAGGAGGACTGGCTTAATGGTTAGTGCAGTGGACTTTGATTCTGGCAACATGGGTTCGATTCCCACTGCAGCTCCTTGTGACCTTGGACAAGTCAAGTGCACGAGAGGAATTTTTGGATATGACGTCCAAAATCAAAACAGGAAAGGAGGTCATTTTCTTTTTGAAAATGCTGTTTGGAAAAACGTTTTGTGATTTGGACATTTTATTTTTTGATCCACTTTCAAACAAAAAACGTCCAAATGCAAAATGTCCAAAATACACAAGAAAATCCACAATAGAGTGAAACCATTCACATGTGCTCAGTGTGGTAAAAGCTTTGCTTGTAATGTAAATCTCAAAGTGCATCAAAGAGTCCACAAACGAGAGAAACCATTTGCATGTATACAGTGTGGTAAAAGCTTTGGTCAGAAGGTAAACTTCACAATGCACCAGAGAATACACAAAGGAGTAAAACCATTTATATGTTCTGAGTGTAGTAAAAGCTTTGGTTGGAAAGAAAGACCCACACGGCATCAGAGAATCCACACAGGGATGAAACCATTTACATGGACTTTATAAAATGCTCCCAGGTACACATCTCACCATTGCTCCCTTACCACGTCTACCCCCAACTGTACACCACTACCATAGCCCTTACAGGTGAAAGGAGCACCAATATGTGGGTACAGTGGGTTTCTGGTAGGTTTTGGAGGGCTCACAGTTTCCTCCACAAGTGTAACAGGTAGAGGGAGATAGAAGCCTGGGTCCAAATGTCTGCAGTGCACTGCAACCACTACTAGATTACTCCAGGAACCTGCATGCTATTCTAATGGACCTGAGTATAACATCTGAGGCTGGCAAGTAATATTTTTAATCACATTTTTGGGGGTGGGAGGGGGTTAGTGATCACTGGGGGAGTAAGGGGAGGTGATCTCTGATTCTTTCCAGTGGTCATCTGATCATTTGGGGCACCTCTTTGTGTGGAGTGGAGTAGCAGCCTAGTGGTTAGTGCAGTGGACTTTGATCCTGGGATAGTGGGTTCAATTCCCACTGCAGCTATTCGTTATCAAAACAGGTCTAGCTCAAAACGTCTAAGTTTTAGTCCTGGATGTTTTTGTTTTGTTCCATTATGGCTGAAAAATGTCTAAGTCTTAGGAACGCCCAAGTCCTGCCTTGAACACGCCCCTGGCACACCCCCTTGAGATTTAGATGTACTTCTGACGGACTTCAGAGAAAAACGCCCAAATGCAAACATGTCACATTTTGGACATTTTTCTCTTTTGAAAATGAGCCTGCAAGTGACATCAAAGTGTTGAAACCAATTTGGTCAGTCTCAGTTTCCTCTTCCCTGTGAGGCTGTCATCATCATACTCTCAAAACAAAGCAAGCAAGGCTATGAGCTGCTGCATCTACGTTGTCGCTCTTTATTGTTGGTAGTATTTGTATTTAATCTCACTTATATTTTCAAACATACCGGCTTGTGCAGCATATGTATGTACACAGAGGAAGTATAATAACGGAATAACTTTTCATAGGTAGAGTAATAATTTGTTGTAAATCGTAATCAGTGTGTCATTTGGAGGGGCTAGTTATAGGGACACCCTAGCATATGCTATATTCATATAGACATTTTTTTTCTCCTAGAGGGCCACTAAAACAGACATTATGTTATGAGAATCAGGTGCTCAACAATTAGAGAATGACATGGGGACCCGCAGTAACCGCAGGGATGGGGGCAGGAACAGAGCCCACAGGGACAAGGTGGGGATGGGGACAGAGTCTGTGAGGATGAGGACAAACTTTGTCTCCATGTCACTTTCTACTTTGAAGCCTGTTAATGAATTGGACTGCTATTTATGTTTGTTTGATTGATGCAGATGACAATATTTTTATTTTTTTGAAAAACAAGCAAAACATACTGGCAACAGCTAGAAAACTTGCATGGGGGATCCTGTACATCCTGCAACCAGCACATCTTCTAAGCAGACATTGTCTGTTGCAGGAAGGACTGTGGAAGACAGGAAAGTTAGACTGAATCCTGAGATTGTTGATGACTTCTTATTCATTCACAGATTTTAAAAACCCAGAGATTAAAAAATCATAACAGTGCTTCATAGGGCATATTTCTCCCCTTTGGGGCATACAGAACAGGTTGTATTTTGTACCCCTGGACATTTTAACAGGGTGGATTAGGATTCCTTGGGGTAGTAGAAGTCAGCTCTTGTTGGGGTTGGAAGGGTGGTGGTGGTAGGGTTTATTATAGCTGCTCATTGTTATTATTGTTTTCTATTTGTAATATATACACAACAGTTGCAGAGCATATTGTTCCTTTTTATATTTTAATAAAAATATTTAAATATAAAATCATAAGTGTTCGAGGCTTCTGCAGATGAGAACAGAGCCCATGGGGATGGGGCGGGAACGGAGATGGGGCCTGTGGGGACAGGGTGGGGACGGAGTGGGGACAAATTTTATCCCCATGTCATTCTCTATCAATAATCAGAGTTTCTATCTATTTATTTATTGTATTTGTATCCCACATTTTCCCACCGTATGGCAGGTTCAATGTGGCTTACATATTGCTAAAAAGGCAGTTACAAAATTTAGATTTGTAAGTCTAGTACATAATACAGAAGTACAATAAACACTTAGGTTGATATATTAGCACACATTAGTAATAGAACAAAGATAGCTTGTTATAGCAACCAACACAAACTTTACAGGCTTGCAGGGAAATGAGAGATGAGGGAGCAGTGCCAGGCCCATGGGGGTGGGAGTAGAGGGAAGAAAAGGCTCAATCTGTAGACCAGGTGAGGTCAGAGGTTGGGTATTTTGATGCCCTTAATCATCGGCACCCTGGGCCAGAGCCTCACCTGGTCCAATTGTTAAGCCGGCCCTGATGGCAGGATTCCAAAATGTAGATAGATTCCAGGAAGTTTATAACATTTATACCCCACATTAAACATGAATTAGATTGAACCTGGGAGCATTTTTTATTCCTGTGCCTAGATCAAAAGAAAAAGATGGCATGTGGGAACTTACTCCTTTTGTTTTGTGAATTGCAATGGTATATTTTAAAAATGCACTTGATATTTTTATTACTATTATTTAAAAGACAGATATTGAATAATGATATATCAACATATAGTTTCTACCTGGAAAAGCTTCTATATCTCTAGGGTTGTCATTTAATTTCTTTAAAAAAGATGTGTGTGTATGTGTATATATATATATATATATATATATATATATATATATATATATATATATATATATATATAAACACACACACATCTTTTTTGAATGACTTTAACTCCTAAACCTAAACATTCAACTGTCCCCTATCCCTGATATGTCCTGTCTGTCCTAACCCTTATCCCTTACTTGTCCTGTCTGCCTGTCATAATTAGATTGTAAGCTCTATTGAGCAGGGACTGTCTCTCCATGTTCAAGTGTGAAGCGCTACGTACGTCCGGTAGCGCTATAGAAATGATTAGTAGTAGTAGAGTTAACCTTCATGCAGAAGTCCAGAGTCAGTCTAAATGTGCCAACACTGTCCACACTATTGGCCGCCAAATTCATGCAAAGTTAATTATCTTCAGTGGAAAATAAATCTGTTGGCTCAGGCTGCCTGTGTGAATATTCCACCATTGTTTCATTATTGCTACCACATATTACATATGGGCATTTGCTTTAAACTTTGATTGTTTTAATTTGTTTATCCAGACCTTACATACACATGGCTTGCTTTTTAAACCCAAAGGTGAATCCTAAGGGTGCTTGAACAATTAGGTATAACCTGTGTTGTTTCTGACTTTACTTGTTTAAGAGTGCTATGGGTCCTGCTGATCTGTACATCTGCTGTCTGGAATTTTGGAAGATGGAAATAAAAATTAAATTTTGGATGTACTCTGTATAAGTTGTTTACTTTTGCAATGTGATGGATACCTGTTCTGGTTTGTGCATGTGATAATCTTTGAATAACTGCCTATAATTATGGCTATGATTTCTGAACATATTGTATCATTAAAGGACAAACTTTTAAATGCCCAGTTGGGTATATATGATAATCTCAACTTTGTAAAATGTTTCAGACATATCCATCTATTTGTTCCCATGATATAACTGAATTCTATTATTCTGTCTCACTGTATTTTCAATTGTACGCCACACTGAACCCGACTTTGCTTGGGATAATGTGTAATATAAATGGTTAAAAAAAATCCTTTATTCTCCACCTTTTAAGACACTGCCTACCTGCTGAATAGTGATGGCACAAGGAAAGCAAGTTTGGGCCAGTGAAGACTAAATCAAAATAATCTGTTCCTTAGCTGGACCTTAGTATTACCATATTGAAAATGCGACCATACCATGCCTCTATGGTTATGTTCCACTAATAAGTTAAATGATTAACTGGATTTCTTGAAAGGATTATATAAACTTAGGATGCATGACTAGGGACACAAACATACACTTATTTATTCAACATCACAATTCCTCATGTACAGCCACAAAACAACCTTTTAGGGTGGATAGTGTTCACAATGAACTTTTATTATCGACCAGATAGAGATAAGAGTTTTCAGTTTTGACACAGTATAAGTCATCACAAGAACAAAATATAAGAAAACCAATGGGCTGCATTAGGGGCTTATAGCCCATTTATGTTTAAACAAAAGAGATCTGCATGAAACAAAATATTTATTTTTATTTTGATTTATAAAACCACTTGCTCCTGAAACATGCTCAAAACAGAATAATCCATTTGTGTATCTAAAAGGTAAACCTCTACAAAACAGATGAAGATCTGATTCCATGTGCCCCAATGAAAGGAGAAGTTAATTCTACTTCCATTTAACTTCAATATATTCCATCATCTTTACAACACCTGGCAGATTACAACAGGAAACATCAGGAAACAGGATATCCTCACAGAAATCTGGCCATCTGTATTGTATAGAATAGTGAAGAAAAATGAGCACAAACTAGAGTTTATAATTGGTGTTTCTGGAGGATTGTGAAGACAAAGTAAGGATCCTGAAGTTTATTATGGCCTTTATGGGGAGCCAATGGAGTGCTTGTAGTAGGGGAGAGACTCTTTGGTTGTGGGGTGAACTGAAGATCAAGCAGGAAGCTGTGTTTTGGATGGTTTGTAATTTTTTTCAGGTGTAGATCTTTGCAACTTGTGTATAAATTGTTGGAAATAGCCCAGCTGGGATAATACCAGAATTTGAACTAGAAGACGAAAGGTTGCGATAGGGAAGAGGCTTCTGATACTTCTCAGCTTCCAAAGAATTCTGAAGGTTTTCTTTGCGACCAAGGTTATGTGGTCGTCGAGTGTCAGGTTTTGGTCTAGAATGACTCCCAGGACTTTAATTGCTTTCTAGTGGGAAACTTGTTTGGTCAATTGTAAAAATATGGTAGGGGGCAGGACAGAAGGTGATCGATATAACCATGAATCTGGTTTTCTCTCTATTTACTGAAGGTGGAGGCCCAGGTCTCCACTGTGTCTAGGCCAGTCTAGATCCTGTCTGTGTTATCTGTTAGGTCACCTGAGAAGGCTATGTATATTGTCACGTTGTCTTTGTAGATGTGTGATTTCAGTGCTAACTCTTCTAGTTTGCTGCCAAGTGGTTTCATCATGATATTGAATAGTGTTGGGGCCAGTGGAGAACCTTGTGGTACACCACAGCCTAGGGTCCAGGGGGTTGAGATGTTTTGTGGTGATTACAATCTGGATTTGAGGAAACTGGTGAACCATCTGAGTACAGGGCCTCCAAGGCCGATGTAGTCCAGTAGGTAGAGAAGTATATCATGGTCAACTATGCCAAAAGCACTTATCAAATTAGAGTATCAGTTCTTTCTTTCCTTTGCTTGTTTCAGCTTTGATGTCGTTGACCAGTGATAGAAGAACAGATTTGGTGCTGTAGTGTGGTCTGAAACCTGACTGGGAGGGATGGAGGATAGAGTGCTAGGATAGGTAATCCAATGTTTGTTTGGTGACTATCTCCTTCCATGACTGACTAGGAGTGGGATTGACACTACTGGTCTGTAATTCGTTATGTTGTTCTTCTTTGCCATGGTGTTGCTTAGGATTGGGGTAAGCATTATGTTTCTTTTGGTCTCCGGGAAGTGACCTTCTCATAGTGAGTAGGAGATGTGTTCGGTTAGTAAATCTATAAACCAAGTAGGGGCATCGCCCATATGTGGCGTGGGGCAAGCATCTAGTATGCAGGGAGATTTTGCATACTTTTTGAGTGAAGTTTGTATTTCATAGGTTGATGGTATTGTAAAGGAGGTCCAGGTTCTGTCAGCTCGTGCTGACTCGCTTTGTGGTGTCTTGTGGATTAGATAGCTCTCTAAAGGGAGAATGGTCATTGAAAGGCCTGATCTAATGTTAGTCACTTTCTGTTATATTGAGCTAAGTCCACAACTTCTGGCGGGTCTTCGTCAAAGAAGAAGTCAGTCAACAGCTATTAATGACTCAGTGTGTGTAAATGACAATGTGGAATATATATGTAATGCCATTCAAATATATATGTAATACCATTCAAAAATACTGAATATATGTAATATTTAAAGGGCTGTACAAACCATACCCTGACCATACCTCCTTTAAATCTCTGAACGCTAATACATATATGTATAAGTAGTGTGTGCTGTAAAATTGCTTACAAATATCTACAAGTTTAAACACACTGTTTACATGTGTAAATGATGCATCTCTTCTAAATTGTCTCTCATGAACTAAATACAAAAGAGAAAGATGTAAGGGCTTAAATGTATGCAGACATGATGATACAAAGAACTTATCCATTTCTCTCTTAATCAGCTACTTTTTCTTTTAATTCTATTTTCCTCCAGGAACTTGCCCAAACCTCTTTTGAATTTTGTTATGTTAGTTGCCATAACCACACCCTCCAGCATCATATTCCACAGTTTAATTATGAACAGTGAAAAAAAAATCCTTTCAATTTGCTAGTTATTTAGTTTTACGGCGTGTCCTACTGCTTTTAATGTCTGAAAAGTCAGACAACCATTTCAGGCTTGTAGGTGGTGTATAAGAAAGAAAATAAATAAATAAATAAATATGTACATACATAAATAAAATCAACCTACCATTCCTTATTTATAAAATCATGAGTGAGATAAAATGGTTAAAATTCTATCATACAACACCCTTAGCAGTCTTTTCTCAGAGCTGAAAAGTGCAAACATAGCCTTTCTTCTATCCTCTTTATAATTTTTATTACCCATCTCTGAACCTTTTGAGGTGGGACAACCAGACCTGCATACAATGTTAAGTGCAACCACAACAGGAACTTATACAGAGGCATAATGATATTCTCCATTTTGTGCACCATCCCTTTTCAAATAATCCCTAACATTCTATTTGCTTATTTGGCAGCCAAGACACATTAGGCTGAAAATTTCAATTGTATACATGACCTTAAGTCTTTTTCTTGGATGGTGACTCACTCAGAAGCCATCATCTTGTACATGTAGTTGGGATTATTCTTCCCTAGTGCATCACTTTACACTTGTCCCCTTTAAATTTCATCTACCATTTATATATGCCCAGTCCACTAGTATCACAAGAGCTTTTTGCAAATCCTTACAATCCTCTTCTATTTTGACTATAAAGGGAGCACAGAGAGTTTCTGTTGGATTCACTGAAGGTCTTGCTCAATAGAATTGTGGTTCTGTAGAACTGGAGAGAGGGGAAAACTGTCATGTCACAACAGTAGTTACAGAGAGGAAGTTGTAAATACAGGCTATGGTTTTATCTCAATGGTGGGAAAATTAATGAAGACTTTGCCATGGGATATAGAATTTAGCATGCTACAGAATCTGAAACAGAGTGGTGTTCTCAGATGGAGATGAGGCCAACACAATCTGATACATTTCCTTGACTGGGTGAATGACTAAAGAAATAGATCAAGGGCATATGTAGTATAACTGGACTTCAGCAAAGCATTTGATAATGCTCATATTGGGGTGCTCACAAATAAAATGGGAGGTCACCAATATGCTGGCCTGGATTAGAAACTGGCTGAGTAAAGTACAACAGAATGATAAATGGAAGCCACTCAGAGAAAAAAAATAGTGATTAGGAGTGCCTCAGGAATCAGTTTGAGACTAGTTTATTTGATGTTTCTATCTAACTTCACTGAAAACAAAATTCTTGAAGCAAGTTTCAAACAAGCAATATTAATGAATACATATTAATACAGGTCTCTTGAAAAAAAAAACCAAAATATCTGACTCATGCCTCTAAACTTCCTTTGAATTAAAGCTGGAGCAGAAGCTTTGCTTCATGTTCTATTCTGGAACATTGTCCACAGACTCATTTTACTACAAAGAAGTCTCCTGTTGAAGGAATATGTGCTGTGAATGGCTGAGTGAGAAGGCAAAATAAATATGATAGAAGTGTATAAAATAATGAGTGGAATGGATCGGGTGGATGTGAAGCGACTGTTCACGCTATCCAAAAATACTAGGACTAGAGGGCATGAGTTGAAGCTACAGTGTGGTAAATTTAAAACGAATCGGAGAAACTTTTTCTTCACCCAACGTGTAATTAGACTCTGGAATTCGTTGCCGGAGAACGTGGTACGGGCGGTTAGCTTGACGGAGTTTAAAAAGGGGTTAGATAGATTCCTAAAGGACAAGTCCATAGACCGCTATTAAATGGACTTGGAAAAATTCCGCATTTTTAGGTATAACTTGTCTGGAATGTTTTTACGTTTGGGGAGCGTGCCAGGTGCCCTTGACCTGGATTGGCCACTGTCGGTGACAGGATGCTGGGCTAGATGGACCTTTGGTCTTTCCCAGTATGGCACTACTTATGTACTTATGTACTAAATAAAAAAACGAAGTGAGAACTCCAATAACCAGCTACAAATATACAAACAATGGTGGGAGTTTGTCAACAGTCTGACATCCAAAAACGTGCTGTTTGAACAGGAGAAAAAAATTGCTTACTAGTAACCCTGGATGTTGTGTCCCTATACACGGTCATTCCCCAGCATGAAGCATTGAGAGTTATAGAACTCTCTTTAGGGCGGCAATTGGAGAACAGTAATTTGATTACCTTTGTAGTTAGTGAACATTGCATCCCTTGCGATGAAGAATAACTTTTTTCAATTTGATGGCAAGATTTTCCAACAGATTTCTGGTGTTGCCATGGGTGCTACGATAGCATCCTCTGTGACGTGGAGGGGCATAATCAAACGTCGCCGGCGATCTATTTTGGCGGCGGCGCTACAGCTGGCCAGAACCGTATTATTGAAAAAGATGGCCGGCCATCTTTTTTTTTCGATAATACGGTTTAGCCCGGCCAAATGCCAGAGTTTGCCGGGTTTGAGATGGCCGGTCTTGTTTTTCAGCGATAATGGGAAAAAATGCCAGCGATCTCCAACCCGGTGATATCCAAGGCATTTGGTCATGGGAGGAGCCAGCATTTGTAGTGTACTGGTCCCCCTCACATGCCAGGACCCCAACTGGGCACCCTAGGGGTCAGTGCGGTGGACTTCAGAAAACGCTCCCACATGTATAGCTCCCTTACTTTGGGTGCTGAGCCCCCAACCCCCTCCCCCAAAACCCACTACCCACAAATGTACACCACTACCGTAGCTCTTAGGGGTGAAGAGGGCAACTACATGTGGGTACAGTGGGTTGTGGAGGGCTCCCATTTACCAGCACAAGTGTTACAGGAAGGGGGGGGATGGGCCTGGGTCCACCTGCCTTAAGTGCACTGCAGTACCCACTAAAAGTGCTCCAGGGACCTGCAAACACGCAGGCCTCTAGGATTTGTTGCTGCTGTATAACCTTGGCACACCAGTTGACACCTGAAGACTAATCTCTTTGATAAAGTCCTTTATTTGAATAAGCACATTCACTCACAGTTAACTGCAGATCAGAGGTTGTGCCCCACTGGCAAAGAGTCTCCCTGGTACTGAGATTAGCAGTAGGTCAGAGCTGGCAGAATGGTGTACAATGCCCTCTTTCAGCAACATGCAAGGTAATAACTAAGTTCTCTAACGTGGGTAACACATGAAAGGGATCTAAAACTGGCTGACAAAAATGGCTACTACCTCATGGACTACCGGAAACAAAACTGGACACACTCTGACCCAGTTAGCAGGGGGAAAAGCACCATTGGAGTAGAGCCCACTACCCTACACCCACCACAATGCATTTGCTGATGTGACTCTGCAATGCACTTAACAGAAAAGGTGTCACACTCACCTGAGGGCCACATCACAAACAGGGAAAGGCTGTCAGAGGATAGAACATATTCTGCTGTCATGGAGGTGGCAAAAAAGGTTTTTAGTTTTATTGTTTTAGTGTGGGAGGGGGTTGGTGACCACTGGGGGAGTACGGGGAGGTCATCCCCGATTCCTTCCGGTGGTCATCGGGTCAGTTGGGGCACCTTTTTGAGGCTTGGTCGTGAGAATAAAAGGACCAAGTAAACCCGGCGAAATACTGCTGAACGCCGCTTTTTTTTCCATTATCCGCGAAAGCCGGCCATCTGGTAGCCACGCCCATGCCCGCCTTCGCTTCGCCGCCGACACGCCCCCTTGACCTTTCGCCGGCGAGGCAACGGGAAAGCGACGATGCTGTCAAAAAATCCGCTTTCGATTATACTGATTTGGCTGCTTTTGCGAGATTGCCGGCCATCTCCCGATTTATGTCGGAAAATGGCTGGCGATCACTTTCGAAAATAAGCCGGATAGTAACATAGTAGATGACGGCAGAAAAAGACATGCACGGTCCATCCAGTCTGCCCAACAAGATAAACTCTTATGTGCTACTTTTTGTGTATACCTTACCTTGATTTGTATCTGTCATTTTCAGGGCACAGACCGTAGAAGTCTGCCCAGAACTAGCCCCGCCTCCCACCACCGGCTCCGCCACCCAATCTCGGCTAAGCTTCTGAGGATCCCTTCCTTTATGACCCACTTTGAAGAGAAGTTTGTTTACCCTTGTGAATATAAGAATCACATTAGGATCTGGATACACTATATAGATGACATCTTTCTATTGCGGCCTGCTGACACACAGGTATTGATGTAATTTGTGGAATATCTGAATCTGTGCCATCCAAATATTAAATTCACGATGCAGTGCAGTGATGCATCCATTACATATTTGGATGTTAAAGTCCTGAAGAACAATTCGTCATTTACGACTATGGTTTACCGTAAACAGACAGATGTGAACACCCTTTTGGAATACTCCAGTTGCCACCCTAAGGCTTTGAAGGAGAGCCTCCCCTTTTCACAACTACTAAGATATCGGCGGCTGTGCTCACAGGAGGCAGACTTCAGATCTCAGGCCAAGGACCTATGTCAGAGGCTATTGTCCCGTGGGTATCCAAGAAAGGTAGTCTCCTCAGCATACCGCCATGCCAAGTATAATCATAGGGATCTGCTGCTGCAACCAAGGGCACATGAAACAGATGAAGATGAAGAAGATATTTTGACCTGCATGCTAAGGTTCACTGCACAGGCGGCTGAGGTTTCTGGAATTATGAGGAGGCACTGGAATGTCCTAAAGACCATCCCTGTCTTCTCTAACACGAGAGTAAGGTTTGCTTTTAGCAGGGGACAAAATTTTAAAAAACTGCTATGTCCGTCTTTACTACTTTCCAGAGATGCTGCTTCAATGAGGTACAGTGGACATAATAAGTGTAACAACTGTAGAATGGGCCCCCTGATGATGGAAACAGATAGGTTTGTAGACCCATCTACCACACAGGGCTATGAACTGTTTATGAACACTGACTGTAAATCAGATTATGTGGTTTATTGTATCTGCTGTCCGTGTGATAAGCTTTATGTGGGGCAAACATCGCGTCAGCTTGTCGCCCTCCTCACTGAACATAAAAGTGCTATAAAGACATGCAAATCGACCTCACCATTAGCGCTGCACTGTAATGTGGTACAACATCCTTTTTCATCCCTTTTCATCCCTATGGTGTTGTGTGCTGCAACAGATCAATGAGCCTTTAAGGAGAAGGGGAATGACCAATAGAAAACGTGTTCTACTCCAGAAGGAGCAACAGTGGATATTCAGATTAAATTCTATGGTTCCAGATGGTTTGAATTCAAGAGTGGAGTGGTGCCACTTTCTTTGAAGGATTTACTCGTCTGTTGGGGGGGGGGGGGGGGGGGGGGGGGGTTGCCCCCACTGGGACAAAGTATTTTCACCACACACTGTTCCTTTAAGACTGTTATTTGATTGGCTGTTGTGATTTAAGTACTTCTGACATTAACTCTTTTAAAGAGAGCCGCCATTTCTCTGCGCTGTTCTCCATATGAAGAGACTGATAGATTCTCTCTGTGTATGTGCGATTTGATTGGCTGTTGTGATTTAAGTACTTCTGACATTAACTCTTTTAAAGAGAGCCGCCATTTCTCTGCGCTGTTCTCCATATGAAGAGACTGATAGATTCTCTCTGTGTATGTGCGATTTGATTGGCTGTTGTGATTTAAGTTCGTCTGACATTAACTCTTTTAAAGAGAGCCGCCATTTCTCTGCGCTGTTCTCCATATGAAGAGACTGATAGATTCTCTCTGTGTATGTGCGATACTGCAGAAATGCGAGTCATCGGAGGAGCACATTCTATCCTTTCAGGTACTGATTTCCTGTTGTTCCTTCCATTAGAGCTCCCGACCGTTGGACTCTGAAGCAGGCAATGAAATGTCTGGCCACCGTTGGTCACGGTCTATCTGAAGGAGAAGAGTTGAGGAAAACACGCCTGAGCTAAGCTAAGTGCTTTATAATTTAAAACAGCAGGCTTGTGGCTTTTCCACATAGTTTTGGTAATACAACATAATATTCCTTATGTTATTTTGGATGCTGCTGAACATATTATAGGAGTTTTTTTGCCGATGATGAAGCAGTCCTGCTCCTTGTGTTTTTAACACGTGTGAGCTTCTTGAGGCTTTTTTCTCCTGTTCAAACAGCAGTTTTTTTGATGTCAGACTGTTGACAAACTCTCATCACTGTTTGTATAAAATAAGTAATAAATAAATAAATAAATAAATAAATAAAATATCTCATATTGGGTCATACTAAAAGTCTATCAAGCCCAGCATTAACTTTCCACCAGTGGTCAACAAAGACACAGGTACACAAAAGCAGGATCTCAGTTGAGTTTGAGTCATTCTTTCATTATTTCTAGTCTGCACCCTGGGACCAGCAGTAGCTAGCCCAAGTCTACTAAGGCTGATAATGAATCTGTGGATATTTCTTTCAGGAACTAGTTTAAACCATTTCTAAATTCTACTATTATGGAAACTGAGATGCGTCCGGGCTTGCTTTGATGCGGGCAATTTTCGATTAATAGTTCAAACATTGTTAATCACATTTGGACTACTGCAATATCATTTATTTGGGCTGCAGTAGTACCATTTGCTGCCGTCGTCAGACACTGCAAAATACAGCTCCTGGCTGATATGTAGAACCTCTAAATATGAGTGCCCCAGACCATTACTTTGAAAGCTACACTGGCTGCCAACAGAGGCAGCCAGACGTTCTATCAAAAATGCCCCTCCTTGTTAACTTGCATAGCCTTAAATACATGTTAGACCCCTTCCAAAAAACATCTGACAGAATGGTATGGCAAGACTCCCCTCCGCTAAATCCATGCTTGCTCTGCCCCACTATTGTGTTTATCCACATGTTCAGTCTGGTCAGCACCAACATCAGGCTCACTGATCTATAGTTTCATGGACCCCAGTGGAGCCCTTCTTAAAAACTGGCTGTACATTGGATATCCTCCAATTCTCACATACCATACATAATTTTAACAATCGGGTGTAGATTGCTGCTAATAGGCCTGCAATTTCATTTTGAGTTATTTTAGAACCTACGATATATACCACTGAGCCCAGATGATTTGTAACACTTTAGTCATTTGCTCTATTACATCTTCCAGATTCACCGATTTGCTTCAATTCCTTTAAATCATCAAAGATTGTTTCTAGCACTGCCATCTCCCCAACATCCTCCAAGTAATGATAAAAGCAAAAAACTGATTCAGTGTTCTCAGTACAGACTTACTGTTCCTGAGCCCCCCCGTTTAACTCTCGGTTATGTAATGGTTCAACTAACTCCCTCACAGGCTTCCTTGTACTTGAAAAAGTTTTTATTTGAGCACTTACGTCTATGGCAAAATTCTTTTCAAATGCAATTTGAACTGCCATATTAAAAAGTGTTGCACCAAATTTGCCTGTGCTTGTTTTAGACATTTTTAAAAGATCTCCTTTTAGCTTTAATAATCTCCTTCACCTCACCCTTTATAGTTCATGTATTATAAAAGGTTACAAAAATTATTAATCTTGGAAGCTCAGAGTAAATGTATTTTTAAACAGCATGTAAACAAACTTATAACCGCTCATTTTAGCTTTGTTTTTAAATAAATTCCTTCATTTTATCAAAGCTTTACTTTTTAAAATTAAATGCCACAAAGCAGTTGTTTTCTTCAGTCTTCCGTTTCCTTTGATTATGACAGACTTGATCACATTATGATTGCTATTGCTAAGTGGCCCCAACACCATTACCCTCATTACTAGTAAAATGCTAACAAATGTGGTCACACAATATCTCTTCTTCTTGTCCAGGTGGGCAGTAAAACACCCCTACCACCACATGCTTCCCATCACATGTGATGTTAAATCATTATGGATAAATATTCCACAATTTTATTCCTGTACAGCTTATCCTACGCCATCACCACTAATCTGTGGGACCGTTAGATCAGGAAGGAGCAAAAGGCGCACTCAGGGAGGGCAAGGCCATAGCGGAGAGACTGAGTGAATATTTTTGCATCAGTCTTTACAGAAGATGATGTAAGAGATCTACATATACTGGAAATGGTTTTCAGGGGTGACAATGTGCAGGAACTGAAAGAAATCTTGGTGAATTTGGAAGACGTACTGAGCCAAATTGACAAGTTAAAGAAATATAAACCACCTGGACTGGATGGTAGACACCCCAGGGTATTGAAAGAACTCAAAAATGAAATTGTTGATCTGCTGCTAGTGATCTATAACTGGTTGTTAAAATCGTCCATAGTACCTAAAGACTGGAGGTTGGCCGATGTGACACCAATTTTTTAAAAGGGTTACAGGAGTGATCCAGGAAATTAGAGATCAGTAAGCCTGACTTCAGTGCCCAGCAAAACAGTGGAAAATATTATAAAGAATAAAATTATAGAATACGTAGACAAACTTGGTTTAATGGAACAGAGTCAGCATGGATTCAGACAAGTGAGGTCTTGCTCATCAATTTGCTTCATTTCTCTGAAGGCATGAATAAACATGTTGTTAAAGGTGAGCTGGTTGGTGTAGTGTATCTAGATTTTCAGAAGGTTTTTGACAAAGTACCTCATGAGAAACTCCTGAGAAAATTAAGGAGTCATAAGATAGTTGCTGGACAGAAAACAGAAGGTAGAGTTAAATGGCCATTTTTCTCAGTGAATAGTGAAGTGTCGCAGGGACCGGTGCTATTTAACATATTTACTACTACTACTACTACTATTTAGCATTTCTATAGCGCTACAAGGCGTACGCAGAGCTGCACAAACATAGAAGAAAGACAATCCCTGCTCAAAGAGCTTACAATCTAATAGACAAAAAATAAATAAAGTAAGCAAATCAAATCAATTAATGTGAAAGGGAAGGAAGAGAGGAGGGTAGGTGGAGGCGAGTGGTTACGAGTCAAAAGCAATGTTAAAGAGGTGGGCTTTCAGTCTAGATTTATGTTTGAATTTGTTTATTAATTTACAAAGTAAACATGGTAGAAAACATTTTGCAGTACAGAAAAAAGAAAAGAAAAATTTTTATAACAAACTCTTCGGTGCGAAGTAAAACAGTACAGTGCAAAGGCAAAGGGCCTTATCTCTGATGGCCCCATACCTATATCTCCGGCAGCTAGAAAGGCCACTAAATAAGCAGTTCTTGCTGCTGATCTTTACTGCTATTCTCAAACGGACCGGTGTAACCGCCGGATGCCTTGCTTAAGAGAAAACTGTCATACAGAATTAGGTGTCTATTAGTACCCCCGGCACACCGGTCTATAATGCTGAGATTTAGATCAGATCAAGTTTACATCACTTTCCAGAGTAGAGAAAACATTGTCACACACCCCTCCTACGCCATGGTACTGCACTCCTAGGTTTATATACTTTAAGCTTAACATACTTCAATTCACCCTTCCCTCCCTCTCCCACCCCCCACCCTCCCCACCCATTCTCAGATAAGTACATTTATAACGGGAGTAACCGCATTTGGTTCCGACACACCCTGTGGAAGCTAGCCAAAGTTAACGAGCAGACTTCTCCCACGGGGGCTTAGCATCTGTAAGTAAGGAGACCAAATTTGAAGAAAGCGCTGTCGACGTTTAACTGAGGTTTTAGACTCTCGAGCTTCCCAAGAGGCCAGGAGATGAACCTGGTTCCTCCAATGCCAATAGGCAGGTGCCTCCGGGGAAGTCCAGTACTGCATAATGCATTTACGAGCCACCAAACACAGCTTCCTTCCTAGAAGGATCGCCGGTGCTTTATTAGGAGCAAATGACCCGGGCTGGTCAATCAAAAATTGCCTCTCAGTACCCTGGACCCTGACACCCAGCCGCACCAAAAGGCCACGGACACGTTGCCAAAATGTCCGAACCTTAGGACATTTCCAAAGAGCATGGTAAAACGTGCCCGGACCTTCATCACATTTAGAACAGGTATCACTCTCTGACCTCCGCATGCGGGCCAGCTGTACTTTGGTCATGTATCCCCGTAATATAACTCTGTACCCACATTCTCTCAGTCTTTCGTCTGTAACTAATTGTCTAATCCCTTTCAAGGAAGCCACTATATCCCAGGATGCCAGTGAAGTCCCCAGGTCCTGTTCCCATTTAGTTTTAGTTTTCTCATACTGTTGTATCGGCCTCTTACGGGCCAAGGCCCCATATAGATCGGATATCGCGTGTCTTTCTGTCGCCAGATCCCTAAAAAACTCCTGTATCTTGTCCCCCAAGCGACCTCTCAAAGCTTCCTGAGGCATTGCCTGTACATAATGCTGAATTTGTAAATAAGCAAAATGATTTCCCCAATCAGACCCTATCTTCTGTTTTAAGACTGCGAATGGCATTAGACCCCTCCTCTCCAAAAGCAGATGTTCCATCTTTTTAATACCTCGCTGTCCCCAGCTCTTAAATATTGGGTTGCCCATTCCCGCTTCAAATGCTGCATTCCCCACAATCGGAATTTGGTCTGAAATATTTGGATGTCCCCCCAATTGTCCAGCCCACCACTGCCATGTTAACCGAAGGGGATTAAGCAATACACTTTTCCTAAAATGTGGGGGTATGTTATTTCGGGGTAGGTGGAGTAGTGCAATCATATCATGTGGTGCTAGGCAAGGCTGTTCTAAATGTGTAGGCGTGTAGTACTGTGTTAAGTCAAGCCAGTCTCTCACATGTCGTAGCAGGCATGCCTGATTATATAGGAACAGATCTGGGAACCCTATGCCCCCTTGTTTCCAGCCTCCCACCAGCAAGCCCTGCTGCAGCTTTGCTTTCTTACCGGCCCAACAAAATTGGCCGCACAAACGATTTACATGCTTTAGATCTATCTTTGTTAGACGTATGGGCAAGGTCTGTAGGGCATATAGCCAGCGTGGGAAAACCACCATCTGTATCAAATGAATCCTGCCCATTAAAGACAGTGGTAAACCCCTCCAAGAGTCCAATTTGTCTCTAGTGTAATCTAAGAGGGCCTTAATGTTTAACCGATGTAGTTCTGTTGTTTGCATTGTAAGTCGAATTCCAAGGTATTTAAACGAATGATTTGCCCAACGCAAAGGAAACTCGTCCCCCCAATCCTCTACGCCTACAGTTGGGGATGCCAGCGCCTCAGACTTATCCAAGTTGATCTTGAAGCCTGAGTAATCTCCATACTCCTGAAACGTCTCCAGCAGCGTCCCTAAAGACTCCTTCGGGGAGGTCAAGTGAACCAGAAGGTCGTCTGCGAAAGCTGCAATTTTAAATGTCTGTGTGCCCATGCTCACTCCTTTAATCAAGAGATTTTCCATAATGTCACGAATGAGGGGGTCTAGCACCAATACAAAAAGGAGGGGAGATAGGGGGCAGCCTTGCCTAGTTCCTCTCCTAATAGGAAAACTCGTCGAAGCTACCCCATTAACCCATATCGAGGCGCTTGGGTTTGCGTATAAGGTTTGAACTGCCTCAATAAATCTGCCGGAAAAGCCATAGCTTTCCAATGTGTCAAAAAGAAATGTCCAATGTACCTTATCAAAGGCCTTTTCGGCATCAAAGCTGACTAGCAGAGACGCCAAGCCCTTGCGTTCCCCATATTCTAGTGATGCTAAGATCGCCCTCAGATTTTTACTTACAGCTCGACCCCCCACAAAGCCCACTTGGCTCTCATGTACCAGACGGGGCAGTATTCTAGCCAATCTATTTGCCAAAATTTTTGCCATCAACTTAGTGTCATAGTTCAACAGAGATATGGGTCGGTATGATGTTGGCTCCAATGTGTCCCTCCCTGGTTTAGGTAATACTATGATTTGTGCTCTGTTCAGGTCGGACGGCATAGCTTTCTGATCTATCATTTGATTTAAAAATTTGGATAAATCCGGAATAATAACCTCCCCCATCATTTTATAAAATTCAGCCCTTAGCCCGTCCGGTCCTGGGGCCTTTAACAAAGGGCTCTGTGTGATGACCATATTCACCTCATCTTCCGTAAATGGTTGATTCAATTGTTCTCGCTCTCGTTGGGTAAGCTTAGGGAGATTAAGGTTACTTAAGTACATCTGGCTCACTAGACCCTCTTCCTCTGGGGGGGCATAAAGATTTTTATAGAAGGTCTGAAAAATATTACAGATATCCCTGTCTGCGGTTTTAAAACCTCCTCCCGTCCCTCGAAGGGCTAAAATATGTTTAGCTCCCCCTTTTTGTTTAAGAAGCTTGGCCAGCAATTTGCCTGCTTTGTTACCGTGCTTATAAAGCATGTATCTATAATATATGTGAGATTTACGTGCTCGCCTATGTAAAAGTTCATTCAGTGCTGATTGTAAATCCAGCACCTGCTGTTTGGCATCTGCCGTATGGGTATCCCCAAACCTCATCCTCGCACGACAAAGCTGTTTACTCAGTCGCAGTATCTGCCTATCCCTGGTAATCCGGACATAATGCACATGGCTGATAATTTCCCCCCGAAGCACAGCTTTTGCGGCTTCCCAAAATAAAACCGGGTCATTCTGATGTTCATGATTCTGTGTCGTGTATTCCACCCAGCTGGCCTGCAAACGCCCTTTTAGTATGGGGTCTGTATAGAACTCTATGGGGAATTGCCACCTACTGTCTCTTCGAACCTGGCCACGTGGCTTCCACTCCATATGAACCCATGCATGATCAGATATCACATATGGCCCTATCTCTGCCTTTGCAATTTCCCCAAACATCTGGCTGGAAACCAGAATATAGTCAATACGCGACTGTGTCGAATGAGCCCGTGACATATGCGTGTAGTCCCTCAAACCCGGATGGAGTATCCTCCAGACATCTGTCAGGTCTAATAACTGGCTCATCTTCAATAGACCTCTATTATTATAATATGTCGCGGAATTGCCCGGTACTGATTTGTCTAGTGAGGGATCCCAAACTGCATTGAAATCACCCCCTATTATGAGTTCAGTGTGTGGCTGCTTAAGAAGGAAGTTGATTATCGTTTGGAAAAATTTTTTGTCGTAGTTGTTAGGGGCATAAATGTTACCAATAAGCACTTTTTGCTTACCTACCGTGGCCTCTAATATAACATATCTTCCCAAGGCATCTACTAAGAGAGGGCGCATCTCCAGGGCTACACCTTTGCGAATCAGAATGGCCACTCCACCTTTTTTCCCCTGTGCATGCGCCGCTACACACTTGTCTACCCACCACGTGCTGAGTTTAGCATGCTCTATCTGCGACAAATGCGTCTCTTGTAGCAGTGCAATGTCTATGTGGTGTCTATTTAATTGTTGCAAAATCTTGGATCTTTTAATGGGTGAATTTATCCCCCCTACATTCCAAGTTACAATGTTTACCATACCTCTAATGTGACCAAAATGGCATGTGTTTCAAAAAACTGCGGTAGTTGTGAGAGGAGACATCCCAGCCTCTGTCTCCTCCCCTTTCGGTCTCCGCCAGCTACTCGTTGGCCAGCATCCTGAGCATGCATCCCCAGCCAGACTTCAGCCCTCATCAATTCCAGCCTACCTATCTGACTCCCATCTTGCCAAGTATACACAGGGGCCTGCCTCTCCACTGTTACTCCCCTCTCCCAAAGGTCAAGGTTCAATCTCACCCCTTCCCTCCCCGCTCCCTCCCTCCCCCCCTCCCTATCCCAATTTCCCCCCTCCCTCTCCCCAGACCCTTAGAACCGGACCCACTTACTGGGACCATAACTTCCTATGTCTCTCCCTCCTCCCCCCAGAAACCTCATGTAAGCTCCAACTATTCTCCAAACCGGGACTTAATATAACCTACCTGTTACTACTTCTAGTAAACATTTCTATGTAAATCAGAACCTATTAACCTTCGAAACCATAGAAATTTAACCTTTAAACATATCCCGTAACCCAACTCTCCACATAGTTATCTCACACAACATATCCTCTTTAGATCAGTTCTTACGCCCGTGGGCGCCCGTTTATATACCAACTCTCCATATCTTCGTCTATTCATGCTCTGGTCTGCCTTCCTCTGCTGACAACTCCAATCCTTTTTTCAGCCGTCCTCAGGTCTGTCCATTTCTAGCTGCTTTAAAAGTTCTTGGGCGGCTGTTGCAGTCTCATATATCTTAGTGATACCCTTATAAGTGACACGCAATTTTGCAGGGTATTGCAGCGCAAATCTTATTTTCCTCTGGAACAGCTTAGAGCATAATTCCGAAAATTGGCGCCGTTTTGCTGCTACGCCAGCGGAGTAGTCCTGAAAACATCTAATTGTCACACCTTCAAAGACCAGGGGGTTCCCGGTTCTGAGCCGTTGTAGGATTTCTTGCTTTTGGGCATAGTCCAAAAATCTCAAGATGATTACTCTTGGCCTGCCAGCTCCTGCGCTCTTCTGACCCAGTCGATGGGCTCTCTCAATGCGAAGTGGCCCTAATGCTTCTGGGAGTTGTAGTTCTTTACACATCCAGGTAGCCAAGAAAGTCTCCAGGCCCCGTTCCGGGATACTCTCCGGGAGCCCCACCAGGCGTACATTGTTCCTTCTCGATCTATTTTCTAGGTCCTCCACTTTATTTTCCAGCGCCCGCAACTGATCTTGTATCTGGCTTTGCGACCCTTCGACCACTGCAACGCGGTCTTCCACTTCAGAGACTCGCGATTGAAAAGCTACACAGTCTTTCGACAGCTCCATGAGCTGCGTCTGTACTCGCTCTAATTTAGCGTCTATCGGGGCTAACCGGCGATCTAGCAGGTCGTCCATCACTGTCCTCATTTCTGCTGTAATTTCGGCTATCCATGCCGATGAGACCGACGATCCGGGCGGGCTTGCGGGCGGCGCCATTTTTTCTTCTCCTACCCTGCCACGGAGTCTGTCCTTCGGGGCGGATTTCGCCGCCATTTCGATGTCAGGAAAGATATAGAGGTAATCGCCAGACCTTTAACTCCTTATTCCACGATCTTTGGAGAATTGTAGTCGACTTTTTATGCTTTTTAAGGCTCTAGGGGGAAGATAGGAGCCGGAGAGATTTTCCCTTTCAACCTCTCGCGGTCATGACGTCACCGGAAGTCCTTCAGTCTAGATTTAAAGGTGGCCAAAGATGGGGCAAGACGTAGGGGCTCAGGAAGTTTATTCCAGGCGTAGGGTGCAGCGAGACAGAAGGCGCAAAGTCTGGAGTTGGCAGTAGTGGAGAAGGGAACAGATAAGAAGGATTTATCCATGGAACGGAGTGCACGGGAAGGGGTGTAGGGAAGGACGAGTTTGGAGAGATACTGGGGAGCAGCAGAGTGAGTACATTTATAGGTTAGTAGAAGAAGTTTGAACAGGATGCGAAAACGGATAGGGAGCCAGTGAAGGGTCTTGAGGAGAGGGGTAATATGAGTAAAGCGACCCTGGCGGAAGACGAGACGGGCAGCAGAGTTTTGAACCGACTGGACAGGGGAGAGGTGACTAAGTGGGAGGCCAGATTATAGATGATCTGGAAATCGGACCAAAGAGTGAAAATTTGCAGATGACACGAATCTATTTAAAGTTGTCAAAATGCATGCGGATTGTGAAAAATTGCAGGAAGACCTTAGGAAACTGGAAGACTGGGCATCCGAATGGTAGATGAAGTTTAATGCAGACAAATGCAAGGTGATGCACATTGGGAGGAATAATTCGAATCATAATTATCTAATGCTAGAGTCCACTTTAGAAGTCAGCACTCAAGAAAAAGACCTAGGTGTCACTGTAGACAAAACCGTAAAATCTTCTGCCCAGTGTGCGGCAGCGGCCAAAAAAGCAAACAGGATGTTAGGAATTATTAGGAGAGGGATAAAAAAATATGACCAAAAATATTATGTCTCTGTATCGCTCTATTTTGCAACCTTTTCTTGAATACTGTGTTTAATTCTGGGCGCCGTATCACAAAAAAGATGTAGCAGAATTAGAAAAGGTTCAAATAAGAGCAACCAAAATGATAGAGGGGATGGATCTGTTCCCATATGAGGAAAGGCTAAAGAGGTTACGGCTCTTAGCTTGAAAAAGAGACGGCTGAGGGAGGATATGACTGAGATCTACAAAATCCTGAGTGGTGTGGAGCGTGTGGAGGTGAATTGATTTTTCACGCATTCAAAAATACAAAGACAAGGGGACCCTCAATGAAAATGCATGGAAATACTTGTAAAATAGGAGGAAATATTTTTCCAAAGAATAGTTAAGTTCTGGAACTCCTTGCCAGAGGATGTGGTATCAGCGGTTAGAATATCTGGGTTTAAAACAGATTTGGACAAGTTCCTGGAGGAAAAGTCCATAGTTTGTTATTGAGATGGACATGGGAAAAGCCACTGCATGGAATGGTGCTACTAATTGGGTTTCTGCCAGGTACTTGTGACATGGATTGGCCACTGCTGGATGTAGGATACTGGTCTAGATGGACCATTGGTCTGAGCCAGTATGGCTATTCTTATGTTCTTATGTCAGCAAGACGGGGTTATATAGAAAATAAAATAGAAGTGGGAAATAGACCAAGCTGACCAGAGACAAACGAGGAGACTTCAATTGATTGACTCTGGTCAGCCTGGTCTATTTCCCACTCCTATTTTATTTTCTGTTGTTTTGTCGTGGGATCTCGTCATTCCTCTGCCTCAGCGGATTCCCACCAAACCTTTATATGAGTTATATGTACATTACCTGGAAACGTTTGTTTTCTGCCACAGGCAATTATTACTACCATGAGCCACACAACACTTCTGTAAGAACACGTTCCAGATACTGTATAAAGATTTCAAAAAGCCAAGACTGTCGGCCTTATTCAATCAAGTTTATCTTTCCACAGGCACAAAATGTACCAAATTCCTTTTCAATAAAGTCTAATAGTTTTATTATTTATTGAACACTAAGACAATTTAAGTGAATTAGTATAGTAGGTCATGATTAGCTCTTGTGCACGAGACTCTTCTTAGGATGTTTATACACAAGCTAAATAAGCTTTTAAAATAAGCTGATAAGCTGTAAATTAAATCAATTTCCTAGACACTATACCTTTCAGATAACTGAAAATACATCAATTCAGAAAAATATATAAACTGTAATAATATAAAAAAAATTTTAGGAAAATATTTTCACTCTTACCTGGCATACTTTTAAGTAGCTTTGAGTTACACATATGCCCTTTCCATATATCAGTAAGGATATACTCCATGCGTTTCGCCCGCCATAGGAAGTTAAATACCCTGAGGTAATGGCTCATGCATTCTCTGGTAAATACCTATAAAATACAATTCAATAGGAGTCAAAGTGACAAAGGTAATTTTAAATAATTGTCCTTTTGTTCTTATTCCTCTGGTTTTATTCAAAAAGTTGTTTTCTCCTTTTTGTACCAATGTGTATTATTTATTGAATAAGGCCTTTAGGATTAGATACACTAATTATTTTCCCTATTTACACAAAGAGCGCAATTCTATAAAGCAAGCACTTCCAATTAGCTGCCTTGATGTTGCCCACAGAGAGCTTACTCTATAATAGCAACTGGGCATCCAGATTCCATTACAGAATACTAGCGTAACCTGGTATTGGCGTGGCTTACATTTACGCACCTGCATAAGTACATAAGTAATGCTACACTGGGAAAAGACCAAATGTCCATCGAGCCCAGCATCCTGTCCACGACAGCAGCCAATCCAGGCCAAGGGCACCTGGCAAGCTTCCCAAACGTACAAACATTCTATACATGTTATTCCTGGAATTGTGGATTTTTCTCAAGTCCATTTACTAGTGGTTCATGGACTTGTCCTTTAGGAAACCGTCTAACCCCTTTTTAAACTCTGCCAAGCTAACTGCCTTCACCACGTTCTCCGGCAACGAATTCCAGAGTTTAATTATGCGTTGGGTGAAGAAACATTTTCTCCAATTTGTTTTAAATTTACTACACTGTAGTTTCATCGCAAGCGCCCTAGTCCTAGTATTTTTGGAAAGCGTGAACAGACGCTTCACATCCACCTGTTCCACTCCACTCATTATTTTATATACCTCTATCATGTCTCCCCTCAGCCGTCTCTTCTCCAAGCTGAAAAGCCCTAGCCTCCTTAGTCTTTCTTCATAGGGAAGTCGTCCCATCCCCGTTATCATTTTAGTCGCCCTTCGCTGCACCTTTTCCAATTCTACTATATCTTTCTTGAGATGCGGCGACCAGAATTGAACACAATACTCAAGGTGCGGTCGCACCATGGAGCGATACAACGGCATTATAACATCCTCACACCTGTTTTCCATACCTTTCCTAATAATACCCAACATTCTATTAGCTTTCCTAGCTGCAGCAGCACACTGAGCAGAAGGTTTCAGTGTATTATCGATGACGACACCCAGATCCCTTTCTTGGTCCGTAACTCCTAATGTGGAACCTTGCATGACGTACCTATAATTTGGGTTCTTTTTTTCCCATATGCATCACCTTCCACTTCCTCACATTAAACGTCATCTGGCATTTAGCCGCCCAGTCTCCCAGTCTCGTAAGGTCCTTCTGTAATTTTTCACAATCGTGTCGCGACTTAACGACTTTGAATAACTTTGTGTCATCAGCAAATTTAATTACCTCGCTAGTTACTCCCATCCATGCCTGTTGTGCACCTGCCATAGCCTTGGCATAAATGCGGTCGTGTGTAACTTGCTTTGCACAGGATCCTCACCCATTTTCCTGCCCATTCTCTACCCAAGCACATATCGTCTTGCAAAAATGCACTATACCGCTTACATATGCATTACAGAATAGCGTTTATGGTGCCCTGCTGGCACTTTCACATATAAGTGATGGTATTTTGTATATTTACACATATAAAGAGTGCTTAAATGTGGGTGCCTAGTTATAGAATTGCCCTTCGATGGGGAAAATTGTTACAAGCATAATTTTATTAATAATAATAATCATAGTATTGATTATAAAGTGCCATCCATACTAAATATATTCTAAAGCAATTCAAAATGTAATATTTATTTTTGAAAACTTGCACACACTTATCGGATAAAAAAGTTAGGCATTAATTTTGTTGCCAGCTCCTTAAGATTGTAACAAGAAGGAAAAATATTATTATGTATAAAATTTTTATCCTATTTATGTGACAGAGGCATATTTTCAAAGCAATTAGACTTACAAAGTTACGTGGAGGGCCATTTTCAATATGACGTCTGAATTTGGATGTTTTACAAAAATGTCCAAAATCTTAACAGGAAAAAGGTCATTTTCAACAAACAAAAACATCTATCTTTTCCTTCTGAAAATACAGTTTGGAAAAACGTTTTGTGATTTGGACGTTTTACTTTTTGGTCCATTTTCAAACAAAAAACATCCGAATGCAAAACATACAAAATACACAAGAAAATACACAATCGAGTGAAACCATTCATATGTTCTAAGTGTGGTGAAAAATTTGGTTGTAATGTAAATCTGAAAGTGCATCAGAGAGAGTCCTAACAGGAGAGAAACCATTTACATGTTCTGAGTGTGGAAACAGCTTTGGTTGGAAAGAAAGCCTCACACGCCATCAGAGAATTCACACAGGGATGAAACCATTTACATGCACTGAGGAAGTAGAAACTTCAGTTGTATTGGGAAAGATAATTAGGGAATGTACACTCCTGCTATGAAGTGTGGAAAAATAGCACTCTGGTATTTAGATATATGTAATGAGACCTCCTTTTTATCTATAGATCTGAATTCAAAGCCCAAATTTACTGATAAACAATAGACACAAGGCTCGGATGTTATTAAAAAAAAATAGAAAGCTTGGCATCAGGTAGAATAGTGGAAAAGTGACAGGTAGAATAGTGGAAAAGTGACATCCCAGGAAAGCAATAGGGCATCCTTGGGGGCACAGCAGTGGACTTTATAAAATGCTCCCAGGTACACATCTCACCATTGCTCCCATACCTTGTCTGCTGAGCCCCCCAAAACCCACTACCTCCAATTGTACACCACTACTATAGCCCTTACAGGTGAAAGGAGCACCAATATGTGGGTACAGTGGGGTTCTGGTAGGTTTTGGAGGGCTCACAGTTTCCTCCACAAGTGTAACAGGAAGAGGGAGGTAGAAGCCTAGGTCCACCTATCTGTAGTGCACTGCAACACTACTAGATTACTCCAGGCACCTGCATGCTATTCTAATGGACCTGGGTAACATCTGAGGCTGGCAAGTAATATTTTTAATCACATTTTTGGGGGATGGGAGGGGGTTAGTGACCACTGGGGGAGTAAGGGGAGGTGATCTCTGATTCCTTCCAGTGGTCATCTGATCATTTGGGGCACCTCTTTGTGTGGAGTGGAGTAGCAGCCTAGTGGTTAGTGCAGTGGACTTTGATCCTGGGATAGTGGGTTGAATTCCCACTGCAGCTATTCGTTATCAAAACAGGTCTAGCTCAAAACGTCTTAGTCCTGGATGTTTTTGTTTTGTTCCATTATGGCTGAAAAACTAGCAATGCCCAAGTCCCGCCTTGAACACGCCCCTGGCACACCCCCTTGAGATTTAGACACACTTCTGACGGACTTCAGAGAAAAACATCTAAAAAGACGTTTTTATGAGAAAAACGTCCAAATACAGACTTATGTCACTTTTTGGACATTTTTCTCTTTTGAAAATGAGCTTGATAGTAAACTATAGAACTTTGTAAGTCTAGGTGCTTTGAAAGTAAACCCTAAAGTCATATCAAAATGGATTACAACCAGGGGCGTATCTGAACTGCGGCGGTAGGGGGGGCCAGGGCCAGAGTGAGGGGGCACATTATAGCCCCCCCCCCCCGCCGCCGCCGCCGCCGCCGCCATTGCCGATCCCCCTCCCCCCAGCCGCTACCATTGCCAACCCTCCCCCTCCGTTGCTCGCTTACCTTCGCTGGCGGGGGACCCCAAACCCCCGCCAGCCGAGGTCCGCGTCCTCCTGCCGCTGCCGCTGCCGGCTGCCTTTGGTGCTTTCATTTGTCCATTGAAGCTGGCGCCAACTAAAGTTTCTTTTGACTCTGACGTCGCTGCACGTTGTACGTGCAGGACGTCAGACTCAGAAAATGTTTCTGAGTCTGACGTCCTGCACGTACAACGTGCAGCGACGTCAGACTCAAAAGAAACTTTCATCGGCGCCAGCTTCAATGGACAAATGAAAGCACCAAAGGCAGCCGGCAGCGGCAGGAGGACGCGGACCTCGGCTGGCGGGGGTTGGGGTCCCCCGCCAGCGAAGGTAAGCGAGCAACGGAGGGGGAGGGTTGGCAGCGGTAGGGGGGTCCAGGGCGAAATCTGCGGGGGCCCAGGCCCCTGAGGCCCCACGCAGATACGCCCCTGATTACAACCTTCAGATAGCAGTGGAGGAGTGGCCTAGTGGTTAGAGCACTGGTGTTGACATCCAGAGGTGTCTGGTTCAAATCCCACTGCTGCTCTTTGTGATCTTGGGCAAGTTACTTAATCCTCCATTGCCTCAGGTACAAACTTAGGGCCCTTTTTACAAAGCCATGCTAGCAGTTCCTGCGCCGCAGATGAGAGGAAGCCCATAGGAATCGAATGGGCTTCCTCTCATTTGCAGAACTGAGAATCGGTAGAGCGGCTTTGTAAAAGAGGCCCTTAGATTATCTGTCCACTCAGTGATATCTAAGATTGAACTTGGGAGAACTTACTTTCAATAAACACATCTATTGCCTGTTTACAAGCAGATTAGTGGTAACATGAATTGATCCACCTTTGTTTCCTCTTTGCCATATATTTAACATAATGTGAGTTACTAACGCACACAACTGCAATAGGCAAGTCATCAAAATAAAAATGCTGTGCTTAATGTGCCATGCTTATATAAGGCTGCAATGATAAATTAATTTAGTTTCAAAATGTCCAGTGATAGAAGACAAAAATTAATTTTCAATTAAACTTTTGCCATTTTTAATAAGTAGAAAGATTAAGTTAGTATGGCTATATTGTTGCTGCCTGCCCTGAGCAACCTAACAGATGAAAGCCAGATCAAAACTCAACAAATTAATTTCAACATGTACTCTAATTTAAATTATCAAAGCTCAAAAGAATGAATTACGTAATATACACTGCATCTATTTGTAGTAGCAGCAGCAGTGAGGGAAATCAGAAAAAGGGGCTAATTGTTACTTTATTTTTTTAAGTGCTGTTCTTTTGCTGTTTAAACTGACTATTTAATACCTTCATTAAGAACACACCACCATCCTTTACTTGTGGTAAAAGCATGTTGAATAATAGTGCTATTACTTTCTCATCAGTTCTAATGAATTCTACACATCATTTGTTATTTACATAGTATAAAAATACTATTGCCCTTAAATACATTTTACAGTTCCTTCCAAATTATCCCAAATTAGTTGCTACATTCTATGAATAATGGAGCACAATGAACAAGCCACTTATTAAGTAAATGCTTAAATCTCCAAAGGAACAGATGAATTATTTTTTTTCTAAAAAGAATGTTTTAAATAACAGACCATTTTAGCACTCATTAATAATTTACAGAAATTGAGATTCTGGCTGAAGTGCTAATATAGTAAACACATCCTCAACATCAACTGATCTCTTCAATTGAAGTCCTTTGGCTAAAGGGGGACCATTAAAAACTGCTAATATATTTTATTGCAATGTAATAGATTATCTGCAGTAGCCACATATACTACATCACCTTACCGTTGCAATTGGTCCATCAACATGATAATCAAGACTAAAGACATCCCATCCAGTGTCTCCTGGTGATACCTACACACAATCATAAACATAAAACAAACATTACTTTGTTTAAGAACAGTAATAGCCAAACACAAGATTTTTGTAACATAAGACCACACATTATTAAAAAAAGCTTTCAGAAAATGTTCTAAGAAAAAATTATCATAAATCAAAGGAATGACGACCTCCATGCCACCACCATTCATACTTGTTCCATAAAGGTTATTAGCTTTCTCTGCACAAAAGACAAATACTGGCTTAATAAAATGTGTTCTTTTATACTCTATGTGCAGGTTTATAAAACTCTAAGACCCACAATAAAGAATATAATTTTAATTACTGGTGTATAATCTTCAGATACGGGGAAGAAGAGAGCTGATGTAGGGAGGGGTGGATTTTGTTTGTACATACTTCAATTGTTAACTTGGAAGTGGTATAAAAATAATGTTCACTCACATATCTGAATCATAAATCTGAGACTTTCCTATTGGAATGTACAGGTAAGAAACTTCTAAATCTACAGAATACAAAAATATCACCTGCCTAAGAGCTTATTTATTTATTTGTTACATTTGTATCCCACATTTTCCCACCTATTTGCAGGCTCAATGTGGCTTACATAGTACCGTATCGATTCCGGTAAGGACAAATACAAGGTGATATTGTGGTAGAATAAGGTTCATGTGTGACAGACACATTAGGGGATCTTAGAGAGGAAGAGTTACGTTATGTCCATTACAAGCTTTGGTTTCATTGTGTTGCAGGTATTCAGGCTTTTATGTTGGGTCGGTGGGGTATGCCTTTTTGAACAGGTTTGTTTTTAGTGATTTCCGGAAATTTAGGTGGTCATATGTTGTTTTATGGCTTTTGGCAGTGCGTTCCATAGTTGCGCGCTTAAATAGGAAAAGCTGGATGCATACGTTGATTTGTATTTGAGTCCTTTGCAGCTTGGGTAGTGGAGATTTAGGTATGTTTGTGCTGATCCTGTTGTGATTCTGGTTTGCAGGTCTATGAGGTCTGTCATGTATTCCAGGGCTTCGCCGTAAATAATTTTATGAACCAGGGTGCAGATTTTGAAAGCAATACGTTCTTTGATTGGGAGCCAGTGCAGTTTTTCTCGGAGGGGTTTGGCGCTTTCAAACCGCTTTTTTCCAAATATAAGCCTGGCTGCTGTGTTTTGAGCGGTCTGAAGTTTCTTTATGATTTGTTCTTTGCATCCCGCATAAATTCCATTGCAGTATTCTGCATGGCTTAGTACCATTGATTGTATCAAGTTGCGAAATATTTCCCTCGGGAAGAATGGTTTCACGCGTTTGAGTTTCCACATTGAGTGAAACATTTTCTTTATTGTAGATTTCGTTTCGTTCTCTAGTGAGAGGTTCCGGTCGATTGTAACGCAGAGAATTTTCAGGCTGTCTGAGATGGTGTAACCTGGGGTGCTTATGTTTGTGGGTTTATACGTATTGTATTGGGATGAGATGATGAGACAGTGTGTTTTTTCTGTGTTGAGTTTTAGTTGGAATGCATTTGCCCATGAGTCCATGATCCCTAATTAATCCACCCGGAAGAGCCATCATTTCAGGGAATGATTCAGCCCTCAAGCCTCTATCAATTTTCACAGATTATTTCTTATGCCGACATGTCCCTCTCATTAGATCGCACGTTAAAGATTCAACACACATGCTCAACCTCTTTTACGCCCATACGTCCCTCTCATTAGTTCGCACGTCAAGGGTTCAACACACATGCTCAACCTCTTAGATGAATTTGATGGAGATTTGTCTAGAATCCTCTTGGTGACATTAGACATAAGATTCACTCTACACCAACATCCCCCAGACAGAAGCATTGCTGGTCACAGAATACAAACATACTTAAGGCCGAATCAGAGAAAATTTTTCTTCACTCAATGTGTAATTAAACTCTGGAACTTGTTGCCAGAGAATGTGATAAAGGTGAATCGGAGAAAATCTTTCTTCATTCAACGTGTAATTAAACTCTGGAATTTGTTGCCAGAGAATGTGGTAAAAGCGGTTATCTAGCAGGGGTTTAAAAAAGGTCTAGACGGCTTCCTAAAGGAAAAGTCCATAGACTATTAAATTGACTTGGGAAAATCCACTGCTTATTTCTGGGATAAGCACCATAAAATGTATTGAGCTTTTCTGGGATCTTGCCAGGTATTCGTGACCTGGATTGGCCACTGTTGGAAACAGGATACTGGGCTTGATGGACCTTTGGTGTATCCCAGTGTGGCAATACTTATTACTTATGTACTTAAACACAGAATCCCAAATCACCTCATCCTTGCTTTGGTCACTATTGCACTCACAAAACACTATTTTATGTTTCAAGGTTTATCAACAGATCAAACGTATGGACACGGGAGCTTCTATGGCCCTTGACAATGCAAATCATTATGTGGCCAGTTTTGAAAAAAAACCTTTTTACATGATCACCCCTTTAAAGACCACATTTGCTTTTACAAAAGGTATATTGATGATAATCTCTCTCATGGCTGGGCAAATCTGATAGTTTAAACCAATTTTTGGGATGCCTCAACTCCAGGGATGTAAACCTCTCATTTAAAATGCAGTATGACAGAAATTAAATTATTTGGATCTCCTTATCAGGAAAGATACTTACCGTTTTTCCAGCACCATCTATAAAAAGCCTACCAAAAGGAATACCTAACTTCATTGCACCAGCTTTCACAAACAGGCTTTGAATTTGTTCTGATTACTCAGACTTTGGCACACAAGCTGCTATAATAACAGATTGGTACATAGAGGATATCCTAAAAAGCATATTGAAGAGGGTTACTTTAAAGCCAAATCACAACACAGAGAACAATTGCTATTAGGACAAACTAACAAAAACTAGATATTGTTTGCACCTTAATATTCTCACATTGCGAGGAGAATTCAGAAAATCATTTGCAGATACTGGCACATTCTGGAAGGCCACCAATGTTTCAGAGACAAACGATTGGTTGTGGCATATACCAAAGACAAAATCTGAAAGAGAAGTTAGTACCCTCAGTTCTGTCAGAGCTTAGTTCTGCATCTTGTATTGTTCAACATGAAGGCCATAAGAAATGTGGGAAGTGCAGTGTGAGAACATTCTCTAGTCACCAACATTCATACATCCACAGACAGGGAAAACATAACATCTTAGACAAACATCCGATTGTAATTCAGCGCAGGTTATTTACGTTATCCAAAGCCCCTGTTCTCTTATACATAGGTAAAACCAAAAGGATGGTGAAGGCAAGGATCACTGAACACTGAAGTAAAGAGTTGCATGGGGACAAAAATCATACTATCTCCGCCCATCTCTGCTGGAATCTTTTCCATCACCGCAAGAATTTAACCCGTTCCCACAAGAATTTAACCTGTCCCCAACCCAGTCCCGCAAGAATTTAATGGTACATTAAAAAAATATTCCAGTTGGCTCTCAGTCTCTCTCTGGGTTCAAGCCATAGCACTGCAGGCAAGGAAGGAATGGAACTTGGAACACTCTGATACACACATGTAAGACTTGTCTCTGATTCACTGGCACTGTGTGCTGAGAGATCGCCACATGCATGCACCAGTAGGTAGGTGACATTTGATGCTCATGCCCCTGTCAGAGCTGAGGTCTGCGCATCAGCCTGGGAGCAGAAAGGATTAACAGTAACACAGTAAATGACTGCAGATAAAAACCTGAACTGTCCAGCCAGTCTGCCCAATAGTCACACTCACTATCAATTCATGATTAAATGAACAATGAACGTAATATTATATACTTGATTATGGTCTTTCTTTGGCGTTTCTGGGACAGACTATAGAAGTCCGCCTGACCCTATCCTTATGTTTCAACTGCTGGAGTTGTCGTCAAAGCCCACTCCTGCTTATTCGTCTTCTCATTTGTGGGACACAGACCGTAAATGTCTGTCCAGCATTCTCCTCATGTTCCATCTACTGAAGCTGCTGTCTAAGCCCTTTCCAGCCCATCCTAAACCAGATTGCCATATATGAGACAAAGACCATACAAATCTGTCCGGTATCAGCCATTGTTCGTCACAGCTGGAGACGCCATGTAAGTGTCACTTGAAACATCCACACATATGCAGCCATTTAAGTTTAGGTTTTTTATAACTTCCATTTTCTAATTAGAGATCATCCCACAACTTTTTTATTTCAGTCACCATTTGTGTCTCTACCACCTCCTTAATGGAAGACTTTCTGCATCTGTGCTGTTAAAGCAAGGAGGAGGAAGAGGAGGAGGAGGAGGAGATTGCTTCCGTCCACACAGGAACCCTGTAGGAACTGCTTCCATTCCCATGGGAACCCCGCAGAACTGCTTCAATTCTCACAGGATTCCCGCAAACCCCGTTCCTGTGCAGGTCTCTACACCAAAGCTGCATAAACAGACATATAACGGCATCACTGGTTAATCATTAGAATGAGGTTAACTATGCTATCAGCGATTTGAAGTTTCTGGTTTTTAAAATTGTTAAATGTGGCAGGAGAGGTGCCGATATTGATTCTATATTAGTTATGTAAGGATCAAATGTTAATTTTCTTATTTAATTCAGTAACACCATGTATTGCTTTGGTATTTGCAGCCTGCTCACTTGATCACCACAGACTGCTCACATAATAAAATACTACAGATTATTTTAGATTTGTATTGGGTAAATGAAACTCTTTATTTGGACTTTAATTGGAGAGTGTATAAGTCATTATTGTTACTGCATCACAATGATTAAGAAATACACACACTAATCGAGTACATTACTAAAAGAAGGCTATAGAAAAGTAAAATAAGATATATATACAGTGGGGGAAATAAGTATTTGATCCCTTGCTGATTTTGTAAGTTTGCCCACTGACAAAGACATGAGCAGCCCATAATTGAAGGGTAGGTTATTGGTAACAGTGAGAGATAGCACATCACAAATTAAATCCGGAAAATCACATTGTGGAAAGTATATGAATTTATTTGCATTCTGCAGAGGGAAATAAGTATTTGATCCCCCACCAACCAGTAAGAGATCTGGCCCCTACAGACCAGGTAGATGCTCCAAATCAACTCGTTACCTGCATGACAGACAGCTGTCGGCAATGGTCACCTGTATGAAAGACACCTGTCCACAGACTCAGTGAATCAGTCAGACTCTAACCTCTACAAAATGGCCAAGAGCAAGGAGCTGTCTAAGGATGTCAGGGACAAGATCATACACCTGCACAAGGCTGGAATGGGCTACAAAACCATCAGTAAGACGCTGGGCGAGAAGGAGACAACTGTTGGTGCCATAGTAAGAAAATGGAAGAAGTACAAAATGACTGTCAATCGACAAAGATCTGGGGCTCCACGCAAAATCTCACCTCGTGGGGTATCCTTGATCATGAGGAAGGTTAGAAATCAGCCTACAACTACAAGGGGGGAACTTGTCAATGATCTCAAGGCAGCTGGGACCACTGTCACCACGAAAACCATTGGTAACACATTACGACATAACGGATTGCAATCCTGCAGTGCCCGCAAGGTCCCCCTGCTCCGGAAGGCACATGTGACGGCCCGTCTGAAGTTTGCCAGTGAACACCTGGATGATGCCGAGAGTGATTGGGAGAAGGTGCTGTGGTCAGATGAGACAAAAATTGAGCTCTTTGGCATGAACTCAACTCGCCGTGTTTGGAGGAAGAGAAATGCTGCCTATGACCCAAAGAACACCGTCCCCACTGTCAAGCATGGAGGTGGAAATGTTATGTTTTGGGGGTGTTTCTCTGCTAAGGGCACAGGACTACTTCACCGCATCAATGGGAGAATGGATGGGGCCATGTACCGTACAATTCTGAGTGACAACCTCCTTCCCTCCGCCAGGGCCTTAAAAATGGGTCGTGGCTGGGTCTTCCAGCACGACAATGACCCAAAACATACAGCCAAGGCAACAAAGGAGTGGCTCAGGAAGAAGCACATTAGGGTCATGGAGTGGCCTAGCCAGTCACCAGACCTTAATCCCATTGAAAACTTATGGAGGGAGCTGAAGCTGCGAGTTGCCAAGCGACAGCCCAGAACTCTTAATGATTTAGAGATGATCTGCAAAGAGGAGTGGACCAAAATTCCTCCTGACATGTGTGCAAACCTCATCATCAACTACAGAAGACGTCTGACCGCTGTGCTTGCCAACAAGGGTTTTGCCACCAAGTATTAGGTCTTGTTTGCCAGAGGGATTAAATACTTATTTCCCTCTGCAGAATGCAAATAAATTCATATACTTTCCACAATGTGATTTTCCGGATTTAATTTGTGATGTGCTATCTCTCACTGTTACCAATAACCTACCCTTCAATTATGGGCTGCTCATGTCTTTGTCAGTGGGCAAACTTACAAAATCAGCAAGGGATCAAATACTTATTTCCCCCACTGTATATACATACATCAACATCACTGGTCAGGAATTACATCATTCAGGCCCTTATCTCATCAGCTGGGGGGGCCCATTGCAGCGAAAAGCCTGAAGTCTCCCTAAGACCAGGAACAAGTCTTTTCTGCATGATGCGTCCATCCACAGAATGAGCTCCAAGGCTCTGCTGCAAAAAGCCCCCTTTTTATTAAGCTAAAACTTATCCAGGTATGTGAGGATTCAGTCATATGCTCTCAGTTCAGGTAAACAAACAACTGGCCAGGTGGGTTATCTGCAGAACCTCAAACATACCCCGCCTCCCTCCTGCACAAGCTGGCTTCAGAGACATACATTGTTCTTGAGAGGTGCCTTATCTCCTACACCTCCCTTCTGCACAAGTTAGCTTCAGGGACATACATTGTTCTTGAGAGGTGCCTTACCTCCTACACCTTCCTTCTGCACAAGTTAGCTTCAGGGACATACATTGTTCTTGTGATATACCAGGAAAGTCACTTTTGGGTCAGAGACAGGGGATTTTAAAAATGTATTATCGATTAAAGCAAGACTGAAAAGCAATTTTTAACATTTTCCATCACATTTGGTTCTTTACTTTTCAATTTTGCTTATAAGGTAATGGTATAATAGAATAACTATGAGATATTTTTCGCATATAATGAGTAAGATAATTCCATATAGTCAAAATAATGATTATGCAGTGGGATTTGAACCGGTCACCTCTGGATTGCAAGACCAGTGCTCTAACCACTAGGCCACTCCTCCACTCCACTCCCTTGAAATTTGGCCGTCCCTGTGGGGGGGGGGGGGGGGGGCAGTTCAGGACATCCAAAATGTTTGAAATAAGGATGTACACGCCTTCGCTATGCCTCCGCTGACACATACATACCTCCCCCCCAGGGACCAGCATACTGCTGCGATGGACCAGAGTATGACATTTCAGGCTGGCAAAAAAAGTTTTTGAAGTTGTTTTTTTCGGGGTGGGAGGTGGTTAGTGACCACTGGGGGAGTCAGGGGAGGTCATTCCCGATTCCCTCCGGTGGTCATCTGGTCAGTTCGGGCACCTTTTTGAGGCTTGGTCATAAGAAAAAAATGGACCAAGTAAAGTCGGCCAAGTGCTCATCAGGGATGCCCTTCTTTTTTCCATTATCGGTCAAGGACGCTCATCTGTTAGGCACGCCCCAGTCTGCCTTCGCTACGCCGCCGGAAACCTTGGTCATCCCCGCAACGGAAAGCAGTTGGGGGCGCCCAAAATCGGCTTTCGATTATGCCGATTTGGGCGACCCTGAGAGAAGGACACCCATCTCCTGATTTGTGTCGAAAGATGGGCGCCCTTCTCTTTCGAAAATAAGTCTGCTAGAGAAACATGGTTTAATGGGACAGAGTCGGCATGGATTCAGCAAGGAAAGCCTCACCTCACCAATTTGCTTCATTTCTTTGAAGGTCTGAATAAACATGGGCATAAAGGTGAGCCGGTTGATGTAATATATCTAAGGTTTTTTTATTTTATTTCTACCCCGCGCTTTCCCACTCATGGCAGGCTCAATACGGCTTACATGGGGCAATGGAGGGTTAAGTGACTTGCCCAGAGTCACAAGGAGCTGCCTGTGCCTGAAGTGGGAATCAAACTCAGTTCCTCAGTTCCCCAGGACCAAAGTCCACCACCCTAACCTCTAGGCCACTCCTCCTCCACAGAAAGCTTTTGACAAAGTTCCCCATGAGAAACTTCTGAGAAAATTAAAAAGTCACGGGATAGGAGATAATGTTCTGTTGTGGATTAAAAATTGGTTATTTAGACCAAAAAAAAGAGGATAGGGTTAAATGGTCATTTTTCTCAATGGAGGAGGGTGAATAGTGGAGTGCCATGGGGAGCGCTACTGGGACCAGTGTTTTTAGCATATTTATAAATAATCTGGAAAGCGAAAGATACATACCTGTAGCAGGTATTCTCCAAGGACAGCAGGCTGATTGTTCTCACTGATGGGTTGACGTCCGACGGCAGCACCAGGTACGGAATTCTTCCTAGCAACAAAGTTTGCTAGAGCCCTCGTGCGCACACCGCGCATGCGCGGCCATCTTCCCACCCGTCGTGCGAACGTGCCCCTCCGTCAACTTACAAAGCAAGACAAGGGAAGAGACAACTCCAAAGGGGAGGCAGGCGGGTTGGTGAGAACCATCAGCCTGCTGTCCTCGGAGAATACCTGCTACAGGTATGTATCTTTCACTTTCTCTGAGGACAAGCAGGCTGCTTGTTCTCACTGATGGGGTATCCCTAGCCCCCAGGCTCACTCAAAAAAACAAACAGGGTAAATCGGGCCTCGCAACGGCGAGGACATAACATAGATTGACCTGAAAAATAACAACTAACAGAGTGCAGCCTGGAACAGAACAAAAATGGGCCTAGGGGTTGGTGGAGTTGGATTCTAGACCCCAAACAGATTCTGCACCACCGACTGCCCAAACCGACTGTCGTGCCAGGTATCTTGCTGAAGGCAGTAATGAGATGTGAAAAAGCAAACCTCTCATGAAGCGAACAACTAAAGGCTGTCCAGATATAGGCTTACCTTCTACACAGTAATGGTAAGCACTAACTGCACTAAGATGAACTCTTACGGAGTTAGTTTTAAGACCAGACTCAGACAAGTGCACCACCTTCAAGCAGGGTCTGTGTAGGACAAGAACGAGGATCTAGGGCCTTGCTGTCACACCAGACGGCAAACCTCCTCCATTTAAAAGAGTAAGCGAATGATACATACCTGTAGAAGGTGTTCTCCGAGCACAGCAGGCTGATTGTTCTCACGACTGGGTTGACGTCCAAGGCAGCCCCCTCCAACCGGAAAAAAACTTCGCGGGAGGTCCCGCACGCAGGGCACGCCCACCGCGCATGCGCGGCCATCTTCCCGCCCGTGCGCGACCGTTCCCGCTCAGTTGAATGACAAGCAAAGGAATGAAGAAAACGCAACTCCAAAGGGGAGGAGGGAGGGTAGGTGAGAACAATCAGCCTGCTGTCCTCAGAGAACACCTGCTACAGGTATGTATCTTTCGCTTTCTCCGAGGACAAGCAGGCTGCTTGTTCTCATGACTGGGGTATCCCTAGCTCTCAGGCTCACTCAAAACAAGAACCCAGGTCAATTGAACCTCGCAACGGCGAGGGCATAACAGAAATTGACCTACGAAGAACAACTAACTGAGAGTGCAGCCTGAACAGAATAAATCGGGTCCTGGAGGGTGGAGTTGGATTCAAACCCCAAACAGATTCTGCAGCACCGACTGCCCGAACCGACTGTCGCGTCGGGTATCCTGCTGGAGGCAGTAATGCGATGTGAATGTGTGGACCGATGACCACATCACAGCCTTGCAAATCTCTTCAATAGTGGCTGTCTTCAAGAGTGCCACTGACGCTGCCATGGCTCTAACACTATGAGCCGTGACATGACCCTCAAGAGTCAGCCCAGCCTGGGCGTAAGTGAAGGAAATGCAATCTGCTAGCCAATTGGAGATGGTGTGTTTCCCGACAGCGACCCCCTTCCTATTGGGGTCGAAAGAAATAAACAATTGGGCGGACTGTCTGTGGGGCTGTGTCCGCTCCAGATAGAAGGCCAACGCTCGCTTGCAGTCCAATGTGTGCAACTGACGTTCAGCAGGGCGGGTATGCGGTCTGGGAAAGAATGTTGGCAAGACAATTGACTGGTTCAGATACAACTCCGACACCACCTTTGGCAGGAACTTAGGGTGAGTGCGGATGAAATTGACATGATGAAATTTAGTATAAGGAGCATGTGCTACCAGGGCTTGAAGCTCACTGACTCTACGAGCTGAAGTAACTGCCACCAAGAAAATGACCTTCCTGGTTAAGTACTTCAGATGGCATGAATTCAGTGGCTCAAAAGGAGGTTTCATCAGCTGGGTGAGGATGACGTTGAGATCCCATGACACTGCAGGAGGCTTGACAGGGGGCCTTGACAAAAGCAAGCTTCTCATGAATCGAACGACTAAAGGCTCTCCAGAGATGGCTTTACCCTCTACACGATAATGGTAAGCACTAATTGCACTAAGGTGATTCCTTACTGAGTTGGTCTTAAGACCAGACTCTGATAAGTGCAGAAGGTATTCAAGCAGGTTCTGTGCAGGACAAGAACGAGGTTCTAGGGCCTTGCTCTCACACCAAACGACAAACCTCCTCCACTTGAAAAAGTAAGTCTTTTTAGTGGAATCCTTTCGAGAAGCAAGCAAGACACGAGAGACTCCCTCAGGCTGACCCAACGAAGCAAAATCTACGCCCTCAACATCCAGGCCGTGAGAGCCAGAGACTGAAGGTTGGGGTGCAGAAGCGCTCCTTCGTTCTGCGAAATGAGAGTCGGAAAACACTCCAATCTCCACGGTTCTTCGGAGGACAACTCCAGAAGAAGAGGGAACCAGATCTGACGTGGCCAAAAAGGTGCTATCAGAATCATGGTGCCGTGGTCTTGCTTAAGCTTCAGCAAGGTCTTCCCCACCAAAGGTATGGGAGGATAAGCATACAGGAGGCCGTTCCCCCAATGGAGGAGAAAGGCATCCGACGCCAGTCTGCCATGTGCCTGTAGTCTGGAACAGAACAGAGGCAGCTTGTGATTGGTCTGAGAGGCGAAAAGGTCCACCGAGGGGGTGCCCCACTCTCGGAAGATCTTGCGTACCACTCTGGAATGGAGCGACCACTCGTGCGGTTGCATGACTCTGCTCAGCCTGTCGGCCAGACTGTTGTTTACGCCTGCCAGGTATGTGGCTTGGAGAAGCATGCCAAACTGGCAGGCCCAATGCCACATCCTGACGGCTTCCTGACACAGAGGGCGAGATCCGGTGCCCCCCTGCTTGTTTAAGGGCGAGATCTGGTGCCCCCCTGCTTGTTTATGTAATACATTGCAACCTGATTGTCTGTCCGAATTTGGATGATTTGGTAGGACAGCCGATCTCTGAAGGCCTTCAGTGCGTTCCAGACCGCTCGGAGCTCCAGGAGGTTGATCTGAAGATCTTGTTCCTGGTGGGACCACACCCCCTGGGTGTGGAGCCCATCGACATGAGCTCCCCACCCCAGGCGAGATGCATCCGTCGTCAGCACCTTCGTGTGCTGCGGAATTTGGAATGGACGTCCCAGGGTCAAATTGGTCCGATTTGTTCACCAGTGCAGCGAAGCGCGGCAACTGATGGACAGGCGGATGACATCTTCTAGATTCCCGGTGGCTTGGCACCACTGGGAAGCTAGGGTCCGTTGAGCAGATCTCATGTGAAGACGAGCCATGGGAGTCACATGGACCGTAGAGGCCATATGGCCCAGGAGTCTCAACATCTGCCGAGCTGTGATCTGCTGAGACGCTCTGGTCTGGGAAGCGAGGTACAGGAGATTCTCAGCCCTTGCCTCGGGAAGATAGGCCTGAGCCGTCTGTGAATTCAGCAGAGCTCCTATGAATTCCAGAGATTGAACTGGCTGGAGATGGGACTTCGGGTAATTTATCACAAACCCCAGCAGCTCCAGAAGGTGAATAGTACACTGCATGGACCGAAGAGCTCCTGTCTCTGAGGTGCTCTTCACCAGCCAATCGTCGAGATACGGGAACACGTGCACCCCCAGCTTGCGTAGGTACGCCGCAACCACCACGAGACACTTCGTGAACACCCGTGGTGCAGAGGCGAGCCCAAAGGGCAGCACACAATACTGAAAGTGATGTGTCCCCAGACGGAATCGGAGATACTGTCTGTGGGTTGGCAGTATCGGGATGTGAGTATAAGTATCCTTTAAATCCAGGGAACAAAGCCAATCGTCTTTCTGAATCATGGGAAGAAGGGTGCCCAAGGAAAGCATCCTGAACTTTTCTTGCACCAGATACCTGTTCAGGCCTCTCAGGTCTAGGATGGGGTGCATCCCCCCTGTTTTCTTTTCCACAAGGAAGTACCTGGAATAGAATCCCTGCCCTTCCTGCCCGGGTGGCACAGGCTCCTCGACCGCATTGGTGCTGAGAAGGGCGGAGAGTTCCTCTGCAAGTACCTGCTTGTGATGGGAGCTGAAGGATTGGGCTCCCGGTGGGCAATTTGGTGGAGTGGAGACCAAATTCAAGGTGTAGCCAAACCGCACTATTTGGAGAACCCACTGGTCGGAGGTTATAAGAGGCCACCTTTGGTGAAAAACTTTCAACCTCCCCCCGACCGGCAGGCCGTCCGGCACGGATACTTTGATGGCGGCTATGTTCCCATGGATCCAGTCAAAAGCCCGTCCCCGGCTTTTGCTGTGGAGGCGCAGGGGGCTGCTTAGGCGCACGCTGTTGACGGGAACGAGCGCACTGGGGCTGTCCCTGTACCTGAGGAGGCCTTCGGGCCAGCTGGGTGTACTTACGCTTGCTGTAGGCATAGGGTGCAGCCTGCCGGGCCCGAGAAAAACGTCCACCTGCTGAGGTGGATGCTGAAGGCGCCCGGTGGGAGAGCTTGTCGAGAGCGGTTTCCCGCTGGTGTAGTTGGTCCACCAAATGCTGGACCTCGCCGAAAATGTTATCCCCCCGGCAAGGGACATCCGCCAGCCGCTGCTGGGTACGGTTGTCCAGGTCAGAGGCACGCAGCCAGGAGAGTCTGCGCATCACTATACCTTGGGCCGCAGCTCGAGATGCCACATCACAGGTGTCATAGATACCCCTAGACAGGAACTTTCTGCACGCCTTCAGCTGCCTGACCACCTCCTGAAATGACCTGGACTGCTCCGGAGGGAGCTTGTCGACCAGGTCCGCCAGTTGCCGCACATTATTCCGCATGTGGATGCTCGTGTAGAGCTGGTATGATTGGATGCGGGTCACGAGCATGGAAGATTGGTAGGCCTTCCTCCCAAACGAGTCCAGAGTGCGAGACTCTCGCACAGGGGGCGCCGAGGCGGTATCCCTCAACTCCGTGCTCTCTTGAGAGCAGAGTCCACGACCGCCGAGTCATGAGGCAATTGAGGCCGCATCAACTCTGGGTCTGAGTGGATTCTGTATTGGGACTCCGCTTTCTTGGGGATGGTGGGATTAGATAGTGGCTTCAACCAGTTCCGAAGCAGTGTCTCCTTAAGGACATTATGCAGCGGTACCGTGGAAGACTCTCTAGGTGGCGATGGATAGTCGAGGACTTCGAGCATCTCTGCCCTCGGCTCATCCACAGTAATCACTGGGAAGGGAATGCTGATAGACATATCCCTGACAAAGGAGGCAAAGGAGAGGCTCTCAGGAGGAGAGAGCTTCCTCTCCGGTGAAGGAGTGGGGTCAGAGTGAAGGCCCACAGACTCCTCTGAGGAGAAATATCTGGGGTCCTCCTCCTCCCCCCATGAGGCCTCCTCCTTGGTGTCAGACATGAGCTCTCTCAGCTCAGACCGCAACCGGGCCCATCTCGACTGCGAGGAACCACGTCCTCGATGATGGCGTCGAGCAGTGGACTCCCGCACTGGTGGGGACGAAGCTCCCGCCATCGACGTGGACTCCACCTGAGTGGCGGTTGACACCGGTGCCGCAAGCGGCGTCGGAGGCCTCATCATCGGGCCAGAGCCCAATGGCATCGGGGGCAAAGCACCCCCGGTGCCGGTAGAGCCTGGCGCATCAGCCCTTCCAGGATCCCGGGAAGGATGGCTCGGAGGCACTCGTCTAGGCCCGCTGTCGAGAAAAGGCAGAGGGGCCGGTGTGGGTGCCGGTGCTGGAAACTGCTCGGGTCCAGGAGACTGTACCGAGATACCCGCGGACCGGCGCAGCGACACCTCTTCGACTGAGGGGGAACGCTCCTCCCGGCACTGCCGCTTCCTAGGTGTTGAGTCGTCCCTCGATGTCCCGGAGCTGCCAGTCCCGTGCGTCGTGGGCAACCGATGACGGTGCTTCTTGGCTTTCTTTCGATGCCCGTCATCGGCGCTCCACGGAAGGGACGAGGAGGAGGAGGAGGAGGAGGAGGTGGAGCCCCCCCCCCCCCCCAGCCACAAGGTATCGGATCCGACAGGGTTCGGTCCTGATGGCCCTGAGCAGCGGGAGTGGCCGGGGTAGACTGCCCGCGTGGCCACTCACCACCGCCGTCGCCGGCAGGCCGGCGGGCCAAGGGTACCTGTGGCTCCTGGGGTCGATGCCATAGTCGGCGTCGACGCTGTCGACTTCGGTACTGTCGAGGTCGACGTCGAAGGGCCAGTGCAAGTTCCAAAAAGACGGTCCCGCAGAACTTGCCTCGCCACCTGCGTCCGCTTCCTTAAGCCAAGACACAAGGGGCACTGGAGACACCAAGCGTGAGTATCGGTCTGCGAGATCTGCCGGCCGCACCGACCACACTTCTTGAATCTGCTCGGGACCTTCGAGGACATCGATGGAAAAATTGCGTCGGCGAAGTCAAAATTGTCGATGGTGGCGGTGAAAAGCCCTCGCAACTAAGAAAAGAAAAGATAACGCGAACGCGTACACTAATAAAGAAAAACCGCGGGCTAGGCCGCAATCCAGTTTCCGGGGCTGACTAAGAGAGGGACGTGAAAACGTCTCTCTCCAGCGTGGAAAGGAAAAAAACTGAGCGGGAACGGTCGCGTATGGACGGGAAGACGGCCGCGCAAGCGCGGTGGGCGTGCCCTACGTGCGGGACCTCCCGCAAAGTTTTCTTCCGGTTGGAGGGGGCTGTCGTGGACGTCAGCCCAGTCATGAGAACAAGCAGCCTGCTTGTCCTCGGAGAAACTCTCTTTAGTGGAATCTTTCCTGGAAGCAAGACTCGGGAGACAACCTCTGACAGACCCAAGGAGGCAAAGTCTACGCTCTCAACATCCAGGCCGTGGGAGCCAGGGACCGGAGGTTGGGATGCAGAAGCGCCCCCTCATTCTGAGTGATGAGGGCTGGAAAACACTCCAATCTCCACGGTTCTTCCTAAGACAACTCCAGAAGAAGAGGGAACCAGATCTGACGGAGCCAAAAAGGAGCAATCAGAATCATGGTCCTGCGGTCTTGCTTGAGTTTCAGCAAAGTCTTCCCCACCAAAGGTATGGGAGGATATGCATACAGGAGGCCCTTGCCCCAATGTAGGAGAAAGGCATCCGACGCTAGCCTGCCGTGGGCCTGAAGACTGGAACAGAACTGAGGGACTTTGTGATTTGTCTGAGTGGCAAAAAGGTCCACCGAGGGGGTGCCCCACGCTCGGAAGATCTTGCGTACCACGCCCGAGCTGAGCAACCACTCGTGAGGTTGCATTATCTTGCTCAATCTGTTGGCCAGACTGTTGTTTACACCCGCCAGATAGGTGGCTTAGAGAAACATGCCGTGCCAGCAAGCCCAAAGCCACTTCTGAACGGCTTCCTGACACAGGGAGCGTGATCCGGTGCCCCTCTGCTTGTTTATGTAGTACATGGCAACCTGATTGTCTGTCTGAATTTGAATGATTTGATTGGACAGCCAATCTCTGAAAGCCTTTAGCGCGTTCCAGACCGCTCTCAACTCCAGTAGGTTGATCTGAAGACCGGTTTTCTGGAGGGACCAAACTCCTTGAGTGTGGAGCCCATCGACATGAGCTCCCCATCCCAGCTGAGGAATTTGAAAGGGACGTCCCACGGTCAAATTGGATCGAATTGTCCACCAACAGAGGGAATTGAGAAACTCTGTGGACAGCTGGATAACATCCTCTAGATCCCCCGCAGCCTGATACCACTGGGAAGCTAGGGTCCATTGAGCTGATCTCATGTGAAGGCGGGCCATGGGAGTCACATGAACTGTGGAGGCCATATGACCCAGCAATCTCAACATCTGCCGAGTTGTGATCTGCTGAGACGCTCTGACCCAAGAAACGAGGGAAAGAAGATTGTCTGCCCTCGCTTCGGGGAGGTAGGCCTGAGCCGCCTTTGAGTCCAGCAGAGCTCCTATGAATTCTAGTTGTTGAACTGGAAGAAGATGGGACTTTGGGTAATTTATAACAAACCCGAGTAGCTCCAGGAGTTGAATAGTCATCTGCATGGACTGCCGAGCTCCTGCCTCGGAAGTGCTCTTCACCAGCCAATCATCGAGATAAGGGAAGACATGCACTCCCAGCTTGCGTAGAGACTCTGCCACTACCGCCAGGCATTTGGTGAATACCCGGGGCGCGGAGTCGAGACCAAAGGGAAGTACACAATATTGAAAGTACTGTGTTCCCAGACGGAATTCAAAGATACTGCCTGTGAGCTGGCAGTATCAGAATATGTATATAAGCATCCTTCAACTCCAGAGAGCATAGCCAATCGTTTCCCTGAATCATGGGAAGAAGGGTGCCCAGGGAACGCATCCTGAACTTTTCTCGAATTAGATATTTGTTCAGGGCCCTTAGGTCTAGGATGGGACGCATCCCCCCGTTTTCTTTTGCACAAGGAAGCACCTGGAATAGAATCCCAGCCCTTCTTGCCCCGGTGGAAAGGGCTCGACCGCATTGGCGCTGAGAAGGGTGGAGAGTTACTCTGCAAGTACCTGCCTGTGCTGGAAGCTGAAGGACTGAGCTCCCAGTGGACAATTTGGAGGTTTGGACATCAAATTGAGGGAGTATCCTAGCCGGACTATTTGGAGAACCCACTGATCAGAGGTTACAAGAGGCCACCGCTGGTGAAAAAATTTCAACCTCCCTCCGACCGGTAGATCGTCCAGCACAGACACTTTAAAAGTCGGCTATGCTCACCTGGAGGCAGTCAAAAGCCCGTCCCTTGCTTTTGCTGGGGAGCTGCAGGGGCCTGTTGAGGCGCACGCTGTTGACGTGAACGAGCGCACTGGGGTTTAGCCTGAGCAGGCTGGCGGGAAGGAGGATTGTACCTGCACTTATTGTAAGCGTAGGGAGCATTCCTCTGACCCCCGTAAAAACGTCTACCTGAAGAGGTAGATGCTGAAGGCGTCCGGTGGGAGAGCTTGTCGAGTGCGGTTTCCCGCTGATGGAGCTGTTCTACCACCTGCTCGACCTTCTCGCCAAAAATATTATCCCCCCAGCAAGGAGCGTCTGCAATCCGCTGATGGACTTGATTCTGCAGATCAGAGGCACGCAGCCATGAGAGTCTGCGCATCACTATACCTTGAGCAGCGGCACCTAGACGCATCATCAAAAGTGTCATAAGCACCCCTGGACAGGAATTTACGACACGCCTTCAGCTGCCTGACCACCTCCTGAAAAGGCTTGGCCAGGTCCGAAAGGAGCTGATCTACTACTACTACTACTACTATTTAGCATTTATATAGTAGATGACGGCAGAAAAAGACCTGCACGGTCCATCCAGTCTGCCCAACAAGATAACTCATATGTGCTAATTTTGTGTATACCCTACTTTGATTTGTACCTGTGTTCTTCAGGGCACAGACTGTATAAGTCTGCCCAGCACTATCCCCGCCTCCCAACCACCAGCTCTGGCACAGACCGTATAAGTCTGCCCTGCACTATCCCTGCCTCCCAACCACTTTTAGCATTTATATAGCGCTACAAAGCGTAAGCAGCGCTGCACAAACATAGAAGACAGTCCCTGCTCAAAGAGCTTACAATCTAATAGACAAAAATAATTATGCTGCATATGGATGCTCGTGTAGAGCTCGTAGGACTGGATGTTGGCCACGAGCATAGAGGAATGATAGGCCTTCCTCCCAAAAGAGTCCAGAGTTCTAGACTCCCACCCCGGGGGTGCCAAGGCGTAATCCCTAGAACTCTTGGCTCTCCTGAGAGCGGAATCCACAATCCCAGAGTCATGAGGCAACTGGGTCTTCATCAACTCCGGGTCCCCGTGAATCCGGTACTAGGACTCGACTTTTTTATGGATGGTGGGATTAGTTAATGGTTTCATCCAGTTCGCCATCAATGTCTGCTTAAGGACATTATGTAGGGGAACTGTGGATGACTCCTTAGGTGGTGAAGGATAGTCCAGGACCTCGAACATCTCAGCCCTGGGCTCATCCTCAGTGACCACTGGGAAGGGAATGGCCATAGACATTTCCTGGACAAAAGACGAGAAAGACAAACTCTCGGGGGGATAAAGCTTTCTCTCCGATGAAGGAGTAGGATCAGAAGGAAGACCACAAGACTCCTCATCCGAGAAATATCTTGGGTCCTCCTCTGCCTCCCTCAAGGCCTCTCCCTCGGTATCAGACACGATCTCTTTGACCGCAGTCTGAAGCCGGGCTCGTCTCGAAGTCAAGGAGCGATGTCCTCGATGACGGTGTCAAGAAGTGGACTCTCGTGCTAACAGCGATGAAGCTCCCTCCATCGACGGGGAAACCACTTGGGTGGCAGCCGACGCCGGCACTGCAAACGGCGCCGATGCCGAAGGCCGCACCACGGACGGGGAGCCAGCTGCCACATCCATCGACGGTACCGTAGGCGCAAGCACCGCAGGTACAAGAGCAGACGATCACAGCAGCCTTTCCAGGATCCCTGGAAGAATGGCTTTGAGGTGCTCGTCAAGAGTGGCTGTAGAGAAAGGCTGGGAAGTTGGTGCAGGAGTCGAAGCCTGAATCTGCTGAGGAGGCGGAGGCAGTACCGGGCTGTCCGGAGAAGTGCGCATCGACACCTCCCGAATGGAGGGTGAGCAATCCTCCCAGCGTCGACGCTTCACAGGTGCCAAATCCTTCGGCGTCACGGAGCTCTCGGTACCGTGATGGGAGGGTGACCGGTACTGACGAGGAAGACGTGGAATCCAAACGTCTCCTTGGGGTTGGGTCCGAAGAGGGTCGGTCCCCATGGACCTGCACCGCAGAAGCCCTCGAGGTAGGTGGAGACCCACAAGATGGCCCACTGCTGCCAGCGTGAGATGGTCTCTGGACAGCCATTACCTGCACTCCGGACGTCGATGCACTCTCCGGTGCTGACATCGACACCGCCGATCTCGGTACTGCTGCCAACGTCGAAGAACCAGGTGAAGCGTGGAACAGGCGCTTCCACTGAGCTAATCTCGACGCTTGAGTCCACTTTTTAAGACCGCGGCACAAAGTACAAGCGTCGGGACGATGACTCACCCCAAGACACTGAATACACAAAGCATGTGGATCAGTGACCGAGATTGCCCGGCTGCACCGAGTGCACTTCTTGAAGCCGCTGGCGATCTTCAATGACATTGACGGAAAAATCGCGGTGGCGAAATCAAAAGACGTGATGGCGTCAAAAAAGGGGAAAAAACAAAATCCCGTATGGGCGGCTAACAGGGCCGCACATGAAACGAAAACAAAAAAACTTCTGACAAACTGGAAAAGGACAGAAAGTCGTCTAACTCTTTTTTTTTTTTTTTAAAAGAACAAGCGAGCGTACTCGCAAAAAACAAAGCACAAAAGAAAAACGCAAAAAATTGCAAGGGGCTCTCTCCTGAGGCGCAGAGCGACCGTAAAACAGCCGCCCTGACATCGGAAAAAAGAGACTGAGGGGCATGTTCGTGTGACGGGCAGGAAGATGGCCGTGCATGCGTGGTGCACGCACTCATGCGCACGAGGGCTCTAGCAAATTTTGTTGCTAGGAAGAATTCCGGACCTGGGGCTGCCGTCGGACATCAACCCATCAGTGAGAACAAGCAGCTTGCTTGTCCTCGGAGAAATGGGAATGACAAATGACATTTGCAGATAACACAAAATGATCCAAAGTTGTTAAACACATATGGACTGTGAAAAATTTCGGGAAGGTCTTAGGAAAATTGGAAGACTGGGCATCCAAACGGCACATGAAATTTAATGTGGACAAATGCAAGGTGATGCACATTATGATTTGGATTATTCTTCCCAGTTACTCAATGCTAAGGTCCACCTTAGGAGTCAGCCAGTGTGCAGCAGCAGCAGCGGCCAAAAAAAGCAAACAGGATGCTAGGAATTATTAGTAAAGAGATAGAAAATAAAACCAAGAATATTATAATGCCTCTGTATCGCTCCATGGTGTGAACTGACTTTGAGTATTGCGTTCAATTCTGATCGCCGTATCTCAAAAAAGATATAGCAGAATTAGAAAAGGTTCAATGAGTGAGGAAAATGATAAAGGGGATGGAACTCCTCTCATATGAAGAAAGAAAAAAAGAGTTTAGGGCTCTTCAGCTTAGAAAAGAGATAGCAGAGGGGGGATATGATTGAGATCTACAAAATCCTAAGTGGTGTAGAACGGGTAAAGGTGAATCAATTTTTTACTCTTTCAAAAACTACAAAGACTAGGAGACACTCAATGAAGTTACATGGAAATGCTTTTAAAACCAATAAGAGGAAATATTTTTTTCACTCAATGAATAGTTAAGCTCTGGAACTCATTGCCAGAGGATGTGATAACAGCAGTTGGTGTAGCTGGGTTTGAAGGTTTGGACAAGTTCCTGGAGAAAGTCCATAGTCTGCTATTTAGAAAGACATAGGGGAAGCCACTGCTTGACCTGGGATCAGTAGCATGGAATGTTGCTACTATTTGGGTTAAAGCTGTACTGAATAGCATTTTACTATTCGGCCAAATATGAATAATGGGAATTGAGGTTTAACATAACAAACAATAAAAGAAGCAACATGAAATCAAAGATTTATTTCAGTAGGATTTAGCACAGTAGAGCCCCGGATTATTCGTATTCAAATTTAAATCACTATTCAGTCGAATATGAATAATATATTTGGAGCCAAATAGAATCCTAATATTTAGTTCAGCACTAAGTGTTTCTGCCAGGTATTTGTGACCTGGATTAGCCACTGTTGGAAACAGGATAGTGGGTAGACGGACTATTGGTCTGACCCAGTACAGCTATTCTTATGTTCTTATTCTGTCTAAGTACTGAGAATTGGCGATATTTAGCTACTCTCAGTATAGCAATAGGAGCCAGCTTTTCAAAATGATTGGGGGTACTAAACCCAATGGAAATGCACCCTTACTTGGGCATAGTCAAGGAGTTTGTTCAGTATTAGGGGTGCTCAAGCACACACAGCTGGCTCCTATGCGTATAGCTATGTAGATTAATATGGACGTTCAGCTGCTATATATATAACTATGCAGTTTAATATGGCCACTACCCACGCAGCATGTAACAGTCACCGCTGTCCACATATATTCAGCAATGCTCACTATCTGGATAGTGGTACTAAGTGTGTATGTAGTACATTAAAATGCGGTGACTGACATTTTTAAAATATGCTGCCCATTGCAGCAGAATACTGACCTGAGTGTTGGCTATCTGAGGGGGGGGGGGGGGGGGGGGGGGGGGGGGTTGCAGAGATCTTAATCATGTCCCTAGACTTTAATACTGTATGATTTTTACAATTTATTGTAAATTTATATTTTATTGAATACATTTTTTAAGTTTTATCCTGAGCTGGTCTGTACTGTGCAATTTTTTTATATGGTTATTAAATGCGAATACAAATTGTGATTTATTTTCTACTGTCATGCACTGAAAAAGCAGAAATAAACCTGTAAATTAAACTGCGATATATCTTAAAGTTTTACAGATATAGTGAGTAATCCAAAAATACAAGCTTTCTGTGAAGTTCTTTGAGACAAGTCACTTCTGAAGTGACTTGCTAAACAACAGATAAGTATCACTAATTTAAGCTGCAATAGAAGTTGTGTCCAAAAGCTGAAATAGTATAAATACCTCTAGAAGCCTAACATCCAGCCGTTTGAGGATCTCGGGATTGTCAAACTGTGCATTGGTTGCTCTCACAGCTGTTTCAAGGATTCCTGTTAGATTATGCTGATACAATGTGGTGGCGGGTCGAGCAAGCTCTGGCCTGGAAGACATGAATTAAACTCTTTTTGGAAATATCACTGTAATATAAAACTTACATTCATGAAATCTTTTTAATTTTCTAATATATCAAAGAATTACCAAAATATGTAAGATATACACTTGATCTTGAGTTGCTGCTGGACATATTAATCCACCTATAGACCTAGGGTGGATTTCATTTTATATTTAAATATTGAAAAAGGATATCTGCAATAATGCATGCATGAAAAATTGTAAAGCCATTTACCTAGTAAATGGGCCCAGCTCTAAGCTACTCTACCCATCTAAAAAGTATACGCCTATTTCCACAGCATGCATGCATTTAGCCAGATGAGTTACTATCAGGGAGGCAAGAGGATAGGGTATAGAAACAATTTTTGTCCAAACTGCAGGTACTTTTGACCTGTACAATCTGTAGGCAATTTTCAAAGAAAAATTAACCACACAGAGGCGTATTTTCAAAGCACTTAGACTTACAAAGTTCCACAGGTTACTATCCTGCTTATAATCGAAAGAGAAAAACGCCTATATTGCGACCCAAATCGGGAGATGTGCGTCTTTCTCCCATGGGTGCCCAAATCGGTATAATCGAAAGCCGATTTTGGAAGTTTCCAACTGCAATCCGTCGTGAAAACGGGTAAAGTTGACGGGGGCGTGTCGGAGGTATGGTGAAGGCGGAACTGGGGCGTGGTTATCGGCCGAGGAGAGATGGGCGTCTTTAGCAGATAATCGAAAAAAAAGGCGTTTTTACCGCAATTTTGGGTCACTTTTTTTGGACCCTTTTTTTTCACGAACAGGTCCCAAAAAAGTGCCCCAACTGACCAGATGACCACTGGAGGGAATCGGGGATGACCTCCCCGACTCCCCAGTGGTCACTAACCCCCTCCCACCAAAAAACCCCCACTTTAAAAACTTTTTTTCCAGCCTCTATGCCAGCCTCAAATGCCGTACCCACTTCCATGACAGCAGAATGTGTTCTATCCTGTGACAGCCTTTCCCTGGTTCTGATGTGGTTCTCGGGTGAGTGTGACACCTTTTCTGTTATGCGCACTGCAGAGTCACATCAGCAATGCATTGTGGTGGGTGTAGGGTATTGGGCTCCGTGATTCCACTAGCTTGTGGCAAATGCTCACGATGTTGATAGTTGGTAGGCTCTACTCCCATGGTGCTTTTCCCCCTGCTTACTGGGTCAGAGTGTGCCCTGTTTTGTTTCCGGTAGTCCATGAGGTAGTGGCCATTTTTGTAAGCCAGTTTTAGATCCCTTTCATGTGTTAGCCACGTTACAGAACTTAGTTCTTACCTTGAATGTGGCTGAAAGAGGGTATTGTGCACCATTCTGCCAACTCTGACCTACTGCTAATCTCAGTACCAGGGAGACTCTTTGCCAGTGGGGCACAACCTCTGATCTGCAGTTAACTGTGAATAAGCGTGCTTATTCCAATAAAGGACGTTTTCGGAGAGATTAGTCTTCAGGTATCAACTGGTGTGCCAATGTTATATAGCAGCAACAAGTCCTAGAGGCCTGCGTGTATGCAGGTCCCTGGAGCACTTTTAGTGGGTACCGCAGTGCACTTCAGCCAGGTGGACCCAGGCCCATCCCCCCTACCTGTAACACTTGTGCTGGTAAATGGGAGGCCTCCAAAACCCACTGTAACCACATGTAGGTGCCCCCTTCACCCTTAAGAGCTATGGTAGTGTTGTACATTTGTGGGTAGTGGGTTTTGGGGGAGGGGGGTTGGGGGCTCAGCACCCGTGGTAAGGGAGCTATGCATGTGGGAGCGTTGTCTGAAGTCCACCGCACTGACCTCTAGGGTGCTCAGTTGGTGTCCTGGCATGTCAGGGGGGCGAGTGAACTACGAATTGAGGCCCCTCCCATGACCAAATGGCTCGGATTAGGACGTTTTTGAGCTGGGCGCTTTTAGTTTCCATTATTGCTAAAAAAACAAACGTCCAGCTGAAAAACGTCCATTTTTACGAAAATACGATCTGTCCCACCTCTTCACATACCCGTTTTCGGACATAGACGCCCATGGAGATAGGTGTTAGTGTTCGATTATGCCACTCTATGGAACTTTGTAAGGCTAAGTGCTTTGAAAATGAGCCCCATAGTTTCCATTTGAAAATTTACTAAAAGGTTGACTGGTAAAAAATATCCATTCCTCTACAACTGCACAGGATGATCTAAACTGCCCTCTGAATATTATTAGTTATGAACAGCAAAAAAATAAAAAGGTGATGCTGCTGCACAACAAAAATGGTTAAATATGTTAATGCTCTACAAGGTACTCCTGGGAGAATCTGTGTAATTAATAAATGCAAAATTTAAGCAGAATCCCTCACCTACACTGAATTTAATTGAGAACCAGGTGACAGCAAAAACATCAGTACACAGGAGGGGGGAGAGAATTGTTTTGCTAGTGCAGTAGAGAAAGGAGGAAGATATTCAAGTTGATACTCTGTTTACCCTCAGTCAGCTGCATTTGCTTCTCCACCACAACTAGGTAGCTTGCCCCCCCTTAACTTGACTTAAAAGCAAAAAACAACTGATCAGGCAGGCAACAACCCTACTGTCACTGCAATCATTTTGTCCAATCCTCCTCCCACCATTTCAGTGCTTGTGTGCTCACTGGTGCAGCTCAGAGTTGATCCTGAAGCTGTGCAGCAGACTTTGATCCTGGGGAACTGGGTTTGATTCCCACTGCAGCTCCATTGCCCCAGGTAAAGATAAGTTACTGCACATACTATGTAAACTGCTTTGAATGTAGTTGCAAAAACCACAGAAAGGCGGTATATCGTCACATTTCTCTTTCCCTACCCTTCAGAGTTTTGGGGATATGTTTCTCAAACAGTGCCAGACCCTCCAGGAGAAAAAGTAGCATACAAGAAGTTGTGTTATGTTGCTCAGGTGGGGGGAAGTAAGGAAAGAGGTGGAGTTCAATCAGTGGAGAGAGGAGGAGATAACATGGTTGAAATAGCTTTGGGGGGGGGGGGGGGGGGGGGGGGGGGGATCTAAACCTGGGCAAAAAAGAGCTGTAGAGGGTGGGGGGTCAAACCCAAGAGAGGGAAAGGAGAATGAGAAAGAGCATGGAGTATAGTCTGGGACGGGAAAAAGAGCAAGTGAGCTGGGAGGTAGTCAAGCCTGAGTCAGGGAGAAAGATTTTGGGAAAGAGATGGAGAGAAAGAGAGCCCAGGGGCGAAGAGGGGGTTCAGGACTGGACTAAAGAAATGTACTTTTACAGTACTCCTGAATGATTTCTGCACAAATATGTTTAAATTATGTGCATTTGTGTAATAGTAGTTATGTTGAAATGAAATATACGAATATTAAGAACCATGGGGTCAATACCCACATCAGTAAGCAACTTGTAAACCACTCATAGCTGCAAGCTGAACTAATCCTGGATATTCAATGCCCAGGCATGTGGGCTCCCAGGACTGAATACCTGGGTACGTGTGTGGACCTAGAAATTAACTGATATTCAGATCGGTGCCTAGTTAACTTGGAGTATAAAGTTAGGACAGCTTTACCCAATTAGCAAACCGAACATCACTGCTCACAGGCTAATTTGTGGCTCTGCTCAAACTCCACCCCTGAACCACCACTAACCTTAAGGAATTGCTGGTTAGCGGAGATATTCAGTGGCCCTGCCTGTTAAAGCCCTTTGGATAATCAAGCCCCATGATTATATTGTGCAAATTAATGCAAAATATTGCAGAATTTTAAAAAGTTGGGGAGCAGAAATAATGCTTTTGTAGGAGTGGATCACTGAACGCTGGATACTACTGGACCAACAGAACAACCTCAAGCTCTGTGCATACTGATGGACTTTACCTTGTGCATACTACCTCTGCCTCTGCCTTTTTGGGCATATTCCATACTTGAATGTATTGGACATTTAAGTTCTCTTGTACTGTGCCTTAACCACAACTTGTCAGTTTGCGCTGCCTTGCTGCCTATTAGTGTAAGACAGAATGCAGGTGCATTAGATATACAGCTTGTAACAGTAGTAGCAAGGCTTGCACACAAAGACCAGCTTGCACGTAGGCGTCACATGAATAGATGGCCTTGGAGGGTGTTGACACCCCCACCCTGCATCTCTGAGTCTAACGAATCTTATCTCCTGTGCTAGAAAGGAGCATTGTGTGTGTGTAGAAGAAGATGCTAAGTTTCGTTTCCCTTGCCAGTATCATTTCAGTATTATGACGTGTGTATGTACTGTGAACTACAAATGTGTACTGTAAGAACTACAAATGTTTACTGCGCATGTCCACTGTGATGTATAAGGGGCCTAATGCGCAGGCCCAGCAGGGAAGTATAAATGTAAGTGTCAGATGATTTGTGACACACAGTATCCTGAGAAAACTCAGTGCTGTTCATTGCTAGCAATAAAGCTGCATTGCTTTGGAACCAATTTGCCTTTTGTCTCCTGATTCACTTAGCCTGTTTCACTTTAGTACTAAATTTCCCCAGAAGTAATCAACTATCACAGAGGGTAACAGGGCACTCTTAAAAAAGCAAAATTTGCAAAGTGTTCAGGTTTTGTCCATAAACAACAAGATAAATCAAGACGCACATGTGACATCTGACAGCACAGGAATGAAGTAGCTTTCTGAGAGGTCAGAAACTATTAATATATGCTTCTGAACAACTGTGTTTCTGAAGTACCACCTCAGAGGCTGATGAAGAAAGCTACCATGGGCTGAAGGGCGCAGTTAATAACAAACTGGCCCAAATTTCCACCTGGATATCTGACCATAGACTTGCTTCAAAATTTGGGCTGTACATTTAACACGTTAATAACGCGGAATGTTTCTGGGTCCGGCAGAGCCAGTGGAAGCATGCAGAGGGGAATGTCCCCGCACTTGTCTTTCACTTGCTGCCGCTACAGACACAGTGAAAAGAGAAGAATGGGATTGATGCACAAGCTCCAGAGACCATCTAAAATGAGTAAGCCAGTGGGACGGGGAGAGGACAGGGAGGCAAGATGGGGCAAAGCTGGATACGGGAGCCGGGGGAAAAGACTGGGCAACTCAGGATATGGAGGATGAGGAAAGACAGGGCAACAGAGGATATGGGGATGAGGTGAGATGGGGCAGTGCACACTATGGGGGAGTGAAGAGAGACAGAGCACTGCACACTATGGGGAGGGGAAAAGATGGGGCAATGCAGGATATAGGGGAGACAAGGCACTAATAGATGGTTGAGAGAGAGGGAGAGAAAAGTGGGGCAGTGAGGGATGATGGTTAGGGTTTTGGTAGTGGTGGAGGGGAAAGGAGGAGTGATGGTAGATGGTTTGGGATAGGACTGAGAGACCGAGTAATGTTCAATAGTGATGGTGTACAAGGGAAGAGATGGGTGATACTGAACAGTGGGGGAAGAGAGACAGAGCGGTGATGCTGGATGGTGAGAGGAAAGAGAGAGATGGATCAATGGTGGATGATGGAGAGAGAGGAGCAATGCTGGATGGTTGGGCAAAGAGGGAAAAGAGGGAGAGAAAGGGGTGATGCTGGATTGCAGGTGAAGAGAGGGATAGATGTGGAAATGGGGGATGAAAGAAAGAAAAAAGAAAGGGAGATGGTGGATATGAACAGAAGGTAGGTGAAGGGAAGAGAGGGGAAATGCACATATATGGCAGGGAAAGGAAGAGAAGAGAGAAGGAAGGATTTGCAGCCCATGAATGGAGGGAAAGGGAAGAGCTGGAAACTAGATAGACATGAGAAGGATGAAGAAAATAGATGTGAAAGATGGATATATGGTGGGGAGTGAAGAAGAAAGGAGGAGAGAAAAGATATAATGAATGGACAGGAGGTCTTGGAAACAGAGTTCAGAGCACAGAGACAGGGAAGCAGAACCGGAGATAGGGAACAAAATGATCTGAAAAATAAAATCACCAGACCACAAAGGTAACAAAAATGATTTTATTTTCAATTTAGAAATTGAAACTTGTCAGTTCTGAGAATTTTCTTCTTGTTGTCTACATTTTGTACAGAACAGGAGAAAATGTGACGGAGGATACTGTACACGATTATGCGCAATCAAAATTTTTAATTGCGATTAATCGTGTGGGTTTTGCACGGCAAACAGCCCTATTCAAAATCCTTCTAAATCAAAGGCCCTCCCCTCTTTACCACCCACGTGCTCAAGACCCTATATCAACCGCCTATACTAAACAACAATTTGATCCCACTAGCCAGCACCACACATATCCTTGGAGTTATTCTCAACACAGATTTCACTTTCCGTCCCCAAATTGATAAGGTCATCCGTCGCTCCTTCTACAAACTCCATCTGCTGCTCCCCAGTATCTTACCACACTCGTCCTTCCCTACACCCCTTCCCGTGCACTCCGCTCCATGGATAAATCCTTCTTATCTGTTCCCTTCTCCACTACTGCCAACTCCAGACTTCGTGCCTTCTGTCTCGCTGCACCCTATGCCTGGAATAAACTTCCTGAGCCCCTACGTCTTGCCCCATCCTTGGCCACCTTTAAATCTAGACTGAAAGCCCACCTCTTTAACATTGCTTTTGACTCGTAACCACTTGTAACCACTCGCCTCCACCTACCCTCCTCTCTTCCTTCCCGTTCACATTAATTGATTTGATTTGCTTACTTTATTTATTTTTTGTCTATTAGATTGTAAGCTCTTTGAGCAGGGACTGTCTTTCTTCTATGTTTGTGCAGCGCTGCGTACGCCTTGTAGCGCTATAGAAATGCTAAATAGTAGTAGTAGTAGTAAAGTCAATACAGTCTATGCTCCAATCTTCAGCTCTCAGTATACTTGTCCATTCACTTATCTCACAGATAGACTACTGAAATTAATGCTTTTGTACAATGAGAGTTAAAGATCTCCAATGTCTACAATTAATTCAAAACACCGCTTAGACTCATAGATAAAATTGGTAAATATAAGCATATTACACCACACCTAAAAACAACCCACTGGCTCCCGTTCAGCATAGAATTACCTACAAACTACTCCTGTTAGTTTTCAAGATACTCATTACAGAAGAACCCCCCCCCCCCCCCCCAACCTCGCGTGCCATCTTACTCACTACTTCCCTGCTTGTACCTTTTAGTCTCTTAATCAGAGTCGTTTATATATGCCTACTCACAAGGAAATTATTCACAAACATACAAGCGATTCAGTCTTCTCAGTGCAAGGCCCCCTCAGCATCTTTGCCTGCAGACATCCCTTGACAGATTTAAGAGATTTGAAAACTTTTTTATTCAAGGATGCTTTCCTCTTATGACTTTGCCTCCCATTGCCCCTCTCATCCCGAGGAACAGCTGAATTGCACCAGCGCAGCCTCGTGCTGCCCCTCTCCAGCTTTCCTATCATTTATTGTAGTTTTGCCCTCATCCTTCACTGTGATATATTGTGTTTCAGTGCACTCCTCTTTCCTTACTATCTAGTGTGTAAGCCGCCTAGAATGCATGTCCATTGAGTGGGATAGAAAATGTGAATAAACTTGAAACTTGAAGTCTACTGTTTGTTTCTTTCCGCAGGATGCAAGAAGAGTCCCAGCACTGGCATTAATTCACTTGTGCAGTAGACATCAGCGCACATCATATTAAAATGTATAGTAAGGCGGCTTTTTAGTAGTCTGCAGCAAAATAATAATAATTATTAATATTATTTGTTACATTTGTATCCCATCATACCTTTTTTGCAGGCTCAATGTGGCTTACATATAACTGTTAACGGTATTAGCCGATTCCGGTCTGAACAAATACATAATATGAATGAATACAAAGTGAAGTACATGTATGGTAGGTACAGTTGGGGGGAACTTAGGGAGGGAAAGGGGGAAGAAGAGTCCAATAATGTCCGTTACGGTCTTTGGTTACATTGTGTTGCAAGTGTCCAGGTATTTTTATGTTGGGTTGGTGGGGTATGCTCTTCTGAACAGGTCTGTCTTTAGTGCTTTCTGAAAATTTAGGTGGTCGGGAGTAGTTTTTACTGCTTTTGGTAATGCGTTCCATAGTTGTGCGCTTAGGTAGGAAAAGCTGGATGCATAGGTGGATTTGTATTTGAGACCTTTGCTGCTTGGGTAGTGGAGGTATAGGTATGATCGTGCAGATTTTGTGGTGCTTCTGGTTGGCAGGTCAATAAGGTCTGTCATGTATCCCAGTGCCTCGCCATAGATGATTTTATGGACAATTGTGCAGATTTTGAAAGTGATCTTTCATTGGTAGCCAATGCAGTTTTTCTCGGAGTAGTTTGGCGCTGTCCAAAACGTGTTTTTCCAAATACAAGTCTGGCTGCTGAGTTTTGGGCGGTCTGGAGTTTCTTTATGATTTGATCCTTGCATCCCGCATAGATTCCTTTACAGTAATCTACGTGGCTTAGTACCACTGACTGTACCATGTTACAAAATATTTCCCTCGGGAAGAATGGTTTCAGGCGTTTGAGTTTCCATATTGAGAAAAACATTTTCTTTAAGGTGGAATTCACTTGGGTCTCTAGTGATAAGTTATGGTCGATTGTTACTCCGAGAATTTTCAGACTGTTTGAGATAGGAAGGGTGTATCCTGGGGTGTTAATGTTTGTGGGTTTGTATGTATTGTACTGGGATGAGATGATGAGACAGTGTATTTTTTCAGTGTTCAGTTTTAGTTGGAATGCATTTGCCCATGAGTTCATGATGTTTAGGCTTAGCTTGATTTCATTAGTGATTTCTGACAGATCATGTTTGAAGGGGATGTATAATGTAACGCCATCAGCGTAGATAAATGGGTTAAGGCCTTGGGTGGATAAGGTCTTGGCTAGTGGAGTCATCATGAGGTTGAAAAGGATCAGTGATAGTGGAGATCCTTACGGTACTCCGCAGCCTGGTTTCCACAGTGAAGATATGTTTGTTTTTGATTTCACTTGATATGTTCTTGTGGTTAGGAAACCCTTAATCCAATTGAGTGCTACCACTGATTCCGAAGTAATCTAGGAGTCTTAGCAATATGTTATGGTTAACCATGTTGAACGCACTTGACATGTCAAATTGAAGGAGGAGAATGCTCTTGCCTATTGCTATTTCCTGCTTGAATTTGTTTAGGGGAGTGAGTAGTGCTGTTTCGGTGCTGTGTAGGGGTCGAAATCCTGATTGTGACTCATGTAATATAGTGAATTTGTGTATGCAGTCATTGAGTTGTTTGGTCACCAGTTCTTCCATTAGTTTGACTACTAATGGGATAGATGCTACTCGGCGGTAGTTGGTAATGTTGTTCATTTTTTTCTTGGTGTCTTTTGGTATTGGGGTGTGCAGGATGTTGCCTTTTTCTTTAGGGTAGATACCCTGTTGAAGCATGAAGTTTAAGTGGGATGTGAGATCTATTATGAAGCAGTGGGGGGCTGATCGTATTAGGTAGCTGGGGCAGGTGTCCAGTTGACAATGGCTGTTGGAGTATTTTTTTATCGCTTGCGTAACTGTCGGTGCTGAGGAGGGCAAAATTGGACCATATTCGGTCGGTGGGGTATTCGCCAGGGGTTGGGTCTACACTATTAATGAAGTTTTCTATGTCCATATTGTACTGAGGTAGAGTTTTGCGTAGGTTTACAATTTTTTCATTGAAATATTTAGCAAGGTCATCTGCAGATGGAATGTCAGTGTTGGTTGTGGTGACCGGCGTTATGTCTAGTAGTTTGTCCACGAAATGGTATAGTTTCTTCGTGTTTTTGTAGTCCAGCCCAATTTTAGTTTTGTAGTACAACCTTTTGGTCTGTCTTATTGCGTATTTGTATTTCCTTTATAGTTGTTTCTATGCGTTAAGTATGTGTTCATCTTTTGGTTTTTTCCATGCGCGTTCCAGTTTCCTAGATTGTGTTTTTAGTTTTTTCAGTTCTTCATTGAACCACGATGTCGAGTTGTGTCTAAGTGAAGTTCTTATTTGTAAGGGTGCTATTTCGTCTAGTATATGTCTGCATCTTTTGTCCCATTCTGAGAGGTAGTATATGGATTTCGATTGGGCTGTCCAGTTGTTGCTGTATATCTGTTGCCAGAAAGTAACCGGGTCTATTTGGCCTCTCATGGTATAAGTTGTGTGTTCTCGTGTGTGGAGAGAGCCCCTTTTTCGCCATTTTAGGGATAGGTTTAGCTTGTAATGGTCAGTCCATGGTGTTTCTGCCCATCTAGTTTGTGTTATGGTTAGGTTCTGATCAGTAGACAGTTTATATGAGATGAGGTCAAGTGTGTGGCCCTTTGCGTGGGCTGTTTGCATGTGTGGCCATGTAAGGTTACATAGATGAAGGAAGTCCTTGCAATCTCGTGCATTGGTAGAGTTTGGGTCTTCAAGGTGAAGGTTAATGTCTCCTAATACTAGTGTATTGGAATTAGATACACATGTATTTGAAACGAAGTCCATGAAGTCCGCCTGGCTTTTCCAGTTACATGGTGGTCTGTAGAACAGGACGCAATTTAGGTGGTCGAGCAGGGTTTTATGCTGGATTCTGATTGAGGCTATTTCGAGGTGGGTTGTTTTAGATTCCGCAGTGGTTTCAATCGTGAGGTGAGATCGGTAGATGAGTGCTATGCCCCCTCCTCTTTTTTCTTTTCTGGTCCAGTGAGTGATTTTGTATCCTGGAGGACATAGGTTTAAGATGTGCGCTGATGTCTACAGTGCCAGGCATGATGCAAAAATAAATAAATAAAAATGCCGCCAAGTCTGAGGCAGCGTACAAGAAGGGACTGAGACCAACCCAGTAACTACATGTATTGCCACCCCCCACCAAACATGACCCCACCTGACCACTAATCCCTTCCACTCCACATGACAAAATAGCCAACCTCTCTCCCCTTCACACCGACAATCCCTGGTAGCCTAGCAGCTTTGGACTTCCACAAAATTAAAAACATTAAAAACACCCCCGATAGTCTATTGTCTGTCCTTCCCCTCAAGATCTGTTCCACACATTTAAAAGACCGGGTAGACAGGAGCGATGCCCACCTGCCCCCATTGCCGCCATGATCCAAAATGGCAGCCCGACACCTAGTGGTGTGCTGAAATGCACTGCTAAGGTATTACATTCACTGCAATGCCTTACATTTTTACTATGGCAGAACCCTTAAAATAATTTTTCATTCATCCAGGAACCCTCAATTTATATAAACATATGTTCATACAAATAGATTTTACAATCTAATTTCTTCAGGAACCCCTGAAGACAGTTTGAGGAACCCTAGGGTTCCACAGAATCCAGTTTGGGAATCACCACTTCATTTGGTAGACTGGCCCTTACGATGGATCATCGTGACACCAGAGGCAAGAGCGAGTGGGCATCACTCCTGCCTGTCCAGTCTCTAGGGATTTTTTTTCATGCTGTTTTGGGAGGTGGAGAGGGTCATGAACCACTAAGCTAATAGGGATAGGGACTGTCACTATCGAGGGGCGGAGGCGTTACCTTTCAGCTATCTTAGGTTGGGTCATGTCATGTCAAGGGGGGAGGGGAAATCTGGTAAAGTGAAGTCAAGGGGGTGGGGGGCCTCTAAGAACAGGGCCAATGCAGACTAGCATCTTTTGTTTTTGGTTTTTTTTAATGTCCTCCTGTCAGTGCATGAGCCAATCACCACTCACAAAGACAGGTAGAGTAATATTTTGCAATAAGCTAAACTGTAGGGCCGCATTTTTAATACGGCAGTAATTTCCTTCCTCACTGAATATTACATTTTGCAGGCAATTTTTTTTACAGAAAGCTTATGGTAGAAGCCACACAGTCAGTGGCCCTAAAGCGTACGTTTGTGCATCGACCTCTCAGTTAGTACACAGCTTTGAGTTAACTGTCGGAGAGGTGGGAGGGACCGTATGCTTGATTTATCCTGCTGTCTGCAAAGAACACCTGTGACAGAGAAGCAAAATGACTTACCCAAACATCTAGCTGCTTCTGAGCTGAAGGTTGTGATGGGGTGTGTTAACACCAGAAGGAGTAGACAATATCTAGGAAGTAACTATGCTATGATTTTAGTTTTGAGCAGCCCAGATTATATGGGCTTTGTGGGAGAGGTGATGAAATTATGCAAAAGGTTCTTTAAAACTGCCTACCCTCCTGTACTCTCTTCTATGGGGTTAAATGAAAAGTAATGCCTTCTCTTCCATAATTCACCAACGATGGCACCACTGACACAAGAGAATGACACAGGGACAAAGTCTGTCCCCGTCCCAGTGTGTTTTGTCTCTGTCCCCACCCCATCCCCGCAGGTTCTGTCTCTAGCCCCATCCCATCCCCGCAGGCCCTGTCTCCATCCCCGCCCTGTCCCCACAGGTTCTGTCCACGTCTCACCCTCGTGGGCTTTGTCCTCATCTGCAGAAGCCTCAAAGACTTATGATTTTATATTTAAATCTTTTTATTAAAGTTGCTGTGCAACTGTCATGTATAAATTACAAAAAGAAAACAATAACAACAAGCAGCTATAATTACCCCACCACCACCACCCTCTACCCTTCCAAATCCAACAATAGTTGACTTCTCCTACCCCAAGGAATCACTATCCACCCTGTTAAAATGTTCAGAGGTACAAAATACAACCCATTCAGTATGCTCTAGAGGGGAGAAATATTCCCTATGAAGAACTGTTATGATTTTTAATCTGTGGATGAATAAGTAGTCATCAACAATCTCAGGATTCAGTCTAACTCTCCTGTCTTCTACAGTCCTTCCTGCAATAGAAGATGTCTTCTTAGAAGATGTGCAGGTAGCAGGATGTACAGGATCCCCCATGCAAAGTTTGCTAGATATGGCCCGTATGTTTGCTTGTTTTTCAAAAAAATCAAAATATCACAGTCTGCAAAACTCAAGCATAAATAAAAGTCCAGTTCATTAACAGGCTTCAAAGTAGAAAATGACACAGGGACAAAGTTTGTCCCCATCCCCACAGGTTCTGTCCCCATCCCCACCTCATCCACGTGGGATCTGTCCCTGTCCCCGCCCCTGTGGGATCTGTTCCTGCCCCATCCCTGTGGGCTCTGTCCCCATCGCTACAATGGGTGCCCATCCCTGTGTCATTCTCTATCTACATATGTTCACTTCTTTGAAATCTCTTCTTTCAGCTAAACGAGAACCATCTGTGTGAAGAGGCTGTTTGCCATTTCTTGTGAAATGGAAGCATGCAGTAATCACTCATCAGTTTCATGATAGAATTTCTGACAATGGAGTCCCTCCAACTGAAATTCACCACCACATGCAGATTGTTTATGGTGATGACTGTTGATGCATCCCTGGCAAAAAAAACCCCAATTGTTACATCTGTAGACCGGGAAGGGCTGACTTGTGTGATCAAAAGCAAAGTGGATGACCTGTGACAGCAACGGACAAGTCTCACTCAAGAAAGGTTGACAAACTCATAAAGGACAACCGGATGATCACTCAAAGCATTATATTTCAACCTTGAAAACTTTGAAAGAACGACTGAGAAGAGTTTGAAAGCCCAAGAAGGAAATTTTCTTGCAATATGATAACGCTAAGTCTCACACAGCATGAAACACCAGAGACAATTGTGAAGATGGGTCTCAATCTTACTCCGTTTGCCATATAGCCCAGACTTAGTACCATGAGATTTCCATCTTTTTTCCAAAATTAAAGGAATACCTTTGAGGGCATCTGTTTGTCACGAAATGCCTAGCTACCCGCCTATGGTTACACTGTGGCCACTGAGGGTCTATCCCTAGCACAGCTCAGGCCTGCCTGCATCTGCCGCTTATGTTCTACACTAGCACCCTTCTCCCACCGACTGGGTCACAACTGCCTCTGGGTGAGTCTCTTGCACTCAAATTATCCCCAGTGATTTCTAGGTTACTGGGGCCACACTCCCAGTGGTCCCACAGTTCCCAGGAAGCACTCACAGACCCAACACACAAACCACCAAGATTCTTTACCAATCCAGACAGCGAGGAAATAAACTAAATATTGTTTACTGTCTTTTAAATATCGAACAGTGGAACAAAATAGTGCAATCAGCAAACAACAACAGGTAACTGAAATAAGGATCAATTATAATACTAACTAAACATTTGCATACTTCCTAGAAAGTACCTGGAGAGATCAGGACATATAATTCATTGAGCCTCAGCAAAGAGATCTGTCTCTCTTTTCTCCTGGGCTAAGACTGAAGCAACAGCCAGCAACAACTGCTGGGTAATTTCAAACTCCAGGCCAATCAGAGCCCAGTCAACAAGTTTTAAAAGTATACTGCTCACAGTACTGTAGATTCACTTCTTCACTAAAGTGAAACTAAAAGGGGATATGCACTTTTCTGTTAACAGCTTTAACATAAAACATGCACCACCTGCTGGCCAAACTAGAGAAATGCACTTGAAGAGTTAATAAAGGCAATTTTACAGTTTTAAAACACCATTCTGTCACACTATTCAACTTGAATAAAGAGGTGGAAAGCAATGTAAGCAACTGGTTGAAGAAACAAGATGTGTAATTCTTTTGTGATGGCTTTCAAAAACTTGTCCATTGTTGACAGAAATGTGTGGCAAATGGTGGTAACTATGTAGAAAAGCAAATACATGTAATAAAAGAGCAAGTTTTCTATTACTAAAGAAAAACAGCATACAACTATACTCCAATAAGGCTGCACAGGATACCAATTGGCTCAGCTCATGTTAGAAGAAGAAACACTTTAAATCTAACCCCAATTAGAAGAAAATATAAACGCTTTAAAGTCTTAGAAAGCAACAGCTTTTGCAAAAGCGAACCCTCAAGAAGATGTGATCCTCTCGGCTCTAGAGCAAAAGTCTGCCAAAAGAATCGGGTGGGGAGCAAGAATGAAAGCAAGATTAAGTCCTTTCCAGAGAGTTTCTCAAGAGACAGCAAAGAAGCAAGTGTGTATGTGTGTTTGCCCCTGAGCCACACACTATATCCTTCAGTTCCATGGCTGGACAAATGGTCTTTGCACCATTTGTCATTGGTGTCATTTAAGTCCATCACACCGACACAGCCAATCCAAGCAAGTCCTTCTCACATGGACCACAGAGAAACCATGTCCATGACATTTTTATGATGAACCTACTGGAATGCCATGTTTTGGTTTAAGTAGATGCTTTCTAGAGATAATGTCCATCTGGCAGCTATTCCTTAGTTGGACAGAACCACTCTGTGTTGAGGAATAAACATGAGAGCACAGTGTCTTCATTCACCTTTGTCCCAGATACCAGGGCTCCAGCAGGAAACATCATATATAGAAATCCATCTTGACTGATGAATTTGGTTCTGCACTACACACTAAATACAGGCTCTATAGACCTCACAGTGTGTCCAAACAGTGGACTCCCCAGCCTCTGAAACTAGCACCTGTGGTTACCGCAACCCAATCCAGCAGGTCTAAAGGAACCCCCTCAAGAGGTGACATGAAACCAACCACCGCCACTCTAGCTGACTCCAAAGTGCTACTGACAGGGGAAGTTAAATTGAACAGGTGAGACTTTAGGGATCACCGGGTCAGAAGAGACTGCTGCAGAGGCCACATATGTGCTCTCGCTTATGGACCATCCTCCAGGGTCGCAGCTATGGCCCAGAGCAACTACAGGTAGTCCCAAGCTCTCATCATAGGCCTGGAGCTGAAATCAAAGCTTGCTCGCTCAGGTCTGTGGAAGTAAGACTAACTCTAGATGGGTACTGAATCAAACTCCCAGATACTCAAGGACCTGAGCTGGTTCCAAAAGAGGAAATCTAGCTGAGCTGGGAAACTTTTACAATAAAGAATGGCTGATAACATCTCCTGGTTGTCCTTCCTTTTTTTATGGCGATCTCTGCTTTTTTGGTGTGTTCAAAGAGACTCTTGGCAAAATTTACCAACCAGTCAATGTTCTGCAGGAAAGAGACCACATGAGCCACTGCCTCTGGGCTTCCTGCTCCAAATCAGCCTGAATCAGCCAATTGTTGAAGTAGGGGTGCACTCTGATCCTATATTTGTAAATAAACACCTTAGCTACAACCATTGCCTTGGTAAAGGTTCAAGGAGCAGAGGCAAGCCAAACTGAAGTGCTATGAACTGAAAGCGCTCCCCAAGGATACAAAACTGCAGAAAGTGATTGTGAGTGGCCCCACTGGCAAAGTAGAAGTACACTTCTAAAATATCAAGTGAGACCAGAGACTCCTCACGACACATCACCAAGATAACCAAGCGAAGAGGCTCCATCCAGAAATACAGGACCCTGAAGAAAGAACTGGGCCTGTTAAGGCCCCAGAATTGGCCAAATATATCCCTCTTTCTTGGGGACAAAATAAATAGAATAACGGCCATGCCCATACTCCTGTGGTGGCACTGACTCCACAGCTCCCAGGACAAGCAGATGACTCAAGGACTCCCATACCATGAGCTGCTTGGACCGTGCCTCACAGAGGGACACAACAGCAGCATTTTTAACAGGTTCTACAAACTTGAATGCTTAGCCCAGCTGAACCACCTCCAAGATCTACTGATCAGAAGTAATGAGATTCCACTCCCAGTAAAGCAAATCAGTTCCACAGCAGAGGTTCCCGCCGAATCTCATTGGGACCCTTTGGTCCCTCCTGCAGGGTTGCTGGTGGAGAAGAATGAGCCTGAATCTCTCGGTCTTCTTAACCCCCCCCCCCCCCCCCTTTTTGAAAAGACTTCTTACCGGAATGGGGATAGTCCTGAACTCTAGGTCAAACCCTTCCAGTACACACTCTGAAGGATCACATCCTTGTCCTCCCAGAGTTGCAAAAGCCTGCCTTCCTTCAAATCCTTAATCTTCCTTAGGTCTTCACCAAAGATAGATGCCTAAGGAAAGGAAAGATCAGAGACAGTATCAGTTGACCAATTTCTAAGCTTCAGCCTTCTAAAATCTACCATGCTCAGGCCTGAGGGCATGTTCAGATGCAAATGAGGTTGTACAAGAACATGTGCCATGACTGTTGTCCCCAACTCTAGAAGTACCACTCCCTGCAACTAGGGATGTCACTGGACCCAATGCAGAACAACCTGAGTGGCCCAACTGCCACAGATTGCAGCCTGGAGGCAAACAGCTACTTAAGAAGAAACTCAATCTTATTGTTATGTGCCTCTTTAAGGGGCATACCACTGTCCACCGAACTGATAGCCTGCTTGGTGACCATTGTCACCAGAACATCTACCTCAAGGGATTCCAACCTCACTAGCTCATCCTGAGGGAGAGGGTAAAGCTTGTTCATCAACCTCATCTCCTTGAGGACCAGGTCCAGAGCATCCAACTCTACCAGCACCAACCATGACAAAACCCTGTGGCGGGGAAAATCCTTTGAAGGTACCTTCACAAATTAGGGTGCCCCTCCAAGGCTGACTCCACCAGCACTGAGGGACAATTCCTCCCAACAAAACAAGCGTGCTACCAGGAAAGCTGAGTTCTCTTCAGAAAAGACCGCTCCAGATTTTGGGGTGGAGCACATGGAGAGGAATTCCTCCCCTCCTGGGAAATCTCATCCACACCCAAACATCCTCCAACAAGGACAGGGGAATCCTGGATGAACCAGCCACTCCTTCTCAGCGGACCGTGGCCACTTTGTCTGGGGACTAGAGGTCTCCACTGCCCATGTCAGTCAGAACCACCATATACTAGGACCCTAAGATAGTAAACAGGCCCTCTGAGGCTCCCCCGTGACAAGTCCAGCCACACATACACACGGCCACATGGGGGAAGCCTTCCCATTTCGGATCTCGAGACCAAAATAGCCATCATTCCTACCAAAATTACTTCAGCCTCAGTGGAAGCAGAAACCTCAAGAGTTCACTCTAGCCCCAGGTGGTGACTTGGGTGCTTCCTGCAGCTTCCCTTAGCAATGCGATGCTAACCCCACTGCACATGGAACAAAAGAAACCAGCCACTGTGCACCAGGTCCCTCAAGCTCCACTGCACCAGCCAGCCAGAAAAGATGATCCTGATTGCGCTTGGCACAACTACAGATGCGTGGCCCTCCCCTACCCTTAAAGAAGCAGTATTAGCTGCCTCAGGTCTGGTTACAAAAGGACTGCCACCAGACTGAGAAAGGCTGGCCAAGAACAGTGAGCCTCAGGCTGCTGTTCTGCCCCTACTTTTTTTTAAATATTGGAGAGAAACAGCACCAGATCCCACAACAAAAAATAAATATAAAAACAAAAATAAATTCCTGGGTGGGGAGGTCAATGTATCTCGGTACATAGAGCGAAGCATCATAGGAAAAGGCTCTGGCTGCTGAAGAAGACCAACCCTTCTTTACCAGTGGTCTGGCCATGGCTCAGACTATGGGAGTATCCCAGTGAGACTTCAACCAGAGACAAGAGCAATAATCTGAGACATGGGGAGTCTGGCCCAAAATGCAACAAAATAAGGCAAAAAATTCTACTACACCAGTCCACCTACAGCACATGCTGGAGGCAGAGAAATACTGAAATATTCCTGGATTCACTACTCTTTACATAACTGACTTAATTTGAATCTTCAAGTCTCTGCATTCACTTGCTAATAAGGAGACAATCTAAAGGTCTGTACTGGTCTAGTAGGATGATAAGGAACTGGCAAATGTATGAATTGGTTAAAATGGTGGACAGGTGATATCATCTTGGATACAAATGTTGGATAACTTCTAAGGATTACTTTGTTAAGAAAAAGATTGTGTGTATAATGGATGATATACTAACCACTTGTAGTTCACAGACTCTCCTGGCTGACATAACTGCTATCAGGAATGTCACATTTCAGGTAGGGTGCTTTAAGGGCAAAGATTTAATTGTTTCAAATGGTGGCTTCATTAACTGAGTTAGGATTATGCTTATATAACAGACTACAGATGCCTTTTAAATGGGAATCACAATAGGCTGAAACTTTGCTTCGGAAGCCTGAAGGCCTTGTTGAGAAAGGTGAAAAAGTTAGTGTATCAAGATTGTTGATGAAAATTTATGAATGAGTTTTGATGTTTCCTGTAGTACTGGAGAAGGAAACTTTTCCAGTTGAACTCATAACATCATATTCTGGAAGGTCTCTAAGAGGCAATTAGAATCTGTTCAACTGGGGCAAGAAGACTACGGTTGTGCTCAACATTCATGCTGTGAGTGATAGGCCCCGAGACTGGGATGAGGAAGCGTCCACTGATTCTGGGTGTTCAATTCTAGAACATACATTGCATTCCAGGCTCCTGTACATTGGTCTGGCAGATGAAGAGAACATCTATCTGGGCCAGTATGGTCCTATTAGGATAAAAAACCTGCACTATTAGAGATTGAATAATGTTGTGGTGAACAGAGGCACTCAAAGTATTTAGTCTCCCATTAAAAATGATCTCCTTATAAAATCTTTCATCTGCTTTCTTTAGTGTAGGTTGTTCTGCACTGATCAATAAGCACCGTCATTCTTGACCCAAAGAATCTGTGCCAATCTTCAGTGCCTCCTTGTGCAGAGTATTCTGTTCTGAACAGTTCTGTTTTGTGGCCAACCAACTGTTTTTGAGCACAATAGCTACATCTTGGAATGGAAGCTTTCCTTTTGTTGTTGGTGCTGGGAGTTTGGCACCATGTCAACTCAAATTCTAGCTTAAGCCAGGTGGACTCTGTAATACCTTTATCTTGCATTCTGGAAGACAGTTGGCCTTATCATATGGCCACCACATGGAAGAAAGCAAAGTGACTCACCTGTAGCAGATGTTCTGCAAGGACAGCAGGATGAATATTCTTATTGATGGGTGATGTCACCAATGGAGCCTAGCAAAGAGGTGCTTCCCAGAGTTCTTTTCTAGATGCATACATGCATCTTCCCACCCGCCGATATCGCATGGGACCAGGTCAGTCTATTACAACAGCTGATAGAATGCAAATTCAAGGAGAGGTAAACAGGGCAGTTAAGAATATTCATCCTGTTATCCAAGGACAACATCTGCTACAGGTGGGCAACTCTGGTTTCTCTGAGGACAAGCAGGATGAAGAATATTCTTATTGATGGGAATCCCTAGCTACCAAGCAATTCAAAATAAAAGTGGAAAGGGGGAGGGAGAGGCATACAACAGACAAGGTTCACCAACAAATTGAGAATGGCAACTGCTATTTTTTTCCTTTTATCTCACCTTCCCCCAAACAGCTTTGAACAGAAATCAAAACGCCAGGGGGTAGGGGTGGTGGTGTAGATGGATTGTAACCCAGAATAAAATCTGAAGGACTGTCTGATCAAACCAGCTGTCGCACCGTGAATCTTATTCTACTCTAGACAGTAGTGCAATGTGAATGTGTGGACTTAAGACCATGTTGCAGCTCTGAAAATCTCTATGGAGGCTGATCTCAGATGTGCAACCAATGAAGCCATGGCTCCTGATGTTGTGAGCCGTAACATGACCCACCAGAGTCAGTCCACTCTGGGCATAAGTAAAGGAGATGCAGTCTGCGCATTGGTTAGAAAGAGGGCATTTACCAATGGCAGTTACAATGCAAATGGGGTCAAAAGAAACAAAAGGTGAGGGTATTTTCTATGGGTGTTAGTCAAATCCAGATAGAAGGCCAAGGTTCTCTTGTAGTCCACAGTGCATAGTGCATTTTCACCAGGATGGACATGTGGCTATGAGAAAAAAGCTGGCAGAACAATTGACTAAGCTGGAATTCTGACACTACCATAGGAAAGAACTTAGGATGTGTGATGAAACAGTGTAAAATGAATCTGCTACTCGGGCATGGAGCTCACTGACCCTGTAAGGCTGAAGTGACTATCAAAAACAGTCAGGTACTTTAGGTGGCAGCTATTAAGTGGCTCAAAAGGAGCCTTCATCAGCTGGGTAAAGACAACATTGACAACAATGTTAAGATTCCATTATACAATTGGGGGGGGGGGGGGCTTGGTGGAAGGTTTCATCAATAGTAAAGCCCCCATAAAGCAAACTGAAGGCTGAGCAGAGATGGGCTTACCATCTACAAAGTGATAAGCTCCAGCTGTACTAAAGTGAACCCTTACAGAGTTGATCTTGAAACCCAACTCAGACAAGTGTAGAAGGTATTCAAACAGATTTTGTACAGGACACAAAAAAGGATTGAGGGCCCAGCTCTCACAATAGACAGCAAACCTCATCCACTTGAAACCATAAAACCTCCCAGCTGAATCTCTCCTAGAAGCGAGAATGTGAGACACACCCTCCAATAGATTCAGAAAGTCAACTTCTAGCCTCTCAACATCCAAGCAGTGAGGGCCAGTGACTGGAGGTCAAGATGCAAGAGGAACCCTTAATTTTGTGTGATGAAGGTCAGAAAGCATTCCAATCACCACTGATCTTCAGAGGCTAGTTCCAGAAGTAGAGAATCATATCTGTCATGGCCAGTATGGCACAATGAGGATCATGGTTCCTTGGGTCCTGAGTTTAAGGAGAGTTTTCACTACAAGAGGTGCTGGAACATAAGCATACAGAAGACCCCTCCCCCAACTTAAGAAAAAGGCATCTACTGAAAGGCTGTCCTGTGATCTTGATCTGGAGCAGAACTGATGGGACTTTTTTGTGGTGAGTGGCAAAAGATCGACCAAGGAGGTGCCCCACTCTTGAAAGATCTTCCGGGCAACATCCATGTTTAGGGACCACTTGTGGTTGCATGAGCCTGCACAGTCTAACTGCCAGCCAGTTGTTCTTCCCTGCCAGGTAAGTGGCCAAAAGTACCATCCTCTGGGAGATGACCCATCACTACATCCTGACAAAAAGGTCCTCAATCTGAGTAAAACAGTCACCTGTTGGATTTCAGGGGCATTGACAGTGACTACTTCGTCACTGTTTGTTTCATCAAAAAATGTCTTTTTCAGCTACATAGGTGTTATTATTGAATTGCATTTGGCAATCAAGACCAGATCTCTTAAGAGTTCTTATGGAAGGTTTCACTTCAGTTTGATCAGATATCTTCATTACATCCTTGATTTTTCTGTACTACATTCATTTGTACATGCATTTTTATTCTCAAGATTAGACTACTGTAACACAATTTATGTAGGTCTTTCAGTTTCTCAAATTAAACAATTATAAACTTTACAAAATGCAGCAGCTCAATTACTTGAAGCCAGAAAATTTAACCATGTTAAACCACTGTTAATAAAGCTACACTGGCTTCCAGTTTCTTTTCATGTTTCATTCAAGATACTCTGTCTAGTGCACAAAGCTTACTATATTGATCTTCCACCCTCTCTCCCTACCATGACTATCCTCTAAACTCCCTATTCTTTCAGGTCCCATGATTTGCATAGGTAAATACTTCCCAACCCTAAACAGGCTCGTTATAAAACTCTACTCGGCATACTGCCTTTTTTTTTTTTTTGTAGTTCCCCGACTATGGAATGATGTCCCCTCATATGTACATATGGAATCTTCCTATGAAAACTTTCAAATATTGTTGAAAACACATTTCTTTGAATTAACTTATGGAGCTCAGGCAGAGACCAATAGCAAATAATGGGAGCCGGAACAGGCGGTTGAAATACTATGGTTTCTTCCATGGTGTGAGTAGTTCCGATTTATTATTTATTGTGAACACCGCTGTAAAATGTACGGCTGCCCGGGCAGTACATTAGGATTTTAACTAAACTGCTTCCTAACACAAGAGATATGAACCCTACTTACTGACATAGTACATAACCACTTGGTTGTCTGAAATAAGATACCGTATATACTCGAACATAAACCCATCTGAATATAAACCGAGATAACATTTCCTTACGTTTTTTTAGGGGAAAAGTGTTCTTGAATATAAACCACGGGTTTATATGTCAGTATTCCTCCCCTTTCATCCTTCCTTCCTTCTCCTTTTCCTGGTGCCTGGCATTTCTCCTCTTCCCATCCTCCCCTGTGATGTCCCTCTGCCTCCACCCACCCCCCTAAACCCGCAGATTTATCGACTCACTCCCCCTCCCTCCTTCCTCTCACCACCAAACAGGCACAGCTTTCACTTAGTTCCTTCCTCCCTCTGCCCCAAAAGATGTACCCCTCCCCTCCTGGGCCCATCAATAGCCCCCCCCCCTTGTGGGCCTACCATAGCTCCTTGGTGGTCTAGTGGCATGTTGGGGCAGCAGCGATCCCCACTCGCTCCTGGCCTTGCTGTCTTTGTAGTAAAAATGGCTGTCATGACTTCCAGCAGTAGTCTCATGAGACTGCTGATGGAGGTCACAATAGCATTTTGGGATTGGAGATGGCAGAAGCAAGTCCTGCTGGTGCCAGCTTCAATCCCAAAATGGCTGCCATTTTTATTGTGGAGACCACATAAGCAAGAGCGAGTAGGGATCGTTCCTGCCCCACATGCTACTAGACCACCAGGGACGTACAATGGGCCCGGGGGAGGGTGGTGTTCATAGGGAGGTAGGCTGGAACTAAGTGACAGCTGTGTCCGTAAGAACTCTGTTGTTTCCAGGGGGCTAGTGGCGGTGGAGAGCACCAGAGAGAGAGGGAGGAAATGGGAGGAATGCCAGATATCATGGGGGTGGGAGGGAGGTAGGCCTTGAATATAAACCGAGATTTAAAAAATCTGGGTTTATATTCACACACATATGGTAATTTGATTTGCTGGCTGATCACTGAGAGCCTTTAGAGCATTTCAAATAGCTTTTAGCTCGAATGGGACAATTTGAAGTTGTCTCACTTGAGCAGTCCACTGTCCCTGGGTGTGAAGCCCATCTACACGATCTCCCCACCAAAGGATGGATATATCTTTTATTAATATTTTTGGTGTAGAGGAATTTGGAACTGAAATCCCTTGTTCAAAATGTTGCAGATTAATCACCAAGACAGAGAAATCTTGAGGGACTGAATGACCACGATGATGTCTGGAAGGTTCCTCCATAGCTTGAGATCACTGTGAAGACAAGGTCCATTGAGCCGCCCTCAACTGTGGCACACCATGGGTGTGTCATGCACTGTGGAAGCCTTGAGGCCTAGCAATCTAACATATTCCAAGATGATATCTGCTGACTCTGTTGAAGCTCCTAGGTTACAGATGTGAGAGCCTCTTCACTGGACTGGAAGGCAGGCCCTGGCCTGAATCATGCCTAGAAGGGCTCCTATTAATTCCAATTGTTGTAACTGATGACAAAACCCTAGTAGCTCCAGCCCCCGTACAGTTCTGTACATTGATTCTTGTGCTCCTCTTCACCAGCCAAACATCTAGATAGGGAAACACATGCATCCCTAGTGTGCTTACCAATACTGTGGCTACTGCTAAACATGTTCCTCCTGATTCTATAAATGGTGCCCAAATTTGGGCACACAAATAAATTAATGAGCCATTAACAATCAATAACTGGCTGTTATCGATTATTGACTATGATCATCTCTAATTTGAATTATTTTGTGAACCGCCCAAATGGTAGATGGTGTGGGCTATAAAGTTTAAAAAAATAAATACATTTGCACACGGATCTGGCTGCACGCAATTCTATAAAGATCCGCATCCACATCCTCTCACATGCAACTATGGGAGGCACATGGGCGGTCAGGGCATCCAAAGAATAATGCAGTGTGTTTATATAATTTGGAGGATGTGTCCCCAAGTTGCAAGCCAGGATTTACATCATGTCTCTGTTAGTGTAAGTCCTCGTGCCCCCAGTTGGGCAACAGAATATGCATTAAGCGCTAGTTTATGAAGCATGCTCAGCCCAGAGTGCCCTTTATAGAATATTACTCAATGCAAATTTTCCCAACACCTAGGTGTTTGTGCCAATTACCGAATCCAGCCCTTTGTGAACACGTTGGGTTCTGAAGTGAAACTAAATAAATGGCAGTACCTGGCAGTGGTGCTTCCCTCCTCAAAATCTGAGATACTTTCTGTGACTGGCATTTATCTGCATGTGGGTATATGCGTTGTTTAAATCTAGAGAAACTAGCCAATCTTGTTCCTGAATCATGGGGAGCAGAGTGCCCAAGAAACCATCCTGAACTTTTGTTTTGTCAGATAAGTTGTTCAGGGCCCATAAAAGAAGGATGGGACAAAATACCCCCATTTTCTTGGTAACCAGGAGATACCTGGAATAAAATCATTGCCCTTTTTTCCCTGGTGGAACAGGTTCGACTGTATTGGCCTGTAAGAGGGAATAGCGTTCCTTTGTAAGCAATTTCTAGTCTTAAGAGTTTAGCTTTGATGCTCTCAGAGGGCAATTTGGAGAGAATTTCCAATTATAGAGTGTAATCTTTCCAGATTATTTTGAGATCCCACAAATGTGAAGTTACAAGGGGCCATCTTTCTTAGAAATATTCAGCTTCAGCCTTCCTCCTACTGGAAGGTCATCAGGGATGACTACCAGGATTGCAGCTGTGCTCTCCTGGTGCCAGTCAAAAGCATATCATTTGCTTTGACTGCAGAGACTGCTGGGAATTCTAGAACCTCTGTGCCTCAGGCAGGAGCAAGACCCCTGGTTGTTGTGGGGTGGTCAAGAGGGTAGGGAATACCTATGTCTTTGTAGTAGGTACTCCACCTCTCCTCACCAGTATACCTCCAAAAGGTGGTGACAGAGCAAGAACAGTGACTTGATGATATCAGAATATTTCATGATGTTCACAACCTCCTCCAACTTATTAAAATGATTAATAACCCAGCACAGAACATCTATCAGCTTCTCCTGAACCGTAGGTTCCAGGTCTGAGGCACACAGCCCAATACTCATGGTGGAAGTCCTGGGCGCCATCTTGAAAACATCAAAGGTCTCTTGGATCATGTGCTTTTCACACTCTTTGACTACTAGCTGATGGAATGCCTCAGCCTTGCCTGGAGGGATAATGTCTGCGAATTCCACCACACTACACACAATGTTCTGTAAGTACAAGGTCATTAAGAGCTGGTGAGAAGCTATGCAGGAGGCAAGCATAGAATTCTGGAAAAACTTTTTCCCCCAAAGGACTCCAAAGTCCAAGCCTCCCACCCCAGTGGCACTGAGAAGGTAAAATTATGTATCATACCTGATAATGTTCTTTCCTTTAATCATAGGTGATCAATCCATAGACTGGTGGGTTGTGTCCATCTACCAGCAGGTGGAGATAGAGAGCAATCCTTTTGCCTCCCTATATGTGGTCATGTGCTGCCGGAAACTCCTCAGTATGTCGATATCAAAGCTCCATCCGCAGGACTCAGCACTTAGAGAATTACACCCACAAAGGGACACTCTGCCCAGCTCACCACCGCCGAAACGGGGGAGGGGAATCAACCCAGCTCATCCCCACACAAGTGGGGGAGGGGAATCCGTCCAGCTCATCCCCGCAGAGCGGGGGAGGGACACCACACCCGCCGATGTGGGGGGATCTGGCTTATCCTGCGACCGCAACCGCGGGAGGAGCTGGCTGACCCTAACACCGCCGAAGCGGGAGGGATATAAGGCTGCCCTACTGCCGCACGAAGCGGGAGGGAGCGCCGGCAGAATTTAGGTCTCAATCCAGCCCCGTAAAACGGAGGGGAGAGGAATACAGCAGCTCACTGTAACACAAAATCGTCTCAACTCCAGAAGAATTCAATCGAAAAAACTTGAACACGAAGATCCTCCTGAACAGGAACTGAAGACTAAACTTGAACCTGAAATGCAACCAGAATATAAACAGTACAGATATCTGGGAGGGGCTATGGATTGATCAGCTATGATTAATGGAAAGAAAATTATCAGGTATGATACATAATTTTACCTTCCATATCATCATGCTGATCAATCCATAGACTGGTGGGATGTACCGAAGCAGTACTCATCCAGGGCGGGACATAGAAATCCCTGACCGCAACACTGAAGCTCCAAACCGGGCCTCCACCCGAGCAGCCACAGTCAAGCGGTAATGACTGGAGAAGGTATGAGCCGATGCCCAAGTTTCTGCCTTACAAATCTCTTCCAAGGAGACGGAACCGGCCTCTGCCATCGAGGCCGCCTGTGCTCTAGTGGAGTGAGCCTTCAGATGGATAGGCGGCACCTTCCCTGCAGCCACATAAGCCGCTGAAATGGTTTCCTTGACCCATCGTGCCACTGTAGGCTTGGATGCCTGCAGTCCCTTACGAGGACCTGCGAACAGCACAAACAGATGATCCGATTTCCGGAAATCATTGGTCACTTCCAAGTATCTGATGATGACTCGTCTCACATCTAGATATTTGAGAGCAGAGTACTCCTCTGGGTAGTCCTCCCTACGAAAGGAGGGTAGGCAGAGCTGCTGATTCATATGGAAACGAGAAACAATCTTGGGCAGGAAGGAAGGCACCGTGCGAATAGACACTCCTGCCTCAGTGAACTGCAGGAAGGGCTCTCGACATGATAGCGTCTGGAGCTCGGAAACTCGTCTGGCTGAAGTGATAGCCACCAAAAAGACTGCTTTCAACGTCAGGTCTTTCAGAGATGCTCTCGACAAGGGTTCAAAAGGCGGCTTCTGCAAGGCTCTTAGCACTAGATTGAGATTCCACGCAGGCACCACCGAGAGCAGAGGAGGGCGTAGGTGATTAACTCCCTTGAGAAAGCGCACCACATCTGGCTGCGAGGCCAGGGAAGCACCCTTCAGGCGACCCCTGAAGCAAGCCAGAGCCGCTACCTGGACTTTAAGGGAACTGAGCGACAGGCCTTTCTCCAGACCTTCTTGCAGGAACGCCAACACTGAAGAAAATGGAGCAGTGAAGGGAGAAAGAGAGCCTGCCTCACACCACGATGCAAAGGTACGCCAAACCCTGGCGTAAGCAGTAGAAGTAGAGCACTTCCTCGCTCTCAGCATAGTAGCGATGACCTTGTCTGAGAAGCCCTTCTTCCTCAGACGCTGCCGCTCAATAGCCAGGCCGTAAGACCAAAGGGGGAGGGATCCTCCATCACCACGGGACCCTGATGCCAACAGGCCCCGCTCCGCTGGCAGCCGCAGAGGGCCGTCCACTGAGAGCCTGATCAAGTCCACATACCAGGGACGTCTGGGCCAGTCCGGACCCACCAAAATTATCCGGCCCGGATGCTTTGCCACCCGGTCTAGCACCCTGCCCAACATGGGCCAGGGCGGGAACAAATAGAGAAGCTCCTGTGTCGGCCACCGTTGGAGAAGAGCATCTACTCCCAGAGATCGAGGGTCCCATCCACTGCTGAAAAAGCGCGACACTTGGCCGATGACGCCATCAGATCTAGGCTCGGCTGGCCCCAGCACTTCGTGATGTCCAAGAACGCTTGAGCAGATAGCTGCCACTCTCCGGGATCCAAGGTATGGCGACTGAGAAAGTCCGCCTTGACATTCATGACTCCCGCAATGTGGGCCGCCGACAGCTGTTCCAGGTTCGCTTCCCCCACCGGCATAGATTCATGGCCTCCTTGGCTAGAGGGGCGCTCTTGGTACCTCCCTGGTGATTGACATAGGCCTTAGCCATGGCATTGTCCGACAGGACCCGTACTGGCTTCAGCGCCAGTACCGGGAGAAACTGCAAAAGCGCCAACCGAATGGCTCTGAGTTCCAGGAGGTTGATAGACCACTTTGCCTCTGCAGGAGACCAGAGCCCCTGCACTGTCCTTCCCAAGCAGTAGGCTCCCCAGCCCGTCAAAGAGGCGTCCGTCGTGACGACAACCCACTCCGGGGTCAAAAGAGGCATTCCTGCGGACAGCTTGTCCGGCCTCAGCCACCAGCTCAGCGCCTTGCGCACCGCTGGATCCAAGGGAAGGCGCACAGCGTAATCCTCCGACACTGGAGTCCAGCACTGCAGCAGAGAGTGCTGTAGAGGTCTCATATGGGCCCTGGCCCAGGGCACTACTTCCATCGTGGCCGTCATAGAGCCCAACAGCTGCACATAGTCCCAAGCCAGAAGAGGAGAGGCTACTAGGAACTGGTCCACCTGAGTCTGAAGCTTGACAATCCGATTGTCTGGCAGGAACACTCTGCCCACTTGGGTGTCAAAATGAACTCCCAGATACTCCAGGGTCTGAGTCGGGCACAGCTGGCTTTTCTCCCAGTTGATGATCCACCCCAGGGAGCTCAAAAGAGCAATCACCCGGTCTGAAGCTCTGCCGCACTCTGCATAAGAGGGGGCTCGGATCAACCAGTCGTCCAGATAAGGATGGACTTGTACTCCTTCCTTGCGTAGGAAGGCCGCGATGACCACCATTACTTTGGAGAAGGTCCGCGGAGCAGTAGCCAACCCGAACGGGAGAGCTCTGAACTGGAAGTGTCGGCCCAGGACTGCAAAACGCAGAAAGCGTTGATGAGGAGGCCAGATGGGAATATGCAAGTAAGCTTCCATGATGTCCAAGGATGCCAGGAACTCCCCTGCCTTCACTGCCACGATAACAGAGCGGAGAGTCTCCATTTGGAAGTGTCGAACTTTCTTTTTTTTTTTTTTATTTATAATTTTCAAATAATACAAACCATGTATATTTATATAAAGAATGTTAGAAAATAATATTACAGAATATCTCCAAAACTCTAACACAATTAGGTAATAATTCTTCTTACTTTGACCACAATAAATCAGACAAGATACTAGGAATTAAACTGAGGAATTATTTTCTAATAATAATTAATTGAGAGGAAAAGACACATAAACCAACTGGCTGATATTACTAGCATATCAAACTGTGTGACGATTCAGGTAGACCAATACCACCACTTTCCTCTTTGGCAACCACCCATACCTGCAATTTCTCATGGTCAAGAAACACATAGTTAACATCATTTAAAGAAACAAAGCATCTACATAAATATTTCAATACAAAAGATCCACCTAGTGCGAGTATTCGTGGCTTTAACGCCAGAAACTCTCGCCGCCTTTTCTGCGTTTCTTTATTCAAATCAGGAAAAACTTGTATCTTGGCTCCCAGGAATAATGCTTTCATATGTTTAAAATATAAACGAAAAATGTTATTCCTATCCGGCTCCAGTGCAAAGGTCACAAGGAGAGTAGTACGGTGAGTTATCACCTCCAAAGAACTTTCCAGAAATTCTGTAAGGTTAAGTCCAGGTTGAGAGCCTTGGGAAGGAGTTCTGATTCCTGAAATATATTGAGCTCTGGTAATTGGTGGAAAACCCTCTACCGGAACTCCCAAAATTTCACCGAAGTACTTTTTTAACATGTCTCTTGCTGGAATCAATGGAGACTGGAAGTGTCGAACTTTCAAGGCCCGATTGACCCCTTTGAGGTTGAGGATAGGCCGCACAGAACCTCCTTTCTTTGGTACCACAAAGTAAATGGAGTAATGTCCCTTGCCAAGCTGATCTTCTGGCACCGGAACGACCGCACCCAGGCGGATCAGATTGTCCAAAGTGCCGCACTGCCACAGCTTTGACTGGAGACGTGCAGGGGGAGTGCACAAACCCGTCTCTTAAGGGTCGGCAGAACTCTAGCTTGTAGCCATCTCTGATGACTTCCAGCGCCCAAGCGTCTGAAGTTACCCTGGTCCACTCACCCAGAAACGAGGATAGGCGTCCTCCAATCTGCTCTGGGCCATGGACCAGGGCCCCGTCATTGGGTACGAGACCCTGGGGGAGGACCAGAGGACGCACCTCCGGGACGGCGGTCTCTGCGAAAGGAATGCTGCTTGGGGGAAAAGTTCCTCTTGAAGGAAGAGGGAGCAGAAGAGCCCGACTTGCCCGGGCGATACCGACGGGCTTCCTGAAACCGTCCTTTAGAGGAACCGGGGCGGGCACCACTGGCCCGAGCCCTGACCTCCGGTAACCTCTTGCCCTTGGACATGCTGAGATTGGTCACAATCTTGTCCAGCTCGACCCCAAAGAGCAGCTTGCCTTTAAAAGGCAACTTAGCCAGGCGAGCCTTAGAGGCGTGGTCAGCAGACCAATGCTTCAGCCAAAGCCAGCGCCGAGCAGAGACTGTCTGAGCCATACCTTTAGCCGAGGCTCTCAAGACATCATACAGCAAGTCTGCCAAGTAGGCCAAACCCGATTCCAGGGCCGGCCAATCAGCCCTCAAGGAAGAATCCGAGGGGGAAGCCCGCTGCACAATCGTCAGGCACGCCCTGGCCACATAGGAGCCGCAAACTGAGGCCTGCAAACATAAAGCAGCCGCCTCGAAGGACGACTTTAAAGCCGCCTCCAATCTTCTGTCTTGGGCGTCCTTTAGGGCCGTGCCACCTTCCACCGGCAACGCCGTTTTCTTAGTCACCGCAGTGATTAAGGAAGCCACGGTAGGCCAAAGAAAGGCCTCCCGTTCACCTTCCAGCAGAGGATAGAGGCGGGACATAGCCCTCGCCACTTTAAGGCTCGCTTCTGGGAAATCCCATTGAGCCGAAATCAAGGTGTGCATAGCTTCATGCACGTGGAAGGTTCTAGGCGGGCGCTTCGTCCCCAGCATAATGGCAGAGCCAGCAGAGGCTAAGGGAGAGACGTCCTCCGGAGAGGAAATCTTCAAAATGCTCATGGCCTGCACTAACAGGTTGGGCAAATCCTCTGAGCGAAAGATCCGTGCTGCAGAGGGGTCATCCGCTCCATCCGAGCGGGAATCCGTCTCCTCCAAGGAATCCCCAAAGGACCGTTGGGAGAACTCAGATACGCTGCCCTCATCTACATCAGAGGAGACAGAGTCCTCTAGGGCCTGGAAATCCACCCAAGGGCGTTTGCTTCCAGAGGCCTCAACCCCTTTATCAGACAGGGGAGCAGGGGCAGCGTTTTGCATAAGAAAAGCCTGATGCAGCAGCAAAATGCACTGTGTGCCAAGGACCGACGAAAATGCTACTTTTTCAAAGGATGTTTGATTATCAATGCCTGAAGCTGGAACTTTGGTCCCAAAGGCATAAATTGATGCTCGTTCTTTAGAGAGATCAATGTTTTCCTGATGCCAATGTACCAACAATATCTGTTGCAACTCAAAGATCCTTAAGAGTTGATACCTCATGCCAACGCCCTTCCAGACTCGGAAGCACTAAACAGCCTTTCCTTATTATTCCTGTCATTCATGGAGAATTCTAGGTGTTCTCTTGTGAAAAGTAGAGAATGTTGAGGACTCATGGTTGGGAACAAGACAAGATAGACACAAAGTCCTGTGTGACATCATCTAGGGAAACCTTCAACACATCTTGAAGTTGTTGGGAGCTCCTTTCTTCTGAGACGCTGGCCAAAAAGGTGACCGATGCTACCTGATGAACCAATAGCAGTGCAAATTGCTGCCATGGTATTAAAAAAACAACAACAACAACAACAACAAAAAACAACCTTATATCGAACTTGAAAAGCCCTAACTCAGGCTCGGTTTTCTTGATGTGGCAAACTGATGAAAACAGCAAAAACAACAAAATATTAATGTGATATGTTGAGGGGCATAATCGAACGGGGTACCCAAGTTTTCATGAGGGCGTTCTCGCAGGACTGCCCCGCGAAAGGGCAGTCCATCTTTCGTTTCGATAATACGGTCGGGGATGCCCAAACCTCAACATTTAGGTCGACCTTAGAGATGGTCGACCTAAATGTTGAGATGGTCGACCGAGGATGCCCATCTCAAAAACGACAAAATCCAAGCCCTTTGGTCGTGGGAGGAGCCAGAATTCGTAGTGCACTGGTCTCCCTGACATGCCAATACACCAACCAGGCACCCTAGGTGGCACTGCAGTGGACTTCACAAATTGCTCCCAGTTGCGTAGCTCCCTTACCTTGGGTGCTGAGCCCCCCAAAACCCACTCCTCACAACTGTACACCACTACCATAGCCCTAAGGTTTGAAGGGGGGCACCTACACGTGGGTACAGTGGGTTTCGGGTGGGTTTTAGAGAGTTCACATTTACCATCACAAGTGTAACAGGTGGGGGGGGGGGGGGGGGGGGGGATGGGCATGGGTCCGCCTGCCTGAAGTGCACTGCACCCACTAAAACTGCTCCAGGGACCTGTATACTGCTGTCATGGAGCTGGGTATGACATTTGAGGCTAGCAAAAAAAAAATTTAAGTTTTTTTTTTACGGTGGGAGGGGGTTGGTGACCACTGGGGGGGGTAAGGGGAGGTCATCCCCGATACCCTCCGGTGGTCATCTGGTCAGTTCGGGCACCTTTTCACGGCTTGATCGCAAGAAAAAATGGACCAAGTAAAGTCGGCCAAGTGCTCATCAGGGACACCCTTCTTTTTTCCATTATCGGCCGAGGATGCCCATCTCTTAATCACGCCCCAGTCCCGCCTTCGCTACGGTGCTGACACGCCCCTGGGAACTTTGGTCGTCCCCGTGACGGGAAGCAGTTGAGGATGCCCAAAATCGGCTTTCGATTATGCCGATTTGGGCGAACCTGAGAGAAGGACGCTCATCTCCCGATTTGTGTCGGAAGATGGGTGCCCTTCTCTTTCGAAGATAAGCCTGAAAGAGTCCTACAGACAAAGCAGAAACAGTGAAACTGACGTGACTCTGCGATGATGTTTGAGGGAACTATGCACATGCGGTACAATGCTCTGGAAAGCTCTTAAAAATTAGAGAGCTTTGCTGTACCTCTATTCAGGCTCCTTTGGATGACATCACCCACATGTGAGGACTTGCTATCCCACTTGTCCTCTAAGGAAGAAAGAAAATCTTTTATACAAATTGATTTTTTTATGCCAAAATACTACCTCTTTCTATAAACTCTACATTGCCTTGTAGAAGAGAAGTAAGGAAATACAGTAACGGTCACATTTATTCCTCTAACAATCAACACAAAAAAGAAACTAACAAATAGAAGAGTGAGGGCAGAATTTTTGGTTAAAAATCAAAGAAAACTCAAATTAAACGTCTCTTTGTTCCATAGGTTATAAGACAATAGATAGAAAAATATATTTCTTAGGCAATAAGTAATATTTAAACTCAAAAATAGCTTGCTGATAAGTTATGCCTGCAAGGACTAAAATCTTTAAGCGTAAAGTTGGAAAGCATCAAATATATATGAAAAAATTCTACCAAACAGGGTGATAAGTGTAGCCCTATAGTTTAAAATATAGGGCTGCACATTAATCACAATTAATGCCACGATTGTGTTATTAATCGTGATTAAAAATGAATTAGTTGTGATTAATAATTAATCGTACTGCACAGCATTCCCTTCCTTCTCCTTCCCGCCTCCCCTTGTGTACGGTCTAGCATCTCTCCCTTCCCAATCTTGACCACGGTTCCATAAGCTCCCTCAATTACCTCCTCCCACCCCACCCGCCTCTGGTGTACCTTAAAATCAAGTCTTCGGCCTGGCAGTGGCAGCGATACTCATACTCTTTGACCCATCCCGCCCTTTCTGATGCAGCTTCCTGTTTGCTCAAGGATGGGACAAGTGAGAGAAAAAGCCCCAAAGCAGGCCACAGCTTTACTCCTATTTTAAGATATACCAGAGGGAGGAGACGGGGGAGATAATTGAGAGAGTTCATGGAACTCGAGGCCAGGAAGGGAAGGGAGATATGCCAGATCGTACACACCCATGCTGTGACCACAGTAGGTACTTTTTACCTGCAATGGGGGAATGGGTAATTTGCAGTTAGGTAGCTGTCAATCTGTGTATAAAGCTTTGAAAAGCCAAACAGCCCTTTAACTGCAGAAATGGATACTTACAAAACTGCATATTCATCCTGTAATTAGACAGACACTATATAGTCTCCCTGAGACAGTGCAGTGAGCATTAACAGATACTGGTAATCACTCATCTGCAAAGGCACCAGGTTCTAGTCCTTTTAAACAAAGCACTTTAAGCAGACCTCCAAACTTACAGCCACAAATCCTTATACGTGTAAAATTTGATAGTTTCAGAGCACTGGATTTTTGGGCATTATTTACTACTTGGAATAGTGCAAATATTCAGTGGGGGAAATTTTAAGTGTGGCCAGCTAATTCATAAAGTTAGCGAGACAAATATTTTGACTTTCCACCCCTGTGCCCTACTCCGCTCCACGGACTGCTGGTTATGCCCCTGCTTTTAGTCATATGATTAATTATGCCATTAATCTGGATTTAAAATGTTGATCGAAAACAGCCCTAGTACAATAGTGACAAACCAGTTTCTAAATTTGCTTTCCCCCCTCAACAAGGTACCCTCAGATATTTGCAGAAAAGTTAGCATATCTGAAGCCTTCCCAGTTCCAGTGCCTACAGGGTCCTGTTACTAAGGTGCACTAACGAATTAGTATGCGTTAAGTGCCATGCAGGCCATAGGTATACAATGGACTGCATGGCATTTAGGTTGTGCAAAATCTGTTAGGGATCCTTTTACTAAGGTGCGCTAAGTAAAGCGAAGATACATACCTGTAGCAGGTATTCTCCGAAGACAGCAGGCTGATTGTTCTCACATGTGGGTCGACGTCCGCGTCGAACCAGGAATCGGCATTTTGCAAGCAAAATATTAAAAAAGTTTGCCAGAGTCTTCTGGCGTGCATGCGCGGACCGATTTCCCGCCCATCGTGCGAACGCGTTCCTCAGTTAAATCAAGAGCATAAAAAGAAACAAATCAACTCCAAAGGGGAGGTGGGCGGGTTGGTGAGAACAATCAGCCTGCTGTCCTCAGAGAATACCTGCTTGAACACTGGTCACTTGGGCCTCGCAACAGCGAGAACATAACAAATATTGACCTGAAACCATAAACAACTAACTGAGAGAGCAGCCTGGAACAGAACAAAAATGGGTCTAGGGGGGTGGAGTTGGATTCTAAACCCCGAACAGATTCTGCAGCACCAACTGCCCATACCGACTGTTGCGTCGGGTATCCTGCTGAAAGCAGTAGTGAGATGTGAATGTGTGGACTGATGAACAAGTTGCAGCCTTGCAAATCTCTTCAATGGAGGCTGACTTTAAGTGAGCCACTGACGCAGCCATGGCTGTAACATTGTGAGCTGTGACATGGCCCTCCACAGTCAGCCCAGCTTGGGCGGCATAAGTGAAGGAAATGCAATCTGCTAGCCAAATGGAGATTGTGTGTTTTCCGATGGCGACTTCCCTCCTGTTGGGATCAAAAGAAACAAACAACTGGGCGGACTGTCTAAAGGGCTTTGTCCACTCCATGTAAAAGGCCAATGCTCTCTTGCAGTCCAAGGTGTACAAACTGCTTTTGCCAGAGCGGGTATGAGGACGGGGAAAGAATGCTGGCAAGACAACTGACTGGTTCAGATGGAACTCCGACACCACCTTTGGCAGGAACTTAGGGTGAGTGCGGAGGACTACTCTGTTATGATGAAATTTGATATAAGATGCATGTACTACTAAGGCCTGAAGCTCACTGACCCTACGAGCTGAAGTAACAGCCACCAAGAAAACGACCTTCCAGGTCAAGCACTTCAGATGGCAGGAATTCAGTGGTTCAAAAGGAGCTTTCATCAGCTGAGTGAGAACGACATTGAGATCCCATGACACTGGTGGAGGTTTGACAGGGGGCTTTGACAAAAGCAAACCTCTCATGAAGCGAACGACTAAAGGCTGTCCAGAGATAGTTTTACCCTCTACACGGCGATGATAGGCACTGATCGAACTAAGATGAACCCTTACTGAGTTGGTTTTGAGGCCAGACTCTGATAAGTGTAGAAAGTATTCAAGCAGGGTCTGTGTAGAACAAGAAAGAGCATCTAGGGCCTTGCTGTCACACACACAGCAATCTCCTCCATTTGAAAGAATAACATTTCTTTGTGGAATCTTTTCTGGAAGCAAGCAAGATCGGGAGACACCCTCTGAAAGACCCAAGGAGGCGAATTCTAAGCTCTCAACATCCAGGCCATGAGAGCCAGAGACTGGAGGTTGGGATGTAGCAGCGACCCCTCGTTCAGAGTGATTAGGGTTGGAAAACACTCCAATCTCCACGGTTCTTCGGGGGACAACTCCAGAAGAAGGAACCAAATCTGACGTGGCCAGAAGGGTGCAATCAGGATCATGGTTCCGGAGTCTTGCTTGAGTTTCAGCAAAATCACTAGAGGTATGGGAGGATACGCATACAGAAGGCCTGTCCCCCAATATAGGAGAAAGGCATCTGACTCTAGTCTGTCGTGGGCCTGAAGTCTGGAACAGAACTGAGGGACCTTGTGATTGATCTGAGTGGCAAAAAGATCCACCGAGGGGGTGCCCCACGCTCAGAAGATCTTGCGGACTACGCCAATGTTCAGTGTGACCACTCGTGAGGTTGCATTATCCTAATCAATCTGTCGGCCAGATTGTTGTTTACGCCTGCCAGATAAGTGGCTTGGAGAAACATGCCGTGACAGAAAGCCCAAAGCCACATTTGGACGGCTTCCAGACACATAGGGCGAGATCCGGTGCCCCCTTGCTTGTTGGTGAGATCCGGTGCCCCCCTGCTTGTTGGTGTAAAACATGGCAACCTGACTGTCTGTCTGAATTAAGATTACTTGGTTGGACAGCCAATCTCTGAAAGCCTTTAGAGCGTTCCAGATCACTCTTAATTTCAGGAGGTTGATCTGCAGACCTCTTTCCTGAAAGGACCAGGCTCACTGAGTGTGGAGCCCATCTACATGAGCTCCCCACCCAAGTAGAGATGCATCCATCATCAGCACTTTTTGTGGCTGAGGAACTTGGAATGGTCACCCCATGGTCAAATTGGATCGAATCGTCCACCACTGAAGAGAATTCCAAAAGTCGGTGGACAGCTGGATTACATCCTCTAGATCCCCCGCAGCTTGAAACCACTGGGAAGCTAGGGTCCATTGAGCTGATCTCATATGTAGATGTGCCATGGGCATTACATGAACTGTGGAGGCCATATGCCCCAGAAGTCTCAACATCTGCCGAGCTGTGACTTGCAGGGACAGAAGGTTGTCCGCCCTTGCCTCAGGGAGATAAGCTCGAGCTGTCTGAGTGTTCAGCAGAGCTCCAATGAATTCCAATTTTTGGACTGGGGTGAGATGGGACTTGGGATAATTTATGATGAACCCCAGTAGCTCCAGCACCTCAATAGTCATTTGCATGGACTCCAGAGCACTTTCCTTCAAGGTGCTCTTCACCAGCCAATCGCTGAGATAAGGAAACACATGTACTCCCAGTCTGCGTAGCAACGCTGCGACTACAGCTAGGCATTTTGTAAACACTTTGGGCACAGACACCAGGCCAAAAGGCAGTACATGGTACTGAAAATGCTGTGTTCCCAGCCAAAATCAAAGATACTTCCTGTGAGCTGGAAGTATCGAGATGTGTGTGTGCAAGCATCCTTTAAGTCCAGAGAGCATAGCCAATCGTTTTCCTAAATCATGGGAAGAAGGGTGCCTAGGGAAACCATCCTGAACTTTTCTCGGACTAGAAATTTGTTCAGGGCCCTTAGGTCTAGGATGGGACGCATCCCCCGTTTTCTTTTGCACAAGGAAGTACCTGGAATAGAATCCCCTTCTTCCCCTGGCGGAATGGGTTCAACCGCTTCGACCTGTAGAAGGGCGGAAAGTTCTTCTGCAAGTACCTGCTTGTGCTGGGAGCTATAGGACTGAGCTCCTGTTGGACAATTTGGAGGCTTGGATTTCAGATTGAGGGTGTACCCTAACCAGACAATTTGAAGAACCCACCGGTCACAGGTTATAAGAGGCCACCTTTGGTGAAAAAACATTAACCTCCCCCCAACCAGCAAGTCGTCCGGTACGGACACGTTTACTGAGGCTATGCTAAACTGGAGTCAGTCAAAAGCCTGTTTCTTGCTTTTGCTGGGGAGCTGCAGTGGCCTTAGGCGCATGCTGTTGACAAGAATGAGTGCGCTGGGACTGAGCCTGGGCAGGCTGCCGAGAAGAAGAGTGTACCTACGCCTAGCATAGGAATAGGGAGCACTCCTCTTCCCTCCAAAAAACCTCCTAGATGAGGAGGTAGTAGCAGAAGACGCCCGGCAGGAGAGAGAATCCATAGCATCATTGTGCTTCTTGATCTGGTCACCTAGATCCTCTACTTTCTCACCAAAAAGGTTATCTCCCCAGCAAGGAACATCCGCCATCCGCTGCTGGACCGAATGATCCAGGTCAGAGACACGCAGCCATGAGAGTCTGCGCATCACTATACCTTGAGCAGCGATCCTGGATGATACATCAAAAGTGTCGAACGTACCTCTGGCCAGGAATTTTTGACACGCCTTCTGCTGCCTGACCACCTGGCAAAAAGGCTCGGCCTGATCCAGAGGTAGTGCATCAACCAAGCTAGACAGTTGCCTCACCGAGTTCCGCAAGTGGATGCTTGTGAAGAATGGTATGTCTGGATTTTGGTTGCGAGCATAGCGGCCTCATACGCCTTCCTCCCAAGAGTCCAAGGTTCTAGATTCTCTGCCTGGAGGCGCCGAGGTATAGTCCCCTAGTGCTCTTGGCTCTTTTGAGAGCGGAGTCCACCACCATGGCATTGTGAGGTAGCTGAGACCTCATCAATCCAGGCTCCCCGTGGATCCGATATTGGGAGTCAGCTTTTTTCGGGATCACGGGATTAGACAGAGGGAATGACCAGTTTCACATAAGGACTTCCTTCAGCACATTATGCAAAGGAGCCGTTGCAGCCTCTCTAGGTGGAAAAGGATAATCCAGGACCTCGAGCATCTCAGCCCTGGGTTCATCCTCAACCTCCACAGAGAAGGGAATAGCCATAGCCATTTCCCGGACAAAGGAGATAAAGGATAGACTGTCCGGTGGAGAAAGTATCCTTTCTAGTGGAGGGGAAGTTTCAGAGGGAATCCCATAGGACTCATCAGAAGAAACGTACCTGGGATCCTCCTCTTCCTCCTACGAACGCTCATCTTCAGTATCGGACAAGACATCCCTCAGAGCAGTCTGTAACTGAGCCTGTCTCGACGCCGAGGAACAACGTCCTCGATGGCTGTGCCGAGAAGTCAACGCCCACCTGGACTCCGGCGAAGCTTCCTCCACCGACATCGAAGGGGAGTCGACCTGGGTGACAGGCGGCACCGAGGTCGGGGACCTCACCACAGGCGAAGGGCCAGATGCCGCTGCAGCAGATGGTACGTAAGGAGCAAGCACCCCCGACACCGAAGCAGACTGGCGCAGCAATCCTTCCAGAAGCTCTGGAAGCAGGGCCCTGATGGGCTCATCAAGAGCCACCATCGGACAAGGCTGCAGGGTCGGTAAAGGAGCCGGTGGCAGAATCTGTCGAGGCTCGGGAGCAGGTACCAGGCTGCCAGAAGACCGATGCATCGGCACCTCCTCAATAGAGGGGAAGTGATCCTCTCGGTGCCGACGCTTCTCAGGTGCTGATTCCCTCAACGCCCTGGAGCTCCCGGCACCGTGTGTCAAAGGAGAACGATGACGGTGCTTCTTCGCCTTCACTCGACACCCGTCATTAAGACTCCTCGGTACTGAGGAGGAGGATGTGGAATCTTCACGCCTCCTCAGGGCCGGGTCTGACGAAGGTTGGTCCCGGGGGGCCTGCATAACAGGAGGCCTCGAGGTAGGTGGAGACCCACTCGATGCCTCACTGCTCCCAGCACAACTAGGTCTTTCAGCAGCCATTACCTCGAAGTACCGATGTCGAAGGACCGGACTGAGCCCCAAAAACCTTTTCTCGTTGGGCTTCCTAAGACGCTTGGGTCCGTTTCTTCATAGGAAGACACAGTCTACAAGCGCCTGTGCTATGGTCAGGCCCAAGGCACTGGATACACCAGGCGTGGGTATCAGTACCTGAGATGGTCTGGTTGCACAGAGTACAACGTTTGAAGCCGCTGGGTGTCTTCGATGACATGGAAAGAAAAACGGCTTCGGCGAAATCAAAAGACGCGATTGTGCCTGTTAGAAGAAAAAAGGGCACAAAAAGAAGGGAACAACCCGACCCCGCGGCCGGCTCGAAAACAAAGGAAACTTTAAAAGGTGGCAAAAATAAAGAAACTACGGGAAGTGGGTTTTTTTTTTTTAACTGTAGAATTCTGTTTGGAAAAAGAAGAGAAAATAAGGCAAAAAGCCACGAATGAAGTCTCTTTCCCGGGCCTGAGAGGAGCACAGAAAAAACTCTATCACACCTCAACACGGAGAAAAGAAAAGTGAGGAAAGCATTCGCGCGATGGGCAGGAAATCGGTGCGCGCACGCCAGAAGAGTCTGGCAAACTTTTTTTTATATTTTGCTTGCAAAAATGCTGATTCCTGGGCCGACGCGTACGTCGACCCACATGTGAGAACAAGCAGCCTGCTTGTCCTCAGAGAAGCATTGAAACACATTAACATTAGCTCTAAAATGTGGGTTAATATAAAGAACAAATTTTGTTTGTATATTCATAATTATAGTCAAAGTTCTCTTACTTAAGCAAGTCCATTAAGTGCCGTATAAAATCTCCTTGACCCAGAAGTAAGTAGCGTCTCATGGCATGCATGTGCTCTAGTAAATTGTAATTCTTATTGAGAACATTCAGTAGGTATTTGCTGGTTTCAAAATAAGCAGCATCAATTTTTCCTTGAAAGGCATTCTCCAAATCTGTGAACAAGTCTGCAGCTGAAAGATAAAAGAGGTAATATAGATTTAGAAAACGCCAGGATATAGCCACATAAACATAGACCAACATAGATGCATTAATATAGATACTTATCTAAATGCTTTGCAGAAGAAAATCATGTAATTAATCAATCAGGCTAACACATTGACTCCAAGAGTACTGATTATCATAACACCAACTGAATACAAAATACATTAGGTTCACTGATTGACACTTCAGAGTCAATTCACTGTAAGTAGATATTTTCTCTCTCTTGCAGCAAAAGGACTAAGTCAAAGAGGTAGAACCTGACTGGCAGCATGTGTTAACTCCTCTCCCTTTCACCTGGTCAATTTCTTCTGCCTGAGCTGATCAATTGGCAGGTAGAAAACAGAGGAGCTTGAATGGGGATGGGGAGGTGGGATTGCTGGACAAAAAAGAGCTGCAGACTAAGTGATGCGTTTGTTGTGAAATAATTGCTGGGGAAAGGGGTTGAGGGTCTTTTGAGTTCTTATAGAGGATCTAAAAGAACAAGAAGGGTTAAGCAAGAGAGATGCTATGGAGTGAGGTTTCATAAATTAGGTTGGAGAAAAAATGGAGGGGGCATAAGCATATCTTTAAGTCTGTCCACATAAGCTTTATGATGAAGACCACTGACTATTTTAGTAGCCGCCCTCTGGATCAACTCCAATCTGTTTATATCTTTTTGAAGGTGCAGTCTCCAGAATTGTACACAGTACTCTAATTGAGGTCTCACCAAAGACTTATACAGCGGTATTATCACCTGCTTTTTTCTGCTAACTATTCCTCTCCCTATGCACTCAAGCATCCTTCTGGTTTTCGTCGTCATCTTTTCTACCTGTTTGGACACCTTAAGATCATCACGTATAATCACACCTAAGTCCCAAGTCCCACTCCTCTTCCATGAACAAGAGTACTTCACCCCCTAAATTGTACTGCTCCCTGGAAACGAGCTATGAGAAATAGATCTACTAGATAGAAACTACTGGGCACTTATAACCCAGATAAAATGCTGGGCTCAATAGACTGGTCTGATTCTGCATGGCTCTTCTTATGTTCACAATTTGCCAGCAGCAAGATTTTGTTTTACTTTAAACCATGTACTATACATGGTATTTCCAGAATACATGATCATATGAAATTGATGCCTGTCAGTGAACTTATTGTTTAGAAATTCTTCAAAATAGTCTTTTGTAAATAATTGGCTAATTTAAACAAAATGATTTGCTTATGGAAACATCAGAACTACACAGGAGATTCTCCCCATTAAAGTAAACCCTGATGTCAAGCTTATGTGCAGAGTGATCAAACTTCAAGCATTTATCACATGTATGAATTGAAAAAATATATGACACGGTTTCTATATTTTCTAAAGCAAACATAGCTAAAAAGAAGTTAAAACAAGATACACAAGTTCCAGAGCAGTGAATAGCTTTTATGCTGATGTACCTTACCATCCTTAGGTGATTCTGCAGACTTAGTCACAGCTATCATCTTAGCAGTGGGAGTTTGGTCATGACAAACCTGATGCAAGAAGTTTATAGACTTTCCAATTAGAAGGACCTAAAAACAGATCAAATCATCAAGATGTGCTGTTATACTTATAAACTCCACAATGTATCTTAGCGCTTACAAATTTTTTACAATTTAATTATTCACATTAATTTCAACCACCCCAGTTGAGGGTACAACTTAACACACTGAAGTCTCTATAATGCGAAAACAGTCCCTCTGGGTACCGCCAGGCCACATGGAGTCATCTATTCAAGTATTCCAGCATTTGCTGTTTAAGGAGTTAATGAGAGTGGAACACTGTAACAGCCAAATCCGGGAGTGGCATAATTTGTCACATATCCAAAGAACTGCATTACAAAAGCTAAAAATGAACAAGCAGTTAATGATTTTGAAGGAGGATAAAGGAAGAGCGACAACAGTACAGCCACTGAAGTTGTATTTGAAGGAAGCTAACAGACAACTGGCTGATCATCATATTTACCATACTCTTGCTGGTGATCCCTTGAGCAAGTTACAGGAGAGGACTGTGTAGATGGTTTGGGAGGCTAACAATCACTGTTAATGAAATGGCTATTTTGTGCAGGAAACATCCCTAGAGGCTGACCAAATTTTGATTCTGGTTATGGTGCCAAAACTGGCTCCCAAATCCTTTTTCGACCAAAAGGCTACGGTCAAGGTTCTGGTTTCAGCTGAAACTGGCTGTGTGTTTTGGTGAAAGCCAAAAATTTGTGCTTTGTCCTATGTCTCCCTAACCCCCTCCCCTCCAAACAGGAGTTGCATCTCCCCTCTGCCCACCTGTAGATGCTCCCCTCAGGCCAATTTTACAATCCCTGGTGGTTTAGGGGTGTAGTCAAGACAGGAGCAATCCCCAGTTGCCCCTGTTATGCTGGCTCTGCTCTCAAAATGGCAATCTCGTGAGACTGCCACAAGAGGTCACGGCAGTCATTTTGAGAACAGAGCTGACTTGGGCAAGAGTGACTGAGGATCAACTCTTGCCCTTACTACACCAATAGACCACCAGGGATTGTAAGATAGATTGGCGGCAGGGGGGGGGGGGGGGACTACTCTTTGCTTGCTTTTTGTGTAATACGATTGCAAGTAATACAGTTATGATCTTGCATAGGAGTGTATATGGTAAATAGAGTGCTCCAAATAAATGCTTTTGGTACAAAAATTTAAAATGAATTTAAATCTATAAATTTGGGATAAGCTCCTTAGGAATTAGCTTCTCTGTGGAAATATGACATCAATTGTCACTCCAAATATGGTTTAAAGTTAGCCACTGTAAAAGTCCTACAGCTTTTACTTTCAGTTTTCACTAGCTGAGGTCTATGTGTGCGGAGGCAATTTTGCTTGGAGGTAAAACATGGTCTTTCATTATTTAAATTATTATATATATTCTAGTTTGGATACTATCTGTGTGATCCTAAACAATTTTCGGACTCTGTTGGGTATGATGATGCAGCATTTAAATCAAACTTACGGCGTGCAAAAGCTAGATTCTATGAGAAATGAACCTGCAGTAATTGTTTTCAAGCACAAATACTGGTCAGCTTATAGTGCTAGTAGGGAAATAATATACAATGAAATGAAGTGTATATATTAGAAAGTAATTTGAGAAATATACTGCTCTTGATAGTAATTTTTCAGAGCATATAATCCTTGCCCATAAATGACTGATGGGTTGTGCAAGCCTACCAGCAGGTGGAGACTGAGAACTCTGATTCTTACGTGAGCCTATTACAACCATTCCCAGTCTCAGTTTGAATCAGTATATCCCTAACAAAGCAAGAGTGGAAGAGAAGAAAAGAATAACTGTATCTGTACTCTCAACAGGGCACACAACAGCTACATAGAAAACAATTAGCAGAGCTGGTGTAAAGAACCATAGAAATGGTATCATTTGTATTTGCAACTTTATCTGTAAAAGTCTTATGCTTTTTTTCTCATGTACAAATAAAACAATTAGAAACTACAGGCCAAACAAGAAAGAAAAAAATTGAATCGACTATCCGTCCGCAAAGTCAAACAAGCCAAAGAACCATCAAGATAGAACCAGACTAATGCTAAGGGCGGGATCTGGGCCAGTCGAGAGGGACTAAAGGAAAGAAAATTAGCAGGTAAGATCTAATTTCTCCTTCCTTAGAATCCCTCCAGACTGGTTCAGAAATGACTGATGGGAAGTATCAGAGCAGTACATTCAAGGGTGGGATCAACAAAGCCCTGTGGTAAGAACACACTCATCAAAACGCACTTCCTCACAGACTTGAGTATCTAACCGGTAGTGACGAACAGAAGTGTGAAGAGACGACCAGGTTGCCACCTTACAGATGTCCAAGGGAGGAACAAGAGACCGTTCTGCCCAAGAAGAGGCAACATCCCTCGTGGAATGAGCCCGAACACCCGGTGGAGCCACTTTGCCAGAAATAAAATAGGCAGAAGAAATGGCCTCCTTAATCCACCGAACAATAGTAGCTTTGAAAGCGGTCAGACCTTTCCGACCACCTGCCATTAAAACAAAGAGATGATCTGACCGTCGCAAATCTTCCATCCTACGCAATACTCCTGCAAAGCTCTGCGCCCATCTAGCTTCCACAGACGACGCTACTCAACAGAACCAGAAGACCCCAAAATGGGTAACACGATGGACTGGTTCAAGTGAAAGGACGATAAGACCTTTGGAAGGAAAGAGGGAACAGGACGCAAAATTCCAAGAAGGGCAGTCTACACTAAAGCTCCTGCAAATCCAATACACGCTGAGCCAAAGACATGGCGACCAGGAAAACCATTTTAAACTTCAAGTCTTTGACAGAGGAAGCCGCCAGCAGCTCAAACGGAGGATAAAATGCCTCAAATCCTAAGATGGAAAAAGTGGATGCCTCAGTGGACGCAGGATACTAACCCCTCTGAGAATTCTGACATCACTGGGAAAGGACGCATGGACTTCTTGGCCAATCCAGAACAACCAAAACCACTTGTCCCTTAAAGCTCTTGATTTGCTGAATGACCCAGCCCAACAGAGGCCATGGGGGAAACACATAGAGCAGGCCTTCTGGCCAAAGTTGGATCACAGTATTGATTCCCTTTGACCGCCAATCCTTTTTCCAACTGAAAACCCGTCTTGTGTTGGTGTTTTGATGTGTAGCCATCAGATCCATTACCGGGACACTCCAACAATGAACTATGCAGCTGTAAGTTTCCGGACTCCGGGCCCATTTCCCTGGATCCAGAGTATGACGTCTGAGCAAGTCGGCCATCATATTCTGTGAACCGGCTACGAGCTGCGGACAGATCTAGCAGATGATGCTCCGCCCAACTCATGAAGAAGTGCTGTCTCCTTTACGAACTGACTTCTCGTGCCTTCTTAATTACTGGCGCACACCACTGCCGTAGCGTTGTCAGAGAGAACTCTTACCACTTTCCCCACAACAAGACTGTGAAACGCCTGGAGGGCTAATCATATCACCCTAGTCAACAGACTGATAGAAGAGGAAGATTCCTCCTGGGCCCACAGACCCTGGAAGAGGACACATATGAGCCTTTGCCCAAGGAACTACTTCTACGGGTGCCACTTCTACGGAGCTGAGAACCAGAAGGTAATCACTGGCCCGAGGGACTGGACAGTGAAGGAGATGGTGAATATGATCCTGCAACTTGTGAATCCGAGGCAGCAGAAGAAAAACTTGGCCTAGAAGAGTGTTGAATGAGACCCTGAGATAGTCCAGAGACTGAGTTGAGACCAAATAACTTTTGAAAGGATTTATCATCCAACCGAGGGCGTCCAAGAATTGAACAACCTTCACTCTAATCAGCTAGTCACCCACACAGGGATGCACCAGAATGCCCTCCCTGCATAAGGCCACTGCAATCACCACCATAACCTTCGTAAAAGTCCAAGGAGCCGTGGCCAGACCAAATAGCAGGGCACGGAACCAATAATGCCATCTCAACAATGCAAAACAAAGGAATCTCTGGTGCTGGCGGAGAATTGGAATGTGAAGATAAGCCTCAGTCAAATCCAACACGGTCAGAAACTCTCCTGAACGAACTGTGACAATCACTGACCAAAAAGTCTCCATATAAAAAGAAAAGATCTTAAGAGCCCAATTCACATTTTTGATGGGACAAATGAGACAAAAAGTTGTCTTTCTTGGGAACTACAAAATAGATGGAATAACATCCTGTGCCTACCTCCGCCTGAGGAATGTTACAAACTGTGTTCAGACACAAAAAGTGCACAAGGGTAACCCTGACTGCTGTCACCTTGACCCATGAACAAAAAGGAAACTCTAGGAAGACAACCAGGAGTGGAAAAGCGAACTCTAAGGCGTATTCATCATGAATAATCCCTAGAACCCACTGATCTGAGGTTATCTGGGCCAACCTCCCATAAAACTCTGTCAACCGAGCTCCTACAGGGATTAGACGGTAGGCCCTGACACCTTCATTGTGAAAAACGACCCTGGACCTGGAACACCTGCCACTTTCCTGGCCTTCACGATGGATTCCACGAAAGGACAGAGAATGCAGAAAGAAACGAGATCTTTGAGCACCAGCAAACCGTCCAGGCCAGAAAAACTGAAAATCACATGCACGACCATTTCTGGCCTGGGAGCCACGGCTCAGCGACCGAGGATGATCTTCCAGAAGCCAAACGCACCTTAGACTCTCCCAGACTTCTCACTAAATTGTTGAGATTTTCACCAAACAAAAAGAACCCCCTAAAAAGAAACTTATGGCGCTTAGATTTGGAAGCCGCATCCACTGACCAACTATGGAGCCAGAGAGAACGCCGGGTAGCAACACTAAGAGCCACAGATTTAGCTGAGGCCCAAAGCAAATCATACAGAGTGTTCACCAAAAAGGCAGACCCCAGTTCCATCTGAGAGACTTTCGAATCAATCAAGGAAAGGTCATCAGAAGTTCTGTCAAGGACATGTTTGACCAATGAAAACACACCCTGGCCACCAAACTTCCACATATGGTAGCTAGAACTAACAAAGCAGTGCTTCAAACATCAAAACAATGCTTCAACAGTGACTCCAGCCTACAATTCACAGGATCTTTCAACGCGGTTCCTACTACTACTTATCATTTCTAAAGTGCTACTAGACGTAAGCAGCGCTGTACACTTGAACATGAAGTGACAATCCCTGCTCGACAGAGCTTACAATCTAACTAGGACAATCTGCAGGTTACTATATTCTTTTTGGTGACAGCTGAGACTACGGCGTCTGCCACAGGAGGCTTCAACAAGGCTTTGTCCTGATCTGGAAAAGAGTACATACAAAGCATAGACTTGGCAAAATGAAAGGGAGAGTCCGGACTGTCCCACTGTGCTTGAACTATGTCTCTTATGTCTTGATGCATAGAAAAGGCCTTACCTGACTTATGGATCCCCTTCACCAAAGGATCCACTGTCTGCTGCTCTGGCTCACCACCAGCTCCTCCTCAAATTTCAGCGTGGAAGAGACTAATGTGATGATCTCCCGGACGTCCTCCTTGTGGAAAATATGGACAGTAAGTCACCTTGAGGAGAAAACGGCTCTGTTAAGCCCCCAAGGTCGCTGTCCCCCTAGGGATCCTCCTCTGCACCATGAAGAAACTGGTCAGAATCTACACAGTGTTCAGGAACTGCATCCTCCTCCTTCTCCTCCTAAAGCACCTTAAGGAGCTTAGATAAGGAAGATGGCAGTCCCCTGAAGAATCCCAGGGTAGCATCTGAAGGAGGAGCTGTTTATCTTAAAAGAAAAGCTTTGCACACAGCTAAAACAAATTTCAGTGGAAACCCCCCTCGGGAATTCTCCCTTGCACCACCGCAGCCGTTTCTGAAGTAGGACCCAACTGAGGCGTGAGCTCAGTAACTTCACTCTGCGAATCCAAAATGGCGGTGGTTCCCAACAAAACTGGAACTGCCAGTCTGCCATACGAAGCCGCAGCACCGCTGCCAGCATTCTTACAAGCCAAAGCTGCAGCTGCGCCCAAATCAAGTTGCTCTGAACCTCCCGCCAAAAGTCATCCCGCAACACTGACAAACAGTGCACAACTTCAATTTCTCACTCATGGCTCCAGTCTGCTCTCAGACTCAGTGGAGAAACAGCTGCTCCCAGCCAGCAAGATAACAATACGAGCAGAGAGGGACCAAAACTGGACTCCCTGATTGGTCTCCTTTTAGGTTTTTTTTTTCTTTTTTTGTACTTAAATAATTAAAGTGTCTGTCTCCCCTCAGGAAGCAAACACACTTCCCTCGAAGGGGTTGCTGCTATAGTTTCCAAATTAAAACAGCTAGGCAAAGATGAACTGCAAAAGACTATTTGGGGAGGGGGTGGAGGGACTCGGCCATCCGAGTATAGCATCCCCGAGACACCAGAGAACCCCCAGGGGCCTCAGCCAGCAACAGTGACCCTAACGGAGCAAGATAAAGGTACTTTAAAATTCCTGTTTTTTTTAAAGAGAAAGAATAACTAGGAAAAATAAAGAAAAAAATATATAAATAGCATAAAAAACTGAGACTGAAGGGCTCATCACATCTACCACCTGCTGGAGACTGAGAATACCGATTCAAACTGAGGCTGGACATGACTATAATAGGCTCATGCAAGAATCAGAGTTCTCAGTCTCCACCTGCTTGGTAGTTGTGCACAACCCATCAGTCATTTCTGGACCGGTCCAGAGGGATGTTAAGGAAATGCCTTTTTATTCTGGATTGTGCATCGGGCTGGTATAATGGACGCAGTGTAGACTAGTGGACTCCTTTACCATATTTTAGTAAGAATCTATATCATGCTTGCCCTTAATCAGTTTTATAACTAAATACAAAACAGGAAACATTGCAATATTACTTTCTCTTGTTACATGTGCACAGATAAGCTTAAAAAACTGGCAATCATTATTTTCTTTTAATACATTCTCACAAAGTTCCTGTCTCAGAGGATATTTAATTATATCTGCATTGACTTGGGATCCTAAACGTTTCAGATTTCTTAAAATGACTCTCCTGTGCTTGCAGTTCCTGGGACTGGAGGGTAATCTCCTGTAGGCTTATCAGAGCGCTGCTCTGACAATCCCCAGTGGGCCTCATTGGTTCACATTCACACAACCAATCCTTAGGTTTCAGTTTCAACTGAAACCAGGACATAAGTCTTGGCTGCAGTTTCTGTTTCCGCTGAAAGTGGTTAGACATTTTCAGTAGCAGTTTCGGTGTTGGCTGAAACAGAAAAAAGCAGTTACTTTGAATATATTTTGTATCAAAGATTCACAAATATGTGAACAACCCACCAGGAAGACCTATTGTTTTCAAGCAAAATTTAACATTGGAACCATTGAGTAAATGTATTGATTTTTTTCTGTCTCCAATGGCTAGAAAAGTATGATAGTATTTACAAGATACCACACATCTTTTGAGATTACTTCAGGATGTTTGTCTGACCAAAGATACTATTACGGTATCATTAGATGTCACATCCCTGTATATTTCAATACACCCAAGATGGAAGCCTTAGAGACTATTTGCAAGGCTTTGGATAATCATGAGCCTCCCCAGATTTTCACCTCCTTTTTCATGAAATTAGATATTATAGTAATTAAAAAGAAACATTTGATTTTCAAGGGGCATTTTTTTTTAATCAATTAAAGTAATAGCTGTGGGAATCTCATTAGCCCCGTCAGTGGCTAATCTATAAGTAGGCGCATTAGAAGAAGATTATTTATACAGTTCCCACTAGTTTGGGTTGATAAGCTTCTGGAAACGTTTTTTAGATGACATTTTTCTATGGGAAGGCAGCGAACAACAACTATATGAGTTTATGAGCAGGTTAAATTCTTTAAATAGCAATTTGCACCCCTCCGAAGGGACACCTCCTAAACCCGTAAGTTTTTGGCTCCCGTGGAGGTTACATTGAATATCATCTGGAAGGCGCGCCAGGACCTAACGGTGGTAGTAAATAATTTTGCTTCAGATATAATCTTATTAGTGAGCCACATGGATAATCTAATCGAATCCTTTGAGAATGAAAAATTGATACAGCAAATGAAGTTCTACAGGAATAGGAAATGATTAAGATTTTGAAAACGTTAATAGACCAGAAAAATTTGAATAAAATGAATATTGTTACAGATGATTAATATCGAGATTGTTGTTTTCCCAGAGTTCCGGGTATAACTCCTAAAGTTTTTTTCCCTCTGAAATGATTCCTCTTACAAAAGGAGTGAAGCCTGTGAAACTGCGATTTCTTTAATCAGTGGGAATTGGGTCAGAGATTCAAGTGTTTGTATTGTTAAATAATTTCTGGTTTTAAAAGGGGAAAAAATAAAATCAGGTGTATTGTTTCCACTAATATTGGACAATAAGTATGTTTCCAACTAAATAAATTGACTATACACCGTTTTGGGTTTGAAAAGGCCAACCAGATGATCAATGTGGAATAATGATTCAGATAAATAATAACTGGGGATAATCAAGTTAATACCACGTTTTCTTGGTTTACTGTTGTTTAATTGATCTCCTTGTATTGTTTCACTCTCCCTATTTATTTTGTGGTCTAAGAAAGAGAAAGATTGTATATAATTCATTTATCTAGTTGAGATTGTTTTTTTCTAATATTGTATTAATGTACAGTCATCTCTGTATTACTGTTTGCAAGTGACCCTTGTAAAATGAAAAATTATAAATAAATGATTAAAAAAAACAGCAATTTGCAATTTACAGTGTCTTATAGTAAACATCAGTTGGACTTTTTGGATGTGTGATTACTAAGATGTGGCAGAGAAATGTTTACCTCTCTGTATCGCAAGGAGGCAGCTAAAACGGGAAAATTAGGTTCTTACCTTGATAATTTTCTTTCCTTTAGTCACAGCAGATGAATCCACTAACTGATGTGTTGTATCCGCCTACCAGCAGGTAGAGATAGAGAACACTGAAAGCACATGGTGTTCCAGGACGCCCAACCCTCTCTGCCTTCAGTATATGAAATTTCCAAAGTACAGTGAATAAAGAAGGCAATATAACATAAACTTTCCTCACAGAGAACAAACGCCCCAGAACCGGGGCAATAACCAAACAAAGGAGGGACGATATCAACCTCCTGCAATAAAAACAGCATGTAGAAACTCTGATAGCTTGTCTTCAAGTACTCCTGTTGAGACACAATGTCAGTATGCAACATCTGTACAAAAACTAAAGTCAGTCAGGGAGGGATCATGGATTCATCTGCTTTGACTAAAGGAAAGAAAATTATCAAGTTAAGAACCTAATTTTCCCTTCCTTGTCATCAACAGCAGATGAATCCATTAACTGATGGGATGGGATGTACCAAAGCACTCCCTAAGTAGGGTGGGAATAGTCAACTCCGCGAGCAAGCACTTGTGCTCCAAAATGCACATCCTGCCGCGCTGCCACATCCAGCCTGTAATGCCGCACGAAAGAGAGCTGAGAAGCCCAGGTAGCCACACGACAGATCTCCTGAAGAGAAAAAAACACCCGTTTCAGCCCACGAAGAGGACATTGCCCTCGTACAGTGCGCTTTAAACGCTTCAGGCAGCGACTGCCCTGAAAGCAGATAAGCCAAAAAAATGAGTTCCTTAAGCCATCGGGCTATACTGGCCTTAGACGCCGGAAACCCCTGTCAGGGACCTGCCAACAGAACAAATAAATGATCAGAATTCCTAAATTCATTTGATATCTGCAGCTACTGCCACAGAGCCCTGCGGACATCCAAAAGGTGCAATTGCCCAAAGGAGTCTGGAAACTCCTCCTTAGAGAAGGAAGGAAGAAAGATGGGCTGGTTGAGGTGAAAAGCTGAAACCACCTTAGGCAGAAAAGAAGGCACCGTACGAACAGTTACCCCAGATTCCGAGAACTGCAGAAAAGGATCCCAACAGGAAAGAGCCTGAAGCTCAGACACTCTTCTAGCCGACGTCATTGCCACTAAAAAAAACTGTCTTGAGAGTCACATCCTTCTCAGAAGCCCGTTTAAAAGGCTCAAACGGAGATTGCTGGAGCGCCTTCAACACAAGCCCCAGGTTCCAAGCCGGACAAGGCGACCGCAAAGGAGGACGGAGACGAAGCGCCCCCTGAGAAAACGTAGAATATCCGGATGAGCAGCAAGGGACAATCCGGAGACTTTCCCCCAGAAGCAGGTCAACGCTGCCACTTGAACTCAAAGGGAATTGTAGGCCAGGCCCGTCCTGCAAAAAGTCCAGCAAGAGCGAGACTGTTGCCAGAGTCGTCGAGATAGACTTTGGTGTACACTACGCCTCAAAAGTGCGCCAGATCCGAGCATAAGTCACAGAGGCAGACCGCGTGCGAGCCTGCAAGAATGTGGCAATAACCTTATTAGAATAGCCCTTGTCCCTCAATTGCGCCCTTTCAAGAGCCAGGCCATAAGACCAAAGCAGCAAGGATCTTCCATAGTCACCTGTCACGTCTGTGGGCCGTGACCACTCTCAGCTTTACCTTCTTTCTGGGGGTCAGCAGCTCTGCTGGCTTCTGTCTGTCTTTGTGTTAGTGTTGGCTCTGGCTTTGTGTGCTGATTGCTCCACTAGACCTCACCTGTGTGGGCTCTGCCTCTCTAGGGAGCCAGCATCTAAGATGGCTGCCACCGGCTCTATGCCAGCTTCCAAGATGGCTCCTGCTTGTCTTTCCTGTGGGCTCACTTCCTATGAGTGTCAAGCCTCTCTTTGGGGTCAGTGTACTTCCTGCTCCTGTCCTGCTGGTGGTGACTCATCAGTGAGAGCCTTCATAAGGAAGTGCTGTGCCTGCATTCAGGGCCTTTGTATGGTGTCATGCCTAAAGGTCAGCAGGTTAGTGAGAGTACTGTTGTGCTGCTACTAAGCCTGTCTCTGGGTTCCTGCCCATCTGCTTTCTGTATCTGTGGACTGCTAGTCCTTCCCTGTGGACTCTGCCCCTCTGTATGTGTGTCTGGGGACTGCTAGTCTTTCTAGTGCTTTCCTCAGTGTTTGTACCCTCAGTCTTTGTTTGTTCTCTGCCTGGGTTTGGAGATACTCAGATACAGCCTGGGTTTATTTCTCTGGCTGTGTGTGGAGCTGCTGTAGCTTCAGCCCAAGACCCTTGGCCTGTTATTCCTGGTTTTCTCTCTTTACCCTGAGCCCTGCTTTGCCCAGCTTTTATGTTAACCCTGAGTCCTGCTTTGCCCAGCTTCTATGTTTACCCTGAGCCCTGCTTTGCCCAGCTTGTGTGTCACCCCTTAAGCCTGTTTCTGCTTAGCTAGTGTTATCTGGTTTCCCGCTCTGCCCAGCTAGCGTATATCCTGAGTGTCTATCCTGAAGCCTGTTTCTGTCTAGCTAGTGTTATCCGATTTCCCGCTCTGCCTAGCTAACGTATATCCTGAGTTCACAGGACAAATCCCTCCTCTCAGTACCCTTCTCCACCACTGCCAACTCCAGGCTCCGCCCATTCTGCCTCGCCTCACCCTATGCCTGGAACAATCTTCCTGAGCCCCTACGTCAAGGCCCCTCCCTGCCCATCTTCAAGTCTCTGCTTAAAACCCACCTCTTCAATGCTGCCTTCGGCACCTAACTCTTACCTTCAGGGTATCTGGACTGCCCCAAATTGACTGCCCCCATCGTATCGTCTACTCACTTGTCCTTTAGATTGTAAGCTCTTTGAGCAGGGCCTGTCCTTTTATGTTAAATTGTACAGCGCTGCGTAACCCTAGCTGCGCTTTAGAAATGTTAAGTAGTAGTAGAGTGTATATCCTGAACCCTGCTTGTATATCCTGAATCCTATTTCTGCCTAGCTAGTGTTATCCGGTTTCCCGCTCTGCCTAGCTAACGTATATCCTGAGTGTATATCCTGAACCCTGCTTGCATATCCTGAGTGTATATCCTGAATCCTGTCTCTGTCTAGCTAGTATGCATTTCCTGGGGGATTATCCTGTATCCTGCCTCTACCTAGCTAGTAGGTTTACCCTGTGGGTATTCCCTGATCCCCGTTCTGCCTAGCTTGCATGTATGCCCTAGTCCTTGCTCCTGCTAAGCTTTTGTACGTCTTGTCTTCATAGTCTGTCTTGTGTTTCTGGCTTAGCGGCTGCGTGCAGCACTCAGTGCAGTCTAGTATTTAGTATAGCTTCTGTGTGTTTCCTAGACCCAGGGTGGGTCCTCTGGATCTCCAGCTCCGGCCTTGTCCTGCAAGCCCTGTCGGCCACCCGCACGCTGGAGCTCAACTCCAGCAGAACGGTGGCTAAGTGCAGGTGAAGCGGTTCCTGTTCTGCCGGTTCCAGTTGCCTGCTTCCAATCCAGAGTTCCAGTCCTGTCCTTCCGTATGTCCAGTTCCAGGGTGGTCTTGCCTGCCCCTGCCGCTCCTCGGCAGGTGTCCAAGGGCTCACGATTCCCGGTTCTGCCTCGAGGACCTGACAGAATGCAAAGGCCCTCGAGAACGCGACATCACCGGACCCTGAACTAACAGGTTCTGAACCCGAGGCAAAGGAAGAGGCGCGTCCACCAGCATCCGCCGGAGATCTGCGTACCACGGACGCCTTGGCCAATCTGGGGCAATGAGAATCATCAATCCTCGGTGCAGACGAATCCGAAGTAGAACTCGCCCTATCAAGGGCCAAGGAGGGAACACATTTAGGAGGCCTGAGGGCCAAGGCTAAGCCAGAGCATCCAACCCCGCCGAACGAGGATCTCTCCTTTCTGTTGAAAAAGCGAGGGACTATGGCATTTACACTTGACGCCATGAGATCCAAGCCTGGAGTTTCCCATTTGGCACAAATCTGAAGAAAAACTTCGTCTGCCGGTTCCCATTCCGCTGGGTCGATTTAATGTCTGCTGAGGAAATCGGCTTGCACGTTGCTCTGACCGACTATGTGAGATGCGGACAGCAGCTCTAGGTGGCGCTCGGCCCAGTCGCAGATCTGAGACGCCTCCGCAGCCAGGGCCCTGCACTGAGTGCCACCCTGGCAATTGATGTAGGCCACTGCTGTCGTGTTGTCCGACAGAACTCGGACAGGAAGACCCTTCAGCGTCCTGTGGAAGGCCAGAAGAGCCTGAAATATTGCTCTCAGTTCCAAGCGATTGATGGACTATCCCGCTTCCGCGGTGGACCACAGATCCTGAGCCTAGCGTCCCCGGCAATGAGTTCCCCAGCCCGAAAGGCTGGCATCCGTTATCACCAGACACCAAAAAGGAAGAGCCAGTGGCATCCTCTGCCGCAGCCTGCTGTCGGAAAGCCACCAATCCTTACTGCGTTGGGCCGCAGGAAGCCACCATAGTCTGCATTGGAATTCCTGGGAAATCGGAGACCATTGCTGAAACAGAGCAAGCTGCAGCGGTCTCATGTGAGCTCTTGCCCAGGGAACCACCTCTATGGTGGCCGTCATCGATCCCAGGAGCTGAACAAAGTCCCAAGCTTGAGGGCGAGGCATCCACAGGAGCAAGCGGACCTGATTCTGAAGCTGGAGTCGCCTGCTGTCGGGAAGAAAAACGAACCCCTAAGCCGTGCTGAACAGGACCCCCAAATACTTGAAAGACTGATAGGGGGTCAGGTGACTTTTGGGCATATATGCCCTAGTCCTTGCTCCTGCTAAGCTTTTGTACGTCTTGTCTTCATAGTCTGTCTTGTGTTTCTGGCTTAGCGGCTGCGTGCAGCACTCAGTGCAGTCTAGTATTTAGTATAGCTTCTGTGTGTTTCCTAGACCCAGGGTGGGTCCTCTGGATCTCCAGCTCCGGCCTTGTCCTGCAAGCCCTGTCGGCCACCCGCACGCTGGAGCTCAACTCCAGCAGAACGGTGGCTAAGTGCAGGTGAAGCGGTTCCTGTTCTGCCGGTTCCAGTTGCCTGCTTCCAATCCAGAGTTCCAGTCCTGTCCTTCCGTATGTCCAGTTCCAGGGTGGTCTTGCCTGCCCCTGCCGCTCCTCGGCAGGTGTCCAAGGGCTCACGATTCCCGGTTCTGCCTCGAGGACCTGACAGAATGCAAAGGCCCTCGAGAACGCGACATCACCGGACCCTGAACTAACAGGTTCTGAACCCGAGGCAAAGGAAGAGGCGCGTCCACCAGCATCCGCCGGAGATCTGCGTACCACGGACGCCTTGGCCAATCTGGGGCAATGAGAATCATCAATCCTCGGTGCAGACGAATCCGAAGTAGAACTCGCCCTATCAAGGGCCAAGGAGGGAACACATTTAGGAGGCCTGAGGGCCAAGGCTAAGCCAGAGCATCCAACCCCGCCGAACGAGGATCTCTCCTTTCTGTTGAAAAAGCGAGGGACTATGGCATTTACACTTGACGCCATGAGATCCAAGCCTGGAGTTTCCCATTTGGCACAAATCTGAAGAAAAACTTCGTCTGCCGGTTCCCATTCCGCTGGGTCGATTTAATGTCTGCTGAGGAAATCGGCTTGCACGTTGCTCTGACCGACTATGTGAGATGCGGACAGCAGCTCTAGGTGGCGCTCGGCCCAGTCGCAGATCTGAGACGCCTCCGCAGCCAGGGCCCTGCACTGAGTGCCACCCTGGCAATTGATGTAGGCCACTGCTGTCGTGTTGTCCGACAGAACTCGGACAGGAAGACCCTTCAGCGTCCTGTGGAAGGCCAGAAGAGCCTGAAATATTGCTCTCAGTTCCAAGCGATTGATGGACTATCCCGCTTCCGCGGTGGACCACAGATCCTGAGCCTAGCGTCCCCGGCAATGAGTTCCCCAGCCCGAAAGGCTGGCATCCGTTATCACCAGACACCAAAAAGGAAGAGCCAGTGGCATCCTCTGCCGCAGCCTGCTGTCGGAAAGCCACCAATCCTTACTGCGTTGGGCCGCAGGAAGCCACCATAGTCTGCATTGGAATTCCTGGGAAATCGGAGACCATTGCTGAAACAGAGCAAGCTGCAGCGGTCTCATGTGAGCTCTTGCCCAGGGAACCACCTCTATGGTGGCCGTCATCGATCCCAGGAGCTGAACAAAGTCCCAAGCTTGAGGGCGAGGCATCCACAGGAGCAAGCGGACCTGATTCTGAAGCTTGAGTCGCCTGCTGTCGGGAAGAAAAACGAACCCCTAAGCCGTGCTGAACAGGACCCCCAAATACTTGAAAGACTGATAGGGGGTCAGGTGACTTTTGGGCATATTGACTACCCAGCCCAGAGTCTGAAGAACTGTAACTCTGGCTGTGGCAAGTAGACTCTCGTCTGCTGAATCCGCTCTGATGAGCCAGTCGTCGAGATAAGGGTGAACTCTGATACCCTCTCACCTGAGAAAGGCAGCCACTACCACCATGACCTTGGAAAAAGTCCGAGGGGAAGTCGCCAGGCCGAAAGGCAAGGCGCAAAACTGGAAATGTTGGCTCAATACCGCAAACCGGAGAAACCGCTGATGCAGCGGCCAGATGGGAATATGCAAGTATGCTTCCTTGAGGTCCAGAGACGTGAGAAACTCTCCTGGCTGCACCGCTGCAATGTCAGAGCGCAGGGTTTTCATGCAAAAGTGTCGCGCCTTTTCGAGGCATCACAAAATAGATGGAGTAGCAACCACAGCCGCGTTCGGCAGGAGGAACCGGAACCACTGCTCCGAGCTTCAGCAACACCTGCAAGGTTTCTTATACTGCCACCCGCTTGACGGCAGTGCCGCATCGGGACTCCAAAAACGCGACTCCTACTGGGACGGCAAATTCTAGCCGGTAACCTTCTCTGATCAGGTCTAGGACCCACTGATCCGAAGTAATCTTGGTCCACTCCTCAAAAAACAGGTAGAGACGACCCCCTACCGCAGGAACCGACGAGTGAACCGGCGCCCCATCATTGTGAAGGACACCCCTGAACTCCTGGACATTGCCCGGACGCCGCCACACGTTTGTCCGAACAAAAGGAGTTCAAAACAGGTACATTGACCAAACCCCGCAGAGCACTCCGGGCAATACCTGCTAGCCAAAATATGAAAGCGCAAAACCACTACGAGAGAAACTGCACTGGCTTCCACTCAAGGAACGCGTCACTTTTAAAGTATGCACATTAGTTCACAAAATCATCCACGGCGAAGCTCCAGCCTACATGTCTGAGCTAATAGACTTACCACCCAGAAACGCCAAAAGATCATCCCGAACCTTCCTCAACCCCCAATTGCAAGGGCTTGAAATAAAAGGCGCTACACGCGTCAACCTTTTCTCACATGAGTACGCAGTTCTGGAATACACTGCCGCGCAACTTAAGAACAATCCACGAGCAAGCTTCCTTCCGCAGATCATAGAAGACCCATCTTTCTGAAAAAATCTACGGAAAGAGCCAAAATACATAAAATCCACACCTTCTGTCTAGTAATGCAATATAAATCCACTTCTGATCTCTCATCCCCGTAATCCCACATCACCCATACCCTTACTCACAGAAATATGTATACCATATGTCTTTACGCCTTATTATTGCCCCTCAAGCTCCCATTGTCTCCTTCCAATGTTCAATGTTTGTGTTCCACTGTTGCACTCCTTAACGACACTTCGATTGTCTCGCATAATTCTGCACAATGTAATCCATAACCAATTTGTAACAAATTGTACTTCCATCACCCATTTCTTACTGTAAGCCACACTGAACCCGCAAAAAGGTGGGAAAATGTGGGATACAAATGCAATAAATAATAATAATAAAGCTTCGCGAAAACGTGGCCTGGAAGAGAAGGGAAAAGAAGGACTTTTGGAAGAAGGACTCGGCCTATCCTCAGGCAACCGTTGGGACTTAGAGTCCCCTAGGTCAGTGGTGGCGAACCTATGGCACGCGTGCCAGAGAGGGCACGCAGAGCCCTCTCCCTTGGCACGCGTGCCTGTCGCTGGTCCGCCCACGCTCCCTCCCTCCTAATAGTTCGCGCCTCCCGCCCTCTCCAACCCAACAAATATCAGGCCGCCTGCCCGTCCTCCCTCCCTGCCTCCCAGCACCAGGAACTTCCCTCCTCCTGTGAAATTTTAAAAGCCTACCGTTCCTCGGGGTTAAAGCAGCGTGCAGCGCCGGCAGCGAAGAAGCGTGTTCTTCGCTCGGCGCGCCTTCGGCCTTCCCTTCGGTTTCTCAAGCTCTGGTCCCGCCCCCTCATAGGCGGGACCAGAGCTTGAGAAACTGAAGGGAAGGCCGAAGGCGCGCCGAGCGAAGAACACGCGCTTCTTCGCTGCCGGCGCTGCACACTGCTTTAACCCCGAGGAACGGTAGGCTTTTAAAATTTCACAGGAGGAGGGGGGTTCCTGGTGCTGGGAGGCAGGGAGGGAGGACGGGCGGGCGGCCTGATACTTGTTGGGTTGGAGGGAGGGCGGGAGGCAGGCCTGGTGCTGCTGGGTGGGAGGGCGGCCTGATGCCTGGTGCTGGGTGGGAGGGCGGCCTGATGTTGGGTGCTGGGTGGGAGGGCGGCAGGCCTGGTGCTGGGAGGGAGGCCGGCAGGCCTGGTGCTGGGTGGCCTGATGTTGGGTGCTGGGTGGGAGGGAGGGCTGGTGGTGGGAGGGAGGGAGGGCGGGCAGTGCCTGCCTGATGTTGGGTGGTGGGTGGGAGGGCGGCAGGCCTGGTGCTGAGTGCTGGGAGGGAGGCCGGCAGGCCTGGTGCTGGGTGGCCTGATATTGGGTGCTGGGTGGGTGGAAGGGAGGGCTGGTGGTGGGAGGGAGGGAGGGAGGGAGGGCAGCTGCCTGCCTGATGTTGGGTGCTGAGTGGGAGGGCGGCAGGCCTGGTGCTGGGTGCTGGGAGGGAGGCCGGCAGGCCTGGTGCTGGGTGGCCTGATGTTGGGTGCTGGGTGGGAGGGAGGGCAGCTGCCTGCCTGGTGCTGGGAGGGAGGGCAGCAGGCCTGGTGCTGGGGGGTGATGGGTGGGAGGGAGGCCTGCTACTGGGTGCTTCTGCTGGGTGGGTGGGAGGCCTGATGTTGGGTGCTGGGTGGGTGGGAGGGAGGCTGGGTGCCGGGAGGGAGGGCGGCCTGGTGCTGGGAGGGAGGGCAGCCTGGTGCTGGGAGGGAGGGCAGGGGGAGAGGAGGGTGGCTGGACTTGGGTGGCTGGAGGGAAGAAGAGGGTGGCTGGACATGGGTGGCTGGAGGGGAGAGGAGGGTTGCTGGACATGGATGGAGGGCAAGAAATGAAGAAGAAAGGAGGAAAGTAAAGAAATAAATGGAAAGGAAGACCTGGAAACGGAGTTAAGATAGCAGCAGAATCAGAGACTGGACCAATATGGATAGAAAAACAAAATCACCAGACAACAAAGGTAGGAAAAAATCATTTTATTTTCATTTTAGTGTTTAGAATATGTCCAATTTGAGAATTTACATCTGCTGTCTTATTTTGCACTGGGTATATTGGAGCTGTAACAGCTTACAGAAATGATTTATAATGAAAAAAAATCATGTTATTTTTTCCTTCTATACTAGTATAATATTTTCAGTGATGTCTGTTTATATGCGCCATGGCTGGTGTAGGGGGTGTGGCTATCATAGGGGTGGAGTCATATGTGGTAACCCCGCCCATAATGAGTACCGGCACTTTGCGATAAATAATTCGATTTTGGGTTGCTGTTTGGGCACTTGGTCTCTGAAAGGTTCGCCATCACTGCCCTAGGTCCTTAACAATCTTCTCCAAACCCTCCCCAAATAAAAGAAGGCCCCGAAAGGGTAACCTCACCAGCCTTTGTTTAGAGGCCATGTCAGCCGCCCAATGCCGGAGCCAAAGAAGGCGGCAGGCAGCAACCGCCACAGATATCTGCTTAGCCGAAGCTCTGACCAGATCATAAAGGGCATACGCGGGCCGACCTCAACGAGGGAACCCGCTCCATCGGCAGGCTGCTCAACTGCCTGCTGCAACCAGGAAAGGCAGGCCCGGGCTGCATAGGAGCTGCAAATAGCCACGCATAAGGAAAGGCCCGAGATATCAAAGGACCGCTTCAGCGCAGATTCCAGCCACCGGTCCTGCATATCTTTCAAAGCGACCCTTCTCTTTACCGGAAGAGTAGTCTTTTTAGTCACAGCCACTTTAGGCATCCCAAAGAGGGTCAACTGACTTTCCCTCAGGGGGTAAAGGTGACACATAGCCCTGGCCACCTTCAAGGGTCAGACCATTGAGCTGAAATAAGATCTTGGATTGAAAAATGCACGGGAAAAGTCCGAGAAGGCTTCTTAGTGCTAGCCATCCTAGGATTAATAGAAGAGGCAGCGCTCTCATCAGGATCTTCAATGCAAAGGGCCTGTAAGGCATCAGAAATGAGAGAAAACCCGAACCGCTTTAGGGTCTTCCAACTCCTATGGCAAGCAGCCACCCTCATCTGGATCATCAGTCCGTGAGGGCCTGCCAGACCCCTTAGACTCCCCAAAATTAGACCACGGGGGAGAACAGAGTGAAGAGTCCCCTTCAGACGGGGTATTCACTCGTCTACGCTTAGCGTCAGCCAAAAGCTCGGGGGAAGAAATAAAGTCTCCAGCAGATGCTGGGCTATAAAGAACCGGAGGCAACCTAGACCGACAGGAATTGTCAGGAGCCTCAGGCAGTGCTCTTTTTAACATAAAAGCCTTATACATCAGCAGCACAAATTCAGGGGAGAAAAACACCCTGTACATCCACCCCCACATTGGGGGAAGCGGAGGCAAAAGCTCCTCTAGAAACCTCAAAACGAGGAGCCCCCCCCTGCACTCATACTGAAGGAGTGGAACGCCGGTACTACCTGAATACTACTGAGCAACAGGACAACCTCATGTTTTGTGCCTACTGATGGACTTTTACTTATGCACTCTACCTCTGCTTTTGGCTGTTTGGCCACACCTTATTACTGCACTGGACATTTGTGCCTTATCCAGTTTTACTGTTTACTAACAAAAGAAGTTTGCTGTTTACTAATGTACAGACAGAATGCAGGGCTATTAGACATATAGCTTGTAACAGTAGTTTGCAAGGCCTATACAAGACCAGCTTGCCTGTAGCAACGCCATCTGAATAGACGACCTTGGAGGGTGCTGACACCCCCCTGCATTCCTGAGCCGAACCTTATCTCCTGTGCTAGAAAGGAGCATTGTGTGTGTGTGAAGAATAAGCTGCTAAGTTTCGTTTTTCTTGCCAGTATCATTTCAGTGTTATGACGTGTGTACGTACTGGGACTACAATTTTGTACTGTAAGAACTACAAATGTTTACTGCGCATGACAGTTGTGACGTGTAAGGGGCCAAATGCGCAGGCCCAGTAGGGAAGTATAAATGTAAGCGTCAGATGATTTATGACACACAGTGTCCCGAGGCTACTCGGTGCTGTTCACTTGCTAGCAATAAAGTTGCCTTGTTTGGAACCAAAATTTGCCTTTCGTCTCCTGATTTCCCACCTGTTTCATTGGCGACCCAGATGGGACAGAAGTAGAAAGGGGAATCGGATTATATTCTTCCCCTCCCCCACTGCGGTCGGATCGGGTCATCGACCCCCACCTGAGAAGGTGGTGAGTGGCCACCGCTGATTTCAGCGTCCATCTCCCGGAGGAGGGCCGATCCACTCCGCCTGACTGTGGAGGGGGCTGTGTGGTTCTGACAAGGCACCTTTTTCCATTTCAGAGAGAAGCGTACGACGGCGCAGCCTGCGACCCCGGCGGACAGGCGAGTATACTCTACGTAGTGACCGGCCCAGTAAGGACCGAAGAAGAGGCGTGATCACCCTCTTTTAGCCAGTGACTAATACGGACTATTGGTATCCGACTAGGTCCCGAAACTCACTAGGCTCCGACGACGAAACCGAGCGGCGAACGGGAGGGTTTCTTGTGGCGTATGAGAGTGTGTGAATGGGCTTGCAGTTCCAGGCCGGGCGACCGCGTCCTGGTCAGGCCGAGTGTTGACCCTTCTGTGTCTGGTGGAACGAGACCCCTTACTCCTCCACCTCCCCTTTCCCCCTTTGTCCGTCACCTGTCCTTTGGCACTCAGGTTAGGATGGGCGGGGGTGGGTCCTCACCGTTAGATTTAATGACGGAACACTTTAGCGAAGTGTTCGACCTAGATAAATGTAGCAGGGCCGGGATGATACAGAGATGTCAATTTATGTGGCCAGGGCTAGGAATTGCTGGATGGCCCCCGGAAGGGTCATTCGAGTATGAAAAAGTGGCGGCGGTCATGAATATTGTTATAATTGAGGGAAACCCAGGCTGTCCCGAGGACATTCCATACATAGAAGCGTGGTTGGATGTAGTCCGGGATCCGCCGGCTTGGGCCCAACGGAAGGTAGAAAAGGCCGCCCTTATGTTGGTAAAGCAGAGAAAAGGCCGGAAAACCAAACTTAGAACCCTGCCGACCCATGCCTTCGCTCTCCAAAGCTCGGCAACCGCTGCCGTCCCGAAGGCCGCAGGGACCGCCCCCATACGGCCTACCGCCCCTAGCACTGAAGCCACTGAGACCACGCCCCCTGCTACCAGAGTCAAGGCAGGAACTACGCCCAGTACTACCAACACACTTTCTAGGAAAAAACCCCCAAAGAAAACCGCAGGGAAAGTTCAGGGTTCGGCCGAGAAGAAGCCTCCAAAAGCCCCGATACTTGCTACGGCGGAAGCATACGAAGACGACATTGCGCCGCCGCCCTATGCTCCTATGTACCCTGACCTTACGGGCCTAGCAGAAGGCCCCGCTGACGCCGAGACTTCCGGGTCAGAGTCGGATGCCGGGGAGACGTCCCGCCCAGCCTCACCTGAGTCACCTGGCCTCGCAACCACACGGAAGAGTAAACGGGTTGTGAAGAACATTACTCGGTTCCCCCAATCGAGTCCGCAACAGGCCCTTCCGTCCAGCCGAAAAGGGGGAACCTCCCACTTATTCCCAGTTCGACAGTCCACCACCTATACCCCTAACCCGGCGGAAGGGGGGGGCCAGCCCATCGAATCAACAGTTTATAGCCACGTTCCCTTCTCAAGTGCCGATTTGTATAACTGGAAATTCCATGGGCCGTCCTACGACCAGAAACCCGAGCAGCTGATAGAGCTGGTGGAAGGCATTATATACAGCTATAATCCAACTTGGGCAGACCTTAGGCAGTTGAGCGCCCACGTCCTGACCTCTGAAGAACGCCGCCTTTTACAACAAAATATGGAGCAAGCCATCCGGGATGCGAATCCGGCTCATGCCAATTTACAGAACCTAATAGAAACGGAGGCGCCCATCGCTGCCCCTACGTGGGACTACCGAACCGCCGAAGGCCAAACCTTTATCCGCCGATACCAGCAGGCGTACCTGGCCGCCTTAAAGAAGGGGAAGCAGAAGGTTACCAACATGGGAAAAATCCACAGTGTGGTCCAACAAAAGGACGAGAGTCCAGGGGACTTCCTTGAACGACTTATGGAAGCATTCAGGAGGCACAGCCCGATAAATCCCGAGGACCCTAAGAACCTCCCAACCGTGGTTATGAGTTTTGTTAGCCAGTCGGCACCGGATATACGAAGAAAGCTACAGAGAACAGAGGGGTTCGAAGGGATGAGCCTAAGCCAACTGAAAGCTATAGCTGATCGCGTATTCGGATATCGCGACCAGGAGGAGAAGGTGGAGGCCCGGAAGGAATCGACCAGACGGATGCGGGAGAAGGCAGATGTGTTGGCCACGGTGCTGGAAGAACGAATGAGGTCTAGACCAAAGGGGAGGGGCAGGAGAACAAGAGGAACGCGGTCCCCCATAGGGCGTAACCAGTGTGCAAATTGCCGACAAGAAGGACACTGGTGGGCTGATTGTCCAGAGGAGATACGGGACAACCCGAGAGAAGAGGAATCATGGGACCGGCAGAGAGAGGAGGAGACCGGCGACCGCACGGGGGCCCCTAGGCGAGGCCGTGGAAGGGGCCGAAGAGAGAGAGGACGGGATGACCGGAGGGAATGGCAGATGGCTGTGGACGCTACCCGAGACAGCACAGCATGAAGAAACCGGGAGGGCAGAGTCCCCACTGACCCTCTGGTGGAAATTCGGGTGGGGACAGAATCTATGAAGGCCTTACTAGACACGGGGGCCCAGCGATCTGTTATCACCACTGCCATAGCCCCAGCCACGAAAGAAACTATACCAATTGTGGGAGCCTCCGGGAAATCCCTTGCGGCCCCCCTCCTCAAAGAGCGCCAAGTCCAGATCGGAGGGACGATGGTGTCCCATCAGTTCATACACATCCCTGGATGCCCGGTCCCCTTGATTGGTCGAGACCTACTCTGTAAGCTCCAGGCCACCTTGAAGTTCAAGACTACGGGTGAAGTGGAAGCTCGCTTTGAAGATCGGCCAGTGACACTTATCTGTCCAGTAAGAGAAGAATGGAGACTACACGTTCCCCCAACTGTAGGACCCGGCGACTGCCGTTACGACCAGAACACCCCTTTCGCCCAGCAGAGGCGAGCTATAATGGATGAAGTGCCTGATGTATGGGCAGAATTGAACCCCGGCGGACTGGCCGTTAACGCTATCCCCATCTGGATTGAGCTCAAACCAAATGCTCAAGTTGTCAACCAAGGACAATACCACATCCCCTATGCAGCCCGGCATAGTATGCACACACATTTGCAGAAACTCCTTCAACAGGGAGTCCTTAAACCAATCAGATCCGCATGGAACACCCCATTGTTGCCCGTTAAGAAGCCAGGAACATCCGAGTACAGACCCGTCCAGGACCTGAGGAAAGTCAACAACCAGGTAGCCGACATAGTTGCCCTCGTACCAAATCCATACTCCATCCTAGCCCAAGTGCCATCTCAGATCAAGTGGTACAGTGTCATTGATTTGAAGGACGCCTTCTTTTCCATCCCTCTTGCTGTCGACAGCCAAAAATTGTTTGCCTTCACGTGGGAAGACTTGCAGACGGGAACCAAGCAGCAATATACATGGACCCGTCTTCCCCAGGGGTTCAAGAACTCGCCTACCCTCTTCGGCGACCAACTCGCCCAGGACCTGAAGACGTATCAGGACGAGTATGGGCCGGTCGTCCAATACGTGGATGACCTGTTGGTGGCCCGTGAAACGTACACGGACTGTGCAGAAGCTACCCTTTACCTCTTGAAGACCCTGGAAGCCCAGGGGTACCGGGCCAGTCGCAAGAAGGCACAGATATGCGAGATCGAAGTCGAGTATCTGGGGTTTCGCCTCCGAGAAGAAACCCGAAGGCTCGGTATCCCCCGAACCCAAGCTATCCGCAACCAACCCACTCCTGCAAACAAGAAGGAATTACGGGCACTCCTCGGAGCCGCTGGATATTGCCGCATTTGGATCATCAATTTTGCTGTCCTGACCCAAGACTTGTACGCCAAACTGAAAGGACCTGAACTCGAGGGCCAAGATCTCCGGTGGGAGAAAAGCGAACTGAAAGCCCTTCAGGACCTTAAGGATGCCCTTGCGGCCCCACCAGCGCTCGGACTGCCAGACGTGACTAAGCCGTTCCACTTGTTCATCGACGAAAAGAAGGGATTGGCACTTGGAGTCCTTACCCAACTGGTCGGTACCTGGCAACGCCCTGTAGCATACCTCTCCAAGAGCATGGACAACGTGGCACGAGGATGGCCGGGCTGCCTACGAAGCATTGCGGCTGCTTGTCTCCTGATACACGAGGCCAATAAACTCACGTTCGGCCAAACACTTTTTGTGACCACACCCCACACCATCTGCGGCCTACTCGAGAGCCACGGACCCAGATGGATGACCAACTCCCGATTGGTCAAATACCAAGCCCTCCTGTGCGAAAATCCGGAGGTGCGGATCCTGGACACGACCAACCTCAATCCTGCCACCCTCCTTCCGGCCCCTGAACCACCACTCCACGACTGTGAAGAGGTAATGGCCACTGTGCACTCGAGCAGACCTGACCTGAAGGATCAACCCTGGCAAGGGGGCATCACCCTTTTTACCGATGGAAGCAGCCAGGTGATAGAGGGAATTCGAAGAGCTGGCTATGCGGTGGTGTCTGAGGACCATGTGATCGAGGCTATGGCTCTGACACCCGGAACATCAGCCCAGAAAGCGGAGCTAATCGCCCTCACCAGAGCCCTCCTGTGGGCTGAAGGAAAAGTTGTCAACATTTACACCGACTCCAAATACGCTTTCCTCACCCTCCAGGTGCACGGAGCCTTGTACAAGGAGAGGGGATTTCTGACAGCTGAAGGGAAAGGACTTGCAAATGCCGCTGAGATCTGCCAATTACTCGAGTCGGTATGGAAGCCGAAGAAGGTGGCTGTGATGCACTGCAGGGCCCACACTGGAAGAACGGACCCTATCGCCCGGGGAAATCAGCGGGCAGACGACGCTGCAAAAAGGGCAAGTCAGCTCCCCTACTCCTCTCACCCTCCTGACCCCGTACTCGTCGTCCAGCTCCCTACGGAGACCCCTATCTACACCCCCCAAGAAACGGAATGGGCCCAACAAGAGGGTCTACAGTCACGCAATGGCTGGTGGATACTACAGGATGGGCGCATATGGATACCCGAAGCCTTGGCCTGGACGGTGGCCAAGGAGGCTCACGACCGCACCCACCTGGGAAGGGACGCCCTGGGGCGCTTACTTGAGAAGACCTACTACATCAACAAACTATCCCTGTGGACCAAAAACGCTTCCAGCCGATGCGCGACTTGTGCCCGGAACAACCCTCGAACGGGGCCCGGCCCTATGCCAGGACATGTTCTCCGAGGCACCAGCCCTTTCCACGTGTGCCAGATTGACTTCACACACATGCCCCCGGCGCGCGGCTACAAAGCTATCCTCGTCGCCGTGTGTACCTACACCGGATGGATTGAAGCCCAGCCCACTAGAACGGAAATGGCTAAAGAAGTTACCTCCCTACTGCTTCATCAAATCCTACCCAGATACGGCCTCCCCAAGCAAATAAACTCTGACAACGGCCCCGCCTTCGCTAGTGAAGTAACACAACAGCTCAGTACCAGACTGGGCCTCGATTGGAAGTTGCATTGTGCCTGGAGACCCCAAAGCAGTGGAGTAGTGGAGAGGGCTAACCGATCCCTGAAGAACCAGCTTGCCAAGCTATGCCAAGAAGCAAAAGCCAAGTGGCCCGACCTGCTTCCACTGGCCTTGCTGCATCTTAGGTGTACCCCCAAGGCTACCGGCCTTACTCCCTACGAGATGATGTATGCTAGGCCACCACCACTACCCTCCTTTCCCGACTCCTTGCAGATACAGGGTGAGAGTTCCTTAGTGAAACAGATGAGAGCCTTACACCAGGTAGTGCAAGACATCCAGCAGTACACTGAAAGAGTAGCTCCCTTGGTCCTCACCAATCCTACGCACAGGTTCAGGGTGGGAGACGAGGTCTGGGTAAAAGAGTGGGATGAATCTGACTGTCTAAAGCCCAAATGGAAGGGGCCCTCCCTTGTTCTCCTAACGACCTCCACCGCTGTTAAAATTGCAGGAAGCCCAGTGTGGATACATTGGACCCGACTGAAGCCTGCTGCTCCCACTAGCAGCACCCTGAAGCGTTGGACTGCGCACCAACATCCTGACGCTCCATTACGGCTGACTCTAAGAAAGACGTGGACCACCAGATTCATGCCTGCCCAGCAACAGGAACTCAGTTTCTGGACCCACTGCGTTTTTGGCTCTCTCTTTATCGCAGCCTTCATCGTGGGCCTCATTATCTTCTTGCTGCAAAAGCTCGGATACCTCCCACCACATATATAATGCTGACCATCTTCCTTCTCCTGTGTGCAGTTCCGAGCTATCATCCTGCCACCCTGAGCCTGAATTGCACTGAATGTTTGCGCCTCGTGCGCCACCGTATAGAGGGAGGATATCACCTAGTCACTACCCTCATTCACCAGACGCAGCCCCCGGAAGGCGATTGCCAGCTTCTCCCGACTTGTGCCCTCATCACTCCGAATGGCCTCCAACAGTTCCACAGATGCCTCCAAGGAAATCTCACTATCTGCCACAGCCCTACCAAACCAAGATACTACAATGTCACCCTCAGCGTAGGACTCCCTGCGTATGTGGCCGGACCTCCGGGAGTCGAGGGAGATGGCATTCTGTATTACATTAATTCCACTCGTATCCTTGTCGGTGGCATCCAAACTGTAGCAACCCTCACCTTCGACGTCTGTGCCGCCATGGACAAGCACCCTTGGTCTCGCAAGTGTGGTAGCCAGAGTTGGCGAGAGGCATACGTTAAGGACCACAAGTATGTCTGCCCCTTCAGTCCAGACATGAGATGCTGCTCCCCGTGGGTGTGGCTCCCATGCGCCGGCGACACTCGAGCCTCGGGCTGGGACCGAGTATGTGCTTATACGGGAGGAGGATATGCCGGATGCGCCGGCCTGGGCGAATTTCGTCGAGGTTCTGGTAACTATGTGTCCCTAGACTGGCCCATCCGAGGACACGACATGCCCTGGAGAGGAACGTGGGGCCTCGGCATTGACGGCGGAGGAATGGATCCGTTGACATATATTACCATATATCAGAGTCTCGAAACGAAGCCTCCTACGCACTACCAGACTACTGTTGTCGGCTACCAAGACGTATTTGATGAAATTGCTCGTGCTGAGCAGACCGAGACTAAATTCCCCATTTCCCCAGAAGCCCGAAATATGTTCCTCAATTTGGCTGAAAACATCGCCCTCTCCCTCGGAATTGCCAACTGTTTCGTCTGTGGAGGCACCGACATGGGTGAACAATGGCCCTGGGAAGCGAGAGAGATCCGACAACACACATGGGATGCACTCAACACCACTAACATTACCTTTCCCCAACGGCCGAAGCCGTACGAATGGGCCCTGAGAACAAATATCATAGGTACCCTCTGCGCTAGTCGAGCGCCATCGAAGCGTTACTCTGTACCAGTGGGAGACTCTGCTTGTACGGGGGTTCTTCAGTATAATGGCAGCCGGACGACCTGGTGGCAAACGGACAACCTGCCCGCCCCGGAGCCTATCTGGACAGAACCCACCTTGAACACGACATGGACGTACGGAGGTAATGCCTCCCTCAAGTGGGTAGCCCCGGAGGGCTACTACTATATCTGCGGGCGCAGGGCTTACGAACAGCTCCCGGCCCGCTGGTACGGTACCTGTCTCTTGGGCACTGTCCGCCCTAGTTTTTTCCTTCTGCCCCTGCGAGTCGGCGAAACCCTGGGTATCCCCCTATACGTGGAAAAGGGGCCTGATAACCCGGCCAGACGCAAACGGTCTTTCCCACCCGTCAAGCCCAAAGTCCAAATTGGAGACTGGAAAGACAACGAGTGGCCGCCTGAACGCATCATTCACTACTATGGACCGGCCACGTGGGCTGAAGATGGTACATACGGGTACCGTACCCCTATCTATATGCTGAATCGCATTATTCGCCTACAGGCCGTACTCGAAATCCTTACTAACGATTCGGCCCTGGCCCTCAATATCCTAGCTCGACAGAACACTAAGCTCATTACCGCCGTCTACCAAAATCGCTTGGCTCTTGACTACCTCTTAGCCCAGGAGGGCGGGGTGTGTGGCAAGTTTAACCTCAGTAATTGCTGCTTACAGATTGATGACCAGAGCCATGTCATCAGGGAGATAACTGACCGGATGGTCAAACTAGCCCACGTCCCCGTCCAGACCTGGAACAGTGCGTGGGATTGGACTTCCTCCCTCACCAGCTGGCTCCCAACCTCCGGGAGCCTGCAAGGCCTCCTCGTCATGGGTGGCCTGTTCTTGCTGTCTTGCCTATTAATACCTTTGTCTCTCCCCTTAGTTTTCAGGTGTCTCCGCTCCACCATGGAAAGCATCGCTGATCGCCGTGCTGCTGCCCAGCTTATGGCTCTCCAGATGTACTCCCCCATTCCCCAGTCTGATGAAGCTGACGATGAAGCACCTTGTGGCTGATGTGCACTTTGCACCCCCTGAGTCACTCAATGGGCCATCACCCTTGTGTCAGCATAAGACCGGATACAAAGGGGGGGGGGGATTCCACTAGGGGCCCTCCGTCTCAACCCCGGCGAAGCAACCAACGGCTGCGCAAGGGCTTAGGGCTCGCTTGTTGCCTCCCTCGCTAACTATCCTTGTCCTTTCTTTCCTTTTCAGGGTTCATGGAGGTGATACTCTCCACCAGAATGGATGTTCAAGTATCAAAAGGGGGGAATGAAGGAGTGGAACGCCGGTACTACCTGAATACTACTGAGCAACAGGACAACCTCATGTTTTGTGCCTACTGATGGACTTTTACTTATGCACTCTACCTCTGCTTTTGGCTGTTTGGCCACACCTTATTACTGCACTGGACATTTGTGCCTTATCCAGTTTTACTGTTTACTAACAAAAGAAGTTTGCTGTTTACTAATGTACAGACAGAATGCAGGGCTATTAGACATATAGCTTGTAACAGTAGTTTGCAAGGCCTATACAAGACCAGCTTGCCTGTAGCAACGCCATCTGAATAGACGACCTTGGAGGGTGCTGACACCCCCCTGCATTCCTGAGCCGAACCTTATCTCCTGTGCTAGAAAGGAGCATTGTGTGTGTGTGAAGAATAAGCTGCTAAGTTTCGTTTTTCTTGCCAGTATCATTTCAGTGTTATGACGTGTGTACGTACTGGGACTACAATTTTGTACTGTAAGAACTACAAATGTTTACTGCGCATGACAGTTGTGACGTGTAAGGGGCCAAATGCGCAGGCCCAGTAGGGAAGTATAAATGTAAGCGTCAGATGATTTATGACACACAGTGTCCCGAGGCTACTCGGTGCTGTTCACTTGCTAGCAATAAAGTTGCCTTGTTTGGAACCAAAATTTGCCTTTCGTCTCCTGATTTCCCACCTGTTTCAATACCCCTCCGCAACCACGAGGGTCGAGTCACGCGGCGCCTCCGAGATGGCGGCTGCTGCCAACTCCGGTGGGCGGGAAGAATCACCGCCTGCCATGCTCGTGCCAGCATTAGCATCTAGGCAGCATGTGCTGCAAAGCCCCGCTGCTGATCTGCGTTTCCCACAGTGTGAGCAGTGCTCAACCTCTTCAGCAGCCATCAAATATAGAAAACAAAATGGTGCTTTTGCGCCAAAACTTACCCCACACCGAGCACTGTCAGCGGGAACCTCCCCAGAGGAGCTGGGCACCACTCTCACCTCAGGAGACCGAGTCAAACGAGCTGCGATCAAGCTGCACCTAACCAGGAGCTCAGGAGAAAGCCTCGCTCTGTTTCTTTCTTTTTTTTTTTTTTTTTTTTTACTGTGAGGAAAATTAGAGGCAGGCAGCCACAGAGGAACTCGGGGAGGAAGGGGAATGGAGTAAGGCAGGGACAGGAAAAAACAAGTATGCCTTTAAAGTGGGCACCACCAGCCACAACACCCCCTGCTCTATTGGCAAAGCACAGGAGCCACCCCATGCAGAAATCCAGGAGCTGAGAAGCGACGTCCACACCTGCTGGGAGATAGAGATATACTGAAAGCAGAGGGGGTTGGGCGTCCTGGAACACCATGTGCTTTCAGTGTTCTCTATCTCCACCTGCTGGTAGGAGGATACAACCCATCAGTTAATGGATTCATCTGCTGTTGATGACAAGGAAAGTGGTGTGTGATAGACCACATTGAAATGGGGTGGAAGGGAGGGGACATCGTTTATTAAATTACATGGAACAGAGATGGATTTTTGTGTTAAACATCATAGCACCTGTGGGGCTTAATTTAGAAATAGATTGGAACTCTAATTTAAAAGTTGGATGATGAAGCGTTAGCTAATTGGTAGACAAGGTCATATGATTTTCTTAAGTTAGCTTCCTAAAGTTTGGGGTGTCATTTTGAATCAATATGAGAGTGAAGCGGCAGGACAAGTACCTTAAGAGATGGATATTAGAGAATTTGTGTAAGCACATGTTTTTTGGTTTGTTGGTTTTTTAATTCTTACAGGAGCATGCCCTGAAGCAGCAAGTAATGTGGCACATATAAATGGCAACTACTACTACTATAAATCACTTCTATAGCGCTACCAGTCGTACGCAGTGCTTTACAATTGAACATGAAGAAGACTGTCCCTGCTCAAAAGTGCTTACAATCTAAATCAGGACAAACAGACAGGACCAAAAAGGAGAAGGGAAGGACAGACAGAAGGACACATAAGGATAAGATAAAACTTACAAGTCAGGAGTCGAAAGCAGCATCAAACAGGTAGGCCTTTAGCCCGGATTTGAAGGCAGCCAGGGATGGAGCTAGACGTAATGGCTCAGGAAGCCTATTCCAGGCATAAGGTGCGGCGAGATAGAAGGAGCGGAGCCTGGAGTTAGCGATGGAGGAGAAGGGTGCAATTAGGAGAGATCTGCCTAGTGAACGGAGTTCTAGGGAAGGAGTGTAGTGAGAGATGAGGGTGGAGAGGTAGTGAGGGGCTGCGGAGTGAATGCACTTATAGGTCAACAAGAGTAGCTTGAATTGTATACGGAAACGGATAGGGAGCCAGTGAAGTGATTTCAGGAGAGGGCTGATATGGGCATAACGACTTTGGCAAAATATTAGTCGTGCGGCAGAGTTTTGAACAGATTGAAGAGGAGAGAGATGGCTGAGTGGAAGACCTGAGATAAGCAAGTTGCAGTAGTCTAAGCGAGAGGTGATGAGAGTTTGGATGAGGGTTCTGATAGCGTGTTCAGAAAGGAAAGGGCAAATTCTGGCGATGTTATAAAGGAAGAAACGACAGGTTTTAGCAATCTGTTGAATATGGGCAGAGAAGGAGAGGGAGGAGTCGAAGATGACCCCAAGGTTGCGAGCAGACGAGACAGGAAGAATGAGCATGTTGTTGACAGAAATAGAGAATGGGGGAAGGGGAGAGGTTGGTTTAGGAGGGAAGATAAGGAGTTCAGTTTTGGACATATTGAGTTTCAGGTGGCAGTGAAACATCCAAGTAGCAAAGTCAGAGAGGCAGGCAGATACCTTGGACTGGATTTCCAGTCTATGAAAAACTATGAGCAACCCCAAAATAACCACAGTCCTCTCATAAAGACTAGGTATCTATCAATCAAACCTTCAACAGAAGTGCACTTTCGAAAGAATTTCTTTCAGAGCAATGCAATCCACTCAAATGTTAATTCTCCACTCTCAGAACATTACTCAGATAATGAAACCACTCCTTTCTACAAACAAGGTAGATTTGTTGCATTTTCAATATACTTGTAGGGGCCCTTTTACTAAAGTTTAGTGTATGCTAATGGAATTAGCACACACTAAATGCTAAGAAACCCACAGGTATAAAAATTGGGCTTCTTATCATTTAGCATTTGCTAAGCTTTAGTAAAAGGGCCCCTTAGTGTTTTTAAAGCAATCAGCAAGAAACAACATAAAATGTAGCCCTTGTAATGTACCTTCCTGGACTGATCCATGGTAATAAAGGAAGGGATCATTGATTTCCTCAGAGTATATTTGTCATGCCACAGTCTGTCTGTCTTCACTGTAGGATCAGAAGCTACAAAAAACTGGAGAGAAAACATAGCTTTGAAAATCTGGTGTCCAAATGCACTTATATTCAAAATAGATGTCTCTCTCTCTCTCTATCCAAAGGCCTTAGTTTTCCTCATTTCTTTAGATATTGCTTACCATCAAATCTTCCTTCCTAACAGAGAAAAACGCTATATGTAAAATCTCCATATTGCAAACACAGTGAAAAGAAAAATAAAGAGCATTCACAGATCTGTTTTTATCAACTGTGCCCTTAATTAGAATCATAATAGACAAGTAGGCCAACATTCAAAGCAAGTAGTGTACTCACCAGCAGGTGGCGATCACACAACTTGCCATTTTTATGTTATACAATCCCAACATTATCTGTGGTACTCCTTAAACAGCAAGATATCCATTTTAAAAGGTACCAGGTTAAGAAAGGAGCAGAAGTAACACAGGAAATTATCAGCTTAGCAGTGACAGTTAGACACACAGGATGTAAACCTTTAAGGGAGCTTTTCTGCTTAAAAAGCTTTTTAATAAAATTATCACAGGGGATACTACTACTACTACTACTTAACACATAAAGGTACACATAGTGAAAAGCAAGCATGTACTATTAAATGACCATATATTGGTATGGTATAGGGTGGACTCATGATTTACATGTGTATTTTAAATGCCCAAATTTACACTTGCTCTCAAGCAAAAAAAAAAAAAAATTCACAGATTCAATTTAGCCATGATTTTGCTAGTCTACTCCTAGCATTATTTTAGAAGTATCTCCATGTGTAAATAGAGGCATTTACACATATAGATGGCCTGTTAATGGAGATTTCCTTATAGATATTTTCAGTGTGGTTTTTCTAGCCAAAAAGGTGCCAGTACTCAAATGCTAGGCCACCCTTCAGGAGTAGGGTGATCACTGAGGGACCCACCCCATAATAGCCAGGCCTCCTGCAACCAGTCACAGAATCTGCAATCTCTCATTTCTGATGCCTTACAGAAAGACAGAATTGGTGTGTAGAACCTGAGCTCTATCATTAAAACTTGGGTTCCATGGGTCACTTTTAGCAGACAATGGAAAAGGTGTTGGTACTCAGTACCCCCAAGTATCCCCTCAAAAAAGCCCTGGTTATTTTACAGAAGGTTCCATCCAGCAGAACCTTTTGTAAAACACCACCAGCACTGAGCACAACCCAGCCTGGACGCCTGAATACAAATCTTAACCTTCTACATAAAATAAGCCTGTATGTGTTTTTATAAAATAAGCTAAAAATAGGCGCCTACTACATGAGGCTTTGGACACAGCTTGTTATAACCTATGAAATGGATGTTATCCACTTAGTTTGGTTTAGACCTTCTGAACAGCAGGCTTAAATGTAAACAGATAAACTGTGACTATGCCAGCACTAAGCACATACTCAACACAGTTACTTATATGGATAGCAATGTTGAATACACCTAGCAAATTAAGCCTCAGTGCCAGTGCTTAACTCAGTATGGTAACGACACTGGCCGAATATCAGGCCCAAGAACTATAACTCTCTTTGTTAACTATCCAAGAATTAAACACTGAGAATATTAATGTATACAAATATTTACGCAATAAATAAGAACAATAAAATATAGTGGATTCTGCCAAATATGCCTTGAACATCTTCAGCAACTGTCATTTTGGCACCTCTTTATATTTTAGAAGGCCAAAACAGTTCAGTCTTGGTTCCATTTCCTGCTGAATTGAAAAGGGATGATCTTTAGCCATTTGACAAATTTGGGATATGAAATGTCTTTGTACAGAGGCTTATTTCTCAGCAGTGGAGGAGAAAGCTCAGATGGAATTCCTGTAGAACTCTTATTCATTATTTGGGTGGGTAGATATCAAAAGAATTTAAGAAACCACCAATATTAGATGGGACTGAGTTCGAAGAGGAAGGAGTAAGGGAATGTGTAGGATCATGTTTAAAGTCTGAAGCAGATAACAGCAAGAGTAGGACTGAGTGAATGTCCATACATGCAATGGAATTTGAGGGCTCTGTAGCCCATGGTGGTGAAGGAATTCAGATTGCTGATTTTGTGGTGGGTTATTTCAAAACCCTAAAATCTTTTAAAGAAATGAATAGGAATATTGTAGAAACTAGAAAGGATTAAAGATGACGATTTCATCAGCAGTTGTAATCCACATTGGATGTTGCACAAAGGACTGAACACAGGTAGACCAAACTGCATTAAACATATCTTTCACAGTGTCGGGGGGGGGGGGGGGGGGGGCCAAAGAAAGCGACTCTATGAGCCTTCTCTTAGTGGTAGGAGTTTCTGCGCTGGTATGTGTATGCCTTTTTGGCGCACCGGCAGGGCATAATGAAAGCAACGTTCCCTCGGGCTTTTGCAGGTGCTCCAGAAGCGGCTGTCCTGTAAGCCTGAAAAACTTAGGGGGCACTCGGTACCCTTTGACTAATGTTTAGTGATTCCCTTGAGCAACTGGACTCTTAAGGTCACTAGGCCTAAAAGTCAATGGGCTCTGTATTGAAGATTCTCAACTACTTTGCACAGATGCAGTTTTCTGTGCGGAGGAGTTCTTGGTGCAATTTCCCAGGAAGTAGCAAAGTAGCTTTTTCTTAGCTTCAAAATCATGGTGACATTTGAGCACAATACTTGTTTTCTTTTTTTATCACCATCAGGATCCAAGATTAAGAGAGACATGGAGTGAGTGGCTAAATTTTGGATCTTTCTCTTACTTTTAGGGCATGGTCTAAAACCTAACTATGAAGAAACTGATGAAATGAGCATAAAAAATGATTTAGAAAACTTTTACAGGAGAGCTTTGTTTTGCTTCTGTACATCACAGTGAAAAAACAAACACTGAGCTTGTGGGGGGAAGGGGAGGCAGAGCAATATGGCAGATTGAGAAGCACTGATGATGTCTCCATTTAATTGTTGGCAAACTTATTTCCCCGGCTATGCTGTGTAAAAAGAAAGGGAAGGTGATGGTCTTCCTGTCCCCTCCCCCCCACAAAAAAAAAACTACTTCGATTTCTTCCTGACAGCAGAAGATGGATTTCTTTGTGTACCGTACTACAAATGAACAGGCATGGGTGTCTTGTGGCTTTCAGGATACGTTTTGGTGTCATCTTTTGCCAGCTGTTTCAGATTTTTAGCAATAATTATGTGATGTATAGAATTTTTTGGTGAAAACTTTGAATGACCAGGTTCTGTGTGGCCTTAGCCTGGAGAAGGTGGACTTCTTGTAAAAGGCTGAGATGGTCTGAGGGAGATTTTAGTAATTTATCTAATTTTTTTCTCTCCCCTTTTCCTCGTTTTTTTTAAAATCATTAATCATTGTTCGTCTACGGAACTGATGTTCTATTTCCTCCCCTCCCTTGTGTTTTCCCTTGTTTTGCCCCTTGTTTCTGTTTTTGACTTATGTCTTACTTTTCTACAGTTTAATGTTAATGGCTTTTTGAAAACCACCATGAAGCTCTGAATGGCAGTATACCAAATGTTACAAATAAAGGAGACCATCTCAGTTACAGTGGCAAATGAACCTAGAAGACAATCAAGTGGCAAAGTTTTATGTAAATACACAAGGAGACAGAGGCTCTCTGCACCTTTGTTATGAAACAGCAGAATCAGGTACTTTGCCCCAGCCAATTGCATCCAGATACAGGCTACTTACATCCCTGGTACACAGAATTAATCAACTAACAAATTTAGTGGAATACTTTGTTCTCATGAATGACCTCTGGATGCAACTTTTGAGTTCCCTATTTCAGGAGTGGGGGAACACCTCAAATCAACCTTTTCACCAGCAAAGAGGATGCACAGTATCCTCTTTACTGTTCAGTTCTTTGCTCCCTCCATTCACCTAGCTATAGGATGCCCTAATGCACTTGATTGTTCCTCTACTTTCACTCTCTAATTCCAATCATATCGAGAGTGCCCTACTGGCTTGACAGAACTGGTTCCCTCCCCCCCCCCCCCCCCCCCCCCCCCCCCCCCCCCCCCCCCAAAAAAAAAAAAAAACAACCTAGAATTTCTACAGCCTGGAAATTACGCAGTCTCTTGGTGTTCAGCTGCCTATCCAGGACATTTTTACAGCTGCTCAGAAAGCTTCCACTAGATGAACCTATAATTTTCTGTCGGGTGTTTTACTAACTGTCACAACCTTATCACAAGCCATCCTACTACTATTTTACAGTATCTTTGTTATTTATATCATCATAAAATACAATATAAGTGAGATCTTGTATACTGCTAATATTCCCTTGATAGAGTACAGTGCAGTTTACATGGATTAGATTACAGTGACAGTTGAAAGAAAGGGAACAGTCATGTACAGGAAGGTGAATTAGGTGTTATGGTTTGGGAACAAATGAGATTTTAATTTCCTTCTGAAGTGGAGGTAGGCCTTTTCAGATCTAATACTGATGGGTAGGGAGTTCCATAGGGACATTCTGACTACAGGGAAGAGTGAGCAAAAGATTTTCCAGAACTTGATTCCCTTGTAGGGCTGCGAGGAAATAAACTGTTGGTCCCTTAGTCTCAACGAGTGTACTAGACTTAGTGTTAATATATCAATTAGGAGGTCTGAGGCGGTACCGTAAAGGGTTTGAAAGACCAGGCAAGTGGCTTGACGTTCATACGGTCTTTCATGGAAAGACAGTGTAATTTGACCAGGTATGTTAAGATGCTGTCGAATTTGTTTACCTGAAAATCAATCTGGCTGCAGTATTCAGAATAAATTGCAATTTCTTGAGAAGCCTGGCTTTAATGCAGAGATACAAGACATTGCAATAGTCAAGGAGGGGCATTTGAGTTAAAAGTGTGAATAATTTCTGGTCAAAGTAAGAGCATATCAGGTGAAGTTGTCTCATTTTAAACAATGTGCTGCTCCAGAGTTTGTCGATTTGTGGAGAGAAGGTTAGGGCAAAATCGAGAACAACACCCAGCACTTTGGTTTCCGACAAAACAATCACACATGGTTGCTCATTTCCTAGTAGCACTGGTAACATATGAACCCTAAATGCAATTCCATCATCACAATGTTATTCTTCTGACAAGTCCCAAGCTCTTTCCTAAAGTGATGACATCTTTTCATCTAAATGAAAACACAGTGCTTTACACATTCTGTTCCAAGCTCCACGCCAATCCTCACGAAAAAGCACTTCATGCTACTTGCCTACTACTTGAACTTACTCCTTTAGAAAATCGACTCAACGTTTTACCTCCTTCAAACCTAAGACCTGGTATGCCAATTACTAAAAGGATGTATACATTTCTGCTATGAACAAGAAAATGTTCCTTTCAGCTTCAAGGTCATCAAATTTGAGCTACTGCAGCGAGCGTAAGACCCTAGTAGTGCATTTTCTTCCATATACACAGTTTCTCCATAATAGTGATTCTCTGTATCCATATTAAATTCCTGCCCAAGGTGATCTCAAAATTTCATCTCTGGTCATCTCTATTACTGTAACTTTCTCTATCAGGGTCTCCCAGTTTCCCACATGCGCAGACTCTGATCCTAAACACATCAGTTAGGCTTCTTCATAATGGAAAAATTAGTCCTTACCTGATAATTTTATTTCTATTAGTCCCAACAGATCAATCCAGAGAAGAGTGGGTTATGTCCCTCTACCAGCAGGTGGAGATAGAGAGAACGCCAGAGCTCTGCCATAAGGGATACTGTACAGCAGCCTCACTTTCAATATGATCAAAAAAAAAAAGTAAGGAAATCAATATACCCTGCATCAAACTCCTGCCTCTGTCATGAACAAGGAGAAAACCAGCAGCCCTGTTGTCAAGCGACCACGGTCTTACTACCATACTATCCATCCACGGAAGTGATGTTCATAAGACGCTGAAAACCACATCTGTGATTAATTTAAATCTAAGCCTGAAAAGAACAACATACTGTGCATTAATCATGAACAACAAAGGGTGGGCCTCTGGATTGATCTGTTGGGACTAATGGAAAAATTTTTTTATCTTCCACAGTGTCCCACAGATCAATCCAGAAACGAGTGGGATGTACCAAAGCAGTCCCCAAGTGGGGTGAGACCGCAGAAACAGAACAAGTCACTACAGGCAGCGCCAGTGCCAGACTCCAGATACAGAGGCAGGAAGAGGGACAAGACCACGAGAGAACTAGCCATCCCGAGACAGTGCAAGAAACTCCCTCCAGGGCCCAGAGAAGCGGCTCTGACCCGAGTCATGAGAAAGGAGGCAGGCCCAACCACTGGAAGGAAAAAGACTCCACAACAACACTATTAATCTGATCGTGAGCCCTTGTGCCTAGGCCGAGGCTTAGGGAGGACCTTGCCAAGGCCTAGGGTAGACCAAACAGGCGCTAAGCAATACCACGGGCCACAAAGCCCCGCACACTCAGGACAATCAACAAACACCACCAGAAAAGGGAGACAGACTACTCAGAAGGACCGCAGGGCCAATCCAGAACCCAGGCCGAACTGGAACCGAATCCAGAACCCAGGCCGAACTGGATCAGGAAAAGTGTTATAAAAATCAAATTAATAAAAGATAATAATATTTTTAAAGCATATATAATAACACTCAAGTCCCCTTTATATTGGAATTCAAGATCGCTAAATTAGGAGGAATTTAAAGGAAAACAATTTAAAGATAAAGTATCACCTAGTAAAGAACAGAGAACTTAAACAATTCAACTCTCTTAGAGACCACGAAAGATGTTAAATGGGAAGGTTCCATAAACACATATTTTACCATATTGTATCGTACTATACATTTGCTAGAAAATCTAAGATAGAATGTGCCTCCTAGCTGCAAAACGACAGGTTTCAATAATAAAAATTGCCTACGCCTTCTCTGCGTATCTCTCGATAAATCTGGGAACAAAAGTATTTTAAAGCCCAAGAATAATTTGTCTTTGTTCTGAAAAAAACATTCGAAAAAAGCCATTGCTTGTCAGGCAGTAAAGCCATTGTGGCTACCAAAGTTGCCACCATGGCCAATTCAGTTTCAGATGTCTCCAGGAAAGCTGTAAAATCTAGGGAATTCTATTGCTGTTGTTGTCCCTGTTCTCTTTGAGGTATATAATACACCTGAGTGAAAGGAGGTAAACTTGTTTCTGGAATTTGTAATATTTCTTGAAGATATCTTTTTAACAATGTCATAAATGATTCTCATACGTTTCTGTTTTACTTCTCTGGATTGAGATATCTTTAACATTGCTGTTTGTATATTTCCCATATTTGAAATATTTTTTCCACGGTAAATTGAATGTTATAATTTTCTGTAGCTTACTACTACTACTACTACTATTTAGCATTTCTATAGCGCTACAAGGCGTACGCAGTAAAATATGGTTTTACTAACGATAGCTAGACCTTTTTTGCACAGTTTTAGTACAGACTGTATACAGTGTCAGGTTGCAATGACTTAAAAATAATTCTTGAAGGGTTGAAATAAAATCTGGTTGAAAAAATTACCTTTGATAGTGATGTTTTCTCATAGAATCTGGGTAAACTTCAGTTGCTTCTGTACATGCACATAATTTATCTTTTCAGCAAAATAGCCTTTTATTTAGATCAGCTTTTTTCAAGGCCATGGTGCACCAAACTCTCTGGACAGATAGTGCAGACCTAGACTCCTATGATCAAAGGCTGGGAGTAAGATAGCTGGAATGAATCAAAGCAGGGGGCTCAGGCAGGAGTTGCTCTGTGCAATATGTATTCTGCACAGAACAGTACATCGTCCTTGCTCTGTATGCTTTCCATTAATTCCTACACCCTGTCTCATACATAAGGAAAGAGAAGCATGTTTGACTAAGTATTTTCTCAGAAAGGAGCTTTCACACATTTATATCGCAGCTAGCATTTCTTTTGAAGTCAAATGCTAAGAACAGAGCCCATGTGTCTGGACCTGAACATTATGGTGGATTTTTGCATGGTTCATCTGATCTGGTTTGAAGTTACAACAGCGTCTCATAGCATACAGTTGGGAAATGCTGATCTAGATGTATTTTGTCATCTTGGGACGTTAAAACTTCAGTAATTTACGTGGACATATTGGTTGAAGAAATAATTAAACTCAATGTTTCTAGATGACACAGTTTACTGGCAGGAGACTTTTAAACTGGGTTCTCCGTCTTGCATGTTGTATCCATAGTGCTGATTTTTTACTTCAGAAGAATCCAGGCCACAAATGCCTGGTCAAAACATCTTGAAATTGGAAATGTTTTTAATGGCATCATTGTGTGTTGATTTCAGTCACATCAGTCCTCAAGATCAGATGTTTTGCTTGTAGCCAGTAGTACCATTACAGCTGTTGGGCCTTGCTAATTTTCTTTTCCATAGCACTCTCACCAGACCAGTCCAGAACCTGTGGTTTGTGCTTGTTAACCAGCAGATGAAGACAGAGAAAAAGGTAGTCCTGTTTACTTTGACCAGTAAAGGCATCTTACAGCCTACCTGGATTAGATGGGCTCTCAGCTAAATTATACAAAAACATTTAAGGGGTTTCTGGCCATTGTACTAGTTCATATCTTTAACTCTGTTCTGCAGTGTGAAGAGTTCCCAGGCTCTATGATGGAGGCAGGAGTTACAGTCCTGTCTAAACCAAGAAAGAATCCCTCACATTGCAGATCTTACCGATCTTATTAAATTTAGATGTAAAAATTTTAGCAAAACTCCTAGCTGGGAGGTTGGGTGAGGTGGTGGGATCCATAGTGGGAGATCATCAGGCAGTGGTTTTATGCCTTGCAGATCTACTAGAAACAATGTGAGACACACGCTGGATCTACTTTTGTACGCTAAAAATCAAAATACTGATGGCCCTGTTGACAATAGATGCTAAGAAAGCATATAACAGGGCAGACAGGGGTTTTGTGCACTCTGTATCGAATTACTTTTGGAGTGGGCCCTAAATTTAGACACTGGATAGCCTCTTTGTATGCAGTGCCCAAAGTGCGAATCAGAGTCTAGCAGTCGCATTCTGAATTAATTGTATTTTTTTTAACAAAGTGCTAGAACATTCAATATAAATAACATTATATTAATCTATTCTAGATAAAATTAAAGTTTGGACTAATAATCTAAAATCTGGACAGTCAAAACATTTACAAATAGTTCTTAATTTTTTTGAGCAAATGAAAAGATTTACAGACAAGAGTTTTAATGTGACAGGAAAAAGTCAACAAGCTATCCAACTCCTAAAATTTTGAATAAAGATTTAAAAGTAAAGTTTGTCTGTGAACTTGCTATATTTTCTGCATGTCTTCCTGCTGTTGGTACAGCAGTGCAATTATCATTTGTGGAGGGAAGTGGACAAAACATGGCCAAAGTCAGGCATTTGCTAATAATAGTTTAAAAGTTTAAAAGATTTGATATACCACTCCTTAAAAAAAAAAGTCAGAGTAGTGTACAATTAAAACCATAAGAATAAGAAAAGAACGCCATTAAAAAATAGGGAAGTAAACATGCACTCAGAAAGCAGTAAAACTACCACTACATTATCAAAATAAAAAAAATTATAGGCTAAACTGTTCTTTAGGTACAATTAAGTCACCGACCTCAGAAATGTAGTAAACAAATAAGTTTTTAATTTCTCCATAAACAAATTATAAGACCTCTTCCCAAATTTTTCTTGCTAGTTGGTTCCATAAAGCCAAGACATACCAAAAGAATTCATTAACCCTAGTGGATGCGAGATGAGCTTGCGCCTAAGGAAGAAGCACAAATAAACCCAAGTCCCCAGATCTCAACACCCTTGAAAGAACATAATGTTGCAACGTGGCCACAAAATAATCAGGCCAGCACCCAATCAAACATAATCAACACCTAAAATTACAGAAGGACCTTACGAGACCGGGCGGCTAAATGGCAGATGACGTTTAATGTGAGGAAGTGCAAGGTGATGCATGTGGGAAAAAAGAACCCGAATTATAGCTACATCATGCAAGGTTCCACGTTAGGAGTTACGGACCAAGAAAGGGATCTGGGTGTCGTCGTCGATAATACACTGAAACCTTCTGCTCAGTGTGCTGCTGCGGCTAGGAAAGCAAATAGAATGTTGGGTATTATTAGGAAAGGTATGGAAAACAGCTGTGAGGACATTATAATGCCATTGTATTGCTCCATGGTGTGACCACACCTTGAGTATTGTGTTCAATTCTGGTCACCGCATCTCAAGAAAGATATAGTAGAATTGGAAAAGGTGCAGCGAAGGGCGACTAAAATGATAGCAAGGATGGGACGACTTCCCTATGAAGAAAGTCTAAGGAGGCTAGGGCTTTTCAGCTTGGAGAAGAGACGGCTGAGGGGAGACATGATAGAGGTATATAAAATAATGAGTGGAGTGGAACAGGTGGATGTGAAGCATCTGTTCACACTTTCCAAAAATACTAGGACTAGGGGGCATGCGATGAAACTACAGTGTAGTAAATTTAAAACAAATCGGAGAAAATGTTTCTTCACCCAACGCATAATTAAACTCTGGAATTTGTTGTCAGAGAACGTGGTGAAGGCGGCTAGCTTAGCAGAGTTTAAAAAGGGGTTAGACGGTTTCCTAAAGAACAAGTCCATAAACTACTACTAAACGGACTTGGGAAAAATCCACAATTCCAGGAATAACATGTATAGAATGTTTGTACGTTTGGGAAGCTCGCCAGGTGCCCTTGGCCTGGATTGGCCGCTGTCGTGGACAGGATGCTGGGCTCGATGGACCCTTGGTCTTTTCCCAGTGTAGCATTACTCATGTAATACACCGATCAAAATTTCACCAGAAGCCAGTGAAATTTAACATATAATGGGGTAACATGGTCCCTCCTGGTCAAACCTCCCAACAGCCTAATACCTGCATTTTGAACAGTACAGGCCAGCACCCGATCAAACATAATCAACACCTTATACACCGATTGAAATTTCACCAGAAGCCAGTGAAATTTAACATATAATGGGATAACATGGTCCCTCCTGGTCAAACCTCCCAGCAGCCTAATACCTGCATTTTGAACAGTACACAAACACCTCAATACACACTGGAAAACACCCATATAAACCACATTGTCATAATCTAGTTTAGAAATCAGCAAAGAATGAATATGTGCGCACAACTCACAACATTCTTAATAAAGAAAACCCCAACCTCACAACCCATGAAACCTGATAACAAAACTTAAAGCAGAGTAAACAGGCTGAACCTTATCCTGTAAAAAGGGGGGCAAAACATCTGGGGGAGGTAAATGACCCGTCAATCAACAGGCAGTGGTCTTTTAAGAACATAACATAAGAGTAGCCATACTGGGTCAGATCAAAGGTCCATCTAGCCCAGTATCCTGTTTTCCAAAAAGTAGCCAAGCCAGGTCACAAGTACCTAGCAGAAACCCAAATCATGGCAATACTCCATACCACAAATCCCAGGGCAAGCAGTTGCTTCCCCATGTCTGTCTGAATAGCAGACTATGGACTTTATCTCCAGGAATTTGTCCAAACCTTTTTTAAACCCAGATATGCTAACTGCTGTTACCACATCCTCCAGCAAACAGTTCCAGAGCTTAACTATTCATTGAGTGAAAAAATATTTCCTCCTATTTGTTTTAAAAGTATTTCCATGTAACTTCCTTGAGTGTCCACTAGTCTTTGTACTTTTGGAACGAGTAAAAAAATCAATTTACTTCTACTCGTTCTACACCACTCAGGATTTTGTAGACCTCAATCATATCTTCCCTCATCCATCTCTTTTCTAAGCTGAATAGCCCTAACCTCTTTAGCCTTTCCTCATACAAGAGGAGTTTCATCCCCTTTTTCATTTTGGTCGCTCTTCTTTTAACCTTTTCTAATTCTGCTATATCTTTTTTGTATCATCTGCAAATTTGAGAAAAGTGACCATTTAACCCTACCCTCTGTTTTCTGTCCAATAACCAATTCCTAACCCACACCAGAACCTTGTCTCCAATACCATGATTCTTTAATTTTCTTAGGAGTCTCTCATGAGGAACTTTATCAAAAGCTTTCTGAAAATCTAGATACACTACATCAACCGGCTCACCTTTATCCACATGTTTATTCATGCCTTCAAAAAAATGAAACAAACTGGTGAGGCAAGACTTCCCTCGGCTGAACCCATGCTGACTATCCAGCTTATAATCGAACGAGAATAACGCCCAAGTTCCGACCTAAATCGGGAGATGGGCGTTCTTCTCACAAAAACAAAGCGGCATAATCGAAAGCCGAACTTTGGACGCTTTCAACTGCACTCCGTCGCGGATGCGGACAAAGTTGACGGGGGAGTGTCGGAGGCGTGGTGAAGGCGGAACTGGGGCGTGGTTATCACCCGAACAGAGATGGGCGCCCTTCGCCGATAATGGATGCGTTTGTAGCTAGAATTTAGGGCACTTTTCCTGGACCCTGTTTTTTGACGAATAAGGCCCCAAAAAGTGCCCTAAATGACCAGATGACCCCCAGAGGGAGTCGGGGATGACCTCCCCTGACTCCCCCAGTGGTCACTAACCCCCTCCCACCACAACAAATGATGTTTCACAACTTTTTACTTTCACCCTCAAATGTCATACCCTCCTCCCAAGCAGCAGTATGCAGGTCCCTGGAACAGTTGTTAGGGGGTGCAGTGGACGTCAGGCAGGTGGACCCAGGCCCATCCCCCCCCTACCTGTTACAATTGTGCTGCTTAATGCTACTAGTCGTCCAACCCCCCAAACCCCCTGTACCCACATGTAGGTGCCCCCCTTCACCGCTTAGGGCTATAGTACTGGTGTAGACTTGTGGGCAGTGGGTTTTGAGGGGGATTTGGGGGGCTCAACACCCAAGGGAAGGGTGCTATGCACCTGGGAGCTCTTTTACCTTTTTTTTTGTTTTTGTAAAAGTGCCCCCTAGGGTGCCCGGTTGGTGTCCTGGCATGTGAGGGGGACCAGTGCACTATGAATCCTGGCCCCTCCCACGAACAAATGCCTTGCATTTATTCGTTTTTGAGCTGGGCGATTTCATTTTCCATTATCGGTGAAAAGCAAAAACGCCCAGCTCACACCTTGGCGAATAAAGCATGGGCGTCTATTTTTTTTAAAAAATACGGTTCACTCCGCCCCTTCACGGACCCGTTCTCGGAGATTAACGCCCATGGAGATAGGCGTTTCTGGTCGATTATGCCCCTCCACGTCCCATTAAACCATGTTTGTCTACGTGTTCTGTAATTTTAGTCTTTATAAAAGTTTCCACTATTTTGCCCGGCACCGAAGTCAGGCTTACTGGTCTATAATTTCCCGGATCACCCCCTAGAACCCTTTTAAAAAATCGATGTCACATTGGCCACCCTCCAATCTTCAGCTACTATGGCCGATTTTAACGACAGGTTACATATTACTAACAGTAGACTAAATTAGGTCCTGCTGAGCCTGCTGGAGGTTAATGTTAATGCTATGGTATAAAGTTCTAGGGGGAAAAGAGTATGGAGATTAGTTTATTTATTTATTACATTTGTATCCCACATTTTACCACCTATTTAGGCTCAATGTGGCTTACATAGTACCGGAGAGGCCTTTGCAGGCTCCGGTGTGAACAAATACAGGGTAATATTGTGGTAAGATCAAGTTCATGTGGCACAGCCACATTAGGGAATCGGAGAATGGAAGAGTTGTGTTATGTTTGGTAGTGTTGCAGAGATTAGGCATTTAAGTTGGATCTGTAGGGTATGCCTTTTTTTAAACAGGTTGGTTTTTAGTGATTTCCGGAAGTTTAGGTGGTCGTACGTCGCTTTCAAGGCTTTTGGTAATGTGTTCCACAGTTGTGTGCTTATGTAGGAAAAACTAGATGCGTAAGTTGTTTTGTATTTAAGTCCTTTGCAGCTTGGGTAGTGCAGATTTATTTATTTATTACATTTGTACCCCGAGCTTTCCCACACATGGCAGGCTCAATGCGGCTTACATAGTAACAGTATAAAGAATTACAAAGTCGTAAAAAGAGTAAGCAATATGTAGTAAACGCAATATTAATGGGATTAACGGATAAGTAAATTGAACACAGGAGGAATTGGGTGCAGAAGCAAATGAGCGTTGGGAGGTAGGCGTAGAAGGATGGAGAGGAATGGATATGGGGTAGCAATAAGGATAATGGGAAACATGGTCAATGTATAACAATCGTCAATAAGAATCATGTGGGCAGGCTTTGGTTAGGTTGAATCGTTAGGGTAGGCTATCTTGAAGAGATGGGTCTTCAGTGCTTTTCTTTTTTTTTTTATTTGCAAGAAGTCTTTATTATCAGTGAACTTGAACAAAGTTTACATAATACAAGCAACAGGCAAGCACTTCTGCTTTACATATACAAGAAGTCTAATAGTACTGCCTATATTGTAACGAGTAACAGTATCAACTGGCCTACAAGTACATTACCAAACTTCAATAATTTTTTAGAGTTTTTTTTACAGAGTATAATAATTCCCCATCCAATCCCTGCCCCCTTCCACCCCCCACTCTCTCCCAAAAGACACGGCTAGCTATGACCATGCAGAACACTCTCCGAGCATATAGACCATAGTTTACAGAGCGTCAGGAGGAATATATTGCCATACCGATTGCCAAATACCCAACTGGTGCTTGCGCTCAGCAATCAATCTCTCCATCTCTCTCACATACCTCAATTTATGGAGCCATTTTGTTATTGGGGGCACCCCCTCTCTCCGCCAATGGGAAGCCACTACCTGGTTTACCAATCACTGTTGGGCAGATGAGAGACCAGCAATCCTGGTTGAAAACAGGAACACCAATGGACTCAGTGGCACCCTGCACCCCAGCCATTTCTGCAGCCGAAAATGAATCGCCCTCCAGTAAGCATTAATTTTTTTGCAGCTCCACCACACGTGACCCATTGTACCCTTTTGACCACAGCGTCGCCAACACCCATCCAACGCATCTGGAAAGATCCTCTGCAACCGGGCCGGTGTGAGGTACCACCTATACAGTACCTTCACTGCATTCTCCTGCATGGGGACATGAGTCGAAAGCCTCACTACTTTTCTCTCAATACTCTCCCACTCGGACTCCTCCAAATGTATACCTAGTTCCCTCTCCCAGCCTCTTCTGTGTACTCCATTATAAGATGAATAATGACTTATGTTTTGATACAGATAACCAATCAGGCCACGGGAGGACGCAAGTTTCCCACATATCTCCTCCAGACCAAGTTTCTTTCGCGACATCACCTCTCGCACCGCTTTAGTTTGCAAGAAGTGGGCCACTTGGCAATAGGCGAATTCATCTCCCTCTACCTCAGGGTATCTATCCTTCAGAGCCTTAAAAGACAGCACTGAGTCATCTTCAAACATCTGTCCCCAGGTCCGCACCCCACCTCTGTGCCATTTTGTGAATGTCCCCTTTATAGTACCGGGCAAGAATAATGGGTTACCGTATTTTTCGGACTATAAGACGCACTTTTTTCCCCCCAAATTTGGGAGGAAAATGGGGGGTGCATCTTATAGTCCGAAGGTAGCGAGGTCCGAGTTTGGGGTCGCCCTCCCCCCGAGTTCGGGATCGCCCTCCCCTACTCACGTCACGCGATGTTCCCTGGTGGTCTAGTGACGTCGGGGCAGGAAAGAGCCCCCTCTTTCCTGCCCAGCGCGCTGCTCCCCGTCCTCCTGAATGCTGCCTGACGGTCTCAGCGAGATTCAAAATGGCCGCCGAGACTTCAATTCTCAGCGGCCATTTTGAATCTCGCCGAGACCGTCAGGCAGCATACAGGAGGACGGAGAGCAGCGCGCTGGGCAGGAAAGAGGGGGCTCTTACCTGCCCCGACGTCACTAGATCACCAGGGAACATCGCGTGACGTGAGTAGGGGAGGGCGATCCCGAACTCGGACAAGACGCACCGGAGCACCTAGGTTTTAGAGGAGGGAAAAAGGAATTTTTTTTTTTTTTCCTATTTCCCTCCTCTAAAACCTAGGTGCGTCTTATGGTCCGGTGCGTCTTATAGTCCGAAAAATACGGTATATGCTATTGGGGTACTCTGGGTCAGGATGTATTGTTTCTTGGGAAACATTCTGTCCCAATAGTGAAGTGTTACCTCCACTGAGGAGCAAGTTCCCTCTCCCATACATCTAAATGGCCTAGGTAACCATATTAGTGCGCTCAAAGGTGTGTCACCCAGTGAGTTTTGTTCTATTTGTACCCATTGTCTATCTGGGTATTCTTGGTGCCATTCGAGTGCTGCCTTCCCCTGTGCCGCTCTATAGTACCAAGCGAGATTGGGTACCCCCAGCCCACCTCTTTTCCGATCCCTGTATAGCAGTGATCTCACTAGTCTTGGACGCTTTCCTGCCCAGACGAACCGCACAAGTGTGTCTTGTAAGGATGCTATAAATCGTCTGGGCATCATCACAGGCAGCACCTGGAAAAGATATAGCAACCGAGGCAGAATATTCATTTTAAGAATAGCTATTCTCCCAAACCATGAAAATTGCATGTCTCCCCAGCACTCTAAATCAGCCCTGATAATTTTGCCTAGCCCCTTATAATTTGCGTTAAACAGCTCAGAGAATGTCCTAGTCAAATTCACCCCCAAGTATCTAAGTTGTTTATGAGCCCATCGAAAAGGAGAAGAGATCTTTAAAGAACCCACCACCTCCTCTGGAAGGGTTACATTTAGGGCTTCAGATTTAGCCATGTTGACTTTAAAGCCAGACACAGCAGAGTATTCATCTATCAATCGCTCTAAATGCGGGAATGTGGTCAGTGGGCGAGTAACAAACAGTAGGACATCATCCGCAAAAAGGGCCAGTTTATGGATTCTGTCTGCCACTAACTCCTGAGATATTGGGGTCCAGGCGCAACCGAGCCACAAAGGTCTCCATCACCATAGCGAACAACAAAGGTGAAAGAGGGCATCCCTGCCTAGTTCCTCTATAGAGCGTAAATAAGTCTGAATTTCTTCCGTTGACCCGGACACATGCCCTTGGGGAATCATAAAAAGCCTGAATCCATCTCCTAAACTGTAATCCAAACCCCATCGTCTCAAGGACTCTATGCATGAAGGGCCAGTGAACCCGGTCAAAGGCTTTTTCTGCGTCCAGACTTAGAAGACATAACGGTTTCTGGGTTCTTTTTGCCAGGTACATAAGGTCTACCGCCCTCCTGATATTGTCCATTGCTTTCCGGTACGAGACAAAGCCCACCTGATCTGGATGGATGAGCACTGGTAGAACTGGTGCCACTCAATTGGCAAATACCTTAGCCAAGATTTTTACGTCAGCATTTAACACTGATATAGGTCTATAAGATCCACAGTCCATATGATCCTTTCCAGGCTTGGGTAGTACTGCTATCCAAGCCTCCATCATAGACAGAGGCAAGGACCCGCCTTTTCCCACCTGATTAAACAAGTCAGCTAAGAGAGGGGCTAACTCGGGTGCGAACTGCTTATAGAACTCATTGGGCAATCCATCCAGACCAGGCGACTTGCTCGACGGTAAGCTTTTAATAGCCTCTTGAATTTCCTTAGGGGTAACCGGCTCATCTAACAGTCGCTGCTGCTGGTGACTCAGAGAGGACAACTCGCTATCTCGTAAGTATTGATCTACTGATTCCATAGATGGATTGAGTTCCCTAGCGTATAAGGCCTGGTAGAATTCCCCAAATCTCCTACGTATGTCCTCAGATTTATCAAGATCTTTCCCAACCCTGTCCCTGATCTTTAAGATAGTTTTGTCTACTTTTTGCCTACGCATCTTTATAGCTAAAAGACGCCCTGCTTTGTTGGCGAACTCGTAAGAGCCCAGCCTGCTCTTTGCATATAACATGCTAAGTTGCTCAGAATATATAGAGTCGGGCATTAATCTTTGATCACTTAGTTCTTTCAGGGTCTGTGAGGACCCACTTGCCTTATGCTGCGCTTCCAGTGACGAATATTCTCCAAACAGCTTGCTACCTGTGCCTTACAGGCTTTTGCTTTCTTACTGGCCAGTTGCAAAAAATAGCCACGAGATACTGCCTTCATGGTATCCCAGATTGTGCTGAGTGAAGGCCCAGAATTCAAATTAAACTCAAAATATTCTTTCAACATTTTTTTATATCCCACCACAGCTGCCTCATCTTGCAGAATATTAACGTTTAATGCCCATCTTTTGTCCTTGCTCTCAGTCCTAATATTGGGTAAAGTTACCCATATCGGGGCATGATCAGACAGAGTCATACTGCCTATTCTTGCTTCCGGGCCTCTCTCCGCTAAGGCAACATCCACTAGGATTATAATCTATACGGGAATAGGAGTGGTGTACTGGGGAATAGAACGTATAATCTCGCACCCTCTGATTATGAACCCTCCACAGATCTACCGTGCCTAAAGATTGAGTTAAAGATCTCAGTGCTTGCGTGTCCCTCTGTCCCTCCGTTCTAGAGGCTCCAGAGCGATCTATGCCCGGGTTCATCACTGTATTAAAGTCCCCCCCCCACTATAATTAGGGAGCCCTGTGCAAAGGAGGCCAAGGAATTTTTAACTTTCTCAATAAAACCTGCTTGCCCTAAGTTCGGGGCATAGATAGAGGCGATAGTGAGATCCACCTGGTCAATTTTAACATGCAGAAAAATATAGCGTCCTCCCGGGTCCCTCTTGATCTTAAGCACCTGCGCCCCAACTGTGGAGTGTATCAAAATCGCTACTCCCCCCCCCCGTCTGGGCCCTGCTGCAGAGGCGAAATGCGCCACCGGGTAGTCCGAGCAGGAGAGAAGTCTTTCGTGCCTTTCCCTCAAGTGTGTTTCTTGAAGAAGAGCCACATGTGGCCTAAGCTGTCCCAATTCTTTATAAAACCTCTGTCATTTCTGAGGCATGTTAAGGCCTTTTACATTATAAGATAAGATCTTTAAACCTGTACCCTTCATTAAATGGGTTATCGTTCTTAAGTAGCTTCATCCCTCCAAGACCACTCTGTATAGTATCGTAGAGTGTATAATCTTAAATGCCAGCCATGTCCTTCCCTACCCCCTTCCTCCCTCCCTCCCCTAGCCACTTCCCCCCACTGAAATCCCTCCCCTATCCCATCCTTTTTCACCAATTGAAAGACCACGTCCTCCAAGTGGGAGTCGAGGAAGTTCCCCACCCTTCACACAGTACCCAACCACCACACATCCACCCCCCCCCCAACCCTGCCTTATCAAATCAAACAACTAACTCTCCCGTCAGCGTTCCATCCTTCTGCTAGTCCCATTTAACAACCAGTTAACAATTAGCCCTCCACCATAACCAGTACATCCAACCATGAACATTGAAATTCTTTTTTTTTTTTACTATGAGCGGAACCCTCACCAGCATTCACAATATGCAGTTCAAAATAGGTACCTCTGCCAGGCCAGACTAGTGTATTTTCCCTACACCATGTCCCTGGTGACCTGGTCTTATGGAGTCAGTCCAACCTACTCAGTCCATCTCAGCGCTTCTGAGTACCACGCTTTGTCGATTCTGGGATTCTTTGCCACCGTTGAAGCTTCGCTCGGGTGGTAGGCGCTACTGCCCCAGGTGGAGACTTAACAGAAACCAGTTCTGCAGCATATAGGGCCTCCCAAGCCTCCTGTAGCGTTTGCACCTTCTGTTTGTTACCCTTCAGGGTAAAAAGGAGAGCGAAGGGAAATCCCCATCTGTAAGGTATTTTATGTTTGTTCAAGGACTCCAACACTGGTCTCATCTGTCTTCTTAATTGCAATGTATATTGCGATAAATCCTGGTAAACCTGAATGCGGGTCCCACCATAGTCCAGACGCTCAGTCGTTCTGGCGGCCGCCAGAATTTTTTCCTTAATTTTGTATTTGTGGAAACGCACGATTATATCGCGGGTCTGCTGTTCTTTACGCGCCCCCAGCGCTCTGTGGGCTCTATCCAGCTCACATCGCATTTCACCCGCTTCAGGACCGAGCAGAGTTGAGCACAAAGTTTGCACTATTTCAGCCACGTTCTCTGTGTCACCGCCTTCAGGTACACCGCGGAAACGGAGATTATTCCTCCGTCCCCTATTCTCGAGATCGTCCATCTTATATTCCAAATGTGCATGCTTTTGTTCCAGTTCCTGGAGAAGTTCAGCATGTTTGTTCAGGGACTCAGCGTGTTCGTCAAGTTTCAGCTCAGCCTCCCCCACTCTGCCGCCTAACTCTCGGAGGTCAGCGCTTAAGGTGTCCATCCGCTCTAAGATTTCATCTTTGGACTGCTTAATTTCAGTCTGGATATTGGATAAAAATTTGCGGAGCTCGCTTGACATGCCTTTTTTCAAGGGAGGTGCTCGCGCTTCCGACATAGACAGAGCGGAGTCCGAGTCCGAGAGGGAAGCACGCCCTGGGGACTCATGGCGTTTAGCGGACTTGGGCGCCATACTTTTCTCCGCTCTATCCGCATCTTTTTTCCGGCTTGAAGCTGTTTTGCTCATGGCTGTAGCTGTTCAATGGCAGGATCCGCTCATCCAAGCCCCGTTTTTCAGTTGTTGATTCGCGATTTTACCCCAAAAGTCGATGTTGGGTGTGAGAGCTGCGAAGCTAGACCACCATGCTATACGGTGACATCACTTCCTCCCTCTTCAGTGCTTTTCTGAAGGGCAGAAGGCCGTTGATGGTACGGATGGGTCTTGGTAAAGCATTCCAAAGCTGGCTACCTGAAAAGGAAAAATTGGATGCGTAGAAGGATAGATAAGATCGTGTTGATTCAGATGTATTTCTAATTCGTAAGTCGATCAAGTCTGTCATGTAACTCGGGGCTTCTCCATAGATGATTTTCCTGCTTATAATCGAAAGAGAAAAACGCCTATATTGCGACCCAAATCGGGAGATGGGCGTCTTTCTCCCGTGGGCGCCCAAATCGGTATAATCGAAAGCCGATTATGGGCGTTTCCAACTGCAACCCGTCACGGAAACGGGTAAAGTTGACGGGGGTGTGTCGGAGGTATGGTGAAGGCAGAACTGGGGCGTGGATATTGGCCGAGATGGGCGTCTTTAGAAGATAATCGAAAAAAAGGCGTTTTTAATGCGATTTTGGGTCACTTTTTTTGGACCCTTTTTTTTACACGAACAAGTCCCAAAAAAGTGCCCCAACTGCCCAGATGACCACCGGAGGGAATCGGGGATGACCTCCCCAGACTCCCCCAGTGGTCACTAACCTCCTCCCACCAAAGAAAACCCACTTTAATAACTTTTTTTCCAGCCTCTATGCCAGCCTCAAATGCCGTACCCACCTCTATGACAGCAGAATGTGTTCTAACCTGCGACAGCCTTTTCCTGGTTCTAATGTGGCTCTCGGGTGAGTGTGACAACTTTTCTGTTATGCGCACTGCAGAGTCACATTAGCAATGCATTGTGGTGGGTGTAGGGTATTGGGCTCCGTGATTCCACTAGCTTGTGGCAAATGCTCACGATGTTGGTAGTTGGTAGGCTCTACTCCCATGGTGCTTTTCCCCCTGCTTACTGGGTCAGAGTGTGCTCTGTTTTGTTTCCGGTAGTCCATTAGGTAGTGGCCATTTTTGTAAGCCAGTTTTAGATCCCTTTCACGTGTTAGCCACGTTACAGAACTTAGTTCTTACCTTGAATGTGGCTGAAAGAGGGCATTGTACACCATTCTGCCAGCTCTGACCTACTGCTAATCTCAGTACCACGGAGACTCGTTGCCAGTGGGGCACAACCTCTGATCTGCAGTTAACTGTGAGTAAGCGTGCTTATTCCAATAAAGGACGTTTTCGGAGAGATTAGTCTTCAGGTGTCAACTGGTGTGCCAATGTTATATAGCAGCAACAAGTCCTAGAGGCCTGCGTGTATGCAGGTCCCTTTTAGTGGGTACCGCAGTGCACTTCAGCCAGGTGGACCCAGGCCCATCCCCCCCTACCTGTAACACTTGTGCTGGTAAATGAGAGGTCTCCAAAACCCACTGTACCCACATGTAGGTGCCCCCTTCACCCCTAAGAGCTATGGTAGTGTTGTACATTTGTGAGTAGTGGGTTTTGGGGGAGGGGGGTTGGGTGCTTAGCACCCGTGGTAAGGAAGCTATGCATGTGGGAGCGTTGTCTGAAGTCCACCGCACTGACCTCTAGGGTGCCCAGTTGGTGTCCTGGCATGTCAGGGGGGTGAGTGTACTACGAATCGTGGCCCCTCCCACAACCAAATGGCTCGGATTAGGACGTTTTTGAGCTGGGCGTTTTTAGTTTCCATTTTCGCTAAAAAAAAAACAAATGCCCAGCTGAAAAACGTCCATTTTTTCGAAAATAAGGTCTGTCCCGCCTCTTCACGTACCCGTTTTCGGACATAGACGCCCATGGAGATAGGCGTTCGCGTTTGATTATGCCCCTCCACGTGAACCAGGGTGCAGATTTTGAAGGTGATGCGTTCTTTCATTGGGAGCCAGTGTAGTTTTTCGCAGAGGGGTTTCGCGCTTTCAAATTGTGTTTTACCAAATATAAGCCTAGCTGCCGTGTTTTGAGCGGTCTGAGGTTTCTTTAAGGTTTCTTCTTTACATCCCACATAAATTCCATTGCAGTAATCTAAGAGACTTAGTACCATTGATTGTATCAGGTTGCAAAATGTTTTCCTCGGGAAGAATTGCTTCACACATTTGAGTTTCCACATTGAGTGGAACATTTTCTTTGTTGTGGATGCCACTTGGCTCTCTAGTGTTAAGTTACAGTCCATTGTAACGCCGAGGATTTTCAAGCTGTCTGAGATAGGAAGGGTGTGACCTGGGGTGTTGATACTTGTGGGGATGTCCATGCTGTGTTGGGATGAGAGGATGAAATAATGAGTTTTTTCTTTACTGAGTTTTAGTTGAAATGCATTTGCCCATGAATCCATGATGTTCAGGCCGAGCTTGATTTCGTTGGTGATTTCTGTCAGTTTGGTTTTGTAAGGAATGTATATTGTGACATCGTCTGCATATATGAAAGGGTTAAGGCCATGGTTGGATAAGGACTTGGCAAGATGAGTCATCATTAAGTTCAACAGGATCGATGATAGCGGTGACCCTTGCGGTACTCCACAGTCTGCTTTCCACGGTGATGATATGTTTGAATTTGATTTTACTTGATATGTTCTTGTGGTTAGGAAGCCCTTGATCCAGTTAAGTATGTTTCCACCAATGCCGAACTTATCTAGTAATCTTATTAATATATTATGGTTTACCATGTTGAATGCACTAGACATGTCGAATTGGAGGAGAAGGATGTTTTTGCCTTTTGCTATTTCCTGCTTGAATTTGGCTAGAAGAGTAATACTGTTTCCGTGCTGTGGAGGGGGTGAAAGCCTGACTGTGATTCGTGTAATATTGAGAATTTGTTTATGTAATCTGTAAGTTGTTTGGTTACCATGCTGTCCATCAGATTGACCACCAACGGGATAGATGCTACTGGACGGTAGTTTGTGATTTCATTTGTTTTTTTCTTGACATCTTTTGGTATTGAGGTGAGTAGGATATTGCCATTTTCCTTAGGGAAGAGGCCTTGCTGAAGCATGTAATTTAGCTGGGATGTGAGGTCTGCTATGAAGCGGTCATGGGCAGATTTCATTAGGTAGCTGGGACAGGTATCTACTTTACAGTGAGTGTTGGAAAACCTACTAAATCGCCTGGGTAACTGTTTCGACGGTAAGGAGGGCGAAGTTTAACCAGGTCCGATCTGCCGGGTATTCTCCAATGGTTAGGTTCAATTCATTAAGGAAGTTTTCAATGTCTGTGTTTTTCTGAGGTAGTGTGTTGCGTAGGTTTACAATTTTTTCATTGAAGTACTTCACAAATTTATCTGCAGATGGGATGTCTGTACTCGTGGTAGTGACCAAGTTGGTGTCTAGGAGTTTGTTCACGAGTTGGTATAATTTCTTCATGTCTTTATAATCTGTCCCTATTTGGTTTTATAGTGTGATCTTTTGGACTGTCTTATTGCGTATTTGTATTTTCTTTGTATTTGTTTCCATGTGTTGAGGGTATGTTCATCTTTTGTTTTATTCCATGCTTGTTCGAGTTTCCTGGTTTGTGTTTTTAACTTTTTCAGTTCATCGTTGAACCATGGTGTCGAGTTATGCTTGCGTGGGGTTCTTGTTCGTAAGGGCACAATTTCATCTAGCATGCTTTTGCATCTTTTGTCCCATTCTATGAGGTAGTATATGTAGTCTGTTTGTGTTGCCCATTCATTATTGTATATTAGTTGCCAGAATGTTTTCGTGGCTACTTGACCTCTTGTGCTGTAGGATGTGTGTTCTAGTATTTGTTGTATACCCCTTCTTCCGCCAATGTAGGAATAAGTTTAGTTTGCAGTGGTCGGTCCAGGGTGTCTCTGTCCATTTCGTATTTGTTATTGTTAGGTTCTGGTCTGTTGAGAGTTTGTGTGAGATGAGATCAAATGTGTGCCCTTTGATGTGGGTTGCTTGCATTTGTGGCCATTTGAGATCGTATAAACGGAGAAATTCCTTACATTCTTGTGCGTTGATGGAGCTCGGGTCTTCTAAGTGAAGGTTGATGTCTCCTAGTACTAGTGTACTGGAGTTGGTTACACATGTGTTTGAAATAAAGTCCATGAAGTTGGTTTGGCCTTCGTTCCAATTACCTGGAGGTCTGTAAAACAAGACACAATTCAAATGATCGCGTAGGGTTTTGTTGTGGATTCTGATGGAGGCAATTTCAAGTTGAGGTGTTATGGACTCGGCAGTGGTTTCGGTGGTAAAGTGGGACCAATAGATTAGTGCTATGCCTCTGCCTCTCTTTTCTTTTCTGGTCCAGTGTGTGATTTTGTATCCTGGAGGGCACAGGTCTAGGATTATAGAGTCCTTTTGGTCATGGATCCAAGTTTCAGTGAGGAACAGTAGGTCGAGGTTTTCTGACATGATCCAGTCTGTTAGTATTGCTGTTTTATTTACAGCGGATCTGGCATTGACGTAGCCCACTTGGATTGTTTGGAATGGGTCTTCTGTGTTTGGTGTTAAGTGGACTTTTGTTAGTTGTCGTTTCTTTGTTGAGGTGAGTTTGTTTGGGCCCTTCTTTCCCTTCTGTTGTGGTTGTTTGCATGTAAGTGTTCTTCCTTTGTTTAGGTTGTTATCAGTTTGGTGAGGTGTGGTGTATTTGATCAAAACAGATTAAAGAGAATAGGCAACGCGGAGCCCTGAGGTACCCTGCAATTCACTTCACAGATGGTAGAACAATCACCTCTAGCCTGCACTAAAAATGAGCGATCCCAAAGAAACGATGTGAACCAGGCCAACAATTTACAGTATAACCCCAAATCACTCAATCACTGAATGAGTAACTGGTAATCCAACGCGGCTGTAAGATCTCAGGAAACAGCTAATGCCACCCTTCCCTTACCCAACTGTTCCCGGACATTGCTCAACAAACTAAAACAGTTTTTGTCCCATGATCCTCTTGAAAACCTGAATGGAAAGGACTCAACACCTCCACACTCTCCACATAATCTACTAACTGTCAAAACACTATTTCCTCAATCAACTTTGCAAACAGCCCCAATGTGGATATGGGTCTATAACTAGTTACATCTTCAGTACACCCCTTCAAAACTGGAAGCGCCACTGCCTTCTTCTATGAAGTTGGAAGTATCCCCTCATCCAAACTCATACAACTCAATGCATGTCCCATGGGCAATATACCATGGCGCAAATGCTTAAGCCCAGGATAGAGGCACAGGGTCTAAGGTGCTCTCTACATGCAAACCTCGTAAAAATTTAACAAAAACTTATTCCATGTGGGTAACCTAATTTCATTCCAACCTCCTACACCCTCAATCCCACCAATTTCAAAAAGTGATGAATCCTGATGCCCAAGACCCTTCCTTCAAGGTGGTTACCTTCTCTAAAAAAAGCCTCAGTCAACAGCTCAGAAGAGGGCATGGGTTGCTGACTAATCCCAACCTTCCCCCTCCGCAACCTATTCAAAATTTGAAAAACCTTATGCGATGGATTGGGAGCACTCTTAACCAAGGTCCCAAAATACACCATTTTTGCCTGCTCTATTTGAACTTGATAAAACCACTGCAGCTGTCTTAAAACCAGGCCGGCTTCAGGATCTCGCCCTTTTCACCATCGACTCTCCACCATCCGTAGCTGACGCCTCAACGTGAATAATCCAGAATGGAACCACAGATTCTCTCTTTTCCCCCTATCACACACCACTCTATATGGAAACACTCCTTTAACTAAAAGAATATTCCTCTTTAAACCACTCTGAAGATGCCCATAAAAGGACTCTAGATTATCCTGGTATGCTCTACACATTTTTATTCATACTTTATCTAACCCAGCTCTGAAAGTACATTAGTGAAAAACAGCATGAATGAAAACTAAGCATCCTTAAAACTATATTCATTAGGCCTCTGGGATGTACTGACCCATCAAAAGCCTAAACTTTGCCCAGCCTTTTTTGAGCAGGGAGAGAAAAAGATGCTCTCCCCACCTCCGGTTCTCTTATTTCCATATGGTTTAAATACAACAATATTTTTTGTGTGATGTAAATAGCAAAGAAAAAAAAAGTTTAAACAAAATAACTACACTCATGAAAAATAAATCATTTATATTATGAAGTGCTTATTAAACAGTATGCTAATCTGGGCTCTCATTCAAAATCTGTGCTGAACTCTGTCCAGAAAATCTAGATTTTATCAATTTATACATCACATATTTCAACTGATTTGGTATGTTCTTGCAGTGGTGAGTAATGAAAAGTTAATCAACTACTCACCTCATGGTATACGTCCTCTAGTTCTCCATCATAAATCCAGCGGTAAAGGAAATTCAGGATTGGATGCGACACAAGGCCAAGAATATGTTGTACAAGGGATCTCATGTAAGGATCTCCTGTTTTTGTGTAAGCATGAACTGCAGATGCCAGCTCTCCACCCTTCCTGCCTGCAAAACCGATGAGAAAAAATATATATATGGAAAACATCCCTTAAGTCCTCAAATATCAATCTCTTCTATTTTTTTATTTTTTGCTCAAGTTTTACCAAGGTACCCCACCTGTCTGGCTTCCTTCCCAATTATTGTTACTAACACCAAGCTTTTGCATGTTTTCATTTAAAAAAAAAGCAATTTTCATAGCAAAAATAGGAAGACATCTAGGGATGGGTATTTTTAAACCTCCTCTCAATATGGCAATGCCACAGTTAGTGTATTTGGAGTCTTTGAGCCTATGGAAACATCTATAAAATGAAAATAAATGCATGCTAGTGAATCTTTCTATTCTGTAAATTCAGGAGAAAAAGGCAAGAGAATATTCCTCTTTAAACTAATCTGACCATGCCATAAAATCACCTTGAAAAGAGAAGATGTTTTATTATAGCAAATGTTATTTTTAGCAAATCTGATGATTTCTGTTCTTTTGTTCTAAGGCAAAAGATGTCATTCTCAGTCTACCAGTTTGGTTTATATTTGTAGTTTTTGAGTCCCTATCCCAATTCAGGCTCTAGATGGAATACAAAGTAAAAAAAAATAATAATAATAATACTAAGTTAATCAGAGGATTATCCACACAGAATACATTGTCAAGGGACCCTTTATACTGTAATGAAGTGGGAGAATGAAATGTCCAAAAGTAAAGTGAGTTTCTGAAACTCAAAGTGACCATAAAATAGTGGTAGTGATGAGATATGATGCCAAACTTCTATAATAAATGCTTCCATGTTCTAATAATACAGCTAATCTTATGTAAACAATGTCTGACCTTTCTTAAAATTTGTATTTGAGACCTATCCAGCAGTTATTCAATATGGTGTCTTATTACAAACCTTGACAGTGGTCAACAAGCGCTGCGAGTGTCTTCAGTCTAATTTTAGGATCATAAGTCCATACTAGGAGACGACGAAGTGTCAAACTGCTCTCAAGTCCCAAATTTACACCTTGGTCATCTTCAAGCTGCAACTGATCATAATTATTCAAAAACATGAAAAAAACAAGATTTGTTTGTATTGTATCAGAATACATATTAAAGTGTAATTGCTCACTTGTAGCATATAATCTCCACGGACAGCAGGATATTAGCACTCACATCTAAACAAAGTTTTCAAAGCTTAAGAACTTTCTAAAGTGGTGAACTGCACATGTGTGGGGTTTCTTGCATCTGTATCAATATTTGGGGCCACCTCAGATTTTCTTTACTTTTGATTATTCACCTCACCCAAGTAAGTCTCAAGATACAATCAAAATTTACTATATCAATGTATGATATCACAAAAAACAAAAACAAAAAACATCATATCTATCATCGTAAGACATAACTAAATCATTATCCCAAATTCTACTTAAAAAATATCATTAAAAAACAAGGGCCCTGTTTACTAAGCTGCACTGTAGGCATGCAAGCATTTTTAGCATGCACTAAAAATTAGCACACGCCAACACTAGAGACACCCATATATTCCTATGGGTGTCTCTAGCGTTAGCGAGTGCTAAAAACGCTAGCACACTTTAGTAAACAAGGACCCAACGTTTTAAGCTTTTTCTTAAATGATCCATAACACACTAAGGGGCATTTTTATGAAGCAGCTCGTCCTTATGCTTGCCTTTCCCGTGAGCTATGGCCATTTCTTTTGCAGCAGTAAAATTTTTAAATTTTTGTATTAATGGCCACATGTTAATCAAGGTTTCTTTTATTTGATATACCGCCCTGTAAGACAAGCCATCCAGGCAGTTTACAATAAAACTATATAGCCAAAGAGAGAAAAAAGAAATTCAATAATAGGAAAGAAAAGAAAATGGTTTTTTTCAAAGGTCCCACAGGTCATGGTTCCCACTGCCCTGCGACCCTCAATGCAAGCTGAGAGGGGCAAACAGAGGAGTTCCTATAGTAAAGGCTTTCCTGAATAAGTATGCTTTTAACCTTAAATTAAAATCTGAACGGAAAGGCTCCATTTGAAGATCTAAAGGGAGTCCATTCCACAGTGTAAGACCTACAACATTAAACATGGACTTACGAAGTGCATGCTAAAAGATCTGGTAAAAAGAAGGAACAACAAACAAAGAGCACGAAAGTAACATAAGGGTCCTTTTACTAAGCTAGGGGAAAAAGAGTCAGCTGCAGTTGTGGCGGGGGCCGTTTTTCCCACGCACCAGGTCCCTTTTTACCGCTGCAAGTAAAATGTCCAAAAAAAAAATAAGACCACGCAGCAAGATAACTCTTACCACATGGCCATGAGTCACCCATTGAGGTGGCGATGAGGGCTCCTGCGGTAACCCAGAGGTAACAGGGCAGTGTGCGGCGATGCCTGATTACTGCCGGGTAAGCACCACGCTACAAAAAAAAATTCCTGAAGCTCTGGAAATGGCATGCGCTCGAGCAGGAACTGCCACTGGCAGTAGTTTCAACATAGCATGCAGTAAGCCCATGTTGAGCTTACCGCCGCTTTGTAAAAGGGCCCCATAAGGAGTCAAATATACTGAAAGAACGAAGGCAAGCCTATATGAAGAATCATATTTTATTTATGGGATTTATTAACCGCCTTTATGAAAAGACTCACTCAAGGTGGTGTACAGTAGGTACTAATTAACATCAAACTTACAATTTTGTTAACAGAATAACAATAGTAAAATGTAAAGTATAAACACAAATTTAATGAAAGGAAAACTTGAAAACAGCAAACTGAAACCTAATAATAAGACTAATATGAAACAAGATGAAAAATATACACATATGTTGTCATTAGCGCATAACCATTAAAAAACATTAGCACAGGAGCCCTTACCACCATCTATTTTGTAGGTGGTAAGGGCTCACACACTAATCAATTAACATGCTGCAATGTAGCTGCACTAACTGATTATTGCAGACACGCACCCCCAGACATGTCCCCTCTGTGGTTAAAAAAATTATTATTATTTTACCGCATGGTATGCAGATGCTACCCTGGAACTTACTGCAGGATGCCCGAGTGTGCTCCACAGTACAACCTTTTAAGCTGCAGTAAGCACATGGTAGTGCTTATCACAGCTTGGTGTAAAAGAACCCCTAACTGCCATAACTCCAATGGAATATTCCATAGCTTTGGGCCCATATAACGAAATTTGAAGCGTTCCAATTAAAGTAGCTCTATGACCATTCTTACAAGATTCTGTCACAGTCCAGGTTGCTGTGACAGCTTTAACAGCTTTGCTTACATTTTCTGCAGCCTAGGCTCCACTGGATGACATCACCCACTTGTGAGGACTATATATCCAAAATTAAATTTGCTACTATAGACTAATTACTTTTTTCTAGTGCTTAAAGAAATCTCACAGTAATAAATACATAATCATAGCCCACCTTAACTAAGAAAGGCAGATAGCTTGCGTTTTGAAACAAAATAAATATGCATTTTAAAGTTTCATGTTGTAAAAGGGAAGAATAAAAACTTACCTGAGAGTGCAAAACAGAAAGCAGCCTGTAATACTCTTTGAGTTCTTGGTGTAAGGCAGCACAAAAACTCTAGAGAGAGAAAATAAAACAAAATATAAACCAGATTAATATACAATAACAGCTTGCTTATAGTGGAGGAGTGGCCTAGTGATTAGGGTGGTGGACTTTGGTCCTGGGGAACTGAGTTCGATTCCCGGCACAGGCAGCTCCTTGTGACTCTGAGCAAGTCACTTAACCCTCCATTGCTTGCTGCATTGAGCCTGCCATGAGTGGGAAAACGCGGGGTACAAATGTAACAAAAATAAAATAAAAAAGGGGCCATGTGACGAACCACAAACTCAAAATCTAAACGTTTCAAAGCACATATTTTGCAAAGGACTAAGGGTATTTTATTACACAGTTATATTAAATAATTTACTACTTCAATGGATTTCCATTATTTGCAAGACAAACGTCATTTAAAAAAAAAAAAAAAAACTTTCACTTGCAAGGGTTCCTTAATAGTGAAAAATAAAGGGCAGTAGGTTTTTTATCCTCTAAATTTTACCTTTTTTAATATGAGTTTTAGTGTGGGATTGAATGGTCTGGTGTGACTGTGCGGTCATATTTAATTAATGAATTCTTTTCCTTTTTTTTTATTTTAATTATTGTAAACTGTTGTGGTTGCTTTTGTGGATAAGCGGTACATCAAATTTAAATAAACTATAAACTACAGACAGTCAAACCCATATACAATATTTTAAATTAAGTAACGATCAAATTAGACAACAAACAAGTAAATGTAGCATGTCATTAAGAACATGAGACTAACATTAGTTATCTATCAGAAACAAGGGACAAACTAGGAAGGGGAGGGTGATAGGGTACACATCTGCAAGAAAATGGAGAAAAGAATTTTAAACGCTCTACTTTTTGCTTCACAGTGTTACATAAAGTGGCAGCTAGCGTGGGTGCCATGTACTAAGCCTCTGACCTGTGCAGCAAATGCAAGCCAGATGTTGGACAGGCCCTTTGTATTTACCACATATGTTTTGTACTAAAAGTGCACTAGTTTTTGTGACTAACACACAACAAGGGGGAAAAAAAAATCATCACACTTTAGTGAAAGGGCCCCTTAATTTAAGATTTATATTCTGCCTTTCCTCAACAGAAATAATGTGGTGCACAATAAGTATTTATTTTATTTATTGCATTTGTATCCCACATTTTCCCACCTCTTTGCAGGCTCAATGTGGCTTACAATACATCATGAATACTGGTAATATATTAAAAAATACATATTTAGTGAAGGCAAGATGGCGGATTAGAGCGAGGCAAGATGGCGGATTAGAGCGGAAGCTTGAGAGAGAGTTCCGACTTCACAAGGAAACCTTCGGGCGAGAAATTCCTATCCCAGGCTATGGGAAAGAGGAAGGGGAAGCCCAGGGGATCGTCCTCCTCGGTACCTGGAACTACTCCCGCTCCCCGGCAGCTAACCCTGGAGCAAGTCGGTATTCTCCCACAAATCATGCAAGCACCCACCTCGGACCGACCCGCGGATGTTTCCCTGGGTCACAGCGAAGGAGCGGTCTCGTTGAGCCCGCTCGAAAACACAGCACCTCCGCGACCCGGAAGTAGCTTTTTCTCCGAGGCAGGAACGCCTTGTTCGACTCCCGGAGAGGAGAATAACCAAGCGCTCCTAGGAGGTACCTCGGTGATTTTTGCCCCGACAGAGGGAACAACGGAAAGTTGGAGGGATAATACCACCTCGACCCCCACGCTTGCGGGAATAGATACTATCAAAGGTTCGGAGCTGAGAAAACCTGCTGTTGTAACCTTGGATTCCCTATGGGACGTGCTTCAAGGAATGAATTCTCTACTAATAAAGGTAACTAATTCCTTTACTAAAGAAATTTCGGATTTAAAACAATCTCAGCAGAACTTATTGGAGAAAATTCAAGTTCAAGATAATCAAGTTAACAATTTAAAGGCTGAAATCTCTACTTTGCAATCGTTCTCAGGAGTGGTTTCTAAAGACAGAGATATATTGAAGAGAAAAATAGAATACTTGGATAACCAGGGGAGAAAGAATAACTTACGACTTATAAATTTTCCTAAAGCTCCTTTGACTTCACCTATAGACATGTTGCGTAGATATTTTCAGGAAATACTTAAAATTCCTGCAGAGGCTTTTCCACCTATCAATAAGGCCTACTATTTAACTGGGATTAAGAAACCGGACCCCTTGGTTGCCCATAATCAGCTTGAAAATTTAACAGCTCTTTTGGAGAATTCACTGGACACCGTGACGGAGAGGACAACCCTTTTGATATCATTTGCGTTAGAACTTGATAGAAACAATATTTTCAAATTATATTTCAAACATTTAAATGAGAAATTTCTCGGAGAACAAGTTCGTATATATCCAGATTTAAACAAGGAAACTCAATTGCGGAGACGAGAATTTATGAGATTGAGACCTAGAGTTATTGCCTTAGGTGCTTTATTTGTTTTAAAATTTCCATGTCGTTGCATTATATCTATTGACTCAGTTACATATATGTTTCTTGAACCCCAAAAAATGAAGGTCTTTGTTAATTCTAGAGAAAGTAGAGAAATTCAACCTTGAATGTTCAATAGGTTTGATACGCTGATATCCGGCTGTGGGTAATTGCATGATACCGCTCTTTAGATTATTGTTGAATATTTTCTTTTTTCTTTTTCCTTGTTTCTTGCCTGGTAAATTGTGGTCTAAATGTATTTTGGATTATTTCATGATTTGCAACATTTTGATATTTTTTATTTCCTTTTTTCCGACATTTATGTTATATGACTAAATGTATTATAAAATTCAATAAAATAAAATTATAAAAAAAAAAAATACATATTTAGTGTTATAGGAGGGTCTTCGTCAACATGATAATGAAAAAACATGATAGTAGTATTACAAGAAGATATTGTAAGACAGTCCTGAATATCTGTGGAGGAGTTGTGTGTATTCACATTGGTTGATCTTTGTGGTATGCCTTGTTAAAGAGATGGGTCTTCAGTAGTTTGCGGAAGCTCATTAGTTCGTGGATCGTTTTTAAGTTGCGCGGCAATGCGTTCCATAACTGTGTGCTCAAGTAGGTAAAGTTTGACACGTGCATTAGTTTGTATTTTAAACCTTTGCAGTTAGGGAAGTGCAGATTGAGGAATGTGCGGGATGATCTTTTGGCATTCCTGAGTGATAAGTCTATCAGATCTGCCAGGTAGGCTGGTGCATCTCCGTGAATGATTTTGTGAACTAGGGAGCATATTTTGAACGTGATGCGTTCTTTAAGTGGGAGCCAGTGTAGTTTTTCTCGTAGGGGTTTAGCACTTTCATATTTTGTTTTACCGAATATGAGTCTAGCTGCAGTGTTCTGGGCTGTCTAAAGTTTCTTGATTATTTGCTCTTTACAGCCGGCGTAGAGTGCGTTGCAATAGTCTAGATGACTGAGCACCATTGATTGTACCAGGTTACGGAAAACAGTCATTGGGAAGAAAGGTATTACTCTTTTTAATTTCCACATTGAGTGGAACATCTTCTTGGTTGTGTTTTTCATGTGGCTCTCGAGTATTAGGTGTCAATCGATGGTAATTCCGAGAATTTTTAGGGTATCTGAAATTGGAAGGTTCAAATTTGGTGTGTTAATGGCGGTGAATTTATTCTTGTTATGTTGAGATGTGAGTATTAGGCATTGAGTTTTTTCTGCATTAAGTTTCAGCCGAAATGCATCTGCCCATGAATGCATGAACTGGAGGCTTTGATTGATGTCATTGGAAATTTCCTTTAGATCTTGTTTGAATGGGATGTAGATCGTTACGTCGTCTGCATATATGTATGGGTTGAGGTTTTGGTTTGTTAATAGCTTGGCCAAGGGTATCATCATTAAATTGAATAGAGTCGGCGAAACAGGAGATCCCTGTGGGACTCCGCATTCTGGTATCCATGGGGTTGAGGTAGTCGAGTTAGATATCACTTGGTATGAACTTGTGGTTAGGAATCCCTTAAGCCAGTTGAGAACGTTACCTCCAATTCCAAAGTAATCAAGGATATGTAGTAGTATTCCATGATCAACCATGTCGAAAGCGCTTGACATGTCAAATTGTAAGAGAAGTATGTTCTTTCCAGATGCAATCGTTTGTTTGAATTTGGTCATGAGAGTAACTAGTACTGTTTCTGTACTGTGGTTAGACCGAAATCCTGACTGGGAGTCATGGAGTATTGAGAATTTATTTAAATAGTTTGTAATTTGTTTGGTCACCAATCCTTCAGTTAGTTTTGTTATTAAGGGAATGGATGCTACTGGTCTGTAGTTGGTTAGTTCACTGGCACTTTTCTTTGTATCTTTGGGTATGGGGGTGAGTAGAATGTTTCCTTTATCCTTCGGGAAGAGTCCATTTTGTAACATATAATTCAAGTGTTTCATTATGTCTGTTATAAATTGTTGAGGAGCAGATGTCATAAGGTTGTTTGGACATATGTCTAGTTTGCAATGAGATTTGGCAAATCTTTTGAGAGTTTGGGAGATGATATCCTCTGATAGTGTCTTGAAGTTGGTCCAGGTTCTGTCTGCTGGGCAAATGCCAGGGTCTGGGGCTAGACAGTTGAGGAGTTCCGCATAGTCGATAGCACTGACAGGTATCTTGAGTCGCAGTTGTACGATTTTCTCGCTGAAGTATCTTGCGAGATTGTCCGCTCCTGGTGCGTCTTTGTTGTTGGTTGTGACTGGTGTAATATCTAGCAGTTTATTCACGAAGTATATATCCTGGGCACATGAGCAGAGGGCATACACAGGTAGGGAAAGCATACATAGCATGGTTCACAGAATTCTTTCCAATCCCCCTGCATTTGCTTATGCATATGCACATGTGTATTTCTGTGTGTGTCTCTGACTTGGAAAGTAACACAGGACAGTACAAATAGAGCACTACCCAAACATTCTGTCTGGGAAGAATAATAAAATGAAAAGTGTGAAAATATATCCATTAGATATCACTGTCAACAGATTTCAAAGGATGGATTTTAGGTAAGGAACATATAACTGAATACACTGATCAGGATAAGTTTCAGAATTCAAAATTTAAACCAAACGACACACTGGTAACCAACAGAAAACATCTAATAGTAATGCAGCCCATTTGCTATGATCTGAAATATCTTCACCAAACACGCAACTTGTTCACCACCTCTCCCGCTACAATGTTGACCACGGAAAGAGGGTGAAATTTGGTCTTACCTGATAATTTCCTTTCCATCATTCCTGCTAGACTAGTCAAGACCAATGAGTTATGTCGCCTTATCAACAGACTGGAGGTAGAAAAGCTAAATTCTTCCAGTGGCATCACTGTTAACAGGAGTAATGCAACCCGAATTTGTTAGTATGCTTATGCCAAAGCAAGAAATATATCAAACCAAACTAAACACAAAAATTGCAACCCCCACCCTCCCAAGGAAACATCTGCAGAATTACACCTTCAAAATCTGAAGATTCTGCGAAAGAGGAACTTCCCTCACAAACAAGTTAGCCATATACTTTCAAGAAAAGGTTAATAAGCTTAGAGTTGGTTTCTCCTCTGCCATCGACAAAAACTTTGATTCACTAGTGGACCTGTTTCCTAAGAAGGCATCCCTGTAAATAGAGCCTGGAAAGAATTTGATACTGCACAGTAGTCTGTCTTTGCCAAACTATTCACAAATTATGTTTCCTCTTATTGCACACTAGACATCTGCCCTTCTTACTTAATGAAAACAGCACCATCAACATTCCGTGCTAATATTTACTCATGGATCGAACCAGAGGCGGACTGACCATTTGGGCAACTGGGCAGTGGGGGGTCCAGTGATAACCTCCCATGTGATGTGCCTCACACACACACCTCTCTCTTTCCAAACCGCGACGCTCCTTCTCTCTCTTGCTCTCTCTCTCCCTTCGGTGCTTGGCGTTCTATTCCCGTCACCAACCCCCCCTCCCCTGTCCTGTTTCCTTCGTGCAAGAAGGGCAACAGTGCAGCCAGCTACATTGGACAGTGCTGCGGCGCTGTCGTCGGAACTTCTCACTCCTATGGCCCACCCCCCTTCTGAAGTAACTTCCTTCCTTCGCAAGGATAGGTCGCAGCAGAAGGAAGTTAAGTTCCAACATCAGTGGACCTGACACCAGGCTTGACTGAGGACAGTGGACACTGAAGTAACTATGTTGCAAAATTTTTAAGCCATATACCGTATTTTTCGGACTATAAGACGCACTTTTTCCCCCCAAATTTGGGAGGAAAATGGGGGGTGCGTCTTATAGTCCGAAGGTAGCGAGTTCCCTCCCTCCCCCCGAGTTCGGGATCGCCCTCCCCCCGGCCCTGTCACCACTTCTCCCCTACTCACGTCACGCGATGTTCCCTGGTGGTCTAGTGACGTCGGGGCAGGAAAGAGCCCCCTCTTTCCTGCCCAGCGCGCTGCTCTCCGTCCTCCTGTATGCTGCCTGACGGTCTCGGTGAGATTCAAAATGGCCGCCGAGACTTCAATTCTCGGCGGCCATTTTGAATCTCGCCGAGACCGTCAGGCAGCATACAGGAGGACGGAGAGCAGCGCGCTGGGCAGGAAAGAGGGGGCTCTTTCCTGCCCCGATGTCACTAGACCACCAGGGAACATCGCGTGACGTGAGTAGGGGAGAAGTGGTGACAGGGCCGGGGGGGAGGGCGATCCCGAACTCGGACAAGACGCACCGGAGCACCTAGGTTTTAAAGGAGGGAAAAAGGAAAATTTTTTGTTCCTATTTCCCTCCTCTAAAACCTAGGTGCGTCTTATGGTCCGGGGCATCTTATAGTCTGAAAAATACGGTAAATGTTAAATACCTTTTTCCGAACAAGTAGAAGACGAGAGGGGACCACAAAAGTGGAGGAACACTCAATCCCTATGTAAGAAAGAATCAGGCAAAAGAAGGAGTAGGGTGGGCTGGCTCTTTCCAAAAAACCAAGGGACATGTATGTGCAGCTTTAAGTCTTTATTAAGAAGTCATCAAGGAGGAAGTGACGTCACCGAACAATATGGTCGTCTGAAGCGAGAGCTCCCGCTCCCCAGAACACAAAAATGTGGTGTTACCCTGTTTTGCGTCTTAGTTCGCGAAGCGAATTGCTTTCCCAGAGCTATTAAAGTACTGAAGAAGCACAGGACTCATGAGTAAAGCCGCGAATCTCTCTCAGTTTGCTTATACCTGCTCCGCGACGGAGAAGCACATGGCGACTATGGAGCGGGTGGCGGGGGATCCAGCAAGCGCAGCTGCTGGGCCAGCCTCACAAGACTTGTTTACCTCTGAACACGATCGAGGGGATTTTGAGGCGGTCAATTATACGGAGCTACGAGATTGGATAAAAGAAATGCGATCGGACCTTAAAACGGTCCGCTCTGACCTCACGACTATGGGAGCAGACCTACAAAATGAAATTCGGGACCTTGGGAATCACCTAGAGGAGGTAGTGGGCCAAGTGGAGGAGCACGAGGAAGCGATAGGAGGCCTTGCTCACCAGGTCGGAGAGGTACATGTGGAGATCCAGCAAATCAACGATAAGCTTGAGGATTTAGAAAATCGCAGCAGGCGCTGTAAACTCCGTTTCAGAGGCCTACCAGAAACTCCTCTGTATGCAGACTGTGAGGATGTGGTACAGAGGGTGGTGAGCGCCTTACTGTCGGAAGCTGGTTCACCCATTGAACCCAATGAGGTACATTTAGTGAGATCCCATAGAGCATTGGGTGGGACGCGCAACAATTTGCCTAAGGATATAATTTCCTGCTTTCAGGACTTTAAGTTGCGAAAGCGGGTGATGCAGGCAAGTCGCAAGCTTGACAATTTCAAATGGGATTCTTATCAAGTTGCAGTATTTCAAGATCTGGCTGCAGTTACTTTGAAGAGACGGGCAGATTTGAAGCTGGTTACTGCACAGCTGCGTGAGCTGGGCATTCAATATAGATGGAGACATCCTTTTGCCCTGGCATTCTATAAAGATGGACATCAGCACCAAATAAAATCGGTGGAGGATGCACGTCAACTTCTGCCTGCAGAGGATAGAGATATAACTTCCATACAGCCCAGCAAGCCACGCTCTGCCTCACTGTCAGCTTACCCAAAGTGGCAGCGGGTTGCCAAAGGCAATAAAAGATTGGAGCGTCAAAAATCGGCTAGCCAGCTGACTTGAGTAGTGAAAACTATATTAAGCATGGTTTTATGCATGGAACCTTACTATCTAGTTATACGATGGTTTTAAACTGCACTGTTGGTGGGGATCCTAAAGTTGAACTTGTTGGTGGGTCCAAAAGATAGGGTCCTGTTTAGATGTTAATGTTACAAGATCCTTATGCTGTTTAGGGTACCTTTGATGTTGTATTACAACATTTGATGTGTTATCTGGGGGCGGGAGGAGGGGGACTCACTTTCTCAACTACATGTCCCTTCTGTTAGTAGGAAGGGGTCTTAATAGATGGCAAGGGTTGGGGGCGAGAGGAAGGGATTGAGGGGGGGAGGGACCATAGGAGGGATATAGTGAGAACTTGGGGGGGGGGGGGGGTCTGTGTGGGACACAGAGAGAAGACGGTCTAAGGGGCGGTTGGTATATGGATTTTTTCTTTTTGAATGAATGACATCAGGTTGGGGCTCCTGAATGTTAGGGGATTAAATGTCTCTATGAAGCGTCAGCTTCTATTCAGGGAGATGATTCGTTTAAAGATTGATGTTGCTATGATTCAGGAGACTCACTTGAAGACAGTTCATGAATCACTATGTAGACATCGTAAATATCCACAGCAATATTTTGCCTCTAACTGTGAGGGCACAAAATCCAAGGGGGTGGCGATACTGTTTGCTGACTCTCAGCCATGGCAAATTGAAAAGGTTATCCGGGACAGAGGGGGGGCGGTATATCTTAATAGTTTTAATGTTCAGAGGTATACACTATTGAATATATATGGGCCTAACTCTGATCACAAAGCCTTTTTTGAGCGATTAGACCAGGTGCTGCTCCAACATAAAGATGGCTTTCTTCTGATGGGGGGAGATTTCAACCTGACGATCGATCCTAATCTAGATCATTCCACTCGGGGAGTACACTATGCGGGGCGGGATCGGGAAGTATTTAAGGCAAGTCACTTAACCCTCCATTGCCCCAGGTACAAATAAGTACCTGTATACAATATGTAAGCCGCATTGAGCCTGCCATGAGTGGGAAAGCGCGGGGTACAAATGTAACAAAAAAAAAAAAAAAAGAACATATTAAAGATTATCTTCATTTTAATGACAATGGGGAGGTCTCACCGGGAATTCTTTGGGATGGTTTAAAGACGGTGCTCCGGGGTCATTTTATTGCATTGCGGGCGCATGTGTGGAGAGTTAAGAACCAGCAGGAAAGTTCTTTGCGTTCCCGTTTGTTAACAACGGAGCGACAGTTGCAGCAATGCCTGGCGTCCCAATCGGCCCAGCTATGGGAGCAATCCTGTAAACTTAGGCTGGAATTATATAACTTACAGTTAGACGAGTTGTCTGAGCAGCTTCAACGAGTCCGTCAGACTCACTTTGAGTTTGGCAACAAGGCCAGCAGACTTCTGGCTCATAAACTTAGACAACAATCTACCCATAACCATATTCTATGCTTGAGGGATGGGGTGGGGCACTGATTTTCAATTCCTCACGTGTGCAACAACTTTTTCAGCAGTTCTATGAGCAGCTTTATTCTTCTGATATTGCTCCAACCAAAGCAGCTATAGCGGGTTTCTTGGACCGCCTCCGTTTGCCCAGGCTTGGGGTAGGAGCGCAACATCAACTCTCTCGGCCTGTTGAGGTAGATAAAATTCTTTGGGCCATACGTACTTTCTCGCCGGCAAAGACGCCGGGGCCAGATGGCTTCACTAACAAGTTTTACAAGATCTTTGGTGGGTTGCTGGCTCCGATGCTTTTGAGGGTCTTTCGTTCTTTCACTGAGGGTCAGGATATTCCACCGTTTTGGAATCTGGCGACTATTACCATAATCCCTAAGCCAAGTAGAGATCCACAGCTATGTAGTTCTTACCGCCCGATCTCCCTACTAGGGGTAGATTACAAACTCTTTACTAAGATTTTAGCTAATTGTTTGCAGCAATACCTACCTCAATTGGTTCATGAAGATCAGGCAGGTTTCATCCATGGCCGTCAAAATTTGATAATATACGTCGCGCCTTCACCTTACGTATCACGCTGAATCAACATGGACGCCTCTTTGCCTTTTATCACTAGACACGGAGAAGGTGTTCGACCGCGTGCACTGGCCATATATGTTTGCGGTGCTGCAACAGGTTGGCATAGAGGGCCCTTTTCTGCGTTGGTTACATCTTCTTTATAGGGCTCCCTGCGCTTCGGTCCGTGTCAATGGTGGGAGATCGTCCTCGTTTCCCCTGTTTCGGGGCACGAGGCAAGATTGTGCTCTCTCGCCTCTTCTTTTTGCTCTGGTGGTTGAACCACTGGCAGAGTGTATTCGCACTCATCCAGAGATCCAGGGCATTCGGCGAGGGGAACTTGAAACTAAATTGCTTCTATTTGCAGATGATCTTTTGCTCACTCTCTCTGCCCCGACTATCTCTTTCCCAGCTTTGACTTCTGTCCTTCGTGAATATGGTACATTATCAGGTTTCAAAATTAACCTGGATAAGTCAGAAGCTCTAAATGTGTCAGTTCCAGAAGGTCAAGTGGCTAGATTAAAGAGAGATTACCCTTTCAAATGGGCATCCGTAGTGTGATAAAGTCACCTCCAGGATAGTTGGGTTAAGGCAGTTTCAGTCTGAAATACAAGTTCCAGAAGGCAATGCAGGCAAGGAGCCAGAGGGGGGTATGAAGAACCCGGACTGGACTCCTAGCTGCAATCAGAGAAGACATGGGTGTAAGCTGGCAGGTTGTGTAGAGTGGCTGCCACTAGGCGGAAAGAGAGTTAGGAAACCCTGTGTGCAGGAGCTCATCATTGGTCTCATTAGTCTAATGCTTAACTCAGCTGATTTAGGTGTGAGGAAGCTAATGGAAGGAGAATGATTGGTGGTGGTAGCTGAAGCCAGGGATTGATTAGACAGGTGGGAAGGAGTCCCAGCAGTTCAGTTCAGGAGAGAGAGGCAAAAGGAGAGAAGCAGTTGCAGGCTGAAAACCCTTGGGCAGGGAGGTCCCTAAAGTATTTGCAGGCTGAAAATCCTTGGGCAGGGAGGTCCCTAAAGTACTGAAGCAGGCTGAAATTCCTTGGGTGAGAGAAAGTCCCAAAAGTATTGAATTCACTGTGAAGCTGATGCAGGGGAAAACCCTTGGGTAGAAGGAGTCACTAAAATATTGAACTCTCCTGAAGGTAAAGAGGATAGAAGGTAGAAACTGCTGATGAGTGACTGAACTATGATGATGAACTGAAACAACTGTTTGTCTTGGGAATTGAATTACTGTTTACTGTGCACTGGATAAAGAGCCCAGACTGGAGCCTGTAAGCCTGTATTGAATCCTGGTATGTGCTATGCTGCTGTTGGAACTGTGTACCAGAAACCTGCATGGAATAAAAGTCCTTAAGATTGAAGTTACTGGTAGACATCTATTTCTTCATTGTACCGGGAGCCTATGGCTGGAGGAGATTGTTCTATCCTTGGCTGCACAAGAGAGGCACCTGGTTACAGTAGGTATTAAAATATTTGGGGGTCACCCTAACGAGAAAATATGCAGATCTTTATACAACAAATTTCCCAGGGAAACTTAAGGAACTCTTTTTGGAACTTGAATGTTGGGAGGGCCTAACGATCTCCTGGCTAGGCCGCATTGCAGCGGTCAAAATGATTTTGCTTCCTAAACTTCCGTACTTGTTTATGGCGCTCCCTATTTCAATGCCAGATAACTTCTTCCGGGGGTTGCAGCACAGAGTCTTTTCCTTTATTTGGAAGAAGAGACCCCCTCGGGTTCGTAAGGAAAAGATGTATCAGCCATGTGCGCAAGATGGGTGGGAGTTCCCTGGTTTTGAGCATATTATCAGGCTGCCCACCTTCGCATTTTAGCAGCTTGGTTGCAGAGGTCAGGTAAATTCTGGGAATGTATACAGCAAACTTGGTTGGACCCCCTTCCGTTAGCTGCTGTCCCATGGTTGCCAAACCACCAGTTAGCTGTACTCATTAAAGGTCTGCCCCCGCTGTTGCAAAGGCCATTGTCGGTTTGGAGAGCAGTACGACGCAAGTTCTTCCCGAATCGCCAGTACTTTCGGCATATGTTTATCCGATTTGCACCACAGTTTATTGCTGGAAAAGAGACTGGGGGGTTCCAGGGGTGGGAAACACTGGGATTGTATGAACTAGGGCAGATCTGGGAGAAGGGTGAGGTGGTCTTCTTTCAGCATCTTCATGAAGAATATGGGATTTCTGCCTCTCACTCTTTCCAGTATCATCAGGTGAGGGATTTTATTTGGAGAAAGGCTAGGGCGGATTTGAGCTTAAACGAAACGCTTTTAGAATGAGCAATGAGCAGTGGGGGAGGTAGAGGTGGAGTATCCAGATTATATAGAGCTTTATTACCACATATTAGGCCGGTCCTTCACTACTTAGCTAAATGGGACCAAGCTATGGGGGTGTCCTATGAGTTCTCACAATGGGAAAAGGTTTTCAAATCCTTGTTTAAAGTTTCTGTTTCTAGTGAATTAATGGAGAATGGGTACAAGATTTTGAATAATTAGTACTACACCCCTAATAGATTACATAAGATGTTTCCTTCGGTGTCAGCTTTATGCTGGCGTCAATGTGCTGGTGTGAGAGATATGTATCATATCTGGTGGACATGTCCCAAGGCTCAGAAATATTGGACTGATGTTTTGCGTCTGGTGCATAGTATCACCAAGCTTTCATATCCGATGAAGATGGAACATTGCCTTCTCCATGTTAAGCCACGAGGCGTTAAGCCACACAATCACCATTTGGCTACGTTTGTCTTTGTGGCTAGCAAGCTGGTTCTGGCGGCGACATGGTGGCAGAGTACATTGCCTGGTTTGGAGGTCGTGGTCCGCAAATTGGATCGCATTCATTTGATGTCTAAATTGACAGCTAAGCGAACTGGTCATCTTATAGCATATCAGAAAATATGGGACACTTATGTGACATGGTCCTCTGGTACAGATCCCACTCTTGGACTTCTATTAAGGCGGGGGGGAAATGGGGTTTTGGGGGGGTTTTCACTGAGGTTAGTTGCCTATGTTTAACAGCTTCAGAAATCTGTATTATCGATATTAGATGTTAAGTTATCATATGTGAACTACTTGTTGCTGTATTGGCATATAACTCTAATAAACGTTTTGAAATTAAAAAAAAAAGAAGAAGTCATCAAGCGACTCGACACAGCTGCTGTGTTTCAACGCCTAAGCATCTGCCTCAGGAGTCTATAAAAACATTTTTTTTATATTTAAAAATATACGTCAACATATAAAAAGGCAATAAAAATGAAAATGAAATGCCAATTATATAGAATACATATAAATATAACTGGACATACATCTCCCTTGGTTTTTTGGAAAGAGCTAGCCCACCCTACTCCTCCTTTTGCTTGAAATACCTTTTCCCCCCTCATGCTGCAAAAAAGATACACCAGCGAAGATATGTTGGTTCTGCCTTGCATAATCTAGTACATGTTTCTGAATTTCATAAGATACTGGCTCAAACCGTAAATCTTACAGTCACAGGTGAGGGTGCCCATCATCCTGATTCCTGCATCCTAGGTTCTTGCTTATCCAGTGGAATCCCACACTGTGTCCCCCCAAAGCAACACTTAGGAGATTGAAGCTCACCATTTTGACTTCTAGTCAGACAGATACGTTGCGCTTCTTTTAAATGGGAGTTACAGAATAAGAATGGTGACTTTACATTACTTTTACTCGCTACTTGGATTTGCATGATATCCTGTCAGCATCTCAATCTGGATTCCCTGCATTTTTTTTTTCGCACAGGAACAGTTTTCTGCTCCCTGTTGGACCATGTCCAACTACTGTTAAGTGAAGTGAAGTTTCCAACCAAACATCAGCCTCATGGATCTCTGCGTGCGGGGTAAAACAGGGATCGCCAATATCACCAATACTGTTCAATATAATGATGGCGCCACTTGGAAAAAAAACGGAATTAATGGATTTCAACCGATTTATATATGCAGATGATGTCACCATCTTCATACTTTTCCAAAACAATATCTCAAACAAGCAGGACAAAATGTAAAAAAAAGATTAGACCTCATGGAAGAATGGGCAACAACCTTCAAACTCAAACTGAACAGAGACAAAACCAAATTCCTAGTACTATCCAGCCCACACAAACCCACATTCTACCAAAAATTCACAATCAACCAACAAACATACCATATCGAAACATAACTTAAAATACTAGAAATCATTCTCGACAAACACCTAACACTGGACAATCAAATCTCAGAAGAACATCAAAATGCTTCAGAACACTATGGAAAGACTATTTCCCTATACAATCTTTCCAAACACTGGTCCAATCAATGATATTATCCCAACTAGACTACTGCAATGCAGCATACCTTGCGTGCAAGGAAAACACACTAAAATCGTTGCAAACAGCCCAAAATACGGCAGCAAGACTGATTTTCAAGAAATCAAAATATGAAAGAGCAACCCAATGCTTGCAACACTACACTGGCTACCAATCAAGGCAAGAACATTTTTCAAAGCAAGCACCCTAATTTTCAAGATACTATTCAGAATGGCACCCGAATATATGCTTAACATGATTGAACTATCCTCAAGAAATGCCAGCCCAGAAAACAAACTACCTACTCCTACATCTAACCCAACTGCAAAAACACCATCTACAAAACTATCTACACAGCAAGATTTAGCTACCTGAGTTCCAAATGGTGGAACTCAATACCAAAAACCATAAGAAGCATCACAAATCTCCTCCAATTCAGAAAAGAAATGAAAACCTACCTCACCTTCCTTTCAAATCTACCTCTTCCAAAACTATATGAATAAATATCACTAAAACTGTACAACTGAACAAAAAAATTACCTCTACCTTTTCCACTTCAAATCTATCTCTTCAAAAACTCTATGAATAACCACATGAATTATAGATGTCCTCTCAACATTACACAACTCTATTGTAACTCCCCCCAAAATGTAAATTGTAAGCCACCTTGAACCAAAACTTGTTTTTGGATAACAGTGGGATACAAGAGTGCATAAATAAATAAAATAAATATAAGATTGTAAAATTTATGAAACAAGGCATTGTATCGTTTTCGGAATTTTTATTGGCTTCTTTAATTTAAACAGTTTAAGTGGTTCAGAGGCTTCTTGGAAAATAAGTCATATAGGGTTAAAATGTACGCAGACTTATCCATAAACTGGAGTACTAGGTGAATGGTACCACAGGGCTCCCCCCTCTTTCTCCAGTACTGTTTAATATTTTACTCTGATCCTTAAGTTCACTGTTAGACAGAAATGGCTTTCTCCATTACATCTACACTGATGACATCTCAGTGTTAATCCCCATCCGATCAATTCTCAGAATTCACATATCTAGAGTCCAACAATGCATTAACCTGTTAGAAAAATGGATGTACGCCTATAAGTTAAAACTCAAAACGGAAAAAAAACCCAAATTTTTATGTTTTAACTCAGAACAAATCCTTAAGATTGATTACCATCAATCAAGCTGACTTTACACTTTCTCCAACCATTAAACTCCTAGACATTCAAATTGATTACACTCTTTCCCTGGAAAGCACAAGTTAATGTTTCTTCCTAATGAGAAAGCTCAATACCATTCGGAATTTCTTTTGAAATTAGTCAATATGAACGGTTGGTGCATGCGCTGTTACTATCATCTCTTGATTACTGTAACTTGGGCTGCACAAAGACCTTACTGAATAGGTTTCACACCATTCAAAATCTGACAGTCTCCCCTTTTTATATTAAACTACATTGGCTGCAAATTGAGGCGAGAGTGTTTTTCAAAATGGCATGACTTCTGTTTAAAACACTACAAGGACTGATCCCCAGCTATTTACTAGTTCATTTTTGCTTCGCAACCTCTATCAGAACTAGGAGACAGGAAGCTGCTAATTTTTTCACTTTCCCCTCATGTAAGGGTAAGTAGACTACTGCTCTTTGACAAATCTCTTGTCACTCAAGCAGCCACTCAAGCAGCCAGACAATTGAAAGATAGTGCTGGAACATTTTCTCCTTCATAATCATATGTTTCGAAAGAAGATAAAAGCTTTCTTATTTAAGAAATATTTATCATAATTAGGTTTTTGCTGTCTCCAAAGCAACCATTGTAAATCTCAGAAGAATGCTCTGATCTCTGTATTCCTTTAAGATGTTTGTAACCTGCTTAGAACTGTAAAGGTGGTAGCAGAATATAAGCTCAAATGTCATGTAATGTAATGCAAGGTCTTGGCCCAATTCTACAGTCTTCCTGGGTGGGACCTGGACTAGTGTAGTAGAACTCGAGGAAAGGAAATGATCAGGTAAAATTAAATTTCACCTTCTTTTTCACCATGCATGACCAATCCAGACCAATAGGATGTGAAAAAGTGTATCCCTCAGAGTAGGAGGAAACCTAGGTTTTCTCCAATACTGCTCTGCCAAAGACACTGTCATTTCTGACCCAAATATCAATCTTGGAGTGTCTCACAAAGGATGCATCGATTACCATGCTGCCATCCCTAAGATATTTTCTTGAGTCACCATCCACCCAGGACACCACTTGAGATCATCAAATGTGTCCAGAGGCTGTTTGATACTACTTTCCAATTAAGGATATTTGCAGTCTCTACATTTCTAGGGCCAAGCCTTAAGCCATGATGACTTCAAGGGGTCCGAATCTCTCACAAGCAACATCAGGGAGCCGCCAACTACTGAATGAGATCCACATAAAAGGGCCAGCAAGGCCCATCTGGAGCCAACGGAATGACCATAAATGAGTGTCCTGCAATCTTTTGAAGTACTCAATCTATTAGAGGCCATGGAGGAAAGACACCGCAAGTGGGAATGAGACTTCAAATTTCTTGGATGTGGGGGACCAAATAAACCACAAGGCCCACTGACGTGGCTTCATGAAGCCAAGGAGCTGTAAGCACAAAAATCGCTCTTCTGGGCCTGAATTTTTCCCATTTGCTCCTAAGTAAGGAGAACCACTCCTTGCTTGATACTGAAGCAGATAACAAGGTAATTCAACTCCTATAAAGGGCCAAGCTGACTTAGCATAATTCACCACCCATGCGAGATATTTCAACACCTGGATACTCTTGCAGCTGCCACTCTCGAATCTGCTTCTAAGCTGGCCCAAATCACTGAACTGTCCAAGTAAGAGTGAAGCGAAGATACTCACCTGTAGCTCCAAGGACAGGCAGCCAGCAGCATTGTTCAAAGTACTAAGCCAAACTACTTAAGTAAAATTAAAAATAAATGTATATTTTAATACTTAAGTAAAAGTAAAAAGTACAGTGAAGAACACATTAAAAATGTACTTAAGTACAAGTAACAAAGTTATTTCCTAATATAATACCTTTTGAGTAAAAAGTAGTTAATTTTTTACCCAACAACTTTATTGCTCTACAATTCAATCAACTTTGCTTTTAGTAAAACAAATTTTTTTAAATGACTGTCACTTATGCGAGTGTGCTTGTGAGTCATTAATCCAGCACAGCTAAAAAGGTACAACAACCACACTAGCAGAAAGTGGATTGTTCAGTCTGATAAAAAGTTCCTTCAAATCAGACCAGTTTGCAACATTACTGATGTCTTCTCACTGGGTCTGCATGTTATGATCAAGGGAATCTCTGAAACAGATAAGTTTCATATAGCAAACAGTACTTTATCATCATTATTGTCATTATCATCTGTATTAGAAGTAATGCTGTCTAATTCATCATTTGCATCTTCATCTTCATTATCATCATCATACTGTCCAATTACAAAGAAGGCTTTCACAAAGTTGGAATCTGTTGTTCTAACAATTTTTCATCAGATGGCAAACTCAAAATATCTTCGAGAATTGATGCAAGAATGTCAGTCTTAAGGCCACACAAGCAGACTTCTTCCCTAAGGACTTATCAATCCGGTGCACTGTTACCCCAATGTAAAATTTCCCATGGGATGAAGTACAGTCTTTTCTGGTAGAGACATATGTCTGTTCACCAAGAATTGCTACCAGCTTCAGCTTCATCTCCACTTTAAAGTGACTCAACTCATCACTGTTCTGTTTGGCTGGAGGCCACTAACCAGTTAAACAAACACAGGCAACTTCGCTGTCTTACAGGTTATATTCATTGAACAGCAAAACTTAAGATGAGATGATCCACTGTTTGTATGACAAGGTTGCAAAAGCAAAATCCTGTTCCCAGTTTTGCTGTTTCATTTGGTTTACTGAGGAATCATCATTTACATCTCCCTTCCGCTTTTACTTTTTACTCGTTACTGCACACATCACATGTAACTTAAAAATAGTAAAACCCAGCAAAATTATTACTTCAGTAACAGTAAAAGTAACAAATGTTATCCTGTACTTCTTTACAAGTAAAAATAACAAAACTTTTACTTAAGTACAGTAACTAGTTACATTTACTTAGTTACTATACAACACTGGTGGCTAGGAATTCTCACATTGGGGGTGATATCATCTGACGGAGCCCCGGTGCAGACACTGACTAGTGTATAGATGTTTCAAAAACGTTCTAGTAGGATCACACCATGCATGTGCAAGTACCTTCTCACCCGCTCTGCGAACGCATGTCCCTCATTCAGGTAATATAGCTAAAGGACAGAAAACAACAAAGCAGATAGATGGAAATCTAAACATATACGTTATTGAAAGAATATCATCTGAAAAAAACATGCCTGACGCAGGCCGTGTTTCGCCAAACAGGGCTGCATCAGGGGCTACAAAATAAATAAAAGAATAATAACATAATCAATATGATAAATAAGACATTAAATAAAAGGCAAATTATATAAAAAAAAAAGCAAATTATATAAAAACCAAAATCTCAGCTGACACAGTAACAACATGATAATGAATGATAATTACCCTAATCATACCCTTCCTTCTTCTTTCTTCCCTCACTTAATTTCTACACAATACTAAATGTATCTGCTATCCTGTAATGACAATGATTACAAAACTATGTAAGCCACATTGAGCCTGCAAATAGGTGGGATAATGTGGGATACAAATGCAATAGATAATAATAATAAATAATAATGATAGTGAAACAACACTATGATAATAGAATAAAGTGTTATACACACACACATTATATATATATATATATATATATATATATATATATATATATATATATACACACCTGACATAATCGGATATGTGGATCATATAAATTAACAAATACATAATTAGTACACAAATATAGTTAATTAAAAAATAAAAATCATAGTTGAAAATCATATCTAGATTTTTGAACCTGCTTTTAGTGGGAAAGTGCGGGATATAAATTTATTAAATAAATAAATAAGCCAACCAAAATAAATAATATTACATATAAAATGTATAAATCGTATTATAGTGCATTATCCATAACATAAAAACAATGATAAAATCTATCCAGCATATTAAAAAAATAACAGTTATCAGCATTACATGTAGAAGTTGTGGTATATTCATGAGAAAAATACAGGTAATAAATAAATATATGTAAAATATATCATGGGAATAAAATAACATATTAAAGTCCATCATTCATCTAATGAAAAATATATAATAAAATATAGAAAGTAATGAAACCTATGTATATTGTAATCTATCAACCACTTCAGGAGAGAATGCATTAATATGATGGCGAAATGGACACCCACCTATTACATAGTCTTTGTTATCAATGCACAAACATGTGCTAGCCAGTGGCTTTTACTACCAAAAAAAATGTATATGAGTAAAAAATAGAAATACAAAATCATAAATAAAAATGAAAATGAACATAAATTGGATCAAAAAATGGAACAAAAAAATAAAAACGAAATAAAAATGTGAGCAAAGTGAATAAGGAGTCAACTCACATATGTAGAAAAAATGATGATGAATATCTTCTCAAGCACAAAATTGAAAACCAACAAAACTGAAAGCAATTCGAATGAATGTGGACCTATATCGAAAAGAGTACAAAGTTGTGAAACAAGCGCAGAAAACACTTATTCTTCTACCGTCTACAGCCTGGTATACAGTGAACATCAGAGCTGAGGCGTAAAACATGTGCTCTAAGGGTCAAAGTGCATACCTAAGTAACGTACTAGAATCTAAAACCATAATTAAATATATACATATGTTAATTTGTAGTCCGTATAGCATCATCTTAATACAATGCTTAAAAAGTTCAATGCTTGAAAAAATCTCTTTATACGCCAATCAATGACGTCTCCGGTATGAGATACCTTTAAGTTGTATGTCTATTTACCATAGAGACATATCCAGGAGAGTATAAAGTTGCAAAGCCAGTGTAAAACCTATTCTACTGTCTATAGCCTGGTGCTCAAGGGAAGGAAAAGTCATTATTTACGGTGTATCTAGAATAAATCTAAAAATGCTCCATCTCAAAAAAGATCAAACAAAAACCAACTTACACGTAAAAACAAGGTGCACCCTCGTAGCACAAAGACGTTAAAGAAATGCCACCGTCAAACCTATGCGTGATATACGTGCTACTAAGGTCAAAGTGCACGGCTGAAGACCGCACTAAAATCATAGTATTGAAATTATAGTTACTTATTTAAATATGTTAATTTATACTTCCTATTATAAAATCTTAAAATAAAAATTGAAAAAATGAATAATCGAAGGTTAAGCTGTTTCTCTTTTTTTTTAATGGTGAGGAAGGATACAGCAATCAGGCCAGGCAGGGAGGCAAAAGGGGACACAGGGTGAGGCAGGGACCCCAAAGAAGTAGGCCAAGGATGGCACAAGAGCCAGTTGCCCCCACTCCCAACTGGATAGCCAAATGTAGCCCAGGAGGAGTCCCAAAGCAGAAGAATCCAGGAGCTGGAAAGGAGATGTCCACTACCTGCTGGAGATATACTAGTTTGCAGAGGGGCTGGTCGTCCAATACCACTCACTTATGTTAGTGATCTCTAACACCACCTGCTGCTAGATGGATACAACCCACCACCAGTTGATGGATTCATCTGCCACCTGCGCTAAGGAATGTTTGGATTCTTTTCCCCATTTATATTGTAGTAAAATATATACTGCAACCAAGGTACATTAGTCAGTTGCCTGCACTATATGTATTTCTGATTTCTTCTGTATATAGAACGAGTTGCAGTCAGAGTTGGGAGGTCTGCTCATGGCAAGGGACAAAAAGAGGAGTAAATGCATAAGGAGCTGGGGGGAAGGAAGGAAGAAAAGAATCAGTTAGGTACAGAGTATCTGCAGTGTGATGAGCTGGAACAATCAGACATGTCCATGACAAAAAACTACTAAAATAAAGAGAATGAAGTAAAGAGTAACAAAAGGAGAGAAGAAGCCACCCCATGGCAAGGCTACTCTATGTATAAAGGAACCAAAATATGGTTGAAGCCAAAGGAAAGATTAACATAAAAATGTGCTGAAACTGCACGCTGGACTTCATCCTCCAGTGGCAGAAGGCCAAGGAGATAACAAATAAAAAAAATCCTCACAACTAACAGAGGGGGAATTAAAAAAAAACAAAACAGAAACAGTCATCTGAAGACTCCTTGCATACATGTTTCTCTCTCACATGTGGGTATGGAGGAACTGCCAGAACTCCTGCCGTAACTGACATATATGGTGAAATTATTTTCTTAAGTCCTACTAGATCAATGCAGGCATCAGCTGATAGAGACTTGAAGAGTCTGATATCATCATCAATATAACATGAGATGCAGCCGTGAATAACCAAACTGAACCCAGAATTCAGGCCCCATAGGGCTTCCACTGCAGAACTGGCTGACATAGGACTCAAGAATTTACAGAAGTCCTGGGCTGGTCTAGCAAGTTTCAAGGAAAAGAAAAGAGTACAAGGGCAATAAGAGAGAAACATTGGAACAAAAGATAAGTTAATGTTGAATAAAGCCATCATGGCCAGTGATAAGAAAACAGAAATATTAGTATAGATTGGATTGACTATAGAAAAGCCTTCAACAGTATCTCACATTCCTGGATAATAAATTGCCTTGAAATGTATAAAATAAACCCTGAACTGATTGAATACTTCAAGTTCAACATGAAAATGTGGCAAACCATGCTCTATCTGCAATGTGCAGATGGATAGTGTGTAATTTCTAACATCAAGATCCAGCAAGGCATATTTTAGGGAGACTCCCTGTTCCCGCTTCTGTTTTGTTTGGTACTTAGGAAGACTCCCAGTCCCCGTTTCTGTTTTGTTTGGCACTTTATTCATGGAGCACTCTCAAAAACTCTTCGGGAACTGGGCTCAATTCCCACTGCAGCTCCTTATGATTCTGGGCAAGTCATTTAACCCTTCATTGCCCTAGGCACGGCACTTAGACTGTGAGCCCACTAGGGACAAAAAAAGAACCTGCATATAATAACTGTAAGAAACCAACAGATAACCAAACGGCAAAGTCCCATGAGACAAATAGCAATACACAAAGGAAGTGGGAACGTAGCAGGGCTAGACACACCTCAGGATCAATAAAGTTAAATATTTATTGCTCTGATGTATATAAAAAAAACAATACAGAATAAACATAAAATCACTACATAAAATCCAATGTATGTAAAACAATACAAAATATAATAATATCAGTGCTTAAAATACAGCATTGCTCAATAAATGTAAAATCAGTGCTTTTATGTTTTATGTCATGCAAAAGGGCACCGCCAGCTCCAAGATTCATCTTGCTGAAAGATAGACACACGGAAACCTACTTTAAGAGTGACTTCTTTCAGGAAGACTGGCCAAAGACGTTTAATGGGGGGGGGGGGGGGTCTGGCAACCATCAACACCACCAACTTGCGATTCCACAGGGATATATCACCACCTGAAGTAGGGGTCAAATCAATTTAACCATCTGCAAAATACACAACACATCTGGATGGGCCTTAAAATAGGCCCCACAAACTCTACCTCTAAAGCAGGCAAAAATTGCTATCTGGACCTTGATTGAATTAAGCAGCAGACTGACATCTAGACCATCCTGTAAGACTTAAAAGATGAGTGGAAGGTCTATCCACAAGGGGGAACATCCCCCAGCCAGAACACCAGATCACCTGGAGGATCTCCATGCCTTTAGCAGTATGGTAGGAACTGACTTCTCTCTCAGGTGCTGCCTTTTAAGGGCCAAGCCAGAAGCCAGAAGGGAACCAAATCTTCCATGAGAGCTGGTCCTTGGAAAAGAAGCCATGGTCTTCTTGGAAGTGGAGGACCAATGAGGAGCCAAATCAAATCCTTGTATCAAGATGCAAGGCCAATCTGATATGATCAGAATAACCACAAATGGATGCCTCGCAAACATGTGTATCATCTGACCTATCGCGATCCATGGAAGAAAATGCAAAGGGCTGGATGCTCAGTTCACAGCTGCACCCAGACTCGCTCCTCTGGCTAAAGAATTGAGGCATTTGGAATTCTAAAGAGTCACCACCAGGTCCAACACTGGAACTCCCCAGAGATTCTTTGCCAGAACGAAGGCCACTGAACTACGCTCCCACTTCCCCAGGTCCAGCATTTACCAACTGAGAAAGCCCTCCTGGATATTGTCCATCCTTGCTACATGGGCTACCAAGAGTGACAGCAGAAGCAACTCCACCAGTATACACAGCTCATCCAACTCCAAGGAGAACTCTGCACTACTGGTAACAAGACTGCCAATGGAGGTCGCACAACCCATTTTGACAGTAGAGATCACATGGGCATAAATAACTGGAGATCGCTCCTGCCCTGACTGCACCACTAGACCACAGAGGCCGAGGGGCTGCTCCTGTTCACGGGCCATGCTGTGCTATAGGACAGAAGCAGGCAGATTCAATTTTGATTTCAGTCAAAACTGAAAGGCAAATTTTGGCCACAGATTTGGTTGCAGTTAAACCTGAAAAAAAAAGAAAGGCTTTGATCACCCTCTAGCCAAAAGTCCTCTTTGTTTGTGAACAACCTGCACCAACAAGATTAACGTACCATAGAACATTTCTGTTAAATTAAGTGTGTTTTTGGCTTCAAAAGGCTGGGAAACACTAATGTAGAACAAAGAACCAATGAGATTTTCTATGTTTTTATTTTGTAATCTTCCCACAATTTTCAGAAGACAATCGTACCTACTAGACCAGTAAAAAAAAAAAAAAATCACAAGTAGCCATACCTGCCCTACAAGTCCAAATGCATGATCCAGGCTTCGCTGGTCTGTATACTTCCTTATCTTATTATGTAGCCAACCAAGTTCAGCTAATCTACTTGTAGTATCTTTCAGAGATTTTGACATGGCAATCTGAAATGAAAACAAAACACAAAAACAATGTACATTAAATCATTTGCTAGTAAGCAATTTTTTGCAGTGAAATGATCTGTGAGTTTATGGATAAGATTAAAAAGTTAACTAATCCGCAGCACAGCACCTACACGCATATACATTTTCCAGTAAACTGCAGAGTGCTGAATCTTAAAATATAAAAAAAAACATTTAAAGTTTATTTTTGTTTAACTTAAACTCTACTTTTTCCTAGTTAGATTTAAGAAAAGGGGAGGCATGATGAGCAGAAGATTCAATTTGCACAGATATATCAATTTAGCCTGTGACGAGTTTAATTGCTTCGTTTTCTGTTTTGTTTTAACATACATGCCTCAAGTCCAAAAAGGTGCCTTTTAAAGCCTATTTTAGAAAGAATACATGGAGGGGCATTTTCGACCAGGGACGCCCATCTCCGAGGACGGTGCTGCGAAGGGGCGTGGCAGACCGTATTTTTGAACGAGATGGCAGGCCATCTTTCGTTTCAAGAATACGGTTGGGGCTGGCCAAATGTCAGAGATGGCCAGCCTCGGTTTTCGCCGATAATGGAAACCGAGGCCGGCCATCTCAAACCCGGCCAAATCCAAGGCATTTGGTCATGGGAGGAGCCAGTATTTGTAGCGCACTGGTCCCCAACTGGGCACCCTAGGGGGCACTTCTAAAAAAAAAAAAAATTAAAATAGCTCCCAGGTGCATAGCTCCCTTACCTTGGGTGCTGAGCCCCCCAAATCCCCCCCCCCAAACCCACTCCCCACAACTCTACTACTACTACTATTTAACATTTCTAAAGCGCTACCAGGGTTACACAGCACTGTACAATCTAATAAAGAAGGACAGTCCCTGCTCAAAGGAGCTTACATTCTAAAGGACAAAAAAGTGCAGTCAATCAAATTGGGGGCAGTCTAGATTTCCTGGATAGAGGTACAATGGTTAGGTGCCGAAAGCGACATTGAAGAGGTGGGCTTTGAGCAAGGATTTGAAGTGAAGGGGAGCACCTACATGTGGGTACAGTGGGTTTTGGGGGGGGGGGGGGGGTTGGAGGGCTCCCATTCACCACCACAAGTGTAACAGGGGGGGGGGGGGGGGGGGGGGATAGGCCTGGGTCCACCTGCCTAAAGTGCACTGCACCCACTAAAAACTGATCCAGGGACCTGCATACTGCTGTCGGGAAGCTGAGTATGACATTTGAGGCTGGCAAAAAAAGTTTTTAAAGTGTTTTTTTTTGAGGGTGGGAGGGGGTTAGTGACCACTGGGGGAGTCAGGGGAGGTGATCCCCAATTCCCTCCGGTGGTCATCTGGTCAGTTTGGGCACTTTTTTGAGACTTGGACCTGAAAAAAAAGGGACCAAATTAAGTGGACCAAATTCTCACCAGGGACGCCCTTCTTTTTTCCATTAACGGCCGAGGGCACCCATCTCTTAAGCACGCCTCAGCACGCCTCTGTCCCGCCTTCACTACCCTTCCGGCACGCCCCCTTGCAGTGTGGCTGGCTCTGCGACGGACTGCAGTTGAGGGCGGCCAAAATCGGCTTTCGATTATGCCGATTTCGCCGGCCTTGAGAGATGGCCAGCCATCTCCCAATTTCTGTCGGACGATGGCTGGCCTTCTCTTTCAAAAATAAGCTGGATAGGCACCTATGAGGTTTTATACAATAGAAACTCAGAACCAATCCCAATACTGCACAAATGCCGACACCTGCTCCAAACCTAGTACAAATGTGTGGGTGTACTTGTACATTTTATAAAATACATGCATACATTTCAGAAGCTTCTCAAAGATGAAAAAATTAGTTAATTACCTGATAATTTTCTTTCATTAGTCCCAAAGGATCAATGGGATGTGACCATCCACCAGCAGATGGAGACAGAAAACTCTAATAAGTTGTACCTCATAAGCTCCTGCACTTAGCAACCAAGCCAGTATTCGATAACAAAGCAGTGAAAGAACAGAACCAGAACAATACAAACACCCAAAATTACATAGAACCCGGAAAAACCGAAACAATCACAGAAAGATGGGTTCTGGACTGATCCTTTGGGATTAAAGGAAAGAAAATTATCAGGTAATTAACTGATTTCTCCTTCAATTACATCCCAAGGATCAGTCCACACAAATTGGGATACAAATGCAATCCTTAAGAGGGGAGGGACTGATATCCTTGCAGCAAGAACCGTGGCCCTGAAGGAAGCATCTGCTTAAGCAGACACATTCAAACAGTAATGCTTAACAAAGGAATTTAAAGAGGACAACATCGCTGACGGATAGATCTCTGCCAACGAAACTGCCCTAGACTCTACATAAGTCACCAAAGACCTGGTAGAATGAGCCTTGACGTACATGGGAGCAGATCTACCCCTTAGAATCTAAGTAAAAAAAATAGCCTCCCTTAAGCCATCGAGCCACTGTCGCTTGGAGGCCGGCAAACCGTTCCGAGGTCCTGCAAAGAGGATTAAAAAATGATCAGGACGCCTGAAATCGTTGATAGCAGTAAGATAGTACATAAGGTCATGCTTCACATCCAACAGTCATAGGGAAGTGTATTCTGCAGAACAGACCTCCCTGGAAAAAGAAGGAAGAAACACAGTATGATTGATAGGAAAAGGAGATACAATCTTTCGCAAAAAGGATGGAACTGTCTGTATGGGAACTCCCGAGTAAGAAAAGCAGAGAAAGGGATCCCTGCAAGACAGAGCTTGAAGCTCTGAAACTCTCTAAGCTGACGAAATGGCAACTACACTTAATGCCTTTAAAGTAAGACCTTTGAAAATTGCTGAATGAAGTGGCTCAAAGGACAAAAACTGAAGAGCCTTAAGAACTACTTGTAGATTCCACTGAGGACAAATACTGTAGAAAAGGATGCAGATGAGTGACTCCCTTGAGGAACAGCATTATATCAGGGTGAACAACCAATCAAGCATTCTATATCTTGCCGCTATGACACGCAAATGCTGCCAACTGAACCTTGAGCAAATTGAGAGCCAAGCCTATTTTGAATCCCCCCTGAAGAAAGGATAGAATTTGAGTCAAGAAAGCATGAAATGCAGATCAGCTTTCAAAAGTTCCCCACACTCTAGCATAAAGAAGAAGTGTACCGCTTTCGGGCTTACAGCAAGGTAGTAATAACATCATCCACGTAACTCTTCTTCCTCAATCCCGAACTCTCAAGAGCCAGGCTATAAGACCAGAGCAGGAGGGATCCTCCATAAGTACTGGACCTTGATGCAATAAGCCCATCTGTGGAGGAAGAGTCAACCGAGGAGCAATCTGAAGACAGATGAGGTCCGCACACCAAGGACATCTGGGCCAGTTAGCTACAAGAACGACCTTTCCAGGATGACACGTAATCCTGTGCAATGTCCTTCCTATGAGAAGCCACGGAGGAAACATGTAAAGGAGGTCGTCCAACGGCCAAGGCAGTACCAGTGCATTGTGAGATGCTGAAATCATTGGAATATTCAACTCTGCCCACTGAAAAAGAAGATATGACTCCTGGGCTAGAGATACACTCTTTGTTCTTCCTTGTCTGTTGATATAAGACATGGCTGTGACATTGTCCGAGAGCATACACACCGGCCTCCTGCAAAGAACAGCCATAAAGTCTAGTAGAGTTTTCTGGACACCTCGAAGTTCCAATCTCTTGATGGACCAGGAAGCCTCCACTCTCGATCAGTGGCCCTGTGAAGTGTTGGAGATAATGGGCTCCCCATCCGAATAGGCTGGAATCGGAGGTAAGAACACACCAACTAGGAATCTGTAAGGGCAATCCCATCTATGTGCACGCAGGGAGAAGTCACCAAGTCAGACTCCATCTGGCTTCAGGTGTCCACGTCACCAGCTGGTCTTAAGTCCCCAAGACCGGAGACCACCAGCTCAACAGGGATCTAGTCTATACCTCCGCGCTTCTCGAAAACTAGAATTAGCTGCCCGGAGTTGAGGCTTAGGCTTGTCCTCAGGTAGCTGTTCAACGTTGGAATCTCCCAGGTCTTTTACAATCTTCTCCAAATTTGTACCAAAGAGTAGTTCCCCCAAAAGGGTAACTTCGCCAGACGAGATTTGGATGCCATATCAGCAGCCCAATACCTCAATCATAGCCAGCATCGACCCAAAACAGCCAAGGTCATACCCTTAGTTGACGCTCAGAGAATATAATAAAGAGCATCTGACAAATAGGACAACCCCACCTCTAGGATACGGGAGAGAGTCTGGAGGCGAGTCCAACATGGAAAATTGTTGAATCTATGAAAAAGAAGCCCTGGCTACAAAAAAAAAAAAAGAAGAAATTGCTGCCTGAGAATTTAACACAGCTAGTTGAAAGACAAGCTTCAAGGAAGCCTCTACCTTGCGGTCATGTATATCCTTTAATGCAGTGCCGCCTTCAAAAGGGATAGTGGTAAGTTTAGTAACCGCCGTAATAAGGGTATCCACCATAGGCAGAGCAAACTGCTCTAAATCAGATGGCAGAAGAGGATATAATTTGGACATAGTGCAAGCCACCCCAAGGTTAGAATCAGTTGTCTCCCACTGAGCTGCAATAAGCTTCTGCATAGCCTCATGAATATGGAACAACTAGTAAAAAGGCCCGTTTCTGACACAAATGAAACGGGCGCTAGCAAGGTTTTCCTCGGAGTGTGTATGTTTGGGAGAGTGTATGTGAGAGTGACTGTGTGAGAGTCAGAGTGAAAGTGTGAGTGTGTGTGTGTGTGAGAGAGAGAGTGAGTCTGGGTGTGAGTGTGTTTGTGAGAGTGTGTGTGTGAGAATGAGAGTGTGTGCAAGTGTGTATGTGAGACACAGTGTGAGAGTGTGTGTGTGTGTGCGAGAGAGAGAGTGTGTGTGAGACACAGATTCTCTGTGAGAGTGAGTGTATGAGACCAAGCGAGTGTGTGAGTGACTGTGTGGCACATAGAGAGTGAATGTGATACATTGTGAGACAGAGTGTGTGAGAGTGAGAGTCAGAAAGACATTGTATATGAGAGAGAGAGTGTGAGCCTTGCCCTCCCAATCCATGCCCATCTGTCGCCTGCCCCCTCCATTCATCCTTTTCCAGCAATTCCCCTCTCTCCCTGAGCCCTGCCATCTCAATCCATGCCCATCCATGCTTCTCTGTCCCCTGCCCCTTCCATTCATCCTTTTCCAGCAATTCCCCTCTGTCCCTGAGCCCTGCCATCTCAATCCATGCCCATCCATGCTTCTCTGTCCCCTGCCCCCTCCATTCATCCTTTTCCAGCAATTTCCCTCTCTCCCTGAGCCCTGCCATCTCAATCCATGCCCATCCATGCTTCTCTGTCCCCTGCCCCCTCCATTCATCATTTTCCAGCAATTGCCCTCTCTCCCTGAGCCCTGCCATCTCAATCCATGCCCATCAATGCTTCTCTGTCCCCTGCCCCCTCCATTCATCCTTTTTACAGCAATTCCCCTCTCACCCTGAGCCCTGCCATCTCAATCCATGTCCATCCATGCTTCTCTGTCCCCTGCCCCCTCCATTCATCCTTTTCCATCAATTCCCCTCTCACCCTGAGCCCTGCCATCTCAATCCATGCCCATCCATGCTTCTCTGTCCCCTGCCCCCTCCATTCATCCTTTTCCATCAATTCCCCTCTCACCCTGAGCCCTGCCATCTCAATCCATGCCCATCCATGCTTCTCTGTCCCCTGCCCCCTCCATTCATCCTTTTCCAGCAATTCCCCTCTCTCCCTTCCATGACCCCCCCTCGCATCCATGCTCTTCTGTCTCCCATGTCCCAGCATGTCCCGCCCCCTTCTTCCCCCCCCCCCTTCGCATCCTTGCTGTCGTTTCTCCTCTGCTCTCCCGCTCCCATTGTTCAACTGCCCACCCTCTTCTCTTCCCCCTACATCCCTTTTTTTTTTTTTTCAATTTACCTCCGTGGCAGCGGTTCCGGCAGCGCAGCGTCAGGGAAGGAGGCGGCGCTCCCGACGTCTAGCCTTCCCTTCGTTGTGTTCCGCCTTCTTCTGACGTCATCCTTGACGTCAGAAGAAGGCGGAACACAGCGAAGGGAAGGCTAGAGACGTCGGGAGCGCCACCTCCTTCCCTGATGCTGCGTTTTTTTGTTGTTTTTTTTTGCGCCGTCGACGTCATGACGTTTGACGCGAGGGCGGGGCAGAGACGGCTGGCAGCCTGGCTGGCTTCACACCACGAACGCCACGAACCCTTCAGGGAGTGTTTTAGTGACTTCAGAACGTTGTCCTCATTAGAACGTTCACGGTGCGTTTTATTATATTAGATACAGGTCTCTTAGCACCTGACATATGTATATTAGTACTACAGCTATGAGCCTTGGTTCAAGGTCTGATTTTGGTTCAGGATCTAAAATGAGAGAAAAACAAAGACCTGTGACTCTGACTTGAACTCCAGTGTTGCTCAAGGGCTCATGAGCTATTGAGACACTGCAGAGCAAGCAAACATCTGCAGGAATAAGAAAGGAGGGAGGGTCTAACTTGCAGAGTTGCATGGATGTGGCAATATGGTGGTAACATATGTTCTTGAAAAACAGAACAAAGATGGCTTCTCAGGAAAATGACTTAGATTTCCAGAAAAAGCAAGTCTATTATGGACTTTTCCAGTAAATATTAACCAACTTATTACCATAGCCAATCAATGTTAACTAGACATTAACATAGACCCAATAAGGTGTGCTTACTGTCATATTATCCGTATCCTAAGTGGGCATATAAAAATGAGTGTACTTCCTACTTCAAGCCAGAGAGAAAGCCAAGCTGCTCTCTCCTATGAGAAACCAATGAATTATATCTGAATTGGTAAGTAATCTGATTGCTTTCTCATAGGTAGCCATGAGTCTTTTATATCTACTAATTGGCTTTGAATGGTAAAATATAACATTAAAGACTCAGACCCAGAAAACACCTATTTGTATTTCACTCCTTTACAGCTGGGGAAGTTCAGATTGAGGAATTTGCGGGCCGATCTTTTGGCGTTTCTCATGATAAATCCAAACTGTTTTACCACTGAACAGAGCTTGCATTTTTTTAAAGTACATGCACATTACCGCATCAAGAACGTGCTGAAAAATAAAAGATGCAATTAGTGTAGTTCTTTCAGAGTTCACATTCAAAGTTGTTTCTAAGATACATTCAAAGATTCCTCTTGATTTTCGTCTGGGATAGTGTCGCGTCCCTCACCTGTGACGCTTTCCCGTCGGCCGTCTCGCGCCTTAGGTCGGCTGCAGGAAGCACTGGCAGGGAGGGGCAGTCAGACGCTGGGTTCCTGCATCAATCCAGTGGGATTCTGTCAGCCATCTGGGCTGCTCCGGCCCTCCGCTCCGCGTCGGTAGCGGCTGGGGAACGCCGGCCATGTTGGCAGTGCCGGTGTCCCCGGAGAAAGGGACCATTTCCGGGCACGGAGCCCAAGAACATTGTGGACACTCCCCGCCATGCCCGGATAGGCCGCCCGCGGCTGACGCCACCTCCTGCTTCTGGCCGACCAATCCGGGGCTGTTGAGTCACTGCTGAGGTTGCTCCGCCTCCTACCAGCTGTTCCCTGCTTTCCTGATGGGGAGGGCTATTTAGGAGCAGCTTTGTGGGATATTCGCTGCTTCGGCTTCTACCTGTATGGATTCCGTGGTGCTGTCATTCGTTGTTGGACTGATCTCTGCCTTGGAACTTAGCCTGGACCTGGACTTTGCTTTTGTTTGCCGCCTGGCTTGGAACTTAGCCTGGACCTGGACTTTGCTTTTGTTTGCCGCCTGCCTTGGAACTTAGCCTGGACCTGGACTTTGCTTTTGTTTGCCACCTGCCTTGGAACTTAGCCTGGGCCTGGACTTTGCTTTTGTCTGCCACCTGCCTTGGAACTTAGCCTGGACTAGGACTTTGCTTTTGTTTTTCGCCTGCCTTGGAACTTAGCCTGGACCTGGACGTTGCTTTTGTTTGCCGCCTGCCTTGGAGCACTTGCTTGGACCTGGACTTTGCTCATGTCTACCATCCGCTTTTGAGCCTTTGCTCTGGTTCCGGACTGTATTCCTGGTTTATCCGCTGCCTGGTACCTGTGTCTGAATCCTGACTGGGGCCTCCGCCAGTTGCCTTTGTGGGACCCGTCCAACCCTCCGGAGGAGTTCCTGCCCTGATCCTTCAGGTAAGATCAGGGTTGTCTGGCTGCCGAACTCTGTTTAGCACAGGGGCTCACCACCTGGGGTTACTGAGTTTGACAGATAGCTTGAATAGAAGTTTCAGATAATTTTTTTGTTGGAATATAATACACCTTGTTCAGTGGTGGAATAGTTTCCGGGGAAAAGTTTAAAACTTCCAACAAATACAGTTTAAAGGCATCCTGGGTATTAATTCCCAATTCCTTCGGAAAGTTCAAGAGTCTTAAGTTTAGCCTCCGATTAAAGTTCTCTATTTGTTCTAATCTAAGCTGTGTAGACAAATTATCTTTCACAATTGAGGCTGAAATATCATTCAATTTAGTGACATCTTTCTTGAGAGCTCCCAATTGCTCTGATGTTTCTTGTTTTGCAACATTAAAGATAAAGAAAGGTTTTCAACTGTACTTACTAGGACCTTTATTTCTTTTGCCGAATTGGCAACCGTCGCTTCTACCCTCTGGAGAGCTTTCCAAATGCTCTCCAGCGACACAGCCGCTGTTTTTCTTGTCAGAGCTAAATGCTCAGCCCAAGATTCCTTCGAAATCGGGCCTCCCTCTAACTCTGTCTCTCCCATTCCTCGAACCGGTCGTACCTTCAACCACTTCCGGGTCAGGTCGATCACGTCGGGGAAAGACATTCTTCGGGGAGCGGCGGAGGATTGAGATCCGGAGGGGAGAGTGAAACCTCCAACCCCAAGTTTCCCAGGGAGTCTTCACCCATGGAGGCAGCAGGGTCCCTCTCGGTATTTAGGGTAGGTGGTTTCGTAGCGTATCTTTCTATAGTTTCTTGTACTGGGGAGGACGTCCTAGTAGTCGAGGAAACTACTTTAACAGTCCCCTTATGTTTAGTATGGGGCATCTCGTTACGAAGAAAAATTAAGTTCCGCAAACCATAGGAGAGATTCGCAAGCGAAACTGAGCATGCTGCCATCTTGAGACACCCCCCCCCCCCCCCCCCCCGAGTATCCGCTCCCTGGATGCTTTTTCTTAGATAGACAACTTATATCAAACGGGGATCTTCAGAATTTCAAGTACTTCCACCATCCGGGGACTAAGCCTCAGTAGTTTTTGTGGTATTGCTTACATCGTCATCGATCAACCTGTGATTTTCTATTTTTCTACAAAAAATGTTTTTGTTTCTTTTCACATTTTCATTACAACTTCTCATAAATGTAACTCCAATATGCTTCTGAAATCCATATTTCATTATAAATTATTCACTAAAACTTAGCTTTTCAATGTGTTACAGCAGCACTTTTCCTCCCAGGTCAAACCTCTGCCGACTTGGCCAGGTTTCGAAAAACTTCTTCAGGGAAGAGGCATGCATTACTGTGTATGTTCCTACATACAAAGAGAAAAAATGGCTGCCCCGTCCTCATGCCCACCCTGGCGAAAGCAGCTTGCATGCCTTGGACTTCAAGAGAGCATTGGCCTTTTACATGGAGCGGACGAAGCCCTTCAGACGGTCTGCCCAGTAGTTTGTTTCTTTTGATCCCAACAGGAGGGGAGTCGCCATATCGCAGCTTTGCAAATCTCCTCAATGGAGGCTGACTTTAAGTGAGTCACCGACGCAGCCAAGGCGCTAACATTATGAGCCGTGACATGACCTGAAGTTCACTGACCCTAAGAGCTGAAGTAACAGCCACCAAGAAAACGACCTTCCAGGTCAAGTACTTCGGATGGCAGGAATTCAGTGACTCAAAAGGAGCTTTCGTCAGCTGGGTGAGAATGACTGAGATCCCATGACACTGGGGGAGGTTTGACAGGGGGTTCTGACAAAAGCAAACCTCTCATGAAGCAAACAACTAAAGGCTGTCCAGAGATAGGCTTACCTTCTACACGCTGGTGATAAGCACTAATTGCACTAAGGTAGGTCTTGAGACCAGACTCTGATAGGAGTAGAAGGTATTCAAGTAGGGTCTGTTTAGGACAAGAAAGGGGAGCTATAGCCTTGCTGTCACACCAGACGACAAACCTCCTCCATCACCTCTTCGTGGAATCTTTCCTGGAAGCCTGCAAGACTCAGAAGACACCCTCCGAAAGACCCAAGGAATCGAATTCTATGCTCTCAACATCCAGGCCGTGAGAGCCAGAGACTGGAGGCTGGTATGTAGAAGCGACCCCTCGTTCTCTGTGATGAGGGTCAGAAAACACTCCAATCTCCACAGCTCTTCGGAGGATAATTTCAGAAGGAACCAAATCCGATACGGCCAGTAGGGCGCAATCAGAATCATGGTTCCGCGGTCTTGCTTGAGTTTCAACAAAATCTTCCCCACTAGACGTATGAGAGGATACGCATACAGAAGTCCCATCCATCAATGAAGAAGGAAGGTATCTGTCGCTAGTCTGTCGTAGGCCTGAAGCCTGGAACAGAACTGAGAGACCTTGTGACTGAGTTGAGTGGCAAAAAGATCCACCGAGGGGGTGCCCCACGCTTGGAAGATCTTGCAGGGCTACGCCCATGTTCAGAGACCACTCGCGAGGTTACATTATCCTGCTCAGTCTGTCAGCCAGGCTGTTGTTTACGCCTGCCAGATAAGTAGCTTAGAGAAACATGCCATGATGGTGTGCCCAGAGCCAAATCTGGATGGATTCCTGGCACAGAGGGCGAGATCCGGTGCTCCCCTGCTTGTTAGTGTAATACATTGCAACCTGGTTGTCTGTTTGAATTAAGATAATTTGGTTGGACAGCCAGTCTCTGAAAGCCTTTAGAGCTCTAGGAGGTTGATGTGAAGATGTGTTTCCTGGGGGGACCAGGTTCCTTGAGTGTGAAGCCCATCTACATGAGTCGCCCACCCCAGGAGTGATGCATCCATCGTCAGCACTTTTTGTGGCTGAGGAATTTGAAAAGGAAGTCCCAAGGTCAGATTGGACCGAATTGTACATCATTGAATAGAGTGTACAAGCTCAGGGGACACACGGATAACATCTTCTAGACTGCCAGTGGCTTCATACCACTGAGAAGCCAGTGTCCATTGAGCAGATCTCATGTGAAGATGTGCCATAGGTGTAACATATTCTGGAGGCCATGTGACCTAAAAATCTCAACATCTGCCAAGCTGTGACTTGCTGAGATGCTTGAACTACTACTACTACTACTACTATTTAGCATTTCTATAGCGCTACAAGGCGTACGCAGCGCTGCACAAACATAGAAGACACGAGGGAGAGGAAATTGCCCACTTGTGTCCCCAGAAGATAGGCTCAAACAGTCCTTGTGTTGAACAAGGCTCCTATGAATTCCAATTGTTGAACAGAATTGAGATGGGATTTGGGGTAATTTATTACGAACCCTAGTAGTTCCAGCACCTGAATAGTCTGCCGCATGGACTCCCGAGCACCGTCCTCTGAGGTGTTCTTCACCAGCCAATCGTCGATGTAAGGGAAGACATGCACGACCCTGCAACTACCACTAGACATCTGGTAAACACCCTGGGAGCTTACGCGAAGCGAAATGGCAGTACATGGTACTGAAAGTGCTGCATCCCTAACCAAAACTGAAGATACTTCCTGTGAGCTGGAAGTATCCGGATGTGTGTATATGCATCCATCAAGTCCAAGGAGCATAGCCAATCGTTTTGCTGAATCATGGGAAGAAGGGTGCCTAGGGAATTCATTCTGAACTTTTCTCGGCTTAGGAATTTGTTCAGGGCCCTTAGGTCTAGGATGGGATACACACCCCTGTCCTTTTCTTCACAAGGAAGTACCTGGAATAGAATCCCTGCCCTTCTTCTCCTGGTGTAACGGGTTCAACCGCATGGGTCTTTAGAAGGGCGGAGAGTTCCTCTGCAAAGTACCTGCTTGTGCTGAGAGCTGAATGAATGAGGTCTCGGTAAGCACTTTGGAGGTTTGGATATCAAATTGAGGGTGGTGTATCCTAACCGGACTATTTGAAGAACCCACCGGTCAAAGGTTATGAGAGGTCACCGTTGGTGAAAAAATGTTAACCTCCCTCCAACCGGCAAGTCGTTCAGCACTGACACTTTTATGGCAGCTATGCTCTGCTGGAGCCAGTCAAAAGCTCGTCCCTTGCTTTTGCTGGGGAGCATCAGGGGCCTTGGGTGCACACTGTTGATGAAAACAAGCACGCTGGAGATGAGCCTGAGCAGGCTGGCGGGCCACAGGGGTGTACCTACACCTAGAACAGGAATAGGAAGCACCCCGGGACCCACCAAAATACCTCCTAGATGAGGAGGTGGTGGCAGAAGGCGTCCGACGTGAGAGAAAGAAGACATAGCATCTGTGTGCTTCTTGATCTGGTCAACCAGTTCCTCGACCTTCTCTCCAAAGAGTAAACCCCCTGCAAGGGGCATCCGCCATCCTCTATTGGACCGAATGGTCCAGGTCAGAAACACACAGCCATGAGAGTCTGCACGTTGCTATAACTTGTCTGCACATTGCTATAACTTGTGCAGAGACTCTGGATGCCATATCAAAAGTGTTATAAATGCACCTGGCCAAGTACTTGCAACACGCCTTCTGCCGCATGACCAGCTGGCGAAAAGGCTCGGCGTGCTCCAGAGGGAGCGCATCAACCAAGTCAGACTACTGCCTCACTGAGTTCCGCAAGTAAATGCTCGTGAAGAGCTGATATGATTGAATACCGCAATGAGCATAGCGGCCTGAAACATTTTCCTCACAAAAGAGTCCAAGGTCCTAGCTTCTCTGCCTGGGAGAACTAAGGCATAGTCCCTAGGACCTTGGCTCTCTTGAGAGTGGCATCCACCACCATGGATTTGTGGGGTAACTAAGACCTCACCAACCCAGGTTCCCCATGGATCCGATACGGAGAATCAATATTAATGGGGATCATAGGGACAGACAGAGGGGATGCCCAGTTCCGCATGAGACTTCCTTGAGTACCTCATGCAGAGGAGCCGTCACAGCCTCCCTAGGTGGAGAGTGCCAAAGAGGACAACATCGAATCCTCCCGTCGGGTCCGAAGAAGGGCGGTCCTGGGGGGGTCTGCATAGCAGGAGGCCTCGAGGTAGGTGGAGACCCACTCGATGACTCACTACTCCCAGTGTGTTGGGGTCTCTGAGCAGCCATCCCTACCTCCACTCCCAACGTCGATGCATCCCTCGATGATGACGTCAATGCCCCCGACCTCGATGCCAATTTTGATGCTGACATCAAAGGACCAGACCAGGCTCCAAAAGGTTTCTCTCTTTGAACTTCTCTGGCAATTTGTGTCCTTTTCTTCATACGAAGACAAAGGGCACAAGTCGCCGGGCTATGGTCGGGCCCAAGGCACTGGATACACTGGGTATCTGTGCCTGAGATGGTCCGGTTGCACCGAGTACAACGTTTGAAGCCACTGGGAGTCTTCTGTGACATGGAGGGAAGACAGCTCCGGCTAAATCAAAAAACGTGATTGTGCCAAAATAAAAATAGGCACAAAAAAGGAAGAGAAGGACCCCGGCCGAGAAGGCCTAAAAGCGGCTGCGTCAAAAAATAAAGGAAACTTGATGCGAGAAAAAAATAACTAAAGAAAAAAAATAATGGGTCTTAATTTTTTTTTTTTTAGTAAGAACAAAACATGAAAGATAAAAGCCGAAAGGTACTGAAAAAAAAACATGTCAGGCTCTTTCCCAGGCACACAGAGGAGCCATAGAAAACACTGCCGCTCCTCACGCGGAAGAAAGAGAATTGAAGAGCGCGGTCACAATGCGGGAGGGAAGGCACTCCGCGCATGACCAGTAGGGCACAGCTTGTGCCCCAGAAGGCTCTAGCAAAGATTTGCTTTTTTATTATGCCGGTTCCCAGGTCGACGCAGATCGTCGACCCACTTGTGAGGATAATACAGTCTGTTTGTCCTCGGAGAATACCAAATTACAATACTATAAAATGAGACAATAAAATAGCAGACTTAACATAATCAATATGAGAGATTTCCAAAGTTGCATGAAAATAATGAATAGCAGGATGCATTTTGGGCCTACTGTCACATAAAGCCTGCTACATGTGTTATCCCACCTTATGCTACTCATTTGCTCAAACAACCGTTTAAGAAACTTATCTATATTGTTGATCAATGGGAAAGGGAAAGGGGATGGTATGGGATTTGATATACTGCCTTTCTATGGTTACAATCAAAGTGATTTAATATTATATTCAGGTACTTATTTTGGATATGGGACACTGGAGAGCAGACTATACTCCAGAACACTGCTTATTTTGTGGCAACAACTAAATAAAATTGAAATCAACCTTCCTAATCTATCTGTGGAAGTCTATTATTGATTATAACATCACACTTTCAGAAGCGATATGGCAGAGTACATAAGTACATATGTATTGCCATACTAGGACAGACCGAAGGTCCATCAAGCCCAGTATCCTGTTTCCAACAGTGGCCAATCTAGGTCAGAAGTACCTGAAAGATCCCAAAAAAGTACAATACATTTTATGCTGCTTATCCTAGAACTAAGCTGCTTATCCTAGAACTAAGTCCATTTTAATATTGGACTATGATCTTTTCCTTTAGGAAGCCATCAAAACCATTTTTAAACCTTGCTAAGCTAACTGCTTTTACTACATTCTCTGGCAACAAATTCCAGAGTTTAATTACACATTGAGTGAAGAAAACTTTTCTCCGATTTATTTTAAATTTACCACTTTGTAGCTTCAGTGCATGCCCCCTTGTCCTAGTATTTTCGAAAGAGTAAACAATCGATTCATGACTTTAAATATAAATATAAGGGAAAAGAGGAAGGAAAGAAACTGAAGATGAGTCAAAATGTTCTTCTGGTCATTGGCCTAGTGATAGAACAATTTATGGACCCTGAAAAATGGTATGAAGTTAATACAGTGAAACCCTCCAGCAAAGAATTTGTAGGCTACACTAATGATGAAATGTATCATAAGAAAACTAGAGTGGTCCATTGATTAAAAGGTTCAACCACATGATTAATTGCAAATAAAAATTTTAATCGTGGGGTTGATAGCGTGATCCAAATGTAAAACAGTTAAATAAATTTAACATGTACACATGGAGGCGTATTTTCAAAGCACTTAGACTTGCAAAGTTCCCCATGGAACATTGTAAGTTTAAATGCTTTGAAAATATGCCCCTGTAACTTATGGAGCTTTGTAAGTCTAAGTGCTTTGAAAATGAGCCCCATAGTTTACTCTTTTTTTTTTTTATTATTGATCCTAAACATTCAACCAATAACTTTGATTCCGTATCCTCCCATCTCCCTCTCCTCCCTTGCCTTCCCTCCCCTGGCACTATCTCCTCCCTTCCTCCATCCATGATTACCATTCCTTCTCTTTTATATGGGCACCATCTCCTTTCTTTAATTCTTCCATCCCCTATTTCTAGCATCTGTCTCCCCCTCCCCCCCTGAGGTCCCCATCCTTCTTTCTCACTTCCTTTTTTTTTTCTCTCCTGGCATCTCTCTCTCTCTCTAGCACCCCATTACCCTGCATCTCTCGCTCTTTTTTTTTTCTCCTGCTGTGGTCCCCTCCTCCCCCACATCTCTGGCTCTATTCCTGTTTCTCCCACTGCTGCTGCCCCTCCGCCTCGCATCTCTGGCTCTTCTCATTTCTCCCGCTGTCACCCTCTCCTTCCCCGAATCTCTCAGTCTTCTCTTTCTGCTGCTGCTGCTGCCATCCCTCCCCTCCCCTCTCCTGCTCGCTCTTCATCTCTTTCTCCTGCCGTTGCCCCCTCCTTCCCTGCATATCTGGCTCTTCTCTTTCTGTTGCCGCCCACTCCCACCCCCTCTCCTCCCCGGTGCAGTCTGTATCTTTCTCCCTTTTTTCCCGCTGGCAATGCAAATCCTTCTTACCTCTCCAGCAGGCCCACTCCTCTGCAACTACATCTCCCTGCTCCTCACAGCCGCTGCAGTGAAAACATACTGCTGTGTCTCTGGTGCCGAAGCCTCTCTGTAACAGGAAATTCCGCCTCCTCTAACAGAACTTCCTGTTTCAGAGAGAGGCTTGGAGCCAGGTGATATGCAGCGTGCTTTGTGTGCAGTGGCCATGAGAAGCAGGGAGAAGGAAATGCAGAGGACAGGAGTGTGCCAGAGAAGAAAGAAGACGTGCAGCAGAGCAATGCTGCATGTTTACAGGTGAGGGAGAGGCGCTGACTCGTGTTAAAAACTTTAACATGAGTTAAACATTTAACACATTAATCGCGCTAAATGTACAGCCCTAAATTAAACATAAGATCTCAAGCATTCATATTTCAAGTAGTACTATCATCAATATTAAGCCTTTACCCCTTTATCAAAACCCTTTTTATTCTCTTTGATAGATAAGCTCTCATATACTACTAAGCTACAGAGAACCGCAATGTTTTATAGTTTAATATGACTTGACACACTGATCTTTCAAAGAAAAGTCACAGCAGTTTAGAAAACAATCTGATAAAACAGGAAAGGAACTCCATAATATATAACACAGGAAAGGCCACATACAAAGAAATGCACTCTCGAGTTTTCACAAGCCTTAATCGGGCATTACTGCCCCAAACACTTTCTGGAAAAAATAAGTTTGAATTTAACCTTAAATATTTTAAAAGTTGCCTCCCTCTGAATCTTCACCAGCAGCTGATTCTATAAAACTTGAGCATGCCAATTAAAAAAAAACAAAAAAACACTATCTCGTGATTAGGTGAGCGCTAGAAAAATCAGTTAGAATTAACATGAGTATTAGAAGACCTCAACGCTGTACCTGGATTATAAGGGAAGGTCATAGATAAGAGGTAGTCTTTTCATAAAAAGCCTAATTGCTAAAATCTTAAACTTCACCCTATATTCTACTGGAAGCCAATGGCATTGAACATATAACGGCATAACACACTCCCTCTTTTTTGCCCCCACCCCCACACAAGGTAATCCCTGCATTATTAATCCTCTTATAAAACCCTATGTACAAAATTTTACACGTAGCATAGTGCAAGCTCACAGCACATCAAAATTCAAAAGAATTCTTAACATGGATAGTATCCCAACTGCAAATTCTCTGTATAACACTTGGGCCAAGATGCACTAAACTTAACGAGCCAACAACATGGTTTTTAAACTGCTTCTAGCCAGTTCAACGAGCAAGTGGTAAACCGTGACATGCACAAAAGGGTTCTCCGAGCCATTTTCCTATCACGGTAGCAACTAACGAAAACGGAATGCAGATGAGCAAATTAGTATTATAATGTGTATAAATCAAATTGTAATGAGATGCACTACCGTTTTCCGATTGCCTAACCGTGGAAAACCTAACGGGAGGTCTGCACCTCTCGTTGGGGTTGCGAAGGATTTATTCGCCTCTAAAGACTTCTATAAATTTAACCCCCCCAAAAAAAGTCGGGGGGAAAAAAAAACGTCTAAGTGCTCGTCAGGGACGTTCTTTATGGACGTCCTTCACTCAAAACAACAAAAAAAAGGACGTCGTACTTCTTAAATCTCGCTCTTCTATCAGTTTTAAATCTTCCTTTAAAGACTCGGGATTCAAAAGCTTCGACAGGCACTTGAGTAACCATATCACTCACCTCCTTAATTTTGTCTCTCTTCTGGCGAACGGCAGGGTCAGCGGGCTCCTTCCCCACCGCCCCAATGGGCTGACGGAAAGGCAGATCAGGCAGCCCCGTATCCCATCCACCCCCCCCCCCCCCACCCCCCTGGTTGTCCCAGGCAACTTTCTTCTTGTCCTGGAGAATGTCCTTCTGGATCTTGTCGGGCTGCTTCTGCAGCGTCTCTTTAGCTTCCCGCAGAACCCGCTCGTGGTCTTCTTTGATCTTGGCCAGGTTCTCGGCGGCGGCAACCACTGCGTCCTCCCGGCTCAACACACCACCACCGCCCGCCTCCTCTTTGCCCCCGCTCGGCCTCACTGCTCGAACGGCGGGTGGTGGAAGAAAACGCCACTCAGCAGCTTGGAGGAATCAGGCAGGAACAAGATCGCCCCGAAGCAAAGCGTGATGAAGGCACTGAACACTAGCAGTGTATCTCGTAACCACTTTAAAAGTTATATCTCCATCCGGCAAGGGAAAAAAACGGGTAAATACAAACAAATGAAGAAATGCTCCAGTATCTATCCCACGGTAACTGGCCGACTGGCTTAGAAGGAAATCGCACGCAAATAAGCTAGCAGCAAGCAGCTCATTTGCATGCTATTTCCTTGATGCATGCCCATTTCTTAATGATTCGCTATGGAATTGGTAAGGGAAGGGCTGTAACGACTTTTTTAGTGCATCTGGCCCTTGATGTGCTATTCTCTATTGCACATTTCTCTGCATCTCTTAACTACTAAAAGAGCCGAATATAGAATATACTTCAAAAATAATACAAAATCTCATTACACTCACTATAGAAAATAGTATGTTTTTTATATATTTTATTATTATTTTATAAAATTTCCAAGAACAAACCTTTATAGGAAAATGACTATTCACATTATTAATGACATATTCTTAACAATCAATACTTATCCAAGAAATCACAGTCCTTCACTCATCTATAGTCCACTATTGGGGGCAATTCTCAATTTTTAGGAAACTATAGAAATTAGTTCTACAAAGAATTAGGCTTATAGGAGAGGTTCCAGGTTAATTGCTTTAAATCACGGTGTTAACGTAATTACAATTCTTGAGTGTGAGTTAGGTGTAGTCACCGTTTTAGAATCGAGAAATAGACAACTGTTTAGCATCAAAGAATACATGTTTTACTGATTTTAGCTTTAATACGCATTTACATGGAAAATTCAATCAAAATAAAGCACCCAATTGCAAAGCTTTTGGGCGCAATTTGAGAAATTCTTGTTGTTTCTTTTGAGTAACCCTGGAAACATCTGGGAACATTCTGACCTTAATATTCAGGAAAAGTTGTTCTCTATTGAGAAAAAATTGTTTCAATATCCAATCTCTATCTTGTTGTAATATAAAAGTCAAAATCAATGTTGCTGTTGTCATTCCTATATTATCATCTTCTAAAGTTTGGGTTAAATTCAAATCCATGACCTCTAATGACTCTTTCGTTCTTACTGCTATATCCAAGTTCTTCTTTACACCCGATAACAAGTAATAAATTTTTGCAATAGGAGGATAAGCTTGTTATGGAATCTTTAATACTGCAGTCAAATACTGGGTTTAGAAACGGCCTCACTTTTCCAAGGCCCTGCAAAAAGGACAAAACGATGGTCTGATCAGCAGAAGTCATTAGTAACCTCCAAGTAAGCAGTATATCGGACATCCAAAAAGCTCAAGCGCCAAAAGTCCTTAGGATATTAATCCTTAGCAAAGGACGGTAAAAACAGCAGCTGATTAAGATGGAAAAGCGGAGAAAACCCAACAGTGGACTATGAACCGGAAGGCTGACAGAGAAAGTTCCCATTTGCCAGGATCCAGAGTGGTGCGACTGAGAAAGTAGGCCTGTATGTTCTCCGCTCTCACAAAGAGAACTGTGGAGAGCTGAAGCAAGTGAGACTCTGCGCACTAGAAAAGCAAGTCCTCTTCCTCTGCCAGCAGAGGGTTGTGAATGCCCCTGACGGTTGATGTATGCAACTGCTGTCATATTGTCGGAGAGAACTCTCAACGGCCTCCCTACAGGAAAGGCCGAAATGCCAGCAAAACAAGGCGGGCCACCCAAAGCTCCAAGTGATGATGGGCCAAAGTGATTCCTCTTGGGACCAGAAACCATGACGATAATGGGAGAGACAATGCGTTCCCCACCCTGAGAGACTGACATCCGAGATCACCACTGTCCACTACAGGGGAACACCCCGGAGCAAATTATCCGCCTGGAGCCACCACATCAGACTGCATCGAGCCAAGGACTGCAAGCTAGACGTCTCTCATAGTCCTCCAAAACTAGGGACCAGCGACTCAGCAGGGACAGCCAAACGGGCCGCATGCGAGCCTAAGCCCACAGCACCACTTCCAGTGTGGCCGCCATCAATCCCAAAATCTAAGCATAATCCCAGACATGGAAGGTTGGAGACAACACCAAGCGCCAAATCTGGCTCTGGTGCTTGATGGACCTTGGTTTGGGGAGAAACACCCAACCTACCTACATGTTGAACAGAACTCCCAAATATTCCAGGGACTGAGAAGGCACCAGGTGACTCTTGGGCACTTTGATCACCCAGCCCAAGAATTGGAGAAGAGACACCACTCGCGCCGTGGTTCGAATACTGTTCTGGGACGAGGATGCTTAGATGAGCCAATTGTCCAAATAGGGTGGACCTGAATCCCTTCGCACCACAAAATGGCAGCTGCCACTACCAGCACCATGACATTTGTAAAGGTCCATGGAGCCTAGCAAGGCCAAAGGGCAGGGCTAGAAACTGGAAATGCTGACCCAAAACGGCAAACCTCAGACATCTCTGATGAGGGGACCAAATGGGAATATGCAGATATGCCTCCTTCAGGTCCAGTGCTGTAAAATGTTCTCTGTGTTGAACTGCCACAAACATAGAGCAACTGCCTCAAAGATAGAGCGAACAGTGTCCTTGCAGCAGAGGCAGACCTTGAGGGACCGAATGACCCTTCTGAGGTCTAGGATAGGACGGATGTCTCCACCTTTCCGGGGCACCATGAAGTAAATGGAGCAGTGCCCCTGGCCGTGCTCCACGGTGGGAATGGGCACCACCGCCCTAAGGCACTGTAGGTGCACAGTGGCCCGCACCGTGGCTCGCTTCCATGGAGAGGCGCATAGGGATGCCAAGAAAAAAATCTCCAACTGGAGAGGAGAATTCGAGCCTGTAGTCATTGCGAAAAAGATCCAGCACTCACTGGTCTGTAGTAATTTTGGCCCACTCCTCGCAAAAAGCAGAAAAAACATCCCCTTACCACCGAAGAGTGAGCCGGCGTTCCATCACTGGGAGGAGCGAGGAGCAGAGGATCTTCCAGGGGATCCTGCAGAGCGCTATCAGTCCAAAAGGACTGTTTCTGGCTATATCGAGATCTACCCACACAAGAGGGGCAGCTGGCCAGTACCTCCTATCTCTAAAACGAAACCACTAAGGAGTACCTTTTAGGAGAAGGACGAGGCTAACCTCTGGCAAATGCTGAGCCTTAGAGTCTCCAGGACTACTACTACTACTTCTTAACATTTCTAAAGCGCTACTAGGGTTACGCAGCGCTTGACCAAGTTCTCCAAAAACTGTCCAAACAAAAGCTTACCGTTAAAGGGTAGCTGAACCAGGCACTGTTCGTAAGCCACGTCAGCGGTCCAATGGCGCAACCATAATAGCCTACAGCTGGTCACCGCTGAAGCCATCTGTTTGACCGTTGTTCTGTCCAAGTCATACAGTGTGTCAACCAAGTAGGTCAACCCCAACTCAACGTCTGGGAGCTCAGGAGGGGGTTGAGCCTCTGACTCCAATAAGGAGTCAGCCACCTGTTGCACCCAGGAGAGGGACACACAGGCCACATAAGACCCACCAACAACCGCCTGAAAGCTAAGGCCTAAACCTCAAAGAACATTTTCAAAGCAGCCTCAAGCTTGTGATCCTGAACATCCTTGAGAGCAATGCCTTTATCCACAAAGTGCTCTTTTTGGTCACAGGCACCACCAAGGCATCCACCATAGGCAACCAGAAGCACTCCAATTCGTCCTGTGTCACAGGGTATAGGCGAGCCATCGCCGCCTTGGCCACCCATAGTCCTGCAACAGGACAACCACTGAGCAGAAATAAGTTCCCACATTGCTACGAGATCAGGAAAAGCCCTAGGCAAACTAGTAGTGCTAGCCAACTTAGGATAGCGGCAGCTTTATTGAGGGCCTCAGGAGAGGAAATGTTCAGAGCCTGAAAAGCCTTATAAACAAAGGCAGGCAATTCTCTTCATGGAACACTCGTACCACAAAGGGGGCATTTGCCTCAGAAGCAAGAGACTCCGCTTTGATGAAGGTCTCCATGTCATCCATAGCAAGACAAGAAGAGGCCTCGCCTCCAATCTAAACCTTCACCTAATGCTTTTAGATGCCGAGGCCTCATTGCCCGAAGGGGGTGGGCCTCCAGAAACCACCATCTCAGACAAAACTTCAGTCCCCAAGGATGCGTGCTTCAACACATAAGAAAGATGAAGCAGTTAAACAAACTCCAGGGAAAAGGGAAAATCAGAGCTGACCACTGGAGAACCAACTGGTGCATCTCCCTTGAAACCTGCACAAGTCATGAGAGTGGAAAAAGTCGGAGACAGATGCAAAAGCGTAGCAGCTGAAACCGCAGACAGCGAGTTGAAAACGGCTGCTGAGTCCTCTGAAAGAGGGGCAGAACACATCTCCCGCACATGGAAAGAGTCAGCCTCAACCTCCCCACTGGAGATCTCAAGGGTGTCAGAGCACAAGCACCCTCCGGGGCAATGCCCTAACGCTGTTCTTCACTTCCCATAGCAAGAACAGTGCTTCCCCAATTCTGCTGCCATAAAAGGCTGAAATAGAGCTGCTGCAAGGCAGAAAAAAGGAGGCACACACTGCAGCCGATCACAGGAACTCACGGTCCAGTGGGAAGGGAATCTTCGGCTCACTCCCAAACCGACAAGAACCTTGAGAGTGCAAGGTGAGGAAGGGAGGGCTGGTGGATAAACCCCCGGGACAAGGGTAGGAGTGGGGGAGGGACCTGGGGTGACCAGGTGTACCTCCTAAAGCTGGCACAGGAACCATGACGTCCCATTAGGCACAGTGCAAATTAGTGCTCTCTATCTCCACCTGCTGGTATTATGGACACATCCCACAGGTCTCTGGATTCATCTGATGCTAAGGAATATGCTTTTTTTTTTTAATGGTTATATTTCCTCAGAGGACACAGTAGGTCCATGTTTGAATGACTGTCAAGCAAATGAAATCTGCGACAGCCAAGTAAGGCATTTTTTTTGCATTATTATATTTTACCACCAAAACAATGCCCCATCAAGTACTACTGACATACTAAGAATGAATGTTACACTGTACCGCTTCATTTATTCTTGTTCTTTATGTTATTTATCGTGAGAACTGGTGCAACTGGGATACCGCTAGTGAGAAAGAAATAGCACAGATAAACAGACATGCAGAGTACATTGCAGAGTATATTGTAACTAGCAAAAAAAGGCCCGTTTCTGACACAAATGAAACGGGCACTAGCAAGGTTTTCCTCGGAGTGTGTATGTTTGAGAGAGTGTATGTGAGTGACTGTGTGTGAAAGAGAGTGAATGTGCAAGTGTGTGTGTGAGAGAGAGAGATAGTGATTCTGGGTGCAAGTGTGTGTGTGAGAATGAGAGTGTGTGCAAGTGCATATGTGAGACACAGTGTGAGAGACAGAGAGTGTGTTTCACACAGCTACAGTGTGTGCGAGAGAGAGAGTGTGTGTGAGACACAGACTCTCTGTGAGACTGAGTGTATGAGACCAAGAGAGTGTGTGAGTGACTGTGTGACACAGAGAGTGAATGTGAGACAGTGTGAGACATAGAGTGTGTGAGAGACAGTGTGTGAGAGTGAGAGAGAGAAACACATTGACTGTGAGAGAGAGAGAGAGAGAGAGTGTGTGTGTGAGAGAGAATGTGTGTGTGACAGAGACACCTCCCCCCCTCTCTGGTGTCAGCACCCCCCTCCCTCCCTCTCTCTGGTGTCTGAGCAGGACGCTGAGCTCTGGCTGTGCTTCAAGGAACTGACCAATCCTATTTAATAGAATGCACCTCCAACATTCTGAAGCCGAGAAACCTCGTGTGGTTGGTCACTTCTGCTTGTGACGAACCCGGAAGTACATGATGTCAATTCAGGAGATGGATACAGAGAGCAGGAATGCCTCAGCCATGCAGTCAGCTTCAGAATGTTGGAGGTGCGTTTTATTATACAGGATACTGGGAAAGGTGATATTTTTCTGTTTAATTTGTTGTGGGGACAACATGGGGAAAGGCAAGTATTATAAAGATCAGACTTGGAAATTTCTTCCTAAATGCCCTTCTCTATACACTCCTCTCCTTCCCTTTCCTCACGTTGTACCTACATGCTTGTGTACAGTGCTTTACACATCTAGTAGCACTGTAGAAATAAGTAGTAGTAGTAGTAATAGTAGTAGTAGGTATAGTACTCCCAAATCCACTGTTGTCTTCAACCAGTGCAAAGCTCCTCTTTCTTTCTTTCTCTCCCTTCCTGATCCCTGTGTTATCTACAGAACAGAGGAACAGCCTGTATAAATTGCATATATTTTGTTGCCAGAAAAATGGTTTTACAATGAACAAATCAACTTAAGGATCAAAGAAGGGTAATTTGGGCCAAGTGTTTTTACATGAATGTATGGATATTAAAGTAAAATAAAAATAAGGCATTACCTTTTTACTGAACTAACACATTTCTTGACTAGCTAGCTGAATGAGGAGCTCATTAGTTTAAGTGTATTGCAAATAGCCTTGAAAAGCAGAACTCTGTGTGATGAACTAGGCAGCCTCCAATTCCACCACCTGAATAAAACATCAGGAACAAACAGCCTGTACAAACTAAAATTTTAATAAACCATTAAAGTCATTTTCTCATCTGAGTTAATTATTAACAAAGAAGAAGAATCATTCGGTCACTTCTGCCTCAGCAAAAACTGTTTAACTTCAACTAATTGTATGTCTTATGGTAGTAAAATGAAGAAGAAAACAAAAGAGAGAATGTACTTCCCTGTTTCTTATCTACCCTTTTAAAGTCACTAAGGTCACTGTAGTCTACAAATACTAGTAACCGCATTTGAGTAGCTGAATACTACATGTACCTGACGTACAAATAATTGCCTATGGCAGCAGCACACTTACAAAGCTTCTGTAGCCTAGAAAACTATCAAACAGCCAACAATCTAATAAGGTTTTGCAAGTTTCTTGTTTCTCTTTATCGATAACACAAAATACGATCCCTATAGACTTTAATATAATTTCATCATTTCCACTGCACTTAGTACAGTTCAAGGTGGATTCCAAAAATTCATTAGAATGGCAGACAGTAACACAAAACAAATTATAATGAAATACATAAAAAAACAAATTATTAAACTATCTTAAGGTAAGTCTAGCCACATGGAAAAAATATGTCTTACGTGTGGGTTATTGTCAGTCTCCAGCAGGTTAGAAAGAAGGTAAGAAACTCTGATAAAGGACAGTCAGATAATCCAGCCAATATTTCACTACCAAAGCAGTACACTTATATATGGGCAAAAACAACAAACGTCTCCTTCCTCACAATGAATTTATAGAAAGCACCAACAAAACAAAAACCTGATGAAACCATCTAAACCAGGGTTGTACAACCTCGACCCTCGCAAGGTTGGGTTCCCCAATTAATATGCATGAGATCTATTTGCATACAATGGAGGCAGTGCATGCAAATAGATCTCATGAACCTTCATTGGGGAAATCCTGAAATCCCGACTGGATTGCGGCCCTCAAGGACCAAGTTTGGACAACCCTGATCTAAACAGGTAAACCAGAGAGCAGAATTTCTGGATTCACCTGCTGTGATTAAAGGAAAGAAAATGAGCAGGTAAGACATCATTTTTTCTTCCATTACATCAGCAACAGATAAGTCCATAAACTGTAGGATGTAGCAAAGAAGTCTTCAAGTAGAATGGGATTCTGATGCTGCAGCTGCAAGAACCGAGGCTTCAAAAGAAGCATCACACGTGGTCGAAATATCCTGACAATAATCCTTTGAAAAAGTATACAGAGAGGAACAGACTGCCGACCAACAGATCTCTTCTAGGGAGAAAGCACGTGAGTCAGGCCAAGACAGAGAGAGCTCTAGTGGAATGCACCTTATTTATTTATTAAAAGACTTTTATTCCACACTAATCACAAATGTTCTAGTCCAGTGTTTCCCAAGTCCAGTCCTGGAGAACCCCCTTGCCAGTCAGGTTTTCAGGATATCTAAAATGAATATGCATAAACCTGATTTACATACACTATCTATTATATGCAAATCTTTCATACATATTCATTGTGGATATCCTGAAAACCTGACTGGCAAGGGGTACTCCAAGACCGGACTTGGGAAACACTGTTCTAGTCTTAAGAGAAACTGGTGGTGTTTTGCCTACCAGAACATAAGCAGAAGAAAAAACATCCTTAAGCCACTGCACAATGGTAGCTTTAGATGCTGAGGAACCTTTATTAGGTCCCAAGTACAAAACAAAAAGATGGTCGGAGCAACAGAACTCATTGATGACTTCCAGATACTGAAGGAGGACTCAGTGAACATCCAGAAAATGCAAAGCAGAACTCCTGCACACAGTCCTCCCAACGAAAGGAAGGCAAGAACAGCAGTTGGTTCAAATGAAAAGTGGAGACCACCTTGGGAAGGAAGGATAGAACCAATCTGACAGTCACCCCTGCTTCCGAGAAACACAGAAAGAAATCCCTACAAAGACAGCCTGCAATTCAGAAATCCATCTAGCAGAAGAAACTGTGACCAAGAAACGCAGACTTTAAAGTGAGATTCTTAAGGGTTGCCTTACATAGAGGCTCAAAAAAAGCTTTGCTTAGAGCCTTTAGAACAAAGTTTAGATTCCATTCTGGACATGGAGTGCATAGTGGAGGCTTCAGGCAGATATCTCCCCTCAAAAACTAACAATATCTGGATGATCTGCTAGGAAGAGTACAGAAGATGTCCTTGAAAGCAAGCCAAGGCACAAGGCAGTCATCTGGTCCCAGGTGTTGTAATCAAGATCCTTTTTAGACCTTCTTGAAGGAAAGTCAAGATCTGAGGGTAACAAAGATCGCAAGGGAGAACTAGTTCTCTCTGAACACCAAGCCTCAAAGACTCTCCAAACTCTTGCAGAGGCAGCAGAGGTAGATTGTGTTCTAGCATGGAGTAAAGTCGCAATCACTTGCTCCAAATAACCTCTCTTCCTCAAATTAGACTGATCAAAAGTCAGGCCACAAGACCAAACGGGGACAGATGCTCCATCAGAACTGGACCTTGAAAGAGTAATACATGAACCAGAGGAAGACAAAAGGGCCGATCCCAAGCAGGCACTGCGTACATCTAGTAGCACTATAGAAATGATACGTAGTAATAGTAGTAAATGAGATCCACATACCAAGGCCACCTGGGCCAATCCAGGGATACAAGAATCACCTTCCTGAGATGAAATATGATGTGGTGAAGCACCCTGCCGAGCATCAGACAGGAAAGGCACTCACAGGGTGGACCTATCTCCGGCCAAGGCTGAGTCAATGCATCAGGCCTCTCCAAACTGTACTCTCTTCTGCTGAAAAAAATGGGGCACTTTGGCATTGTGTATCTGGATGCCATTAGGTCCAGAACTGGAGTTCCCCATTTCCTTGTGATCACAGCAGAAACCTCAGAGTTCCCGCTCCCCTGGGTCCAGCTAGCTCCTGCTCAAAAAGTCCACCTGGAAGTTGTGGGCTGCCAAAATCAATGGAATGTGCCTTTCTGCCCACTGAAACAACAAGTGCCTCTACAGAGTCAGGGGAGTGCTCCAACTGACCCCCTCCTTGTTGATGTAAGCTACTACCATCACATTGACTAATAAGATCCTGACTGATGGTCCCGGAGCAATGACTGGAAGACCATGCGGGCCAAACTGGTCTGAGTTTCAGATGACTGATGGATCCCAGAGCCTCCGCCTTAGACCAAAGACCCCGGGCATTGTGATGGAGGCACCGGGCTCCCCACCCAGACAGACAGGCATACATAATTACCATGATCCACGACAGAGTGGCCAGGGAAGCGGCCTAACATAAGTTGGACGACTGCAACTACCAAGACATGCCAAATCCTACCCATAGAGAAAAAAGGAGGCTACAATCACAGTCCTGTGACAAGGAAGACCAATGGGAAAGAAGGGCATTCTGTAAGGGACGCATGTGAGCCCTCGCCCAGGGAACCACCGCTAGCAAGAGTTACTGCCACAGAGCCCAGAACTTGTCCATAACTCCAGACCCACTGTAGCTTTTTCCTTCCTTTTTTTATCGTTTCAAAATAAATCATTACACAAGTATCCACTTGTTTAAGTAAAATGGAAAGTAACAAATATAGGAAATAATGCAAGAAAAAATAGCAAAAACCTTACTAGAAACATTCCAATCCTCCTTAGACCTCTAAACCTGGGGAGAGTGAAGGAAAGACAAGATCTTTTTACTAAAAATATTTAGAAAACATTCATTAACCCCAAAGGCCTAGTGTGAATCAGCGACAGCTAACCTTAGATCTTCCTTTCTGGAAACTGCTTCATATCAAAAAAAGCCCTCAACTGATTAGGAATAAAAAATATATATATATACCCTCCTGTTTACTAAGCCACGCAGCAATGTGAAAGGGCTGTGTCGTCATTAATGCACTGGCAGCCACTAGCAAAGCATAATAAACAAGGGAGATACTTTGTTCCACCACACTTAACTAAACATTTACACAGATAACAAGAAACTTGCTCCAACATTTTTAGTCTCTTGTCTCATGGTCTCTTGAGTAGACTTTTCTACATGTGGATAAATCCAGATTTTTTTGGCCATGAAACAAAGTCTGTGAATTATGGAAATAGTGTTTCATCACCAAATTCAAATCTTGTTCAAAATCGAATGATACCGCTCACCAAATCTTCTCCCTGTGCAGATGAGCTGTAGAACAGAAGTTTCTGTTCAGTGATTAAGGTCATTTTTTTATGTGAGGAAGGAGAAGCACAGAAAAGGGGGAGGGGGGAGGAACCTGGCACCACCAGGTGTACTACACTTAGGCACCACTACTAGCCTAAACGCCCCCAAGCTCAACCGAACCGGGAGACCCAGAACAGGAGCTAGATTACAGGTGAGAGTATAAATTGCTGGGAGACTGTACACCACCTGCTGGAAGTAGAGGAATACTGGCTGGCTTATCTGACTGTCCTATATATCAGAGTTCAGCTTGTTGCCCTCTATTGCGACCTGCTGGTAGACGGACATAACCTACAATTTACCAACTCATCTGCTGCTGTTTCCTAAAACACCAACATTAAAATCTTAATTAAAAAATATGAGGAATCAAGGATTAAATGTACTTATTTATGTAGAGAACTTAGGAATCCTGCACCACAGGTGCTAGTAGTGAATTTCAAAAGCCCTACCAGTAGCAGTATAATTTAGACTCTATAGCGACATCACTAGCTGGAGAGCAAGGAGCATTGCATTTTTTACCTTTCCAACCATGAACATATTCTAGAAAGTAGGAGTGTCCCTTGTGTCAAATATTCTAATCAGGGGAGGTGATTAGCAAGGAAGGGAACTGCTTAGGAGTATAAAAACCTGTGCAAAATTTAAATCTCTGTCTTTGGCTATTTGCTTCCCGGCTGCTGACCAAATATGTGAAGGGAGAGATATCCAACTTACAAACCCTAGCCAATTAAGTCCAAAAAGTCAAAGGATCTAGAGACATCTGATTGTAAAGAGAAGTCTAGATGCACATGCATATACAGTAAAAGGAGTCACTTAAGCTCTGTGCTGTATTTGGGACAGTGTAAACGTGTAACCTGCTGCATCCACTCTTAGAGCTGAGAAGTAGTTGGGCTCATTGGGTAACTACAGCTGGGCAACCAAGAACTTCAAAGGCTACCCCATAAGATCCTAAAATAAAATCTGGAAGCTGAAGGACCACAGGGACCATTTATAGCAACCAATCTCATGGGAATAACACTCCCATTATGAACCAGATTGTCATCCATTTTAATTCAGAGCCTCAGAAAACATGAGTCTCTCAGCATTGCTAACCTCAAAGACTCTTTTTAATATTACTTGACACTAATTAATACACTGTTCTAAGAAGGGTTATACAGAGAGTATCCATATATTCTCATGAGGAGTAACAGATAAAATGAAATAAAGAGATTTGCAAATAGTGTTTACCTATAGCCTCAGCCAAAATGACTTGCCCAAGATCGCAAGAAGAAGCAGCGAGATTTGAACTGGGCTTCAATGGTTGTAAGCCTGGTGCTCTAAACAGTAGGCTACTCCTCCACTCTATTAGTTTCATAGAGCATCCTCTTTTTTGTGTATGTTGTTTAAAGTTTTAAACAGCTCCTTATTTAACCCTTTTACCCCACTCATGATTTTATGAACTTCTATCATATCCCCTCTCAATTCTCTTTTCTCCAAGCTAACCACTTTAAAGTTTCTTCATAAACGAGGTGTTCTGTTCTCTTTATCATTTTGGTCACCCTTCTCTGAACCTTTTCTAGTTCCACTATACTCTTTTTGGAATGGGCAATAAGAACTGTACACAATATACAAGGTGCAGTTGAATTAGGGACTACTAAAGAAGTATAAAGATGTTCTCGGATTTATTCCATTTCTTCTTGAATAATACATAATATTCTATTTGCTTTTCTGGCAGCTGTGGCACACAAGGGAAGGGAAATGAGACTTGATATACCGCCTTTCTGAGGTTTTTGCAACTACATTCAAAGCGGTTTACATATATTCTGGTACTTATTTTGTACCAGGGGCAATGGAGGGTTAAGTGACTTGCCCAGAGTCACAAGGAGCTGCAGTGGGAATCAAACTCAGTTCCCCAGGATCAAAGTCTACTGCACTAACCACTAGGCTACTCCTCGACTCCAAGGCTGAAAATGTCAATATTCTGTCCACAATGACTCCAATTTCTTTTTTTCCTTGGGTGACTCCTAACAGAACCCAACATTCTTCCATGTTGTTAGGTTTATTCTTCTCTAAGGGTATTGCTCTGCTCTTATCCACATTAAATTTCACCTGTCATTTAGATGACCAGTTTCCTAGTTTTACAACATCCTTCTGCAAATCCTCACAATTCCCCACTGCTTTAACTACTTTGTAAAATTTTGTATCATTCACAAAATTGATCACCTCACTCATCATTCTTATCTCCACATCATTAATGAATAGGTTATACACAAGTCCCGGTACAGACCCATTGAGCACTTTACTACTGAACCTTGTCTTGTGTTTTAACCAGTTGGTAATTCACAATAGGGCATTGTCTCCTATCCCATTACTTTCCTAAGGAGTGTCTCATGAGGAAATTTGCCAAATTCCTTCTGAAAATCCAAATACAGTATGGCCCTTATTTCAAAAGCCCTTTCATATCTAAATAGAGGTATTTGCAAGTGTAGATTAGCTACACATTCAAACAGCAATTACAGAAAGTCACCATTTACAAGTGACATCTACACAATGTTCATATTTCAAATGGGGAATAGATAAAGCATGGTTCAGGTGGTCAAAAATCTAGACATGTATTCCCCATTTTACAATGAGAATACATATCATGGGCAAACATTTTGGGCACCAGCCTTTAAACCTGTCCTGAGGCATGCACAAGGGACAGGTGCTGTTTTGAAGGGACACGTGCAAAGGCTGAGGCCCCCTCACCAAACAACGGTACATTTCCTCATATTCCCCGGCTCTTACTGAGGGTCTCTGGTGGTCTAGTGGGAGCAGGAATGATCCCCCCACTCATTTCTGCTGCACTTTGGCCCAGTTCAAAATGTCATCCATGACCCCTAGTGGTAGCCTCATGCCAATGTTTGTACTCATTCATATCTTCTTCATTACACAACAAGCCAGGCCAAGGACCAGATTGAGAACCCCCACTCTACAGCAACACTCGAACAGTACTGCAGTGAAGATAAAATCTAGAGTAGCATTTCTCAACTGGGGTTCCACAATCACTCCTAAAGGGTTTCATGCAATTTTCAGGTCATGCAGAAAATGTTTCTCCTTGTTCCAATGCGCACAGCTGTCGCCCTCTAGCACCATGTAACTCTCAATACATTTGAACCACCAAGTACTCAAACTTCCGCTTCGGTCTCGTAGTATCACGTTTTGTGACAAAACAACACAAGAGTTAGGTGCATTTAAGCCACTGGTACCCAATTCATTAGCCTGAAAACTACTTTGACACGTTACTATGAAAGACAATATAGCAGAAGACAAACACAAACTAAGAGCTGCACAGTGCCAGAAGGCAACAGCTGTACAACTGTGACTGTAGACATCAAAGTAAGTTGAGGACAAGGTAAGAGAGAGAGAGAGAGAGAGAGAGAACATTAGAAAATATCTTGACCCACAACACAAGTGATCCCATCAGTTAAAAGAAAGATAGGGAAATGGGGATTAGGCTAGTGGATTTTTCCCTTATTCACACTCCAGTTAGACTCTTCTTATCATCCTAATATTGATCAGCTTCATACGCATGAATTCAAAGCCTTGAAAGTTTTTGTGTGTTCAACTACAACCGACTAACCCACAGAAAAAAATTCAAGGCAAAGATTGAAATTGGGTGATATTTGTTACATGGCAGTTAAATAATATAAAGTATGTTGAAGCAACAGAATTAATAGTCATACCACCCATTAAGCTTTTGTTGAGTCTCTATTCCTTCGCTATGTGTCTCCTTACTGTACTACGGCTACAAACAAATGTCAAGTATTGCAGTGCATTCTTCATTAAAAATGCAAAAAATTAAAATCATGATAAAAATGTGGTTTTGTTGTAGAAATATTATTTCAGTACAAATAAAGTCAGTTAATAAATAAAGTAGTAAGGCAGAGGACATCTTAATTAATAAAACCATTTAAAAATACAAGATCTCAAGACTACCAGGGTTTGTGCCTCAGGTGGTTTGTTTCTGGCTTGCCTGAGCTGAATCTAGACATAAAGACAGTTTATAAGTACTATACTGGCTAAAGCAAATATCTTTATTTTGGTTGAAGACCTCATGATATTCGCTATACAAATGCCTGCAATACTAAAAGCATGACAAATTATTAGGTTTTATGGTTTAGGAATAAAATTACAAATCACCTACCTTTCCATCTACTTTATAACAGTTTTCAGAATTGCACATTTTGATACATTTGCCATCAATTCCTTGAAAGACATACAAAACGTCTCTAACAAGGGAGCTCTCAGTTAATTCTTCAGACCCTAAAATGACAATGGTTGAAATTAGATATTTTGAACACATTTTATCATGTTTATTACCATGTTTGGACTTTGTGGAGAGTCAAGTCAGACATTATTATATCCCAGTGATAATTAATCCAAGACAGTATATAAACCACTTGTCTAACAGACTTTCGCATAACCCTACCTATATCAGATTTTCAACATGTGACACATGTAGGCTCTAATTTATCACCTTCTACTAATCACAATAATAGAAATAGAAAGAATTGTTCGAAGACTTTTTACAAAAGGAGTCAATTAGTTAAAATTCCAATATCAAATCAAAAAAAAATCATGTTTATCTACCTATGCCTGTTGGATATATAAATGCTCACTCTGTCATAAATAAAACTGAAATAATTTGAGACTGGATAGAAGAGTCTCAATTTGGCATAACTTATTGTTGAAACTTGGCTTCAAATGATGGATGATTCAGCAACCCTAGACATTTGCCCACCAGGATATAAAATTCTTCATCTACCCAGAACTAAGAAAAGGAGAGGAGGCATGTAAAAATTATACAAAAATTGCAAACTCCCCAACTAGAAATTGCAATACTCTCTATAAAAGATTCTTATCAAAGCCAATTCAAATATTATTAGTATATCAGCCCCCTGGAACATGGGAGCAAGTGGAAGCAGTGTTGAATGAATTCACTGCAACTGCTTCTGTCAATAACGATGACATTTTGTTGACTGAAGATGTCAACCTTCACCTTGACAATCCTAATAGTCCATAACACCAAGCAAAGTCTTCAGTTGAGGCAATTCTCAATCTTCAATGCCAATCTTCTCATGTCAAAGGTCACCAACTGGATATATTAGCAACCAAATTTGGAGACTCATTTAATTTCCCCCTGTTCAATCCACAATGGTTACCTATTCCTTGGTCAGATCATAGCTGCCTCACATTTAGATTACATCGAATGGAAACTACATTTAATCTTAAAACAAGAAAAGATTCTCATATCTTTCAAACCAGAGGCAAAATTGACCCTATAAACTTTTGGCCAAATGAGCAATTTAGTCAACTATTTTCCTCTCCTCCATCCATTGACTTTATTCAACAATGGAATGACACCTATAGCACAGTTCTAGACAAGATAGCACCGATCTAAACCAAATCCAGACCTAATCCAAGGTTATCTCCCTGGTACAATGTAGATCTCTTAGAAATGAAAAGAAAATGTAGATGATATGAAAGAATTTGGTCCAAAACTAAAACTAATGATAATTGGATAAATTGGAAATAGTTCCTAAGAGAACACAAACAAATGATTTCCAAAGTTAAACACTCTAAATTCATAGTCAAAACAACAATTAACCCTAGAAAATTATATGCTTTAGTTAATTCATTGCTGAATAATCAACAGGTATCCTCCATAAATGAATCTATCCCTTCAGCGGAACAATTGGCCTATTATTTTGAACAGAAAATAACTAAAATAAAACAAGAATTGAAATACCCTTCCATTTCATTAGAGCAATTCTTTAATTTACAAAATCAATCACCCTTTTGCTCTCTATGAATAGAATTTGGTCGACATTTCAACCTATCGCATCGGACCAAGTCAATCATTTTCTTCGCAAACACACCAAATCACAATGCTTGCTTGACTCCTGTCCTAATTATCTCTTGAAACAAGCCCTTAAGGTTTTAATTGATCACCTATATTCAAGTCTAATTTTAATGTTATCAGGGTATATTCCCTACTTGCAATGGTAGCATAATCTTACCTCTGATCCTGAAAAATAGTCAAATTAGTATTGTTTCCAACTACACATCAGTGGCCTCAATACCTCTATTAGTCAAAGTTTAGGAGGGGCTAATCACTCATCAGTTAATGGAATATCTTCAGCATCATTCTATTCTACAAAAATATCAATCGGGTTTCAGGTTCTCGTATACTGCTGAAACCGTTCTTACTACATTAGTAGCCTATCTTAGACGAGAATTAAGCTTAGGCAACAAAGTTTTAATTCTTTTGCGGCTAAGAGATGAAGAAGGTCGTGCTGGTTACTGGAGCCAACAGTGGCATTGGTTTGGCTCTGTGTGAGAGACTGCTTACAGAAGATGACCAGATTCATCTGTGTCTGGCCTGCAGAAATATGCAAAGAGCTAAGGCTGCTCGCATCTCACTGTTGTCCTTACACCCTGCTGCTGACATCAAATACCTGCTACAGGTACCGGCAAGTTGACTTCCTGTATTTGAATGCTGGGATAATGCCTAATCCATGCATCAACTTAAATGTATTTCTTTCTGGCCTCTTCTCCAGAAAAGTTATCCATATGTTTACAACAGGAGAGGGACTTCTGACCCAGAAGGACCAAATCACTGATGATGGCCTGCAAGAGGTGTTTGAGACCAATGTTTTTGGACACTTTGTACTGGTAGGGCATCCTAGATATGATATATTTTTATATGGACTTAGCTCTGTCTTCTGCGATGTCGTTTTGGATGGTTAAAAAAAAATATATATATATATAAGAAAGAGTGAGCAACCAAAAGGATGGGTTCCACCTTATCTAGGGTGGAACCAGACTGCTGCCTATTTATCTTTAAAAATGAGAGAGAGCTTTTAAACTAGATAATGGTGGACGACAGGTGTCTTTCAAAGATACAGAAGTTAGGACATCCTAACTGAGAAGTTGGAAAAAAAAAAAAGGTAAAAACAGACCAGGTGTCTGTAAGTAAAGAGCAGACAGAAATATCCCAAATTACCGTTATCAGCTGATAAGCAGATTGTTAATACAAACAAAAAACATACTTCAAAATGTATGTATACAAATGCTAGAAGCCTAAAGAGTGCAATGAAAGAATTAGAATGAAGAAGTAGATATAATTAGCATCTCTGAGACGTGGTAGAAAGAAGATAACCAATTGCTTTTTTTTTTTTGTCTATTAGATTATAAGCTCTTTGAGCAGGGACTGTCTTTCTTCTATGTTTGTGCAGCGCTGCGTACGCCTTGCAGCGCTATAGAAATGCTAAATAGTAGTAGTAGTAAAGTTTTAATTCTCCATTTGGACATGTCTAGTGCATTTGATACAGCAGATCATGACATCCTTTTAAACATACTTCACTATTATGGAATCTGTGGAACTGTCGAAATGGTTGTCTGGATTTTTAAAATCCAGGTCTCACCAAGTTAAGTAACTGCGTACTATCTCGTTGCCATAGGTTTCTTGTAGTGGAGTGCCACAGGATTCTCCTCTGTCACCTATTTTGTTTAACATTATGATGATCCCTTTAGGCCATTTGCTAGAATCAAACGGGTATTCAGCATTCATACATACTGCTGATGTTTCAATTTGTGTCCCATTCATCAAAGAATTACATGAGATTGCAAACAAAATCAAAGCAGGTATTGATTTAATGGAATCTTGGGCTCTTAATTTCAAATTGAAACTTAATACTAATAAAATGAAATTTATAGTAACTAGCCCTTATCACCCAATAACCATCTCAAATTTTAAGATTGATAGTGATACTTATTCTTTGGATTCAACAATGAAAATCTTGGAGCTCTTAATTGATCAGTTTCTTTCTTCTGATTGCCAAATTTCCAAAGTAGTCTAAAATGTCTTTAATTCATTGTGGCGCTTAAAAGATTAAGACCATTCTTTCCAAGAACAGTCTTTTGCACGTTAATTCAGACGTTAGTCACAACTAAATTTGACTACTGCAATTCAATTTATGCAGATATTAAGCTGAGGGGCTCTTTTCAAAGCACTTAGACTTATAAAGTTCCATAGGCTACTATATATATATGTAACTTTGTAAGTCTAAGTGCTTTGAAAATATGCCTCTGAGTCTCCTAAGAAAACTACAAACTGCACAAAACATGGCTGCACACCTTATATATAGATCACAAAGTTACGTTAAAGCATCTCCTCTTCTTAAGGATCTACATTTGTTACCTTTCAATGAAAATTTCATTTGAGCTCTGTGTTCTTGTTCATCAGATTCTTTAAGATTTCTTATAATCTTATACAATAGATCTCATTAAGTTATCACTACGAAATGTCACCTCATCATCTAGAGAATCTCATATATTACATTTTCCCAAATTGTAAAAACTTAACCTACAGAACTATCCATAATGCTAATTTTTATTACCAAAGTATCAAACTCTGGAACTCATTACCCAAGAATATCAGACACTCAATTGATTATACATCGTTTAGAAGGAAAAATTAATTCTTACCTGATAATTTTCTTTCCATTAGTCCCAACAGATCAATCCAGAGAATTGTGGGTTGTGTCCCTCTACCAGCAGGTGGAGATAGAGAGAATCTCCGAGGTTTGCTATATGTAGACATGGGCAGCCAAGTAAATCTCAGTATGAACGATACCAAAGCAGTGGAATAGAAACAATAAAAAAACTCTCCTGACAATCAGACCAAATGCCCAACATACTTCCACCACTCGTAAATTTATTTCTTTTTATTATTAATCAAACGAAGGAACATTCAGAACCACGAAACCCGAAAAAAAAAAAATAACCAACCGAAACAAAACCGCAGACAGTAAATCAAGGGGGGGGGGCCTCTGGATTGATCGGTTAGGACTAATGGAAAGTGAGGATACTTACCTGTAGCAGGTATTCTCCGAGGACAGCAGGCTGATTGTTCTCACATTTGGGTCGACGTCCGCATCGGCCCAGGAATCAGCATTTTACAAGCAAAATATTTAAAAAAGTTCTGGAATCTTCTGGTGCACGTGCACCATGCATGCGTGGACTGATTTCCAGCCCGTCGGGTGAGCACGTCTTCTAAGTTTAATCAAAAAGCAAATAAACAAACAAACAACAACAACTCCAAAGGGGAGGTGGGCGGGTTTGTGAGAACAATCAGCCTGATGTCCTCGGAGAATACCTGCTACAGGTAAGTATCTTCACTTTCTCCGAGGACAAGCAGGCTGCTTGTTCTCACATGTGGGGTATCCCTAGCAACCAGGTTCACTCAAAACAATGAACACTGGTCAATTGGGCCTCGCAACGGCGAAGACATAACTGAGATTGCCCTGAAACAATAAACTAACTGAGAGTGCAGCCTGGAACAGAACAAAAATGGGTCTAGGGGGATGGAGTAGAATTCTAAACCCCGAACAGATTCTGCAGCACTGACTGCCCAAACCGACTGTCGCATCAGGTATCCTGCTGAAGGCAGTAGTGAGATGTGAATGTGTGGACGGATGACCATGTTGCAGCCTTGCAAATCTCTTCAATGCAGGCTGACTAAGTGAGCCACTGACGCAGCCATGGCTCTGACATTATGAGCCATGACATGGCCCTCTCGAGTCAACCCAGCTTGGGCATAAGTGACGGAAATGCAATCTGTTAGCCAACTGGAGATTGTGCATTTTCCGATGGCGACTCCCCTCCTGTTCGGGTCGAAAGAAACAAACAACTGGGCGGACTGCCTGAAGGGTTTTGTCCGCTCCATGTAAAAGGCCAATGCTCTCTTGCAGTCCAAGGTATGCACACTGTTTTCGCTAGGGCGGGTATGAGGACGGGAAAAGAATGTTGGCAAGACAATTGACTGGTTCAGATGGAACTCCGACACCACCTTCAGAAGGAACTTAGGGTGGGTGCGGAGGACTACTCTGTTGTGATTAAACTTGATATAAGGTGCATGCGCTACCAAGGCCTGAAGCTCACTGACCATATGAGCTGAAGTAACAGACACCAAGAAAACGACCTTCCAGGTCAAGTACTTCAGATGGCACGAATTCAGTAGCTCAAAAGGAGCTTTCAACAGCTGGGTGAGAACGACGTTGAAATCCCATGACACCGGTGGGGGTTTGACCAGGGGCTTTGACAAAAGCAAACCTCTCATGAAGCGAATAACTAAAGGCTGTCCAGAGATAGGCTTACCCTCTACATGGTGATGATAAGCACTAATCACACTAAGGTGAACCCTTACGCAGTTGGTCTTAAGACCAGACTATGACAAGTGTAGAAGGTATTCAAGCAGGGTCTGTGTAAGACAAGGAGATGATCTAGGGCCTTGCTGTCACACCAGACGGCAAACCTTCTCCATTTGAAATAGTAACACCTCTTCGTGGAATCTTTCCTGGAAGCAAGCAAGACTCAAGAGACACCCTCTGAAAGACCCAAGGAGGCAAATTCTAAGCTCTCAACAACCAGGCTGTGAGGGCCAGAGACTGGAGGCTGGTATGCAGAAGCGACCCATCGTTCTGGATAATGAGGGATGGAAAACACTCCAATCTCCACGGTTCCTCAGAGGACAACTGTAGAAAAAGAGGGAACCAAATCTGACGTGGCCAGAAGGCAGCAATCAGAATCATGGTTCCGCAGTCTTGCTTGAGTTTCAACAAAGTCTTCCCTACTAGAGGTATGGGAGAATACGCATACAAGCCTGTCCCCCAATGCAGGAGAAAGGCATCTGATGCTAGTCTGTCATGGGCCTGAAGCCTGAAACAGAACTGAGGGATCTTGTGATTGATCCGAGTGACTAAAAGATCCACCGAGGGGGTGTCCCACGCTCAGAAGATCTTGTGTATGATGCTCGAGTTGAACAACCACTCGTGAGGCTGCATTATCCTGCTCAACCTGTCGGCCAGACTGTTGTTTATGCCTGTCAGATAAGTGGCTTGGAGAAACATGCCGTGACGGAGTGCCCAAAGCCACATCTGAACAGCTTCCTGACGCAGAGGGCGAGACCTGGTGCCCCCCTGCTTGTTGGTGTAATACATGGCAACCTGATTGTCTGAATCAAAATGATTTGGTTGGACAGCCGATCTCTGAAAGACTTTATAACGTTCCAGATCGCTCGCAATTCCAGGAGGTTGATCTGAAGACCTTTTTCCTAAAAGGACCAAGCTCCTTGAGTGTGAAGGCCATCTACATGAGCCCCCCATCCCAGGCGGAATGCATCCGTCGTCAGAACTTTTTGTGACTGAGGAATTCGGAATGGGCATCCCAAAGTCAAATTGGATTGAATCGCCCACCACTGAAGGGAATTCCAAAAGACGGTGGACAGTTGGATCACATCCTCTAAATCCCCCGCAGCGTGACACCACTGAGAAGCTAGGGTCCATTGAGCTGGTCTCATGTGTAGACGTGCCATGGGAGTTACATGAACTGTGGAGGCCATGTGCCCCAGGACTCTCAACATCTGCCGAGCTGTGATCTGTTGAGATGCTCGCACTATGGACACGAGGTTGTCTGCCCTTGCCTCGGGAAGATAAGCACGAGCTGTCTTTGTGTTCAACAGAGCTCCAATGAATTCCAATTTTTGAACTGGGGTGAGATGGGACTTGGAGTAACTGCTTACGAACCCCAGTAGTTCTTTTTTTTTTTAATCATTTATAATTTTTTTCATTTTACAAGGATCACTTGCAAAACAGTAAAACAGAGATGATTGTACATTTAAAACAATATTAGAAGAAAACAAATCTCAACAAGATAAATGGATTTTATACAATCTTTCTCTTTCTTAGACCACAAAATAAATAGGGAGAGTGAAACAAGACAAGGAGATCAATTTAAACAACAGCAAACAAAGAAAACGTGGTATTAACCCGATTATCCCCAGTTATTATTTATCTAAATCATTATTCCACATTGATCATCTGGTTGTTTTCTTCAAGACCATAACGGTGCATAGTCCATCAATTTCATTGGAAACATACTTATTGTCCAATATTAGTGAAAGTAATAAACCCGATTTCATTTTTTTTCCCTTTTAAAACCAGAAATTGTTTAACAATACAAACCCTTGAATCTCCAATCCAATTCCTGCTGATTAAAGTAATCCCAGTTTCACAGGCTTCACTCCTTTTGAATTAATATATTAAGAGGAATCATTTCAGAGGAAAAAAAACATTAGGAGTCATACCCGGAACTCTGGGAAAACAACAATCTCGATATTAATCATCTGTAACAATATTAATTTTGTTCAAATTTTTCTGGTCTTTTATCATTTTCAAATCTTAACCGTTTCCTACTTCAGTAGAACTTCATTTGCTGTATATTCTCAAAGGATTCGATTAGATTATCCATGTGGCTCATTAACAAGACTATCTGAAACAAAGTCATTCTCTACCACCGTCAGGTCCTGGAGCACCCTCCAGATGACATTCAATGCAACCTCCACGGGAGCCAAAAACTCCAAGCTGATAACTCTTAAGGGTTTAGGAGTAGCACCGCCGACATGGGTTCAGCTGTAAATGACTTCCGTTTCAGCATACACTCCTGACTCACTCCTCCACTCCTTTGGGCATGGTGGTTAAATGATTTTTGAGCGATGAAGTTGTTTCCAGGTCCAAGAGCATCGACGCTCCTTCGTCGGCGCTAATCAAAGGACTCATCAACCCAGTCATCTATGGGCAGCTCGTCACACAGCGGTCCCACACTTGCTGCACAGGGGACAAAACGCTGGTCATCGGTGGCTGACCCCCCATTGTCCCCTTCCTCTGTTAAGACAACTGCGATGCAGAGAGGAAATTTCAAGTGAACAAAAACTGAACTTCAGAGGACAGCTGGGCCGTTGAGTGTACAAGCTTCAGGTCACCATCTTTCCCCTCTCCCTAATTTGGGACACTCTTTGTCTGGTTTCTCCTCAGAGGCCTGTCTGATATGGGTAACCCTTCAGCATAGCCCTCTGAGTCATTGAAACACGGAAGCCCCTCCACCACTTACAAGGTGGTGTCCCTTCGGAGGGGACCCCAGTAGTTCTAGCACCTGAATAGTCATTCGCATGAACTGTAGAGCACCTGCTTCCGAGGTGCTCTTCACCAGCCAATCGTCGAGATACGGGAACACATGCACTCACAGTCTGCATAGCGATGCTGCGACTACCGCCAAGCACTTTGTGGACACTCTTGGCGCAGACGCCAGACCAAAAGGCAGTACACGGTACTGAAAGTGCTGTGTTCCTCCTGTGAGCTGGAAGTATCGAGATGTGTGTGTAAGCATCCTTTAAGTCCAGAAAGCATAGCCAATCATTCTCTTGAATCATGGGAAGAAGGGTTCCCAGGTAAACCATCCTGAACTTTTCTCAAACTAGAAATTTGTTGAGGGCCCTTGGGTCTAGGATGGGAAACATCCCCCCTGTTTTCTTTTGCACAAGGAAGTACCTGGAATAGAATCTCAGCCCTTCTTCCCCTGATGGAATGGGTTCGACCACACTAGCCTTTAAAAGGGCAGAGAGTTCATCTGCAAGTACCTGCTTGTGCTGGGAGCTGTAAGAATGAGGTCCCTGTGGGCAATTTGGAGGTTTGGATTCCAGATTGAGAGTGTATCCTAACCGGACTATTTGAAGAACCCACCGGTCGGAGGTTATAAGAGGCCACCTTTGGTGAAAAAATATCAACCTCCCTCCAACTGGCAAGTCGTCCGGTACAGACACTTTTATTGAGGCTATGCTTAACTGGAGCCAGTCAAAAGCCCGTCCTTTGCTTTTGCTGGGAAGCAGTATGGGCCTTAGACGCACGCTGTTGACGAGAACGAGAACGAGTACGCTGTGGTTGAGCCTGGGCAGGCTGCCGAAAAGCAGGAGTGTACCTACGAACAGAATAGGAATAGGGAACACTCCTCTTCCCCCAAAAAATACCTCCTAGATAAGGAGCCAGTAGCAGAAGGCACCCGGTGGGAGAGAGAATCCACAGCATCATTATGCTTCTTGATCTGATCAACAAGATCCTCTACTTTTTCACCAAAAAGGTTGTCCCTCCGGCAAGGAACATCCGCCATCCGCTGTGAACAGAATGATCCAGGTCAGAGACACGCAGCCATGAGAGTCTGCACATCAATATACCCTGAGCAGCAATTCTGGATTCTACAGGCCAGGAACTTTCGACACGCCTTCTGCTGCCTGTCCACTTGGCGAAAAGGCTCGGCCAGCTCCATAGGGAGTGCATCAACCCAAACTGGACAGTTGACGTATCAAGTCCCGCAAGTGTACGCTTGTGAAGAGCTGGTATGACTGGATCTTGGCAGCAAGCATAGCGGCCTGATATGTCTTCCTCCCAAAAGAATAAAGAGTCCTAGCTTATCTGCCTGGGGGCGCTGAAGAATAGTCTCTAGTAATCCTGGCTCTCTTGAGGACGGAGTCCACCACCATGGAATTGTGGGGTAACTGAGACCTCATCAACCCAGGTTCAACGTGGATACAATACTGGGATTCAGCTTTTTTCGGGACCACGGGGAGAGACAGAGGGACTGACCAGTTTCGCATAAGGACTTCCTTCAGTACCTTATGCAGAGGAACTGTCACAGCTACTTTAGGTGGAGAACAATAATCCAAGACCTCGAGCATCTCAGTCCTGGGCTCATCCTCAACCTCCCAAAGGACGCATCAGAAGAAAAGCACCTGGGATCCTCACCTGACTCCCATGAACGCTCCTGCTCAGTGTCGGATAAAACCTGAGTTAAGGTACTTTGACACTGGACCTGCCTTGATGCCGAGGAACGATGTCCTCTATGGCGATGTTGAAAGGTTGATGCCCTGTCCGACTGGGTGGCAGCCAAAGTCGATGCTGCAGGCGGCATCGCAGTCGGGGACCTCACCACAGGTAAAGGGCCAGACACCGCTGCAGCAGATGGTACAGAAGGTGCAAGCACCCCCGACAACGAAGCTGACTGACGTAGCAGTCCCTCCAGACGTTCTGGAAACAAAGCCCGGACGCGCTCGTCGAGAGCCGCCATCGGAGAAGACTGCGGGGTCGGTGGGATAAGCAGTGTCAGAACCCGTGGAGGCTCGGGAACAGGCATCGGGCTGCTGGGAGACCGAAACATTGGCACCTCCTGTATCGATGGGGAGCGATCCTCTCGGCGCCCACGCTTCTCAGGTGCCAACTCTCTCGACGTCCCAGAGCTCCTGGTACCATGTGTCGAAGGAAAATGATGACGGTGCATCTTAGCTTTCGCTCGACGCTCGTCATCAAGACTCCTCGGTACCGAGGAGGACGTGGAATCCTCATGCCTCTTCGGGACCAGGTCAGACAAAGGCCGGTCCCGGGGGGCCTGCATAACAGGAGACCTCGAAGCAGGTGGAGATCCACTCGACACCTCACTGCTCCCAGCACAAGTTGGTCTCATAGCAGCTATTACCTCTCTCCCCGACGTCGATGCTCCCTTCAATGTCAACGCCGACGACGCCAACCTCGGTACCGATGTCAAATTCGATGTGGAAGGACCGGACTGAGCCCCAAAAAGTTTTTCTCACTGGGCCTCTCGAGACGCTTGGGTCCGTTTCTTCATACGAAGGCACAGACTACAAGCAACTGGGCTATGGTCGGGTCCAAGGCACTGGATACACCAAGCGTAGGTATTGGTACCTGAGATCGTACGGTTGCACCGAGTACAACGCTTGAAGCCGCTGGGTGTCTTCAATGACATGGAAGGAAAAACGGCTTCGGCAAAATCAAAAGACGCGATTGTGCCTAAAAAAAGAAAAAGCCACAAAGAGAAAAAGGGAGAACCCGACCACGCACCCATAAGGCCAACCGTGACGAAAAAGAAAGAAAACTTAAAATAGGTGAAAAAAACTAAGGGAAACTAAGGGAACCTTATTTTTTTTTAATCTTATAAGAAAAAAATAAGAAAAGAAAAAGAAGCGAATGAACTCGCAAAGAGTGAAGACTCTTCCTGGGCCTGAAGAGGAGCAGAAACGAACGCGGCCACACCTCAACGCGAAATAAGAAAAAATGAAGGGGCATGCTCACGCGGCGGACGGGAAATTAGTCTGCGCATGAACGGTGCATGCTTCACGCGCGCCAGAACTCTGGCAAAACTTTTAATTTTTTTTTTTTGCTTGCAAAATGCCGATTCCTGGGCCGACGCAGACATCGACCCACATGTGAGAACAAGCAGCCTGCTTGTCCTCGGAGAATGTCATAATCTCTATATATATAAAATGCACCTCCAACGTTCTAATGAACCCTAAGCCGGAAACTTGAGGTGGCATAGATATCCGGTTTAGTGTCTGCCCCGCCCTCGCGTCACAACGTGATGACGTCGAGGGCGGAGCATTGACACTGAACGAATGGCATTGCCTCGCCAACCCAAGAGCAGCCGAGGTTCGTGCAAGAAATGCGGGCACAGCATCGCCAAGGACTCGCTGCGACTGCCCATCATGGTGCAGGTAGGCGTGTGCGCTGCAGCACATGGGGGCGGGGAGCAGGGCTCGCATACCGGCGAACGCGCTGATCGCTCAAAACCTTGCTAGCGCCAGTTTCATTGCTTTCTGAAATGGGCCTTTTTTACTAGTAAATAAATAAAAGTGGGAAGTACTATCAACTACTATCTCTATTTCCAGCCTTTCAGGTATAAGACTTTGCAGAGGCCTCATCCAACAAATATTTATTTATTTATTTGTTACATTTGTATCCCACATTTTCCCACCTATTTGTAGGCTCGATGAGGCTTACATAGTACCGGAGAGGCCTTTGCAGGCTCTGGTGTGAACAAATACAGGGTGATGTTGTGGTAAGATCAAGTTCATGTGGCACAGCCACATTAGGGAATCGAAGAACAGAAGAGTTGTGTTATGTCCATTACGTGCTTTAGTTTGGTTGTGTTGCAAAGATTAGGCATTTAAGTTGGATTGGTAGGGTATGCCTTTTTTTAAACAGGTTGGTTTTTAGTGATTTCTGGAAGTTTAGGTGGTTGTACGTTGTTTTGAAGGCTTTTGGTAATGCGTTCCACAGTTGTGTGCTTATGTAGGAAAAACTAGATGCGTAGGTTGTTTTGTATTTAAGTCCTTTGCAGCTTGGGTAGTGCACATTTAGATAAGATCGTGTTGATTCGCATGTATTTCTAATTGGTAAGTCGATCAAGTCTTTCATGTAACTCGGGGCTTCTCTGTAGATGATTTTGTGAACCAGGGTGCAGATTTTGAAGGCGATGTATTCTTTGATTGGGAGCCAGTGTAGTTTTTCGCGGAGGGGTTCTGCGCTTTCAAATCGCGTTTTACCAAATATAAGCCTAGCTGCCGTGTTTTGAGCGATCTGAAGTTTCTTTAAGATTTGCTCTTTACATCCCGCATAAATTCCATTGCAGTAATCTAAGTGGCTTAGTATCATTGATTGTATCAGGTTGCGAAATGTTTCCCTCGGGAAGAATTGCTTCACGCGTTTGAGTTCCACATTGAGTGGAACATTTTCTTTGTTGTGGATGCCACTTGGCTCTCTAGTGTTAAGTTACAGTCCACTGTAACGCCGAGGATTTTCAAGCTGTCTGAGATAGGAAGGGTGTGATCTGGGGTGTTGTTACTTCTGGGGATGTCCGTGCTGTGTTGGGATGAGAGGATGAGACAATGAGTTTTTTCTTTTTTGAGATTTAGTTGAAATGCATTTGCCCATTAGGTAGCTGGGACAGGTATCTACTTTACAGTGAGTGTTGGAAAACCTATTACTCACCTGGGTAACTGTTTTGACGGTAAGGAGGGCGAAGTTTAACCAGGTCCGATCTGCCGGGTATTCTCTAATGGTTGGGTCCAATTAATTAAGGAAGTTTTCAAAGTCGGTGTTGTTCTGAGGTAGCGTGTTGCATAGGTTTACAATTTTTTCATTGAAGTACTTTGCAAGTTTATCTGCAGATGGGATGTCTGTATTCGTGGTAGTGACCAAGTTGGTGTCTAGGAGTTTGTTCACGAGTTGGTATAATTTCTTCATGTCTTTGTAATCTGTCCTTATTTTGGTTTTATAGTATGATCTTTTGGACTGTCTTATTGCGTATTTGTATTTTCTTTGTATTTGTTTCCATGTGTTCAGGGTATGTTCATCTTTTGTTTTATTCCAATGCTTGTTCGAGTTTCCTGGTTTGTGTTTTTAACTTTTTCAGTTCATCATTGAACCATGGTGTCGAGTTATGCTTGCGTAGGGTTCTTGTTCGTAAGGGCGCAATTTCATCTAGTATGCTTTTGCATCTTTTATCCCATTCTATGAGGTAGTATATGTTTGTGTTGCCCATTTGTTATTGTATATTAGTTGCCAGAATGATTTCATGTCTACTTGACCTCTTGTGCTGTAGGATGTGTGTTCTAGTATTCGTTGTATACTCTTCTTCCACCAATGTAGGGATAAGTTTAGTTTGTAGTGGTCGGTCCAGGGTGTCTCTGTCCATTTCGTATTTGTTATTGTTAGGTTCTGGTCTGTTGAAAGTTTGTGTGAGATGAGATCATGTGTGCCCTTTGACGTGGGTTGCTTGCATTTGTGGCCATTTGAGATCACATAAACGGAGAAATTCCTTACTTTCTTGTGTGTTGATTGAGTTTGGGTCTTCTAATTGAAGGTTGATGTTTCCTAGTACTAATGTATTGGAGTTGGTTACACAAGTGTTTGAGATGAAGTCCATGAAGTTGGTTTGGCCTTCGTTCCAATTACCTGGAGATATGTAAAACAAGACACAATTCAAATGATCGCGTAGGGTTTTGTTGTGGATTCTGATTGAGGCAATTCAAGTTGAGGTGTTATGGACTCAGCAGTGGTTTGGTGATAAAGTGGGATCGATAGATTAGTGCTATGCCTCCGCCTCTCTTTTCTTTTCTGGTCCAGTGTGTGATTTTGTATCCTGGAGGACACAGGTCTAGAATTATAGGGTCCTTTTGGTCATGGATCCAAGTTTCAGTGAGGAAGAGTAGGTCGAGGTTTTCTGACATGATCCAGTCTGTTAGTATTGCTGTTTTATTTACAGCGGATCTGGCGTTGACATAGCCCACTTGGATTGTTTGGAATGGGTCTTCTGTGTTTGGTGTTAAGTGGACTTTTGTTAGTTGTCGTTTCTTTGTTGAGGTGAGTTTGTTTGGGCCCTTCTTTCCCTTCTGTTGTGGTTGTTTGCATGTAAGTGTTCTTCCTTTGTTTAGGTTGTCAGTTTGCTGAGGTGTGATGTATTTGATCAATCCATGATGATTGTGTAGTATGGGTATGATGTTTTCTGCAAGTGGGGTGGTTACTGTTAAGTGGATCAGTGTTAAGGAGTAGATTATTAGTAGTTTGAGGGTATTTAACACTAAAGGAGCAATAAAATAGCCGTTTTCTCAGCTTCCCATAGTTCTGAATTCCCATGGAACAGTGCAGATGATAACAAGAAATGCTGTGTAGCCAGAGGCAGACATATGGATAAAGTACACTGATAATGTTAATTAGTTTTGGTCCCATGCTGAAATTATGGAAATGGAAGATAAGTAATGCCCATTTAGAAAGCAATAGCCTGTCAAAGGTAAGAGATGCCATATTACTGCACAAGATTCCTCTATTTTCTTAATCAACTATTATCTATACGGCAATTAAGAGTAGTTAGCAATACTGCCGATTCCTCAAGAAGTAGTACTACATCGAAGTGAACCATTATCAAAACTTGGAAACTACAGAAAAATTTTAACCCTTGTGGTTTCATAAATTTTTACAAAAGCAGACAACAGAATAATTTCCAATATATACAGGAATATTTAAAACATAATTTAATGTAAAGAGCTCTGTATTTTATCAGATTTCCAACTGATTTAGCTCAAAGTACACTACACCACCAAGAAGAAAGGCATACAGTAAAACTTGTGTACTGAATAAAGGGGATCAAATATTCTGCCTCTACTGCAAATATCCTCTTAAAAGATCCATACTATTGTATCTGCAAAAATTAGTCTACACACGAAAATAGGGAAACCAAAAAATAAAAAAATCACCACAATTAAGTCCTAAGCAAAAGTCCAATAATAAACAGAAAGCTATAGGATACAAAGAGGCATATTTTCAAAGCACTTTGGGAGGCTAAGTTCCATAGGTTTCTATGGAACTTTGGGAGACTAAGTGCTTTGAAAATGAGCCTGAAAGGATCTTAATTTTCAATACATTATCAACTAAATGGAGCAATAAAAAGCATGAAAACTGATTTAATGAGCCATTCACGGTTTCAATGTACCAGTCATGTGTACTTACAAGTGCAAGGCTTAATCTCTGGAGCCTGCTCCATTTGTTTGGAATTACTGTATGTTGAGAATTAATCCTTTGTGTCCTATAGCTATCTATTTATTATTCAAAAATTAGACCGAACACAAAATTGTGTCCTTACTGAAAACGTGCCTTTATGGGAACACTATCACTCCCAAATAAGAAGGAAATTTCATACTCTCAGAATATGTTCAAAAATTTGGTGGTACATTTTACCTGCAGACGTTACATCATTTCTCAGAGTAAAAGCATATATGTAACTTTGTTTTGTAAATTGCCCAAAGAGAAAAAAAAAAGTATCCACAAACATCTGTACCTCCTTTTTCTGTGGGTACTTCCACAGCTAACACATTTACTTTTAACATAGAACAAACACTGCTTTAGTCGCTACCCCAACAAATTCCCCACCACCACCATGGATGCCTCTTAACGCACCCATACACTTTTAGCTACATGTTTTCAGATAGCAGATTGTGGAGGTAAAATGCTTTCTACCTGCAGAAACTGCTTTGGAATTTATAGTTCTAAATGCAAACTAAAATATTTCATTGCATGTAAATATGCATTACACAAATTGAGCTGCTTAAAGTGAAGTGACACTCAAAATATCTTCCTTAACACCTAAAATGCTAAATATAACACAATGAGATTCCAACTACAGCTACGAACAGTGGGCAAGCCCTATCCTATAGTAATCAAAATTAGGCAAGTTCTATTATATCATTATTAGCAACATAAAATAGATGTTTTCTTAGAAACAGGCTTAGCATCAAGACATCTTTTCCTCACCACTAGTATCCCCGTCTCGTCTTGTCCGTGACGCATTACGTGAGTATGTGTTCAGAAAAACTTTTGAGGTAGATGTTTGTAAGGCAGTCTGGCCAGTATTCAAAGTCCATGCAAGCCGTGACCCCAACTGCTGCCGAAGAGTGTCTCCCATTGCAGGGTTTTGACAAGATTGTCTAAAACAAGAGGAAAATAAATACCTTTATAGTGATTAAAAGAAAGCAATCCATTTAACTATACCATATCATTTGAAAGGCCACAGGGTCCTTACTCAAATCAAGAAAATGCACCCAGAAAAATAAAGACTGCTTTACAGAAAGTTAATATACATGCCTGCAGCCCACGTAGACCCCCCGAAATACAGTATAGACAGAACAGTATGGAGTAATTTTTATAACTATGCCACAGGCTGGAAATATTTTATAGCCACCTACTTACTTATTTTTATAAAATACTAGCAAATGTGGCAGACAATGTGACTTGAATGTGGGCATTATCACTTACATCTGCTCGACAGCTGGTGCAAATGAAGGTATGTATTTTAAGCATGTATGTGCATAAATGAAGGTATTTCATTATCTATATGTGGATGTGCTCCGCTCATGCTCTCCACCTATGCACACCCACCAGCACAATATGCACCATGTTGTGGTACATACTTTTAGACCACTCAATATTTTACAAGAGATCACTCACATACATACAGTGGTGGAAATAAGTATTTGATCCCTTGCTGATTTTGTAAGTTTGCCCACTGACAAAGACATGAGCAGCCCATAATTGAAGGGTAGGTTATTGGTAACAGTGAGAGATAGCACATCACAAATTAAATCCGGAAAATCACATTGTGGAAAGTATATGAATTTATTTGCATTCTGCAGAGGGAAATAAGTATTTGATCCCCCACCAACCAGTAAGAGATCTGGCCCCTACAGACCAGGTAGATGCTCCAAATCAACTCGTTACCTGCATGACAGACAGCTGTCGGCAATGGTCACCTGTATGAAAGACACCTGTCCACAGACTCAGTGAATCAGTCAGACTCTAACCTCTACAAAATGGCCAAGAGCAAGGAGCTGTCTAAGGATGTCAGGGACAAGATCATACACCTGCACAAGGCTGGAATGGGCTACAAAACCATCAGTAAGACGCTGGGCGAGAAGGAGACAACTGTTGGTGCCATAGTAAGAAAATGGAAGAAGTACAAAATGACTGTCAATCGACAAAGATCTGGGGCTCCACGCAAAATCTCACCTCGTGGGGTATCCTTGATCATGAGGAAGGTTAGGAATCAGCCTACAACTACAAGGGGGGAACTTGTCAATGATCTCAAGGCAGCTGGGACCACTGTCACCACGAAAACCATTGGTAACACATTACGACATAACGGATTGCAATCCTGCAGTGCCCGCAAGGTCCCCCTGCTCCGGAAGGCACATGTGACGGCCCGTCTGAAGTTTGCCAGTGAACACCTGGATGATGCCGAGAGTGATTGGGAGAAGGTGCTGTGGTCAGATGAGACAAAAATTGAGCTCTTTGGCATGAACTCAACTCGCCGTGTTTGGAGGAAGAGAAATGCTGCCTATGACCCAAAGAACACCGTCCCCACTGTCAAGCATGGAGGTGGAAATGTTATGTTTTGGGGGTGTTTCTCTGCTAAGGGCACAGGACTACTTCACCGCATCAATGGGAGAATGGATGGGGCCATGTACCGTACAATTCTGAGTGACAACCTCCTTCCCTCCGCCAGGGCCTTAAAAATGGGTCGTGGCTGGGTCTTCCAGCACGACAATGACCCAAAACATACAGCCAAGGCAACAAAGGAGTGGCTCAGGAAGAAGCACATTAGGGTCATGGAGTGGCCTAGCCAGTCACCAGACCTTAATCCCATTGAAAACTTATGGAGGGAGCTGAAGCTGCGAGTTGCCAAGCGACAGCCCAGAACTCTTAATGATTTAGAGATGATCTGCAAAGAGGAGTGGACCAAAATTCCTCCTGACATGTGTGCAAACCTCATCATCAACTACAGAAGACGTCTGACCGCTGTGCTTGCCAACAAGGGTTTTGCCACCAAGTATTAGGTCTTGTTTGCCAGAGGGATTAAATACTTATTTCCCTCTGCAGAATGCAAATAAATTCATATACTTTCCACAATGTGATTTTCCGGATTTAATTTGTGATGTGCTATCTCTCACTGTTACCAATAACCTACCCTTCAATTATGGGCTGCTCATGTCTTTGTCAGTGGGCAAACTTACAAAATCAGCAAGGGATCAAATACTTATTTCCACCACTGTATATGGCCACAAACCTGAGGGAATGACTTATTGCTTATATTCTGCCTAACACCAA